>NC_091871.1:5343015-5987018 GCF_019399895.1 Cardiocondyla obscurior | reverse complement strand
ATGTTACTTTCGAATTGCCCCGTTTTATGAAAAAGTATAGAATTCACCGTCGAGTTTACTACTTTTAAAACGGTTTTCTGCAATTGTTTTACAAAAGTAATAAATACATTGTATATTTATACAGAGAAGAAACTCAGAACAATATTTTAAGTCGTTTAAGCTATTACGCCTACAAGTAACGATCCCTGTCGTGCTGGACCGGAGCATTTCCGGATAAAAAATGTACGATCGGTGACGGGGAAAGAAAGAGACGGGATCGAAGCAGAGAATGAATTCGACCCTAAAGGTTCTCGAATTAAAGCCCACCATCATCGCCATCGTCATCGCCACGAAGAGCTATTCGCCACGGCCGCCATTCTTCAATTGGGGCCTAAAAAGGGAGGAGAAAGATCGCGAAGAGGAGAAGAGCTTGTACCTTCGAGAGAAGGTCCCTGAGACGGCTATAAATTACTGACTAATATCTCATAATTATCGACCAAGCCAGGCTTCAGGAATGCCTGAACGTCCGAACGACTCAGCATACAGGTATGCGAAGAAGTGTTCCTTCTCGCAGGACTTGCCACATATGAGAAATCGTAACCGTTAACGAAAAATCGTGTCTTCCTTTAATTGCAGATCTCGCGATAATAAAAAACAGCGAAAGTAACAGCCGGCGAAAATCTCTTTCTATCTGGGGATGAAATTCAGCTTTCTTATTCAAACAAATCGATACGTTTCTTAATTATCGGCGCAGTGAACAGCTTCGGAAATACGTGAGTGATAGTATCGGCGTTCCGTGAGTGTACGAGCGAGATCGCTTAATAACTTTGTCGCCTAATTTGACGGTAGATTGCGAGAGAACTTTGTCTGCTCCGGTAACGTTCGTTACTAACGTGTAACAAGATCTTGAGACATCAGTTTGATCGTCGAGCACATGCGAGATATACTTTACCCGGCAAGAGAAGTTCCCCTTAAAACGAACGCTCCTGAGTGAGCACTCAACTACCTAGACAGATATTAAGCGCAGTCCAATTAAACTTGGTTATCGTCGTGGATTATGCGCGCTAAGTATCGCCGATACCTCACCTGTTGGCGCGAAACAACTTCCAATGAGCGCTTAGAGAGGAGAAATTCACCCTGTGATTACGAAAACGCGGGAGAATAATGGCAAATGCGATCGATCATCCGACATCATTCATCATTTTTCTTCGAGGAGCAACGTTTATGTCATCTCGCGTTAGTAACGACGCTATATTCATTACAATGCCACGCAAACGATACCGTATTATTCTAACTGATTACCAAAGCGTAATGTAATGCATTAGATTTGCCCTCTTGCAGATATATACTCGGAAACTGCATTGTTCGACGCGAAAGAAAGAAAAAACAATAAGTATAATTCAACGAAAGTAATTCGAGCGGAATCTTTGAAACGGTATACACATAGGCGGCTGTCGATACCCAGCGAAAAGAGTCGCGTCGGAGAGATTGAAGGAGCCGGGCTTTTTATTAATCCACATGCTGACGTGTCCGGAATATGCGTCGAGAGTCAGATCGAAGGTGAGCGCGCCGATTTCACGCTCGCACGTTCGCGAAACGGTGGACCCTCTCGCGCGCGTTCCTGTTTCCCACACCGAGTTCCGTGTCGATGATCGATCTCGGGATTTCGTTCGTTCGCCGCTCATTTCGCCGTGGAAAGAGAGCAAAAGATCCGTCGGGGGGCAGGGCTTGCCGGGACCGGATCCCAATCGCGTTTTAAAACCTATTTGTTTTTTTTCTTTTTTTCACCTCTCTTTTTCACTCTGAACCGTTCTCTCGTCGCCGACGCACGCTGATTCGTGGGTGCCCACGACTCTCCGCATGAACTGCCTAAAATTTTGGATCAAACGTTGCGCGAGTAAAAAAAAAAATCGCCCTGCGAAGACGGTGACGTTAATCTATTCGACGCGGCGAATACAAGTGTCACGCGCTAATATAGTTAACAGAAACGGCAGCGGCAGAGATAATAGCGTAACGCACAAGGCACGAAATATACGAGTTAATTAGAATAAAGGTTTACTTTCTTTTCGCCGTCGTGATCTCGCGGCTATTAATTCTCGTCGGAGCCTTCGGCCAAATTCGTCATTTAATTAAATTAGTCGCGTTTCGTTTTATTGCGAAATTAGTGTAATTAAAATCGAGGTGAGTTCAAATTGACTCTTGCGATCCCGCCGAGGCTGCGCCAAGGGACACTCGGGTTTTTCATTATCATAAACGCGCACGCTGGTTATCGCCACGGTCACGCCACGCATGCACACAAGTGTGCAGCACGCCACTCCGAAGAAATCCAAGTAATTGCACGGCTCGGAGGAGAAGGCGTTGTACGTCGATCGTGAGTTATGCATGTCCTGAGAGAAGGGCGCGATGAACGACGTTTGTTTCAAGTGCGGCGCAAAAGTCGACGATAAAAGTAACGCGAGGACAAAGCTCGGCTACGCGTACGCATACTAGATACCCATCGGCCGGGGATTGTCCGTGAAATGTAATCTTTGGACCTTTTAACGCGTGGTAAAACGTCGATTACAAAATCTTTATCACGCAACTGGCATAATATTGATTCATCTCTCATGACGATTGTGTGAAACTAGCGAAATGACGCGAGCCGACATTAATATAAAAAGCAAACGTGTCCTAGTTATGAATAGCCGAGACGAGTGGCTTTTGGTATTTTCACGATGCGCCAGACACCTGTATGTATAACAGCGATTTCCTGTGTTGGCACACGTTTGAGAAAACGCCAGGACCGCACAATCGAAAAGGGTGAGCGCATCCGCGCAAGTAAACCTCCCCTTTCCCCTCCCTTCTTGCGACGGAATGTTTATTCACGCAGGCAGACATCAAACGAAATCGCGGTCCCGCCGTAGATAATGAACCGCCATGGACATTTACGTGCTTTCTTCATTCATGTCGTCGCTTTGTCAAAGCCAACCATCTTAGACGACCATTCTCGTCGCAGAAAAGGCACACGGAGGGAAACCAGGCCAGAGAGCATTTTTCAGAACCGCACGAGAAAGATTAATGCGCACATGCGTGTCGAAATTTAAATACTTTTACGATCTCTTAGTAGCAGATGTCTCTTTTAACTAATGCGATTGCCCCAGAAAAGATAGAAATTTGAACAAGAATATCTAAGAGAATCAGCGTTTTAAATAAATACGTAATAAGCTTTCCAGTTAAAATTTGAAGAGAACAGGAAGCTAAATAAATTATGAAACACGCAATCTAGTTTAATTCATGCATTTTGTATCAATTCTACTTCTCGAAATACAATTGAAACGCGCGTAATATAGCTCGATTAGAACTTGGAACGTTTCGACCCATTTTTGTGCATATCGTCGAACACGAAAATATCTAAATACCTTCGTGTTCAAAATTCTTACTCAAATGACTCGTCGCTGCGTTTCCCCATCCCTCTTCAGCGTTATCGTACGTGCAGATGTTGTTTTTGAGACGCTTGTAAATGCGTCAAAGCTTAGCCGTAATGACCGTCTGTTTGGTTTGCAAATTAGTCGAATGCTGAAGAGGACGGGGTCCACCCAGCGAGAGAGAGAGAATAAGAGAGAGAGAGAAAGGGGTTGCGTTTGACGGGCGTCATGTGCATACGTCACCCCAGGTCGAGGCACGTCATTCATCCACGATCTCTTTCCTCCAACTGTCAACGCGAGGCACGCACCCCTGTTCACGGCGAGCTTTCCTGTCAAGTTCGTTGCACTCTGTCATCGATTTCCTTTTGGTTCGATACGATTACACTCGATAATAGAATTCGTAGCAAAATGAGTGCAGCCCGATAGAGTGTACTCGATCCTCTTTCTCGGTTTTTTTTTTCTATTTTTTATTTTCTGTCACCGGAATATCAAAATCGATTCGAGAGTTGTAGCTTTTGTCTCAAAACGGGACGACATTCGTCATGTTCACCAGCAATTTATTTTTTTTTCCATCCATCGTGTCGGCGCGGCGCGACGACGTTCGACATTCCGGAAAATCGTGACACTTATGATCGATCTGCTGCGAAACTCGGCGTTTCACTATTTATGACTAATTACGAATGATCTATGGGAAAGCGTTATGATTCCGCCCTGAAAATTTATTTCCAACGCCGAGAGAAGTTTTAGACCTTCCGGCGAAAGGGGGAAATGCAATTGCCAGAAATAGCCCGCCGTATCATTCGAATAAGCTTGAAAATAAAACATCTGCTTGTTTCGTAATGGAATCGAGAGATAAACGAATATACATATATACGTGAGGAGATAAATGAACAAATGCCACGGGAAAACAAGACCGAATGCGAGAAGCAACGCTTTATGCGTTATCGAAATAAACATCGAGCGGAGAAAGAAAACTTCAGTCCTTCAGACCCGCGTTGCGAGATAAGGGAGCAACCCTTAAAAAAACACACGATGCGTTATGTATTTAACAAGCGGTTGCGCCAAAAGAAACCGAGCGCTTACAAAACTTGTCGAAAGGTTCTCGTTATCAACGTCGACGCGACGTTAACCGCGAGAATTTAACGAGAATTAGCTAACTAACCGCACTGGACTGACTGTGATTAATTCACGCTTTACCAAAGTCGCGATAAAATCGCGAATTTGCTTATCAATTGCTTCCCAATTGTTCTTTTGAAAACTCGCGTCTCGCAACGGAACCTAGATATTTTTTAATGAGTCCGGCAATACGAAAATAAGGAAAACGTCGGAGTAAGGGCATGCTCGCGTGCCATGTGTGCTTCTTGCACCTCACGTGCTGCTTCCTGCATCTATATACGTGGCCGATATCGCGAAACGAAAATGGCACGCAGTAGGCGTGAACTGGCCATGGGAACAGAAACCATGAAAGTTCCTCGTGGCTGTAACGCCGACGCGTATATGGGTTCGCACGAAGCGTTACACGATAGAAAGGGAATATTTCGATACTATATATATCGCCCTTTGATCTACCAACACGCGTGAGTCGCAAACGTAACGCACGTTTATACTCGGAAACGTATCGCGAATCGAACGGGCGTAGAATGATTAACGAGCGCTAAATGGTCTCTCACTTTACGTCAACTCTGAATATTTAATTATGTCTCGTAATATTTTTTTTTTTTTTGTAATTATTCCCGGCTCTCACGCGTTCTGCTCAAGAGAAAAAGAGAGATAGAAAGAAACGTCGCTTTAGTTTGAAACATTACCCTGGCCGTATAATTTTTTACTAAGAATTGCGCCTACTTAAAATTAGCATGAAATACAAATTGCCTCGCACTCGCATTCTGCGGACGTGGCTCGAGATAAGATCTAAAAATACCACCGCGGACCTATTCGCTCCTCGCGATTCATCCAGCGCAGCCACGACACGCATGCAATTGCGAATGCTCCCTTCGTGTCGTACGAAACCGGATATTCCTGCAGTTCCTTGCGCATTGTCCTTCGAGTTTCCCTCTATCACGTGGACTACTCCGCGACATCAACGACGGAGTCGCGCCGCGTCCTTACAGGTCGTTGTAGAATCTCGTCGCGGGCGTAAGCGCGCCGGGATGCTGCGTGAGTCACGCGTGCCTGAGGTTACGGCGCAAGAGCGACGATTATTCACGGTCAAGAGAGATCGCGATCTCACGATATAAAAAGATGAGCGCGATGGCGAAGGGATGATACCGCCACACGCCCGGTCCGCATTCTCGTCGTGCATTTAGCGACGAACGCAGCTGCCCGATCTCGCTCCCTTTAACCAGCGCATGCAAAATACGATCCATTATTATCGGATAAATAAAATTCGTAATACGACGGCCACATTCACCGCCACATTTCGAAACAAAGTACTAATCTTTGTTTTCTGGACTTAATTATTTAAACGACCGAGCGAAATTCATTAAAACTTAAAATTTGATTTTAATTGAAATTTATGAATTATATATATTTATTAATTGAGCTTAATGAAATTGAATTACGTCTATCTGACATTTATAATTTTAATTTTAAAACGCGATGTGAAACATTTTTCAAGGTACTCGACGTGAATTATTTACGCCAAAGAGAAGTAACTGAATGTAAGAATGAAAGAACGTACGGGGTATTTTTTTTTTTTTTTTTCCTTCCATTCTTGCGTGCAGGCAACAATTCTATACGTTTCTATGTGGCCATTGTTATGGGTGCGAGTGGCGTTGGCTGGCAGATGTTCTAACAACTATGGAAACGTTTCGAACCAATGTCTCCAGCTAAGAGGCTTCTTTCGACACTAATCCGGTAATTGTACGCCATAGCTTACGAGCCATCGAACATGGAATGCTAGCATGGAAAGCGTTTCCGATCTTCAAAAATCCTGCGCGCATGCTACTTTCGAAATTCTTGTATAAAAATTATATTAAAATAAAAAGGAACGAACAAAGATATATGCGAAAATATATACGAGGCGCGGATAATCCATTGACAGATTTTTCATGCGGAATGACGAAGGTATTGATATCGCCGTTCATAATATTCTAGAGTTATTAGCATACGAGGAATTCAAAAATATATTCTGTCGCTTAAAGATGCCTGTTCTCACACCTGCGACGTCATTTTCTCAAGAATGAATATATTACTTGGAACATAAAGCGCTACAAAAAACGTATAATCGCTATCTAAAACGCAAATGAGGAAATCAATTCCATTTTCGCGTTCATATTTTTTTCTCATGGATATATTATCAGATAATAAAAATACTATAACCTAAACCCGATTTTAAATTAAATTCCTTTAATTGCGAAAATGTATGTCGTGTTTCGTTTCAGCCATAAATACCTAAATAGATACCGAAAATAACTCGTTACAGCTATTCTATTGACTGACACGTAGCAGCTAATTAGGAGATTGCTACAGTCCCGTAAATGAAAGCAAATAGAGAGCATTCCGACGGGGTAGCGCGCATTCGTTGAAGTTAAACAAACAGCGAAAACCGTAAGAGCCTCCCAAGGTTTTCTCGACCTCGACAGGGACAAACGCGTGGAGAATGAAACGAAAGGAATCTCACATACCGAGGTACCGTAAAAGTGAACTTGACGCTCAGTGAAGACGTAATTCTGATTACATATGAAGGCCCGCCGTAAGGCCACGAGTTATACTGCAGAAATGTAAAACGAGATATATGCACATTATACGCATGGCACATGTGCGATCGGTGCATGCGCTCGAGTACGTCTAACGCAAATATATCACCGCGCTGAATAAATCTACGGACGCGTCTTGTGTGCCCCGTTGATTTGCGACCGCGAATTACCCTAGAAGAATATTTATACGTCAACGCGAACGTGAGAACGAGTCACGCTCAGTTTCTCATTGAATAGAAAAAAATAAATCTCAAAAGTCGTGAAGCTCAAAGTTAAACTTATGAAAAGTTTATATAATCTCGATTCTCCTACGTTAATTTTTGTCTCCTGTAAAAAAAAAAAAAAATCTAACACAGATTTCTGCCGCGTAATTTTCATTAAAAGGATCTGAGAAATCACCTGTGAAGGCAGACGTCGTGACTGAACGATTCAAAGTCGCGTGTATTGCAGCTCGCGGACGACCGAACGAACCGACCTAGCTCGCTTTCACGTGCGCGGTCATACAATCGAGAAATGCACGAGGCGGCGACGGCGAAAGAGAGAGAAAGATGGCGAGAGGACAAGAGGGTTAGAAAGAAAGAGAAAGGTTTCGCCGCGAGCGTTGATTAAAAGCTTCGCGAGGCGTGTGCATGTGCCCCTTCGCGACTGACATTTACCCGGTTTCCTTTGCAGTCTGGCGATTCCCCCGCGCACAAGTCGGCGTGCAGGCCCGATTGTCGACGCGAACGACCGCACAACCCTAGTCAGGAGTGAAGAGAACGGAAAACCGCGAATAAAGAGAGAAAGGTGAGAGAGAAAAAAAAAAAAAAGAAGCCGTGCGAAGTCAGCCCGATTCCCGTTCTCCAAGAGAACGAAATGTTGGCGCAATTCCATTCGCTCTCCCTCGATTTTTTTTTTTTTCCTCCCTCTTTCGATTAATGCACTTTGGTCCGGAGGATTGAAGAATCGCTTTTGTGAACGATAATTGATCCGTGCGGTTTAACGCGATTACCTGAATCAAGGTCAGCTAAGCGAGAGTATCGATTGAAGGCACTATAGCGCTACTTTTTGAGAAATGGAGGAAAAAAAGCAAAATCCGTAAAGGCGATGAGAGATGCAGAATAGGCATTTAAAGTAATTTAAAAAGTTATTCGAAAAAGATTATTTGAAAAAAAAATTTAATCCTTTTCCGAATTGATAAAACTTGGAAAACGATTCTATTTTATTGCTATTTCATTAATTAAAGATATTAAACTCATTAAATCATCGAATACTAAGTTTCACACGCGTGATATAAAATATATCGTGCTTGACACGTCGAAATCGATGCCGAAGGATAAACGAATGCGCATTCGTTGCTAAATGCAAGAATAAACGATCGTTGACCATCGAGGGCGATTGTATGTTCAACTTTACGTTTCGTTTTTATGTCCGTTATTATTTTACGACGGTGGGGAAGACTAATTAACGAAATCTCATTATTCAACGAGCAACGTGACAGGGAACGAGATCAGTTTTTCAATGAGCATAACCGCGTATGTGACATGCGTTATATGTACGTACATACATACGGTGCCGCCGGGGTGTCGCGTAGCTTTACAGCCTTATTTCCTGCTCGTAAAAGCAAATGCACGGCGAATTTAACGACTTGTTTATTCGTTCCTGCAAGATTTTGGACAGCAAAACGCTCCGACGTTCGGAAAAGCCGTAAGTAGTTGTCGCGACAAGACGTTAATCGAGCAGAAAAAATGCCTGAAGAAAACGACAATCAAATTTTCTTCTATCTTTAAAATTAAAAAAAAAATGCACGGCAAGAAAAAAACCGATATCTTATTTTCGAGAATTAAATTGCTTCTCGCAGATTCGCACACTCGTCGACAGAAATAACGCGAATTTTATCACCCCCCGACCAATATCTCGCAACGTTTGCGTTTCTCATATGATTTATGTTTATTTGCCGTATACATATTATATGTATACTATATAAGATAATCATTTTTGCACATATTTCTCCGCGGGTCAATCGCTGTCGTTCGATTCGCGCTTGTTCTTATCGAAATGTGTCGTTTGATATCGCGACGTAGACTGCACCGGATATTTCTCGTACGAATTATCAACGAAGGTTTTCTCGAGATAGGAAAACGCGTTTTACCACGTCTCATATGTTAATGAAAAAAACAAGAGAATTTATTCTATTTAATTACAGTATAAATTAATCGTCATTGCGCGCGAAAAAGCGCTCGATGCAGAAGATAATTAAATTGTAATACTAAAAAAAAAACATTTAATAAAAAAAAAAAAAAAAAAAATAGGAATATCGAGAAATAGAAATATACCCGTCTTACACCTAATAATATTTCAGCGAAATAATAGGCTGCACGATTCTCTCATTCCATCTTCGACGAGTTCGGTCGGGCGACTCGATCGAAAAAATTCAAGACGGAAATAGGTCTGGAAACGATCGTCTCGCGGGTGAACGTTTCCTCCTCTGTTTGCTCGCGTATTCGAGCTTGCGAGTGCTCGCGCGAGTAACGAGACTCTCGGGTCGCTATCAAATTGGTGGGGCAATTTTCCAGGGAAAGTACCCGGCCGTGATAAAACTCTCTGTTTACCGACGCCGTCGACTTGAGCCCTCCCGTGTAATCCCGAGCACGTTTTTTTCCGATACCGTCTATACGTGCATCGTGTGTAAAGCAAGTTCCGCCGGGCGTCATTTCGACGGCGGGGAAGGTGAATTCGACGGTGAGTCGCGCAAAAGGGACCGAGCCGGGGTGAAGGGAAGAGGAAAGCTGTGTGCGAAAGGGATGAAGGTCAATAAACTTGAAGCACGTTTTCTCGCCCTATCCCGCATCGTTTTGCGCATCATAAAATACGTGTTCCGTGCACTCGTCGTAAAGACCTAAGGCATGATTTAATGCCGGAGAACGTACGGCGATTGAAATAAAAGCGGCTGTATCAATTAATCGTCGAGCATCAAATTCGCCTTCTGGTTTCGTACAGTTTCTGACCACGGACAGTTTACAATTTTTACTCTGCCTAGAATCCAACGACCCGTGCGCTAATTCCAAACCGATTGAGAGATATAAATCTGGATGTTGAAACTTTGAAATGTGTCTAGCTTCGTTCACTTTTTTCCTGGCATTAACACGACACTAACTTCGAATTTTATGCTTCCCCGGCGACATTCTTTCGCGAATTCTTCGAGTTCGGTGGACTATATAGGATACAGACGACCCCATCGCGTCGAGTATTTACACGCGCCTAAGGTATCATCTCTCTTTGTTTATACACGCACGGCAGCCGGCATAATTTTAACTTTTACGACATTCTCCCTATATTTTCCCCGTATGAATGTGCATAATGCAAAAAATATTTCTTTGAAATTCGCATATCACCAAGCATATCATCACGATATCTCTTATTTAGTACAAAAATTTAATTTATTAATCCGCTACATTATTCAAACAATTAGCGAGTCGTAGATTAAAAAATTTTAATCTAAAAAAAAAAAAAATGTTTTACTTATTCCTGTTAAAAAGTTTAAGCATTTTCATTATACTCTTTTATCATGTTCTAAAATATGCGTCGAAAACCGCTCTAAATAAGACAGTCGGCCGTCAGACTAAGAAGACTAATTTGCTGGATCACGACGAGCCGGCTAATCCCCCGACCTGGATCGGGGCACCGCTTTCGTATTATGTGAATATACCTGCTCTGTGTAAGAGAGCCTGGCATTCATCCTTTGCCTGCCTTTCTACCGGAGGCTTAGGGGCTTAGAACCGTATAGTATGCCCAATTTCCACTAGAAGTACTCATGCGATCTCTATTGAGGAAACTCGTGCGATATCATGCATGCAAACTCGCTTTGGCCCGACCTAATTGAACTGTTTACTTTGAATGGGCTATATAGTATGTATATCACGTCTTTAAAATCTTGTCACAGTGAAGCGTACATTGAAGTTTCATCATTGCAAATATCTTCTCGGCGATTATAAAAGTGTTAAAAAAAAAAAAAGAAATTAAAGCACTAAAATATTAAATATTCTAAAAATAAAAAGACGCATCTCTCGAGTGTCTTCAACACCGTTATCTTGCCCTGGTGCAAACGAACGGCAATCAGTCGAACGATTAACGCGCAAGTCCCGCGAGCTCGGTACGTAACGACAGAGTCGGCGAAATCTCATTCCGGGGTGCTCTCGACGCGACAATAAGCCCCCATCTCGCGTCGGCTTTTAGCGAGTGTGGAGTGCAGGGCGAAACGCGACGCACACGAGGGGACGTTATCCCTATACACATTAACGGCAAACTTGCGTAGCAACTCACGCGATGATACGCGCTGTGACGAGAGGCAAGAAGTCTCGATAGGATGACGACGAAGTCGTCGGGCGGGTGCAGATGCCGCTGTCAGAAGGACCGCGATAGCGGCGTAACGTTAACGTCAACGAGGAGAGAGACCTGGACTTCTTCCCCCTTTTCCTCTCCGTTCTTTTGGACCCCGGGCAATTCTCTCCGGTGACGGGTGGTGTCAGATAACGGAAGGCGAGCGCCCCTGTTCCGAGGCACAAGCCGTCTCGAAACCCTCGTCGCGAAGTGGCGCAGATACAGTACAACTTGAAGAGCTCTTCAACGCATGGACAAAGTGAGATCGCGACGCATAGGAAAGTAACAGGGGAAAGAAAGGCTTGTTTCACTCGTGAAGAAGCTCGAAGGATTTAAAATACTACGAGACATCCATTTATCTCTCGATTTTCTCGCTGTCCAGTTTATATTCTTGTACGAGGTTCTTTCACCTCAGTTCTTGAATTTATTAACGGTCTATTACGCAAAGCTCAAGATATATTTTTGTTAGCAGAAAATGTTTCATTACTTTTCTATCGGATAAATGTAACGAATATTTTACGACGGCGATAATTTTGAAAAATACACTGCGCCGGCTTGTGAAGCATAAAATAAGAATACGTTTCGTAAAATGTAAAAACTGCGCGTAAAAATTTACAGCCTTCCGCCGTTGCGAAATTACAAACAGATATAAAATATTAAATGTTTAATCACAAAGGGTAGATACAAGAAGATAAAAGTACTGAGAGCCATACTGAGGTAAATATAAAACCGGAAGAGTGTTAGGGGATACATTGTGAGTGTAACAGCTTGCCGGCAGCTTTCTTCAGCTTCCTGTTTCTATAATTTATATCTACTCTCTGTAGACATGTACCTATGTATTCTAACCAAGCATTTTAAAAAGCCCCTTTTCTCTTAATAACAGGCGAAAATCGTTTCGCTTTACAGTCAATTAATACTCCGAGAAAAATAAATAAATGTGTATATACATTTCTTTTTAAATACTATATGTATAATTGTTTAATAAATTTATAATTTTCTTTTCAAAATTTTTTCATCATTTTTATATAAGCGAGCTATGACATTATGCGCGGTATATATGTGTAATTTTAAGCTTGACCGACGTCACATTGTATAAACAATAAACCAAAAACAAAATCTGCCATTTGCCGCTAATTATATACGACCGTTGCCGTTGGAAACCTGAATAATTCGCGACATTCGACCGACAACTTACACATTCAAAACGTAACAGACTAGTCGGGTGGATTTTACATGCTACCGGTATAGAGAAGGTATCACCGTACAAAATTGAATTCGCAACCGCGAGGTAATTGTTTCAGTATTCCTCGCGTGGAAAAAAACCTCCGGCTGCGAGAGATCAAAAACTGGAATGCGCTCAAATTGGAACGTGCTCGGAACTCACAAAGCGATAACTTGTCGACGAAAAAATTCAATTAGTCATTGACGTTTATCAATCGCTACAGATTACCATTATCCGTTTTAAACTTGGCGAATTCCGCAAATTTCTCTTTTTTTTTTTCTTTTCTCCCTTCGGAACATATTTGCCCGGAAGAGCGCGGATGGATTCGATCTCGGCGTAGTTTTAGAGCGAAATGACTTCTGTCGCGGCACCGACGAGATGATATCTCTCGTGCATTGTCGTCGTCAAACGTTTCTCATCGCGCCATGAAGCGCAAAAAAACTGGAGCAAACGCGCGCGGTAACGTTTGTTGTATCGGGGCCGCGTCGCGGGAGCGCCACAAAGAAAAATCGATAAATCGTCACCTTCGCGTGGCCGGGCACAATAAAAATAAAATCAAGATAAATCACTTCGAAGAGTCTCCTCCCTTTCACCCCTTGTCTCTCTCGTTGCCAAAGCTGAGGGCGCCTCGCGGACGGCCAGACCGGGAACGTGTCTTCTCCACCTCGTTTCTTACCCCCGCTTTTTCCCTTCTTTCCTTTTCATGATACGTGGCGCACACCGTGTGTAAAAATAGCGTTTACCATCAATCACAGGGTCGACAAACCCTACCCGGATCCACCATATTTATGTACGCCAGGATAAATAGATAAATAAAGACGAGTAGGCCCGTATAATTCTCCCTGATTTTTATTTATATATCTCGTAAACCTCCACGCGAGCGCGATGAAAAATGCTCGTACGACAATTATATCGCAAATAAAATGTCAAACATTTTGAAGCACGTCGATATTTGTCAGCTACTTGTCTCTCGATGTAAAAGCTATATTCTCAAAGGAACCTGTATAAATTATATAGTCATCTCGTACGTAAAATCGAATGCAAAAAAGACGGTTCTGTAATTTATTATTTTCAGTTAAGGTATTTAAATTTATGAAAGAATAATATACTTAATTTATTTAAACGAAATAATTGGGAGCACGAGATAAACATCCGATTTGCCGTCGTAAACCTGAATTTTCTAAGCACCGAGTAAAATTACGAGCCTCACGACACGACGCGATTATTCTGTGCAACTTGTCAGACTGTCGTCAACCTAGAGATGAATCTTATAAAAAACGCTTTTATCTTGCCTTGTAATCAGGTTTGCATGCATGTGTCGGGCCGGATTTCTCTAAAAAATGCAGAATATAAATCGACAACTATAACTACCTGCAGGAATACTCTACCGACATGCAAGAAACGTCCTAATCTACGTACTTCATATAGAAATTATACTTAAACATCTCATTATCGAGACCAATATCGTATATCGATCGGTACTTG
This sequence comes from Cardiocondyla obscurior, assembly GCF_019399895.1. Taxonomy (NCBI): domain Eukaryota; kingdom Metazoa; phylum Arthropoda; class Insecta; order Hymenoptera; family Formicidae; genus Cardiocondyla; species Cardiocondyla obscurior. The sequence goes on along the minus strand of NC_091871.1, from coordinate 5,972,874 downwards.
CAAATTGCACATGCCAGAAAATAAACATAGTGATATTGTAACTGGACTCTCGAATATTAACATAACTATTACACGTATGGATGACGATAGTAAATGTCCGATCTATTTTTTTTCACATAGCTTGCAGGTACAAGGTTTTTTCAAGATTTACATTTATTATATTTAAAAAATCACTTTTTTATCTATTAATATGTTTATATGCGAGATTATATTAATCGTCGAAATTCGATAAAAGCTCGCAATTCAAGTTTCTCAGATTTATGAGCTAATTGAGGCTACAAATGCGGTTTAATTAATCTGTGTTTCGAAAGACACAATCCTGACTTTGCATTCGCGACGTCACCGCGAGCATTATGGCGACTGTAATGTAACTCCGTACACCGACTACGGTAATTAATCCAACGGTAGGGATTACACGCTCGGAAAGGGACCGGCTGGCGGACGCGGGTGCCAGGCGGCGTCCTCGATGTTGTACGGTCGCGTCCGCGAAATCTCTCAACGTTATACCGTCGTTACGCATTCGAGACACGGGTGTATCGCGTGTATATACGCGCACAAAGCGGACAGTCATACAGGACCGCCGCGCGGAGCGAAACTCATCGCGTCGGGGAGGCAAGGTGAGCTGGTTTTCCAGTGCCGGCTGGGGAGAAGCCTTCTGCTCGCCGGTGCTGGTTATTTAAAAGTTATAACTTATAACAGAGAGCGACCATTAAGCCCACCGCTGCCCAGGCCGAGCAGCGTTCTGCCACGGCCTGGATATCTTCTCCGTGAAAAGACCGCATTCTGCATTCCTTGCCGGCGTGCGCGCACCCAACGACACGATCGAAAGCCTGTCCGAGAAAACGTATCCGATTGCCCATAACTTCCTGTCCGTAGCAGTCGCTCGAGCTTAAATCTCTTTTCCATTCGAGAATCGATCTTTCGCCCTAGGTCTCACAATCGCTCAAGGAAAAACGCTCTTAAGAAAAAAAAAAAGAAAAAGAAAACGACTGCACCAAACGAGTATAATTTCGCGCAAAAGAGATTTTTCTTCTTCTGAATTTACGTATCTACTTAGAAACGGTTACCATTTGTGCCATTTATTAAATAAAAATACTTGGACCTTAACGAATTACTGAAACATTTCGCGAAACAAGACAAATAAATTTCGCAACAGCAGAACTTTTCTGAAAGACTAGCTTAAAAATGTTTAGACCGTTAAAATATTGTACGGGTATTGACCAGGTAGATAGTTCACGTTTCAAAGCTTTCGGTCTTTGTGTTCTCGAAGGTTTCAAAAATTTTTATTGCAGGCAATCTATGAACACAGGCGGCGTCCGTAAACTTCTCTAGAAATGCCCGAGCCCGTCCATTAAATTTTCGACACCCGCAGCAATTTGTTACTCTTTCACTCGACGACATGTAAACGTGCGCCACGGCGTATAACAGCATCATTAGAGCCTTTAAGCTTTCGTCGAAATTTTATTTGTTTTCAATATGGCTGTTATGTCGCTGATAGAAAATTATACTTTACAAAACGCCACGGAGAATATCGCACATGGCGTAATGTGAGAGAATACGTGCAAGAATATTTATGTGTTTATATTTTAGCACGAATTATTATTAGCGCGACGTTATCTCGGCTTCGTAAATCAACTATTATGCGATAAAAACGCGCTTAGGGTCTCGACGAGAGCATGCCGTTGAAAATCAATTCACGTTTGTGCGATTAATCGACATACACCGTTTTCTAAGTTTGTAATCTCATGGTATAATATTTATCTACTCTGGCATCGATAACGCTATTCATAAATCAATTCGCAGAATATCGACTTGTTCACTGTATTAGTATTAATTTATTTTTTTCTCTTTTAGGCAAAAGTAAGTATGCGTATTTCTTTGCAAAATCACATAACCGGTTTTTATTCTGGATTTTATGTGCGTTAAACATGATTCAATGTACAAAACTACCTATTATCATATATTACAGTAATTAAAAATCTCAATTAGTGAGCTAATTTTGATTTTCTAGTAATAATTACCTAATAACCAATCTGTTTTACAAATAATTTGTTAATCCGAAAGAAATTCAAGCGGTTCAGAGATATGACTTATCTCTGTAAAAATAAATACGCGTTCGTCGTCGGTAAAAAATATTAATTAATGACATTAATTGACAGTGCACGGTATAATTTCAAATTGCTTTCATCAATGCCATTCCCATAATTACGGGAATATGCTAAACAATATTCTAACGATATGTAGGTCGCCTACGCGCCTATTGCGAATTATAAAAAGAACCGCGAGGATTGTTCATTTGCACATCCTGTGTATCAAAGAAAATAAATTCACGCTCAAGAATACTCGGTAGCGGAAATAATAAAAAAAAAAGTAAAGAAAAGCAAGGCATATCGGGAAGTGCAAATCTACGAGCTATAACTGCATTCGCGAACGCGAGGATTGACGCCGGCGCGATTTCATGAAACTCAATAGCTCCGGTGATCGATAAATATGTTAATTCGAAAGGCAGCCTCTCGAAAAAGCGCAAAGAAGAGAGGGATGATTAAAGTAGAAAAGATTCGGGACGCGGCATCCTTAACGCCCGGAGACAGACGGGAAGCGTCGCGGGAAAGTATAACGAGTAAGCCCGTTTCATTATACCGCCCCGTCCGGTGTAACAGAAATAACGACTCGCAAAAGGGAAAGAAGCAGGTAGATTTAAGGGTGGCCGAGGGTAAAAATATTGCGGCTCGATCCTTTGATCGAGAATATACCTGATCGAGACGTGCGCGTAGGAAAAGGAAAAAAGGAAAACGGTTGCACCGGCCGGTGATGATATTATTTGTCGAGTCATCTCGCGCGCATCTTTCTCGAATGGAAAAGCGATACCTGGCGATTTAATACCAAGAGAAAAAAAAAAATAAAAATAAAAAAAAGCGAGCGCGCGACGTGTTCACGCGTCTGTTTTGCATATCACGTAAACGACGTTTTTCTTCATCTCTCTTTGCCACGTTCTCGCGCGTTCAGTGGCTCCATAGTCGGTTAATTTTCTTTCAAACGACCAAGTGAAAAAGACGAGACGGAAGAAAAAAAAAATTGGAAAGGGCTACACGTTCAAACATGTCCGGAAATGAACGAGCAAATGAAGGAATGAATGATGAATATTCCGAGGGCTCTTTCAAGAGACAACGTAGACAACGGCGTGTCGAATGCGAGAGGAACGATCGAGCAATGACGGCGCTTTTCTTTTGGAAAACTCGACTGTGAATGCACGGCCTTTGTCGGAAAAAAAGAATTCCGGATGCGGGAGAGAATGGAGAAAACAAATAAAGCTAGAGGAGCTTCATTACGTTTGCGTATGCAACTGTATGCAAAGCGTTTAATTATCGCTCTTGTAACGACATTGCTGTATGAATAATTAAAAAAAAAAAAAAACTCATTTATTTACAGATTGATAAACTTTCGTCGGATTAATAATTCACGAATACGAAATAATATACCCCGCGACTTTTTAATTCCAGTCATTGAAAGATTAATTACCGTGCCGATGTTAATCACGAGGAAAGCGTTACGAAATACAATTAATCAAACCTTCGTTCTCTTTCACAATGCTGTATTCCACGTTCGATTTTCTCACAGATTTTAATTACCGTTGTGCGATGTACACCCAACTCCGGAAAAAATATTATTTGCTTTTTATTCTGTACCCTTGCGAAAAATGAATCTCTTCCGGAATCGAGGTCTTGGAAAAGAATCTATCGAACCGTAAAAGCTCGCTCGCTCGCTCGCTCTCCCGACACTCGCTCGCTTCTGTGGACCATCGGATGCGCGGCGTATTAACTACATGTCAAACACGGTTTTTACGATCGCGTTAATGCGTCGCCTTGCATTTAGCATGGGGATACGAATATCGTTGGACCGGACTTCGACAATGATTAGACAAGGTTACACGGAGAGTGATGGTCGTTCCGAATTAATTTTAATATCAGACATAATTTTTTTTTTTTTTTTTTTTTTAAATAAAAAAACTGTAAATTATTTTTTTAAATAAATTTCTGACAATAATTAATTTATTTCAAATGCAACGTACTGCGAGCGTGTCAATAAAAAAGGGATAAAACGCGATGTTAATTACCAACTCGCAGATAGTGCGCGAATAATTATTAATAAGAGAAGTAAAGGGGGAAAAAGAAAAGAGAAACCAGCGCGTTCATTAATTATCCTGCGTCGCATGGCTGTGTATACCATCGCTTTCTATATCAAACCACTGAATTAAACTACATTAGCTAAAGTTTTTTCATGGACTATACAAATCTCGACCAAGTCCAGAAGATCTCCCGTGGAATGTGCTTTAACGCGAATTGCACGTCTTCTCTCCCTACCTTTCTCTTATTTCATCGTTCATCCGGCAATAAGACTACGGTCCTGAGGTATCAGCGTAACACGAGGACGCGTGTACCCGCACGTGTGGTGCAGTTGTTGCGATAAAACATAAAACGGACGCCTCGGCGCTTTTTTTTTCTCCCTTGCCAGATTGTCTCGCCCTCACGGACGCTTTTTCGCTCTCGCGAATCCGACGAGACTCGTACGCCGCTGCTCTTTCGCTTTCATCTCACCGATAAACGCGCTCGTATCTGTGTAACGCAGTCGAAATGATAACAAAGATAAATCACTCGGAATGACGGTGCCTCGCATCGCGACGGTGAAGCCGAAAAGGTGCGCGACAAATTAGCCGTATTTATAACGCAAATTAGGCGCCGCAAGTGCGTTAACATTCGGTTATCAGTGCTCGATACCGACGCGTTATCGTTGCGATATTAAGTTGATACCTACTTCAATTGTGTCACTTCAATCTCTTTTAACGAAATTAAATAACGATTACATAATCGCGACGCTAACGCGCGGAATTAAATACGATGTGTCTACGCTCGCGGTCTGTAAAAATTATTTCTGCCTGCCTCGTGAGTCTGATATCGCAGTGTATAGTAACGCTGCGTAAACGTCGCTTATCTAGCACGCTCGTGTGCGAGCAGATACCCCGGGAATTTTCTCTCAGGGGCTGATAAACGTATTTGATTGCGACGCAGATAGCGCGGATTTCGCGGGTAGCGCGCAGCGCGAATACGCGCGCCTTCGCAAACATAGAGATTTTCCACTGTACACCGCCAGTGTACGAAGAGAGTACACACGTGAAAGCCGGGCGGCTTGTCATTGAACGCCATTAACACCTCTCCGCGAGTTCCAGAGGTCCATAAATTAAAACGAATTCGCCGTACACAAAACGTGCTAATGAAGCTGTGAGAGGGATGTACGGAGTTAACACTATTGTTTCGATTTTTTTAAAATTTTTTTCTCCACCGTTGTTCCGCGAACAATCAACGCGTTAAACGCAGCGGAAAATGATCCTGCTATTCGCATCAATATTAAACATTATGGCAAATTTAACATCGCCACGCGCAACAGAAATCGTACGAAAAAAATACATTCCTCAACGCGATATTTTTTTTTTTTTTACTCGAGATTTTAACAACGCACTTATTATTTTAGTTATTAATTTTTATAAAAGAATATTTGATTGAATACAAAATAAAATGTGTTTGGTGGCAAGAGGCTGTTTTTTTAAGAGGTCTTCTACTTCGACGGAATCTTAATTTGCGATTCAATAACAATAATCGAGAACGTCCAAGTAACTAATAAGCAATTACACGCTATTGTCGCGAGAGAGGCTGAGATACGTCGGGAGGAAATCATACATCAGCGGAGCACAAGGAAGCGTAATCATGACCGCGGCCGTCGTTGATTTTTAACGCAAGAATGTCCTTTGGCATTTTATTCATTTCTCTCTCGGACGCTCGGACTCTATTGGAGAAGTTCCCTCTACCCCTGAACGAACAAAGCGCATAATTCATCGACCATAAATCCAACGGCGGTCACGTCGCGGTCCTCGCAAATCAGCTCGCCGAAGTTCGCGAAATAAATTGCGATTCCACGCGGATTGTTGGAATTTATGATTATGACACTCTATACGCGCCGCACCGTGCATCTCTTACCTCTTCAATTTCTTTTCGCCGCAACGATTATTTTACATAACAAAAATGCACGCAGGAGTAATGTTTTATTTTTATTTTTCAATTCGCACGCAGAAAAAAAAAACGGCATTTCAATAAAAGAAAAAAAAGTTTTGCAAATATTGTCCGTCTTTAAAATATTATAATGTAATTAAGATAACTTGTTTTTCAAAAGTATTGAAATAAAATTTATTAGCATTACAAATCACGATTTATTAAAAAAGTACGGAAAATAAAATGCCGAAGGGTATTCGAAAAATTTAATTCGAACTGAGGTAAAAAGTCCGCGACTCGCGATCGCAAAACCCGCGGGATGATCCTAAGAACTTTAATCATTACGTGGCGGGATGTAAATAAATTGAAAGCATAAGCTTCGAGGCGGAAACCCCGAAAACGTGGACGAGAGTGAAAAGTAAAGTTGGCGAAAGAAAAAGCTTTGCTAATGGCACGCCTCCCATCGGAGTTTCGCTTGATTTTGCCGTGGCTTTTATGTCCTAACGCTTCGTTCTGTACACAATACATTTCCTCCTTTTTAAAGTAATTCGTTCTTCCCCGTAAAAGTGCTGCATTTTAAATCGCGTCAAGGAGTTCCCCAGGACTTCCAAACGTCGTAGAGAAACGCCGTGAGAAAAAAAAAAAAAAAGACGCGAGTAAAACTTTAAACGAACAGTGCTACAAAATCGCAGTAGCGTCTCGCAATTATAGCCATATAATTACATCGCATAATCCTACAGCGCATTAACGAAAATATTTCCCATTCGATAAACTACTTCCTGATCAATTGCTGCAACATTTAAATATCTGATTTTTATCTCGCGTAATTTGACGTTGCAAAAGGCCTCCTCCGTTCGCAATTTATTACGTAACACTTCGTAACCTGTCGAGATTCACCGTAATTTGTGCTCGAAACTTTGGAAGAAACGAAAATCCTTTTCGTTACGAAAAAATATAATTTCGGGTGTTCACGCTCGCTTTATTACGACCGGTATGAACCACCTAGCACTAATCGCCTTTTTATAGACCGTGTTTAAAATCCTCCATTGAAAAAAATTTTTTCAACAGCTCAACAGCTGGCGCTCGATAATTGCCGACTTGAGGAAAGGGGGGAAAAGGAAAGAAAGAAAGAAAAAAAAACCCCGAGGGTGCCGCATCAAAAGTAACATTCAATAGCTTACGTATGCCGTAATTAGTGACCGACGAGCAAATAGTAACCTATCATTATCTATCCGAGGTCTGTCCTTTCTACACGATAACGCGTGATACGCAGTTCCTAGTAAATTTCGATCGAATCGCGTTCGTAAAGCATAACCGCAATCGTGAGACTCGCACAAGGATTTAAAGTGCGTTTTTCTTGCGAAACGCTTAACCGTGAAACCTGCACAATGATTTTTTTTTTTTTAATTCGACCACCTAATTAAAATCGAATTTTCGTAACGAATCGAGGAGAACTAAATCGATCGTGTCCCTGATCAACAAAAACTGTCTTTTCGATAGAAAGCCCTCACTCGCGCGAACCGAATTCTGGGAAGTCTTAAAAGTAATCGCCGACGACTCGCTCCCTTTTCTTTTCTCTTTTTTTTTCTCCTTGCGGGGCTGCATCGCGTACCACCGAGGTTATTTTTGCGGAATTACGAATCGCAGGGGCGCGTTGTGTATCATATTACGACCGGGTCTCGATCTTCGCGACATGAGTCCTATGCGATTTTCCTGTGACAAATCTTTCGCCAAGACGATCGTTTTCATCGCCTTGCATTGGGAACGGTCTCCGATACCCGAGATAGCGCGACTTAATACCGATAAGATCCGAGTCGATAAATCGGGCTTGGTATATTTCCGAGCGCGACACCGTCGAGAAAAGTTACGCGCACTCGACGCGTAAAATGCGCGGGGACTTGGGTCCCCCTTGGGGATGAAAATTAAGATTGACGTGAACTCAGCTAACTGCGGATGTCAGAAGCTCGTTCGATTGTAAGAAGCATCGGTGAATCTAATCACCCGACATCCTGTAACGTCCATTTCTACAAATACGAATCTTCTATGACTCTAACTTGATTATTTCTTAATTTTCTGAATTAGAAAAGAACAAAACAATAAAGAAAAAAAAAAAGAAACTAATGTTGCATGCAGTTTTATTTTTATTTCTGTTCCTCACTGAGTGTGTAACATTTTCTACACTTAATTAAGATATTATTTAATAACAATATTTATTTAATAATTATTATAAAAAAGAAATTTAAAATATTTATAGATCGATCTCGATTAAATTCAAATTAATTTGTATTTGTAGAAATGGACACAAACGCGTCTGTTATTCGCATCCCGTGCAGCATTCATGTGACGAATGTAATCGAAAGCGATCGTCTTTTTTCGAAAGTTGCACCGTTAGCCAGAAGTTCGTTCTCTCTCGCTTCCTCATTTGATGCTCATTTCATTCCAACATGGAGGCGACGCACCGGCATCTCGCGCGCCGCACAGGATACGAATGCGATCGCGCGGAGAACGCGATTCTCTCTTTCAGTATATCGAAAACAAGGGAAGCGCTACTTACATGATATCGCCTCTTTCGGGATGTCGCTGAGCGGGAACCCCTGCGCCTCGAAGAACGGCCTGACACTGTCGCACTTGAGCCCGGCGGCGTCCACCGATGTCGTCACCATAACGGCCGTCGCAGCGACCACAATCCACAGAGTCATCGTGTTCGTCATTGTCACACTCGCGGCTTCGTTCTTTTGCACTTTTTTACGCGCGAACCGCGTATACGTAAAACACCGAAAACGCAAAGCAAACGCGCGCGCCCGCGACGCGGAGAGAGAGGCGAGCTTCGGCACACCGCGCTAGCGATCTCGGCACTACCAACTCGCGTTCTGTCGTTGCAGGCGGCAAAACGGACGCGACCGCACTCGTGTATACGCGATCGAGAACACTCGTGGCGTACCGGCAGGTATTCCTCGAGTGCTTACTCGGCGATGCACTCCAGATTCGATTTCCGACCTCACTGTCGGCGCAGCGCGCACTGACTGCGGCGTGAACCGTGAAGCGCTGTGGTCCGGCTGTTCCGAAGTAGTGGGAAAGTGGTACTGACGCGTCTGCGCCGTTTGCACAGAACGGTTTTAAACGACTAAACACGTAGGTGGCGACTTCTGTGGTGAAAATCGAACTACATGTATAACGCTGAACAAAATGCGATAAATGATACAACTTGCTTTTTATTCTTTTTTTTTTTTTTTAGTAATAAAGGAAATAAATTGTATTCAAAATTAATTGAATTATGAAAGAGAAAAGGATTATCGCGTGAATCTTTTTGATCTTAATTTCTTTTATATTTTAATAAAATATTAAATAAAAATTCCATTTTAGAATATCCCATATAAAATATTAAACCTAATTTATAATGGACGGATTAGCTTAAACATAAAACATTTAAATGTACAATGTCTGCGTTGTAACAATTACATTACTTTTACATCGTCATATAAATATTGTAATTCATAATTCTGTTAATATAAATTTATAATTAAAAAGTGATTATGCTATTGCCAACAAAAAACTATAACCTAAGAGAGTCTGGCTGTGTAATTACGATGAAACTGCGTTACAATAGTATTCGCACCTGCCTAAACTCTAAAAGCATGACAAAACTCACGAGATTCTACTCGTCAAAGACTCATTATATTCTAAATAGAGTACCAGATGTGCACGTACTTAACAATGTCGATAATGGATATACAATGGCAAATCGTTAGAATCAAATTCTCGTTAGATTGTATTTCGCTATTCACAATTGAAAATATTCGCTTTAATAGTGTATTAAATTTTCTCTCGATCTATACGTCATTTTATTTCCACAAAAGCTGATTGATACGATCTGACATATGATATTATGTTCGATATTCTCTATATGCAGAAAAAAATAAAATAATTTTCTCTTTATTAAAAACTGATAAAAAATCTATTTACACGCGAAATAATAAAAAATGTATCATTGCGCACAAAAGGAAAAAGAATTCTGGCGGTTTTAAAAATGTATAAATTAAATTCACTAATTGTCGTTGGCGTTCCAAGATTAATTGTTCGATATTTGAGGCACGGAAATAACGGCACTTTGGTAATGATTTAATTCCCTCTGTCAATTATAATTAATACTTGGTTCGAATGCTGAATGTGGACATTGGCAAATATAAAATTTAATATTGACTTTTCGTCTTTAGAGGATCACGAAATAAAACTAAAATATCTGAAAGTTTTCTTCTTATCGCGGTTATTTAAAATGCGAATTCTTAGCAAATAAAAATTCAACAAATCCGAAATATTCGATTCAGCCTACATATACGTGATAGTGCTGTGACACAAGGGGCAGGCATTTATATTAACAACGTCACGCTCTGTTGCAACGTGGTGGCGGCAAACGGTGCAGATCCAGGCGATGCTGAGATCCGTCAATGGCTTGCCCGAGACGATGCAAGCCGGAAATTTAGTTGAGCAGTTAGGGCACACGATGCACCAGTCGGGAACCAAAGTTTCACAGTTGACGCATTCCGCCTTGTTGTTACGAGAATCTTTTGGGACATGTTTCGTGAATATATCCACCGCTAGTTCTTCGTACTCTTCTTTCTTCGTCTCCGAGATCGTCTCGAGCCCCTCTAGTTTTATGAAGGCCTTCGAGCAAGTGGCAAACGCGTGGTTAACGGCACTCGTCAATGCCAGCAAACAATAAATATCTTCTACTTCCAATATGTCTTCGTAATCTCTGAGTCGCAAGACAGTCTTCATCGCAGCGTCGAAACTGCCGTCGTATAACTGTCGATGAGCGAGTAAAAGGAAGTGGTACGCCTCGGCGCCCCGCCAGGCATTTTCTATTATCTTGGTGTCTTCGTTACTCTCGGTAAGACCCATGACGACGTTGCTGCGACCGCCTTTTATCGCCGGTACGCTATTAATGTGATCTTCAATTAGCAAAGCTGCAAGAACATATATCTTTTTCACGCGTAAAGGATGCGATTTGAATTTGGCCTGCTCCTCGGCGAGATGAAGCAATAATTTCGCCGCTTCTAGATTATAGTTGGCTTTCTTGTATAACTCGATCGCCTGCAAACGTTTACCGTTTGACAATAAATGATTTGCGTATTTATTCAGCAGCTCGCCGATCTGTGCCATCTTATAAGTCTTCGCCAAATCGACGGCCTGGTCCCAGTGATTCAGACGCACACATGTATCCACAGCTAGCTTTACGTCTCCGTATTTAATGTAAGCTGCCACTGCCTGCGAGCACATTCCCACCGAAGCCAGCATTCTCGCCACGGTTTTTAAGATAGAACTCTTATCCGGTAGTTGATCCACGGTTGCAGCTAGTTGAACGAAATCTTCCAGTTTATAATAACATTGAATAAGCTTTTCTAAGTTTCTGCCTTTTTCGTAATATTCTTTTGCGCTCTCCCAATTTTGTCTCTCAGCGAAATGATCGCCGATCTTGTTGTACGCGTGTTCCATTTGTTTGTCCGAACCACCAATGCCCATTTTCATTAGTTGCACCACCCGAAAGTAATCGCCTAACTTTTGGCGTAACGCGACTGCCAAGTCTCTTCTGTCCATGTCTAAATAAAGTTTTTCAGCTTCATCGTAATTGCCGAGAAACGCTGCAACTTCTGCCTTTTTTAACTGATCGTTATGCACGTTCTGCAAACGCTTGATAAACTGTATACCCAGATAGTCCGTGCAACGCACCATAGCGTTCTCCGCTGTTTCTAAATCTAATTTCGTCAACGCTGACTCAGCCAATAAACGCCAGAGACGCGGATGTGGATTATCTTGAATGAAATTGTTTGTTTCTTTTAAACCGACTTTGGCCAGCAATTCTCTTGTATCTCTCAAAGATTTTACTTCCAAATCAACGATCAAATCTTTCTGCATATCATCGGACGTAAGCATGAGATCGTCCAGTAGAACGCAGCGTATCTCCAGGTCTTGGAACGAACAAATATATCCGGAGCAAGCAATAGGTTCTTCGGGATCTAATCCTCTCAATACGTACATCCTAGTTTTCTCCATAATTGCCAAGAGCGATGGATTATCCCGTGCCCAACACATGGCCCATACGTCCTTCCTCTCAAACTTAGATATATCCTCGCTCATATCTCCATCTCGCGAATCGGGCCCTTTTTGTGACTCCAGATCAAGCATAGTGAGTATGCCGTTGGTGTCAAGAATAGAAACACGCGTAGAGTCGCAATTAATAGCAATTCTATGTAATCTGCACGTAGTATTATATCGATTGACAAGCGTTATCTGCGGTAGAGAATACCGTTGAATCATACCTGAATCCCGGCCAACTAAAAGAACCTTTTCAGTAGCGTAGACGCAACAGATTGGATCCATCGTGGTCTTTGTGTTAAGAGGAGTCTCGAACGAACCGTCCTTGTCCAAGTCCTGAATAACTTCGGTCACGCCAGTCGGTGTCTCGTCCACATGATATATCTTATACTTGCGCATTCTGCTCGGATGCAGCGTCGAGTTACGAGGTGAGCGAAAATTCCACACTAAAAAATTATTTTTAGATGCAGCTACAACCATGTTAGTTGTCATGGTAAGATACAATGGCTCCAAATCCAAAAATTTGGAGTCTATCGGCGTTGCAATCGTATTGCAGACGAGCAGGGCAAATTGTTCGGTAATCTGGGCGGGATCGTTCCTTACAGAGAGCACGCAATGATCTCCATACGAAGCTATCGATATCAAAGATCTCACGTATTTAGTGCAACACGTATTGCTACTTGTATTCCAAAACGTAACGCAGATGCCGTCCTTACCAATTTTCTCGTTTGTAAAAACGACTGTGTTGCTAAAGTACGTCCATTTGTAGTCCAGACGAATATTCGCGAAGTATATGTGAGAATCGACGGATAAGGCAACTCGAAGAGAACCTTTCTCCCAAGTGCAACACGTTACTTCTCGTCCTGGTATCTTCAGAGTTCTCATGTGCTCGCCAAACGGTGTGTAAAATTGTATGACATTCATATCCTTCGTTTCCCCGTTCGTGAGCAGCGGCATCATGCCCGTTACTGCCAAGAGTGAACCAAAACTGTTCCAGCTGCACCACGAGGCAGTCACTCCAGTTTCCATCATAACCGGGTTGTCGTCGCTGGTATCCCGCATCAAGATTATCCTACCATTGCGATAACAAATAGCTAGAGTAGGGCAGTCCATAGCGACGTAACCATTTTTTCCATCATACCATTGTAAAGCTACTATAGTTTGAAAAAGGGAGGTACTCGGCAAAGGAACGTTCAGTTTCAACAAAAATGTACCTTGATTGTTATATAAATGAAGCTCTCCATTTTTCAAACCAAATAAAAGTAATTTTCCGTCTGGAGACCACTGTACAGCAGCAAGTGATACATTTTTTAATTCTTTACCCCAAATTCTGTTGCCATCTACAGAACCAACAATTACAGCTCCATCTTCATAGACAATGCAGATCTTCTGACCATCACAGCTCCAAGCCATGCCTTTTACCACAGATTTGTTGCGATTATTTATCATTTCCTCATACCATGAGCCCTTGTACAGCATCCACACAATAATAACTCCATTTTGATCGCTGGAAGTCAGCTTCTGGTGGTCCTCATTCCATGTTACTACTTGTACATGTCCATTGTGACCTTCCAAAGGCTGATTCATACTCAAATTGCTTGCTGCAGCCAAGCCACGAGATTTTCCACTGTGTGACCCATTAACGCTAGACTCTACTCGCAATACTTTTAAGAGACCATCTTCTCCTCCCACTGCAATATACCCATCCTTCTGATTCCATGCTATGCAGTTTAACCGAAAATTATTCGGTATGGAGATCTTCTTGCTCAGATAAACGAACATTGCTGGTGTAAAGCTCTGAAATAAAAAATATTCAATTATAATAAATCGCGAGCTTGAGATAAAGAACAAGATAAAATAAATATTTCTCACGTGATTCAAATCACATAATCGATGTCACAAATGATTTATAAGCAACCAAAAGAGATACGCTTTTGTGAAGTAGCATTTCACATTTCTCCACCTGATATAATTACAGGAAGGTAATTATTGTTTTTTATTGCGGAAACTAACGTGCAAATAAGTTATTAAAACTGTCACATCCGTAACATAAACATTCCTCAAGTTTACCTTAGCAACGAAAATAACATGCATAGCAACGTGATACTGCGTGCCATCTAACAGGCTTTGCATGACTCAAAATTTGAGTTTGATCGGTCAATACTTGGCGAATTATCCTTTGAAAATTCTTACTCACGGCTACGTAGCTCACGAGTTTCGTACTGTGATGGCGCCAGCGAACGGATTCATCTCGTTTCGTTTCAAGTAAAGGTTCAACTGCGAAAGAATGCAGCTGCGAAGAGCGAATCTAACGTATACACACAGCTTCACCTACTTTGTCTGTCGTTGACAGACCTATGCGATATCGCTGCTCGACGTTAACTGACATCGAGTTTCTATCGAGCAATTCGAAGAAAAGGTGGGAATCATGACGAGGAAGCTTTGCTACTGCTGAATTGTGTCTCGTTTAGAAAATTGTAACGCACTGAACGTAATATGCATCGTGATTCTTCCGTGAGACAAAGATTTCTAAAGCATGGTTCTGAGACACAAGAAAATCCCGATAGGTTAAGAATATTACTCGTAAGTATTTTTACTGCAGTTTTCCCGAGAAATGGTTTTTATGTAATTTAATATTTTACTTCCGTGTAAGATTAACAATTTTAGTACACTCCAACGGTTTTGCCACATAGAAAGGATAACGTAATAAGAGTGACATTTTATAGGTGCAGATTGGTTCAAGCGGACGAGCGCTTCATTAAATAAAGTTACATGAGGCGAGTAAAATGATGCATTACAGCCCATGGATTCAATATCAACCAATACTCAATCATCAATGTTGTACACCATATAATGACATAATGCCTTCATATCAAGATCAAAATCACGAACGGCATCAGCCAACTGAAGAGGAAACTGACCAGACTGGTGAGGAAATACATGACACAATGACACCTGCTACTTCTGGGGAACGTAGTTCTAGTGCAGATTTGTTCAGATTGGAGTTTGCAGCATCTCAGTGGTCTAAACTGGTCTCTAATGCAGAAGGTTTATTTACAAAGCTTATGACAAGTAATATTCTGCCACACACAGATCAGGATCAAATTGAGCAATGGTTGTGCATGAAGCAAGAGTATGAGGAATGTATAACCAGTGATGAGACTACTAGTTTACAGGGATACACAGAAAATACTAGAAGATCGTTGGAGCGCATTGAGGAGGTAACTGAGACTGATGAGAAAACAGACGAATCTGGGAATCAGACAAAATTGAAGCTTAATTCTAATTGCACCTCTAGTTCAGAGAGCGAACTATCTGAAGTTGATGATGATGAAGAAGATGAAGAGGACGAAGAAGATGACGACGATCAAAGCGATGTAAGCTCAGAAAATCCGGATTTTTTGGAAAAACTGGACGAATGCATTCATAAGTTTAAACTAGAAACAGATGGAATTGTCGATTCTGTAAAGGATGATTTTAGAGAAACAAGCGTTAAAATTTTATCTCCAGTGCCGAGATCTGTAAATAATAATTATGCGCCGGTTCCTCGTTCTGCACCGACAAGAAATCCAAATTCCAGAAGAAATTCAATGCTACCAGGCTCTGATATGTGCAATGAAGTATTAGCTTTTAATGACAGCCTAAAACCTTGCCAAAATCAAATTTTTGAAAATCATATCTCAGAATACATAAATCCGTACGCATTAGATAATCGTGAATTAAAAATAAATATTAATGATAATATTAATGATAATTTCATTGCTGTACAAAATGACAATTCACCCGATTTATTGCTCGATGCTCTCAAAAACACCGAGATATCCGAGCCTATCAAAGAGTTGAAAGCTCTAACGTTAAATAATGAGGCAAAACAAACGCAGGTAAAGAAAATTCAATCAAATTTGGATGGAGCGCATAAACGTATAGAAGAACTGCAGACAACAATTAAGATTAAGCAACGTTTTATAGCCGACATGATAAAGAATTCTGATACGCGCACTAACGCGAAGCAAAAGTTTCAACGTAAACGTAGCAAATTGGTAGAGGAGTATTACAACACTAAAACACAATTGGCACAAGCAGAAAATGCATCTATGTACAAAGATTCTGATGAAAAGGCGCATAAAAAAGAAATTGAATTAATGAAAAATATAGCGATACATTATGAGAAACGAATGATGGATATAGATATGATAAAACAAATAGCGGGTGATTCTGCGAAAAAAGTTTTGGAGCTAGAAGCCTCGTTAAATACGTCGAAGAAACAAATGGATAAATTAAAGCGACAATTAAAGAGAGAAGAGGAACGTAAGAAACAATTGGAAGATGAGTTGGCCAAAGATCAAGAGAAAATTCGTGAACTTGAGGAGAAATATAATTTAACTGCGTCTAAATTGAAAGAAATGCAATCAGAAAGCGAAGATGAGAAACACAATGTGAAATCGAAAGTTGAATGCTCGGATAAGATGAAAAATCTGTTGGAAGTTAGTGCAAGGATATCTCATTTAGATCACGTTTTGAAAGAGAAATCGATGGATCTGGAGAGAACCGCAGACATGGATGAAAAGGAGGCATTACGGCACGAGATTAGAAATTTGAGACGCACTCGAGACTGTTTAGTGGACGAAAAATGTGATTTAGATGAAAAGTTTCAAAAGGAGAGAACTTTGACGACAGTTGAAGAACGTAAATTATTAGAATGCGGTGAGACCATCGAAGCTATTGATGCAATGATCGAGCACAAGAACGAGATGATTTGTGGACGAAAGGATTTTGATGAGAATCAATCCCAACGCGAGAAAGGGGAAAGAATGCTGACGGAACGCTTAAAGAAGCTCTCTCATGGTGAAATAATAACGTTATTTATGAAATATTTCCGTAAAGTAATCGATTTGAAGGAAAGTTCGAAGAGTTTGGAGGTTCAGATTACCGAATTTGAGGCTCACATTGCGAATCAGGATTGGCGGTTGATGGAAGCTGAAAAACGGATGATCTTGATGCAACGGCAATACGAGGACAAGCTGCATCACGTGTTCAGACATTTTGCAGAGGAGACAAGCAGTTCTGGTTATGAACGATTGGATAAAGATTCCGAGGTAGCAAGAATCAAAAGAGAGAACAGATCATTAAAGAAACGATTAGCAGACGTCGAAGCTCTTCTCAAAGGTACAACACCTCCGCGCGCATCTAGTCCGTGCAGAATTCTGCAGCAAGGATTGAAACAAATCACACCGAATACTCGATCAACGACCAAAGTAACGAGGCAGCGAAATAAACTGATTATTCAAAAGACGACTGATTGCGACAAGAAGAAAAAATAATTAAGTTAACGAGTACTAGCCTTATTTTTTACGGATAATTTAAATCTTTCATTATATTCTCTGAATCTGAATCAGTAATCACTATTTTTTTAAACAGTAAAATTTTTTCTCGGTCATGCATATAGGTTGTAATGTGATAATAGTTTTTCTGCGTAAAACAATTACCTCTTCTGTACTTTTTTTTTTTTAGAACATATAGCGTTACATTTTAAAGACACATTCAACGCATTTGTTTAAGATAACTTATATACAAGTTGTACGAGAACTGTATTCGTTGAGGAGTGAATTCTTGAATACCAATTTGACTGCATGCGTTTTGTCCGTTTTATATTTATTACAGTAGTTTCAAAACTCGTATAATTTAATATCTAGATATAATATTTGCGGAAATACATTATGAAGTACGGCTTTCGAATAATGTTGAATGCAATCAGAAAATTACATCACTCTTTTTAGAATTAAACTTTAAAGAATGTCGAAAATTGCAAATTTAATTATAATATATTAAGATTATTCCCGCAAATAGCGAAATCGCATACTCAATCATTGTATTTCCTGGACATTTATAATGCGCATAATATCTCGTTGTATTTTGTATTTCGATTACGCGTATTTCTTACGTCAATCTTTTAGCATATTTAGAACAGAATTGCTCGCGCTGATGTAGATGGATATTTATGTAAGTACGATGCGCAGGCGATTATGAGTTTACATTGTGACGAGCTTGGGTTCATGGGCTTACGAATCAGTCACCACCACGGGACACCAGGCGTTCGCAAGAGGAAAAGCTGAATCACAATCTAATTAGACGTACGCCAATCAACAACGTACAACAGTTCACACGGCAGCAAATGAGTCGCGACGCGTACCTACTTTATTACGAAAATAATTTATGTAAATTTTATTTAAATCCTGTAAGAAATCTGAAATATTCTCACTTAAAATTAACTCAGTTGATGAATCTTTCGCATTATTAATAAATATCGTATTTAAAATGTGTAAAACAATATATTAATTTTTATAAAAATACAAAGTACATCGGCTATCTATCTACTATCATTTTTTTTTTTTTTTTTTTCGTGCGTCTGAGGCTGCAGCGGAAACGATCGGGTTTTTCATCGCGATAACGTTACTAGACGCAACCGTAATGCTCGGAAATCGTGCAACGTTAGCCGGAGGACACTATACAATAATCTCCGGCAAGAAGTATTCGATATCACCGGGAGGAATGGTGCTTAAAGACAGGCTACAGTTAGGTAACATGTGGCGAAGTGACCATCTGTCTAGGAAGCAAACGCGGCGGGAGTTGTGAAGGCCGAGGAGGAACAACGACACATCTCGTCTCGACTCGGCGCTCTTCTCCTTGCCGTACCTCTTTGTGCAAAACGAGATAGGCCATTTACGAACGCTGGCTGGCTCAGCTTCGTTCAAGACGCGCGCCACGCTCGCAATGTCAAGACGTCGCGTGACGATCGACGGTGTTACGTTCACCGCGTATAAACGTTTAAAAAGACGAAATTCAGACGTAGATGAATTTCCGAGATTAACGTTGGAGTTTTCAGAAATTTAAAAAGACTCGGAAAAAAAAATTTTAATCGAGCACCGAGCGACACTAGACGATCAATGTCGATGAACTCCGGTTGTCCGTGAAGAGAGGCCGTTGTACGATTTTGCTGTGTACGAAAGAAATGTCGCAAGTAAATGCCCGCGAAACGGAAGACTTGAGCAATCTCGCACGCTAAACTTATTCCTAATCCCGAGAACGTGTCGAAGAGAAAAATTGTAGATTTCCTCTGGAATACCGTGCAGGTCTCTTTCTCTTTCCGTTGCGTTTAATAATAATTCGTCGGCACATTCGCGGGTCGCCGCGTCTCGCGAGACCTTCCGCCTGATCGCAAGCAAGTACGCGATAATCAAGTTCGCTAATTGCCTGCTTCGAAATCGCTGCTGGCTACTGGAATTTAATTTGCCGCCGAGATGCGATATTGACGAGCGTGATAAGGAGCGGCTCGTCGCTATTTTTATCTACAATGCCGATAGATATCGTTTCTTAAGTAAAACGTGTGGCATTTTGGAAGGTTGAGCTACAGCCTCGAACCTTGTAAGTGACGATTGCACGGATGGAAACTGGATTTTCGGGATTTCGCCTCGCGACCGTCATGCCCGATCTGCCCGATACGGTCAGCGTGCGCCTCATTTGCAAGCCGAGAGTAAAGACCGTATCTCCGAGGATCTCCGCACGATTTCCTAGAGTTATCAACGCTGGTATTCACCGATAAGTCGCGACGGTACGCGACGCTACGATCGGCTACTACGAATACTTAATTAAGGACACCGGCGATTAATTACGGGCGCGCGCGTCGAGTACAAGTGGGTTTAATGAAGTTAATTAAGAATTTAATATCGCGGCGAGCGTCCAACGATCTCGTACGTGCGATCACGTCGGGATCTTTTAATCCGGCGAACTATCGTATCGCTGCTTATTAATACTTTACGACGCGCGCTCGCAAGGCGTTCGATTGATGGACGATTGATGTAAGGTTCACTTTGAGAAAATGCGGCGGGATAAATTGGTTAACGGGACAGCGATAGGAAAGCTGCACTTCCGATTTTTGCTCCCTTTCCTTTCTCGCGAGCCGAGAAACACGTGTGTAAATTATGCGAAATCCGCGTGTCGAATTGCGAGGATCTCGAAGACTTCGACCGCGTCGTAATCTATCATTACGAGGTGGCCAAAAAAAAAGAATAAAAAAAAAATAGGAAAAACACAACTTACCATTTTCATCGACATCTCCGCTCTTTTCTATCCTTAAATAATTTTATTCCACAAAGTTTAACAGCATACTTGATACACTTTAAATAAATCTTATACCAATCGTTTTTAAATTGTATTGTTGCAACATGAATATTACTTCGCAACGAAATATTCGATCGCGGACGTTCTACGGTAAAGAGCCGGAGGGATGTTGGATTCACTGATCTTCCACGTGCATAGTGCTCAGCACAGCGAAGAAGGAGTACGAGCCTTTCAGGATCTACGAAAAATCCACGGTGAACCGATAGGCGGCAAATCAATTTATTGCGACGCAATCGAGTGATAATCTTCGTTAATAAGTATCAAAGAACGTGAAAATTAAATCAAACGTGCAGTGCAGAAATTAGATGTCCAATTATTTCACGTACGAATCGAAGTCGAGCTACTTTGAAATATACACGTGAGAAAAATTGTTCGGATACGGATCAACGCGTGACCATTAGAACTGTGCGGCTTGACGGCGTTTCTCGGCATTCTGTTGCACCGGACAATCGCGGGACCATCGATTTTATACGCGGCTATTCACGAAGAATGGGCGGAGAACACGATTCGCCTCTCTGCACGTGCTGGAGATGCGTTTTGCTCGCCGTTCTTTCTGGACTCGTGCGTGGAGTACTTATTCGCATCCGGCGTTCCATTATTCCGCCCTGATGTACTCGCGACTATCGACAATTCGCCGCGGGTGAAGAAAAGCGGCGCCGACACGTGCGCGAAACAATAGCGGAAAAAAAAAAAAAGAAAAATCAGGCGATATTTAAAATTATTAAGTGCAATCTATCCGACTCGTGCGAGCGGTACTTTTTGCGAGGTGCTCGCCGAGTTCATCGGCTTTCGCGGAAAGTTTACAGAATCGCGCGAGAAAATACGCTTCGACGTCTATAAATTTAATCTTTCACGAGACGAGTTCGTCTGACTTTAATTTCGTTTAATCGCCACGATCTCACTCGGTATTTTTGCACCGCGTACTGGAAATATTACATTTAACCGGTCTGAAGACGCGATAGGTCACAGCATTTCTCTAGATGTACTCACCGAGGTGAACGTATCCATAGATAAGACGTAGAACACGCCTGCTTTCAAATTTACCGATTTTCTTGAAAATATTATAGACAGTATGAGCAGACGGCTGGTTTCTTTGACAGAAAGCACGTCATTCCATTTCGAGAGCCATTGGCTCTGCGTCAACGACGCGCTCTGAAAGAAAAAAAAATATCCAACGCGACGTGAAAGTTAATTATATACGTCTTAATTATATACGTTTTACAAATCGAAATTAATTGTAGGATGTAATTTAAATCCAAAGAAATCGTAACTTTATTAAGCGATATCGGAGCAAGCGTTGCCGTGGTTTATTCGCACCTGGTGTATCACTTCGTTCCCTATCCAGCAGAAATAGAAGAGCTGTGAAACAGCCGCCATCAGGTATATCGCAAACTTGTAGATATTAGAATTTTGGCCTATGACCTGCACGAAACAAAAGCGAGGTTGCGATCACGATCCGGTCGAGGCTTGGCGCTTTGACTTATCACGACTCACCGAGGTAGCTTGGAAGCCGGTTAGGCAAATCATCGTGGTGCTCGAGAGCATCTGAACGAACATGCCGGCGCTGAAGATCTTGTTGAAGTCGTCTATTATGGCGAGCAGACGCTGATGATTGCGGATGGACAGACCGAACCGCTTAGCGAAGCCGCGGCGAATCGCGTCCAGATTGTAATTATCCTTTCCGTAGCAGGCCGCGACTGTAGAAGATACCCCGTGGCAAGCATTTCTACCAGTGGCACCTGAATCATCTCGCTTATCGTTATCGTCTGCCCTCCGATTCTCGCCGCAGCTCTTAAAATGAGCGTTCAAAATTTCCAATTGCACGAGAAATAAATTGCACAGATTGGTGATCAAGCTGTCTATGCCGATAATGGCTGTCACGCCGATAGAAACGGTGCAGGCCTCGACGAAAAAGCCGATCCCGTGCCACGGATACACGCTCGTGTCGAAGGGGTATCGAGCTCTGACCGGAAGTTCCCCGTTCTCCACGGGCACCAGAAACAACAGGGCGATCACAAGGAAGAAGCCCAGAGTGCTGAACCCGTAGAAGGTCACGCGACAGATCAGAAGATACTTGTCTAGAATTTCGTCCTCACCGCCAACTGATCAAATAAATAATTAAAATTTGAAGTACGGAGAATCGGCCATAATAATTGAGAAGCTTTAAACTAGCAGACGGGAGATCGTGAAGAAATTACAATCGTTTTCACAGTCGATGTCATTAGCGTGTACATTGCGCCTCACGGCTTTGCGACGCGATATTAGAATTAGCGAAACCTGATATACGATTTGAAAGAAACGTCACGTGTTGCGAATGCGTGTATCAGGTGCGATTATGCAAACTGCCGAGTAATTCTGCGTGAATGAGTCGCGTAGATCCTTAATCGCGTGTCAAGGAGGGATGCGTCGCGAGAAGGACTGGCGGAGTCCTGCGAGAAAAAATTTTCTCGAGTGGTCCTGAATTAACGGGGAGAAGTCGACGAGTTGCGATGGCCCTTTCGCAGCGTTCCCTTTCGACGTGCGGATCTCATTAAAACGCAAAATTACGCACCGTCCTGTCATGTCGTGTTTGCAGAGGATATGTATATTTATGTGACTGGCACTAAGGCCATTTACATGACATTTCACTCTCCCGCGAGCTGCAACAACTTCATATTCGCTTAAAAATGACTGCAGATTTTATAGCGACATAGAGATGCGGTTAGGTAAATAATAAAAGAAATATTTCCAACGATAAAATGATAAGCTGCGGGTGAAAATCAAATCAATGATATTTCGCGAAAATATTGTAATTAGAATTACTCGACAATTGCCGAGCTTTTTTGTCGCGTTCCGCGTTTAAATAACACAAATGATGAAATTTTAATTACTCACTAGGAAACTTGCAAAGTCGATCGCAAGCGTCGATGGTTTTCTGGAGCAACCGTACGATCTGTTCGTGGCGAGTTTGGAAGATCATCACCTTGAAAAACACGACAACGATCCCGGCGAAGATGCATCCGTCATCCGTGACGATCGACAGGTCGTCGAAGCTCGAGCAAATGTCAGCGAACAGAGTCACCATGAAGACGAGTATAACCGTCAGAATGGATTTGTTGTAAACGTAATACGAGTACTTGAAGAACACGGACGAGTTCGAGTCGAGAGCCCATAAGCCGACGTACCTAAACGTGAAATTGTTGCAAGAGAATCGGAAAAAAAAGAGCGGAGAAATTTAAACTCGGCTCAAGAGAATCGCGTGAACGGGCGTGCAAACACGCTAGCACACAATTGCAAGACGTAAACGAGACGAATACGATTTTCTGATAATTTATTGAGTCACGCGCGATAAGATTTGCGATTTCTCACTTTAGATAGGTGAGATGTAAGAGGCTCAACTTTCGGAACTGTTCCAAGCGGCTATCGTTCGCTCCTCGTGTCATCCCTACTGCTTTCTTCCGTGACTATGACAATGACGAAGGACTCAGAGCACGGGAGGGCAAGAAAAGGGGAAAGGGGGTTATCTGTGTCGCGTGGGTGCGAATCTTTAAGCGACGTATGGACATATGTACGAAAGTACTCGTTATCGAGAGTCGTTCGAATCTCCACTCCCTTTTCGCTACGAAAATTGCCTATGATAAACGGGACGCAGATTGCACCGTCGTCGATTTTTTTTTCGAGTTATAGACACTAGCTCGTTGCGGCGACGTCTTCTACCTCGACAATAATTTGAGAAAATAGCGGTAATTGCAATGCCGCTGCAATCCCGCGACTTGCACCGTTCCCAGGCACTTGTACTTCGCTACAAATAAAAGGCCAATACAGAAATAATTTATCAAGCCGCACAGTTTACAAGAGTCTAAAATGGCCTGTCGTTTTCCACTTAGCAAAATAGCCAACTCGGCTGCAAATTTAACAATGTATGTTTTGCCGTGAAACGATTCGATGGATTGTATTACTGCCGGTTATTTCGCGATTCTATCTCGACATCGCGGTGACTTGTTAGTAATACGAAAGTACAAGAATTTGTAAAAAAAAAAACATTTAACTGAACAATTAAGTAGTTACATATATTCGTTTTTATTTAATACGGTCAATCAATGTCAATGATTTATGACAGAATAAAATGTGCGATTTCAGACGCGCGTTATTATCCAACATCATTTAATGTTTATTGATTAATTAGATCTCTGACCTTTCAGGGAAATGATGTGGAATGCATAAAAAATTTTTAATCACACCGGTTGTATTTAAAGAAAATATTAAAAGTATGTACATACAACCGACAGTCCGCAGTCTGTTTAAGTGAGACGGGAAATTTTTGCTGCATTGCACATTAAAAATTTACATTACATTATTTATCCTATCTTAAAAAATTGGTGAGTGACGCATGAATTAGCTTTATAACTAAAATTTAAAAAATTTATGTTCAAAAAGCAAAATAATTTCCGGTACCGGGAATCGAACCCGAGCCTCCTGGGTGAGAGCCAGGTATCCTAGCCACTAGACCATACCGGACTACGAATGGGTTCTTTCAGATGCTGAGGAAGTGTCTTTGGCTATTGTTCATGAACTGGTAAAAATTAATATATTATCAATATTTTTTTATTTTTTAAATATATTTTATCATATCGTTAACTAATTGTAATAATATTTTAGAAATTCTACAAAAGAACTTTTAAAAATAATTAGTAGCTAAATAAATTTTTTTTATATTCAGTAATATTAATAATATAAACGACAGTAATAATAGTTATTAAATTCTGCACATAATGCTGCATTAATAATTTAAAAAAAAATTATTTTTAGAGGAATGAAGAATTATCGTCCGCAACGAGATTTGAACTGGCAATGCTCGAATGGTGCTCACTTTCCGACAAACTTGATATTTCGAGCATCATATTTATTAATTGCCGAAAGAAAAAATAAAAATCTAATAGATGGCAATATTTATTATAATTAGCAAAAGAATTTGTCAGAAGTGGGATTCGAACCCACGCCCTCAGAGAGGACCAGAATGCCCTCAACTCGGAGTCAAACCGAGAAGGTGTGAACCTTGAGTCTGGCGCCTTAGACCGCTCGGCCATCCTGACAATTGACCACGAATCTCTTAATAATGCAGATAAAGTGCATATATTATAATATATACATTAAATTTATTTAAATTAAATGATATATAAACATAATTTATAACATTTTCAACAAAATATTAACAAAAGAAAATTAATACTTGTCATAAATTTTATAAAAAAATTTTTTCTTCCATAAAATACGTATAAAATCGAAACGTATATAAAATTTTTAATAAATTAAAAAGTAATTTATTTAATTATTTTTTAATGTATATTTATAATATTTTTAGAAGCAAAAGAATTTGTCAGAAGTGGGATTCGAACCCACGCCCTCAGAGAGGACCAGAAATCCCAGAAAAACTTGGTCTTGAACCGAGAAGGTGCGAACCTTGAGTCTGGCGCCTTAGACCGCTCGGCCATTCTGACAACCCGTGGTCTCCAATATAATTATTTTAACATTTTTAATAATATTATAATATATAATAAATATAATTTATTATTAATAATTTTTTACTAATTAATTATAATTGTATAATTTTACTTAATTATTAATAACGTGCTTATAAATACATAATTTTCTTTTTTCTTTAAAAGAATTATATTGTAATGGCAAAAAAAATGTTTCCGCCCGGGATCGAACCGGGGACCTTGTGCGTGTGAAGCACACGTGATAACCACTACACTACGGAAACTTACAACAGACGGATCTTCCGACATCAAATATATAGAATCCGTGTAAGCTTTCCAATCCTATCTAAAAAATTCGGTATTAAGACTAGAATCGCTTTCATTGTTGTGTCTCATCTCGAAATACTGTTACCTATTTTCCGCGACGTTAATTAGTTCTCTCGCTTAACGCGCTTCGTACCAAACGGGAGTAAACGTCAGATATCAATGTTAGTGCGTGTAATTTTTTTAAGAAATAAATTTTTACGATTATTAAATTATTTTTGAAACTTGGCCGGACACGAGTTTTCTAACGGCGACGATTTCGGAGCTTGAAATAGCGAGAAAAACATGCTCGAGCATCGAGCTCGCTTGGTTCCATTCGGTGGAAGACGCCACGAGCTCGGTGAGCGCATAAAAAAACGTAAACAAATCAACTCGGCGTCGAGCTCGGCGCTCCCGAAAACTCCGCATGAGAAGGAACGGACAATTGACGATCGAACCTATCGACCGTCTCACTTTCTTCGCGGTTGTCTCGTTTTTTCAAAGGGATAAAATTTCAGTCTAGTTGCGGAGGCTCGAGTGCGAGGACGTGTTTCTGATCGCTTCACGACAATGCGTGTTTTCGATCGCGTAAAAAATCGCCGCGATAATCCATCATAATTCTGTTAGTCGTTCGTTTATCAAGCAGTGTAATATAGTGTCAAGTGATTGCTATACCTCGTCAGGATGATCCAAAATATTATCACGGAAGGAAGGAAGGAAGGAAGGAAGGAAGGACGGAAGCTTGAAAAGTAACCTATTCTAACCTAACCAAAAATAAATGTAAGTGAACCGGCGATACGCCGTTGGCTGTAGACAATTTAATTGTAATTATTAAAAGGGTTTTTTTTGCATACGAAAAAAATAATAATTGACATACATTATGTCTCATAAAAGGTGTGAATTTTTATATGTATATTCCGTCAGAAAAATAATGTTGAAATTTGCAAGTGATACGAGCGCTTGAACGTTACATTTAATTATAAAATGCACAGCCTGTATGAACAATCTCGCGAAGATATTGTTGCGGATCGAATGATTTATACGCGTAAAGATCGTAAACGTTAATTTTTATTTAAATTTAATTTTGGTTCCAACAATATTTGGTCCTATCGCCCTCGGCCACTTTCCTCGAAACTCATTTACCGCGCCTCTTCCACGAAGTGCATCTTCCCCGCGGCCGATTTTGTCAAACGGGAAGGAGGACTTGTTGCCCGTATACTTAAAATCAATTTTGAAAACGAGCGGTAGAGATATTAACGCAATAAGTGGAAAATTGATAAATTAACGAGCCGAATTATTGTAAATGCTAATAAGTGCGCCAATGCCTTTAATAATTATTGAAACAATATATCCGATGCATTCGAAAAATTATACGGCACTCATTTCCAGCGATTACCAATTGTAAATAAAATCGTACATTATATTCCCCGTGCGTTCAATAATATAATTTAATTATTACAACACCGTAGCTGATCGCGAAGTCGTTGAATCACGAATTTATCGCGGAATCGGGGTTACGTGTGGGAAAAAAAGAAGAAGAAAAATTATGACCACTGAAAATCGACCTGATCTCATTAAAATATCAAGGTTACGGTGTAGGATTTTCTTTATCGAAGGAAAGAACTGGCCGATCGAGAAGAGTCGACGCGGGAAGGGAAAATTGCTCGCCCTAAGCCGTTATCTCGTGAAAGAAATCGGTCGGGTAACGCCGGTGCTAGATGTTGCAGCCTGCGTGCGTACCTTGGTCTCCCCGAAATCTGGATCATTTCGTTGCAGTCGTAACGGTGCCGGGCACGGCTGGTCGCGGATCGGCTGATCGGCTGAGCGCCAAACGCGGTGCGTCGCCGTGAGATTACGCGCGTCTTCGGGACGGCGGCCACCAATTCGCGGGTATCGTACCGTGAAACGCTTCACGAAGCTTAACGGGCGAGAGAATTCGGAACGGTGATTCGGTCGCCGATAACGTTATGCGACACACGCATTTACACGTGCACCGGAACGCGGCCTCCGTCATCCTTGGAGAACGCGGGGGGTTCATTTGCATTCCCGGTCTCGCCACGTCGCGTCGGCTCCGATAACGCCACGATAGCGAAGCGCTTTTTGCAATATTACCAGTGGCACGTATCGCGCGCCCGAAATCTTCGAACGTTAACTCGGTCATGGATTACCGGCGTTTCTTCAACAAAAGTACGATAAAGAGATTTATCGTTCCGCTCAAACTTTCATCGGCAATCTCCTCCCGCGTCGCGGCATGTAAAATTTCCGGGTAAGAAGGCATTCGGCACGTTTCGCGTACAGGTATGCGAAAATGTCACGCGATAGGATTTATTTCGATTTAGAAAGTTTAAACGTATAAATCTATCTCATCCTCGCTCATGTAGGCCGGGACTCAAGTCCATGAAAGTCGCATTTTAGTTATTGACTTTCGAAGCGCGTATCAAACGCAAGGAAAGAACGCAACGAGTTCTCACTCATAACTCATCGACGTGGCGTCATCAATTAGAAAGTTATGTAATAACGTGGTCGTGATTTTTCGCACCTAGCAACCGCCGAACATGAGCGCGTAAACTAAAATCTTGCGTGCAATGCGTGAGCGCACGGGTGGGCAATTTTTCACTTATCTCGCGCATTTCATCTAACTGAGACATAAATCTGACGCTGAACCGCCGGATATTCGTACTGCCGCGTTCCTTTAAGTGGTTCACTCGAGAAATACGGCTGGTACTCTCTTTTTATGTGTCCCGCTGGCCGACCGTATCCTTCTTCATACGCCGACACATTTCCGTCCCGTCTTTTGCAAGCGACCCGCGCGCGTTAATCTCCGAAAACATTTCGTGAACCGTTGCACCGAAGCGGCGCTTTGTCTGAAGAAACACTTAGAATGCAAGGTGTTCGATAATTGGACTATCGGCGCGGCCAACACGGGTAGTTAGCACGTAATATAGCGCGAAGCCGAACGGGTCGCGATAACATCATCGTGCGATGCAAAACGGAGATTTAATGAAGATACAACAGGGTAGGCGGACAAGCGGACGAGATTAACCGGCGACGCGTAATGAATTTTCGGCGACGGTGAACGCGCGCGTCCCCCTTCCGTTCTCACGTCCCCTTTGTCTCTCCCCTTCAATCTCATTTTTACAGAAAATTAACGACGCAAGGTGGAACCAAAAGGCGGAAAAGATAAAGAAGAAAAAAGAAGTATCAAATTTGAGGAGGGGTAGGAAAAAGTTAGCTTTCGATGTAAGCGGATTGGTGTTGCGGTAACTCGCGTTTCTGCCCGCGACGATGACAAATAGCTGCGTTCTCGCGCCGTGAGATGCTCCGCCAGGAGAGAAAAAAAAGAAAAAAAAAAAAACGAGAAGCGGGAGCACATCTCGCCGCGTTTTGATGTAGGACACGAATTCGCACTTTCTCGACGGGGAAGGGAAATAAAAATGCGCCGGTGGATTCGTTATATCGCGCATAAATCTTCCAGATTACTCGGGATTTATGGCCGCTTCGTATTCGGTCGCATCTCCGCCACTTATTACGCACTACTCCCCATCGTTCCTCTCGACCTCCGAACCGCGTTGCTTTTCATCCGCGTCCGCGTAATTCTTCGCATCACAGAACCGTCGTTAAACGTCCATTAATTTACAAAGCACGCGCCGAGGATTAATACCGACACGTTTGTCGCGCGTTACAAGATCAAAGACTAATCCCTAATCTTTACGCGTGGAAATATCTTGATGAAAAGGAATTTTTTTTAATTCTATCACTTTAAAACTTTAATTTTTTTTTTCCGAATACTAATCGCTTTTAATATTTTTGCAGTTATTGTCGTTATTGCTTTTTTTTTCTGTCGCACTTACCTCTTAATTTCGCGAACGCGTGAACTTGGATTAGTCGTAGCCTGGTTCGCGAACGGACTGGACCACCGATCGATTGATCGGGAGCAGGCCGTGACTAAATATCACCCCGCTAGGAGACTCGCGTACCTGATATTTCTCGCGTGGTACTCCACAAATTAAGATACGCCGCGCGCGTCGTCGCGGCACGCTCGACAGGCTTCCTGCACCGTTATACCTCTCTCGCAAAGCCCGCCCACTAAAGACACGTTCAGCCGCGGCAATGAGCATAAATCTTTACCGCATCCGATATCGCCGGACTCCGTTTCTTTCCTCTTCTTTCAATTTGCACTTCCCCCGGCCCCAGTCTCCGATCCACGCGCGGAACTGTTTTAGCGAGCGTGTTCGCCGAGCTTTAAAAATACGCGACGTTCCGGGTATTATCAGCGCGATGAGATTTCGCAAGAACCGCCTCTCTCGCGCATCTCTCGCCTGCCGCAAACAACGAATTTTCGTTAAGAAAGTAATAATAATTTTTTTTTTTTATATGACCGCTGGCGTGATCGTTGACGCGGTTTATCAGAATTTACCTCAGATCAGAAGTGCATTCGCGAAAGAAAGAATATTATTTACCCATTAATTATCTTCCGGGTGGCCGAAAAGCGGCCCTTGCATTCGGTCTCCCTACCGACGACGAAAGTACCGGCCATGCATCTGCATAGCCGGTTAAACGAATGAGGACTGTACCTTTATAATTGCGCGCCGGGTGGGCGCAGCCGGTCATATGACCCGTCGAACATCCGCACGCTTCTGTTTCGTTCACGACTCGTCGATGAATCGCGCTGTCGGTGAAATTTAATTTTACGTCAGTATTCATAAACGCGCAGCCGAGAGGGAGACGTCGTTAAAAACACCCATGAAATTATCAGGCGCGTTATAATTATTTTAAAATCTTACCGCAGCGTCGAGGAATTTGTAAATGACGTGCCGCGATGACACCTTCGAGCAGATCGAACTCGCGAGTGTCTCGACAGATTTTTGCGGGATATACTTAGTGTCCAATATGGGCGGACCAAGCGATTTTTTTTTTTTTTTTTTTTTTTTAAACAAATTTCAGATTTTAAAGAAAGAAAATAAAAGAAGTACGATATATAACGAAATTTAATTTCTTTTTGTTTTGCATTGGGAATCATCACATTACGCTTGTTATGTATGGCTAATTAATGCGAAATCACGGTAAGGTTTTTCATCTCTTAAGCACGTCGTCGTTATACATTTACGCTTTCAGTTCGGAGAGATTTGTCGGTGCATCGCACGAAGCAATAAAGCTGTCAATTATTCAGATGGACTCGCATAAGGTACTTTTTATAAGCAACGATTTTTTCGTCATTTTAAGCAGCATCCAGATATTTTCGCTCAGCACAGTTATTGCAACGAAATATTTTTATTAAATAATAAATTCCGATAAATTAGATTAATCTAGAAAAGATTTAAAACTTGTAAGAATACGACGCTCTTCTTTTTATAAATCAAACTGATATTGTTTTTTTCGATTGCGATTTTAACGAGTCGCGATGGAAACTTGGATCGCGAAAGACAACGTCGCCGATCGAGGAAATCGTTAATGCGACAGTCGTATTTGCTTCTTGGCTAGTCGTGCGGTCAACAAGGTGATGCGAGTCGTGCGAAAGTCGACCTCCTTTCGAGTGTCCTCGAAGCAATATAGTTTTGCATATTTTACCTCAGCTTCCAGTTTATTTAATCGATTCCTCTGGGAATGACAGGATCTTAGAAACAATTGTTCGAAATAAAGAAAATGAATATTTTCAACGCCTTACTTGGTCCGCGCGTATTCTACTGGGAGTGGAAGCGCGTAACACGCACCGGAATAAGGAAGCGCTTCCTTTACCTCGTGCTAGCGCCGCCGGGGAACGATCGTTGCCAGTCGCGGAGAGAAAGAAGGAAAGAGATAACCGCGTGCAATAGCAGTTAGAAGGCCTCGCGGCGCAAGAGAGTCGCCACGAGGGAGATCTCTTCTGCCTCGTTCGGGAAGAGCGAAGGAAAGGCACGAGCGAGAGACTTCGGAGGTGCGACGGAGATGCGCTCGCCGCAAGGACGAAGACGGAGCGCCTCCGAGCTCGTGTCGTAGGCTCGACTTGTGTGCTCGCAGCCACAAACTACCCGACCACCACGCAGCACGGATCCACCACGAAACCTTGCCGTAGTGGTCTCTCCTCGTGCTCACCCCGGTGCGCGACGTCGTTCCGGGACACGGTGCCCCTTCACCCTTCCCTGATCAACCCTGCGGAAGGACTTTTATCGTATCGCCTGAAACTCCTAGCTTGAAGAAAGTAACCTTCGAGACCCGGACGAACGGAAAATCTCAACGAGAGTACTATCCTCCAGACTTGGTCTTTCGTGCCACCGCTAATGTACCGTTGGAGTACGAAGAGGAAATTTCTAAGAGGGTTCGTCTGGAGACACTGACCACTGAGCTCGCCGTGCCGTCGCATGACGGATTGGGTAAAACGGCAAATAGAAGAGGTCGAGCACAGAGCGATGTTTTATTCAAGACCGCCGTCTTATTGCCTAATCGCCGATATTACCGTCTAGCGAGAGGGAACGCACGAAGGAGAGGCTGCACACGATCGCCATATTAAATATAGAAATATGAGGAGCAATGAACTAATTGTTTCGCACGAACGAGATACGATTTGAAGAATATTAGGATTTCACGTATTAAAATTGTACGTCCTAAATTTCATTAAATTTATAGAACAAAATTAGAGGAAAGAAGAGGTAGTGCCGACCTTTAAAAGCAAGTGCTTCTGCTACACATCGTTACGTCAGTTGGCCTTCGCAAAGGTAAAATTCAGTTACAATTTCATGGTCAATTCTTCGATTACGTCAATCGAGCGGAACTCCTTCGTTTTATATGAAGAATGTGCAGGTTTTGCTATTGTGATTGGATATTTTAAAAGTGCAAAGTGCGATCGATTCTTTATTTTGAATCTTAATAACTTGAATTCGGACGAGTATTCGAAAAGAAATTTATAAACTTTTCAGTGTAAAATAGTTTTCGACAATGTTAACGCGTGCATTAAAGTCCAAGTACCGTTAATTAATTTATCGGATGTTTAATAATTAGCCGCGACCAGCGACAGTGAATTAAATTAACTGATAATTGCACAGTTAAGATGTTGATCCCGAGGAAAACCGCATTATTCGTTTCGACAAACGTCAGTCGTCGCGTGCTGCGAGGATCATTGATCATCTAGCCGCAGATTCCGAAATACATCGATGAAACTTATTGCATAGGCTATCGTATTTAGCTGATATTTAACAGGTATGCATTATCTCTTTTTTTTTTAATACTTTTTTAAATTATATATTTAAAAATAATTTTTTTAAATTAATTTTTTTTATAATAATTATTAAAAAAAAATTTTATTAAATATATTGAATAAATTATTAAAGTTTAGTGATAAAATTACTGCTTTTTTGCAAAAGAAAAATTCATTATTATCCTTGGAATTAAAATAAATTGTGCTAACTATCTACACGACATATTAAAATTATTGTTGTTAATTTAAAAAACGATGAATCGCAAAATTCTTGCATGCCTCAGCCTAAATTTATCGCTACTCCACGGATACGTCCTTGTTATTAAAATTACAAGAGCCACCTGAATATGACAAGTTGTCAACGATAATTGAGATTTACCATCGTACAATCTACTCTTACAACATTTGACATGGGATTGATCGTCCAATTACGATACCGTTATCAATTATTTTTTAATACCGCGGACTCATTATTCCATATCAGTTGGCAATTTCGTATTACTTTCATTATTCGCAACAATTATAAAGCAAACTTAGTCATCCGTACGTGAAATCTATTATTCGTTTATTACAATGATAAGTTTAATGAAAAAAAAAAGAAACTTTCTCAATCGTCATCGAATACGTTGAAACCGTTTAAAATCATGATAGAATCAATGCCGAACGCGCGCACACCAGGTGTCGTCCAAACTTAAGCTAATTAACATTCAACGTTTCTTAAATCCGTAAGGTAAAATCGTAATACTCGAAGAGATCTCTAAGGGATTCTCGGCGATTACGGGTTTTCTCGTGAGTGTTGAAATTTTTTCCGTGTACCCGGTGGGGACGGGAGACCAATCTCCGATACGTGATCTCTGATCTCGCGGTGCATAGAAACGGCCTTGCAAGGCCTCGCCATACACCCGTTTTATTCTCTCTAGAATAAGACGAGTGCGACACCGATACATTGCTAGACGAAGGCGTGATCTCGAGAAGCAGGTTCGCTTCCTACATCATCTAATAGAACAGGTTGCCGTCTGGGCGCCACGCCCCAGTGATCCAGTTCTCTTGATCTTAGACTTAATGCTCCTCGTATCTTTTTCCTCCTCTCGCTCGTCTTCAATCTGTTCTTCCGACGACGAGTCTTAAGCAATTCCGATACACCTCGAATACCGTCTCGCGTGCGAAAAGAATAATTACCGAGACCGATATCTATTTTATTGAATTTTTAGGGTATTAATTAATTAATGATATAAAAAAAATTTTTTTTTTTTAATAAGAAGATCATTATTTCCATATGTTTGCGATAATTGTGCTTAATATTTATCTGGATGTG
The DNA here is from genome assembly GCF_019399895.1 of Cardiocondyla obscurior. Classification (NCBI taxonomy): domain Eukaryota; kingdom Metazoa; phylum Arthropoda; class Insecta; order Hymenoptera; family Formicidae; genus Cardiocondyla; species Cardiocondyla obscurior. Next base: position 5,938,314 of record NC_091871.1, on the reverse strand, counting down.
CAAAATCTCTGCAAATTACGTGTTTAATTTTATGTGCACACGCGAGCGTGCCCGTATACTTGATAATATATATTTGCGATCGTATAAAGTACAATGTAAACGCTTTTACATTTTGAGCGGTTGCTATTTACGCTCAGAAATGTTAATTGCCCTGGATGGAGGCAGTAACTGTGACCAAAAACAGTTAATACAAGTTGGTCGCGCGGCAGACTTCACGGGCTTGAAATCAAATTTTTGGCCGCGAGATACCTCGTTAAAATCGCCAGCTGCCACGGTTCCGTTGATCACGAGACTTTCTTTCTTTCTTTCATTTCTTTCTACCGCGGCGTGTCTCTCTTCGCGTGCGTTGTCGTGTTTCTTTGATTTTAATGCGGCTGCATCTCCGCATCACGTTCGAACGATTATCATGTCTCTCCACGTATCGGACGACATCCAATTTATGGCATTTGAATTGCACTAATTTATCGGGGAGACACGTAGTCAGCGAGATACGACAAGATTTGCTTTCAGGATATTTCGCGTTTGCGATCGCTCCTCGCGTCGCTTCCTTTCGAGGATACGTTCTTTTTATATCGTGCCGAAAACGGGACGGAATCAAGATCGCGTAACGCATTTTACTATTAAAACACGCAACAAGGGATATTTACTACGCGAATAATCTACGCCGACTTCCGCTTTACGAATTCGGACGCACTTTGCTAGGAACATATTTTTGAATAGATTTCACGGTCTTTCGTGGGAATCGTCAGAATCGATACGGCAGAGCACTCCGGACTCTTTCGTCTTCGGCGACGCGATGGAGTGCGTCTTGCATTCCACGATTTTCGATCTTCTCACTTTGCGCTCGGCCGCTCTCTCACGGCAATATCACCGCGTTGTTATCGCCTAGATTTCCTCGCGCCATTCGCTGCGAAAAACGAACATCGTAAACTAATATTTTAACTGGAGCGGATTATTTTCAACTACTTCAGGCTCGCCGTTTACCCCTCGCGTCTCTGCGAAAAGAAAATTCAACTGAAATCTTGAGACGCGACACCGTTGTCAATTGGACCTTGAAAATCAATTTAATATTCGTTACGTCATATTTGCAGCCGTGATTTGATTGAGAGAAACTCGGATGAAGAGAGCATATCGTTAACCTTTCAAATCTTTTTCTTTTTGAAAATTATTTTAATTCCAGTGTGCGTTACAATTAATATACACGCAGTTAAGTATGAAATATGGTCGCATGACGGTAATTAAAAAGATCATTCCGCCTACGTGTAATTACGCGCTGATTGTTATAGCCGGGCGCGATATTGGAAAAATTGCCCGTTCAGAATTAAAGATCGTATCACGCGTTTTCGAAAACTCGATGATTGATTTCGTTTACTTGCGGCGGGATCCGGATGTGCACGTACGCGTTGACCGCGGCGATCGACCAGGCAATTACGAAATTGTGATTAACGGTGAGTAATTACAAAGTTCGCTACTACGGTGATGGATTAATTACGAGGGCCATTACACGCGCGACGTTCCCTCCGTCTCTTTCTACTTTCTTGGGTACTCTTATTTCTCCACGCGCGCACTTGTTCGCGAGAACGAAAGTGCGCGCCGTCATGACATGCTATTAACCCCCCCGAATCATTGCAAATTTTAATTTTGCTTTTATTATACGCACTACGGAATTTCATTGACGGTGCGAGTATTATTTTACCTGTGAAACGGCTAACGAGATGCTTTAATTACAGGACGTGGCTCGTTCGCATAAAGAAGGCATGGCGATAAAATTTTATGATACATGAGAAAAAAATTCTACGCCAATTAAATAATTTGATCCAATATTGATACGTTTGATATAAAACTGATGAATATTCGGTAGAATTTAATAGTTTTTTTTTTTTTTTTTTACAAAAAGAAAAAATACGTTTATGCACTACCCGAGTGCCGATTAATCCGAGGTGTGTGGGACCCGTCGACAAATATTCGAACGAGCTTCGCGGATCCGTGGAAGCCTCCGGCAATAAGTTATTACTTATAAGAACTCTGTTATAACAGAGTTTCTTACAAGAAAAGAAGGCGAGTAACATAATTTAACAAAGAAAATCAAACGTTGGGAAATTGAATATTAAAACCGAAAAATGTTAAGACTGTGTGAGAACGTCATTTATCACCGGTTAATTTACACAAAGACTCGCATGCGAGAAATTACGCATTCTATAAATTCTACGCGCGGCTGCTACTTTCGCGCGAATTTTTTCTCATGCCACCGTCGTTAGCTACCGGAGTGCCGGCGTGGATTGATTAACTGGCGGCGATTAATTAATCACGCCGGCCGACTTCGTTCTGTTGCGCGAGCTCGTTTGAGTGTACGCGTGTGCTCGCCGGTAGCGGAGGACGAGCTTTGATAAATCAACGAGATTTCACGTGTCGGGATTGTTAAAACGTGGCCGGTCGTGAAACGTACCATGTTTGCATGCTCAATGTGCTCGCCATATGGAGTGTTAAGTCACGGAGTTAGGGATACGTCGGAAATATCCCAATAAACATCGAAGAGGAACCCATAAACGCTCGGAGTCCAATAAGAAAAAAAAAGAGGAGAAAAATAAGTTGTCAATTGACGAGATCAACCAGCTGTACGCTTATTCTAATTCATTAATTAACACCTGTTTGATTCACTGACACGTTTTTCAATACCTTGGTATTTTTTTCCGCCTGAGTACGAATCCTTTATTCTGCGGTTATGTACTTTCCTGACTGATTCGCTATCGTTCTCAGCGGAATCCCTTTCATTTTCTAGTCGGCGTGCACCGCACCTTCGTGTATCCGACGCGATATAATAAAGCATGCATTTACATCGAGACTAGACTAGTTGAAACGGAAAGTGCGCGCCTGTTAGCAGGTTTATTCGCAGTGTGTAGAAGGAGATGCGCAGACTGAACGATATTTTATGATCCTGTTATCTTGATTCGCGCTACAGGCAGCGGAAATGAATCTTATTGCCACAGATATTTATCGGATGGCGTATCCTTTATGCCTTTTGATAATACGTGCTTTGAAAGGGAGTTGCCTCAAATTTTAAAATTTGTTCATCGCTATTTTGATTATTTATCGAAAATAAATTTTTTTTTTCTACATTTTAATTAAATATTTATTTAAGATATAATACGAAAAATACGGCTGTTATTTAAATTCTTAGTCACTTATTACGCTTATACGTTTACATAACTTTATTTTGAATAATCCGTGCTTGAATCGATAAGCAGGAAAGAGTACGAGCAAAAAGTTGAATCGGGCAAATTAATGTGAACGTCACGGCGTGATGATCAATACCGCGTACACCAACGTGCTTAATTTTTTTTTTATATTATAGCATATACACGTAACACAATAAGTGCGTAATTGCGACATGGCAACGTACTCGCACTGTTGTTTATTATGCAATACTTGGAACACCCTTATTATCTCGAGCGGCTGCGAGCAGTCTACGTAATTAGCCCCGACAAAGAGGTTCAATGCTCTTGCGTATCCAACTTTTCAAGTTTCGAGGCTTTCGCAAGTCAAATTGAATAATTATGATCGAGAATGAAAGCAGTAAGATGAGTTATTTTGAATAGAAATACGTATAGAAGGTTATTCAATTAAATTTAAAGCAGTGAGACGTACCTATAGCTTACATTAAAAAAATTGCGAAATTGTATCTCCTTTTTTTTTCTTTTTTTTTTCTCTCCCTCTCAATGAAAGAAGCCGCGATCGCGTTTTTAATAAGACGCACAGCGTGAATAATGCGGATACGGCCACGTTAGAATTAATATATGGCGAAGGAAGCGTCATGGACATGTGGGCAGGGCATAAATATTAATTAATGGATCATTACTACACGGGCACAGTGAGTCTCACTATGGTTCGATGAGCGTACATACCCGCCGTTGCCACTTGGCATGGCTTTGATAGCCGATATAATAAAGCGTTAATATCTGCAAAAAAGTTTAATTGCACCCGTGTCGTTGACATTGCCTCGTTTACACCGTAATCAATTCTGATAAGTCCTTTTTGGCAAAAGCATTCGTGAAAATGGAGACTGAGTCGTCATCAGACCCTTATTACAATGATTAATGATTTAATATAAATATATCCTTCGCGTAACAAAAATATTATTTAAATTGTACGTTTTTTTTTTTTTTTTTTTAATTTATAAAATTACGTAGAGAAAGACTAGTTAAAATATTAACCGTACTCGCTGTATTCTAGAGCGTCTTCTTACTCTCTATTGTTTAACTAACAGACAATATTTCTCGCTAGGTTTTAAACAATGATGGTATCCGTTACGTTTATTTTGCTACGCAACTCCACCGGTCAACGATTGTTTCTTTAATTGAATGAAGATGCCGGACATCTCTACGACATTGGTTCTGATAATACGTCTCACGTGCGTCTCTGAGGCCCCATTACCGATGTCAAATAAATTAACGTGCGTAGCCGAGAGTAATTGAGAGGTGCACGCCTAAGATCGTATACTCGTGAACCGACTAGTTTGTCACGTGTCACGTACCGCGCCAGCGATGCACAATTTTCTTCGTGCAATCAGCCTTTAAATTGCACCTTATTGGCCGGTGAGTCGGAGAGTGATTTATTAAATCGCCTCGGCAAACGGAACTAATCGATTTGCAATATGCAACGCTATCAAACGTTCCGAGCGGCGTCGTTGCTCGAAAATTATAATATGGAGTTTAATTTCAAAAGGGAATAAAATATCGTCGGTATCACAATTTATATATAAATATAAACTTAAATATTACGTTAATTATTAGAATTGTTTTATGTTTGTTAATATTTTGCGTTTATTAAAAATTAAAAAAAAGGGGGGTGGAAGATTAATTTTTGTCGGAGTGCAAGTTGTGCACGACTGTGCCAGAAACGCTTGTGAATTCTCGGAATACGCGTCCTCCGCGTGAGACGTCAATGAAACGAACGTGCTGCAAGCGCAACGCCCTGAAAAGATACAGGTGACTGCTTGAAGAGGAGCACATACTCTTCACGCGCGCGTAAGAACCGAATGAATCCGGTCTTACGGTTTACCGTTGCCGCGAATACACAACGTTGTGGATACATGTATCACGAAGAAATAAGTGAAAAGTTATTCTAGATAGCTTGAAAAATGACGGTATCGATCGAATGTTTTATTTCTGAGATACTTATCGTTAGCGAAGTACTTGACTATAAATGAAACGTCGCCAGCACTTTTACTTGGAGAATTTTATGAAGAAATATGTTTTATTTTATCTCACTATATCGCTATGTTATCGAATTGAATCGATCGACGTGGATTTTACAACTTTAACTGCAAAATAGAATTTTGTTAAATCGCGACCGCGGCGGGAGAAAATAAAACGGTTCGTGAAGCGTAAACGGCGAATTCCTTCTCCCTCTGAACGCGCCGCCAGCATAATTTCCGTACCGTTGTAGGTAGTATCCGACTGAAAAGTGCAGACTTCCGCCGCGTCCATAAGTTAGATTTAACCATTTCTTGCCTTGGCGGAATGTCACGCATGTTGCCGGTCATTCGGAACATTGTGATGCACCATCGTGCCCACAGCTCCCCATCTCTTATCCCACATTTGTTGCGGGGAATTGTAATAAATTTGTAAAAAAAGTTTCACCCGAGTATTCGAACAATGTAGGGTCTACTAATAGTTTAAATTCAAATCCACGTAACGTAATAAATAATTTATGAAATAGAATAGGTGTTTAATATAAAATAAGATGAAGATTCTATGAACATAAATATTCTTGATAGCTGCATAAATTTCGATTAAAAAAATGAACAGTTACTCGACAACGTAACGACCATATGGCAAACACGAGAAAAGGTATTAGGGTGATATGCGATTCCATATAAATTATTGCGTTTTTTTTTTGGAGGCTCTAATTAAATGTTAAAAAAATAAAAAAAAAGAGAGAAATTACAGCAGCTAATACGATAGCGAGCACACTCGATTGAACGTGTTTATTTATCCATTAGTAGCGGCTGTTAGTATCGAAACGATTAACATCGCCAAAATAAAAAAATTATTAACTTATCTCATTGATCGAGCCTGATTTATGTCTCTGATCAGAACGCAATTTTATTTCCGTGGATCATTATCGGATTTCAATGGATTTCTTTTTCACAATCGCAAGAGCACGCTTCGCGTTTCATGAAGAACCACTGACACGGACGGCGTTAATTACCGTATTAATGATTACTCTGCCGGATATTCTAGAAATAATGCGTATAATGATCGCGTCAGAGCAGCATAAGAAAAGAAGAGAGGCTCGCTACTTGAAGCGTCCGAATTCGCATCAATTAACGTTAACTATCCACCTAGTGTAAAATCAGCTCTGCTCAAAGTAGAAAAAGGAAATATTGGTAGTAAGCTCGAGAAACGCAACGACGAGACGTGTCGTTGTCGTGATTACAGGACGCGTAACGCCACTTTAATTAATGCATTAACATGGACGTGGAAATAGCAGGTAATATAAAGAGACCCTTTTCATTCGAGTGCACCGTGCTCGTTGGGACTTTGTGCCGACGCGTGGTCAACGAGCTTGAGGTTCAAGATTTCTGCATCGTCATCCGAGTCATTAATTTCCAATCGTAAAATTAGATAGTTTAATCTGAGCGGAATAGATTAACAATAAAAAAAAAAATTTACATTATTGAATGTTGCACATATACAAATTATTAATATATTTTTTATACAATTAAAAAAATAAAGAAGCAATTCCCGTGTTTCAATCTTCTAAGATGCACGATTAAAAAGAAAAGGAAACAACGTCTGTGTTCCCACAAACATTTCTCGAAAACGGTCCTTTCCGCTTTTTTTTTATTTTACTACGTTTTAGGTTTTTAAGTACCTCATGCATATGCTAATAATTTCTAAGATATTTATTGGCGCTTATTAGCCCGATATAAGCTGTCGTCATAAAAAAAGCGCTTATTTCGGCGAGATCGCTTAATTCGGCCGTCCGGAAATTACGTCTCGTAGGGCACGAAGGGCGTATCGGCTATTCAGGGAATCGGGACTATATTACGCAGATCGTCGCGCGACGATGCGAAAGGCCGCGAGAGGGGAATGCAGGTAATCGCTCACTCAATTAGCCTTGTGATAAACTCCTCACGTTCGCGAACGGCGGCTCATTACCGATCAGAAATTTATCCGGGCGTCGTTTATGCTCGTCCGCCGTTTGAGAAGCCTTAATACTCCGGGTACTTATAGGTCCCTTACGCCGCTCTTTATAACCGTATCGACGCGGCGCGCGTCATATCGCTGCCTCGGGCCGTTCCTTGACGGCGAACGACCGGGGTGCCAAGCTCTAAGCGTCTCGGATTATCTGCTAAGTAAAGAAATATATTCCTCAGAGACGCTGCCTCGTTACGCGCTCATCAGTTGCGGATACGTATCGGGCGTGCAATCTTATTACAACTCGCGCTTTGGCGAAATTACGGCCTCTCAGAATAGTTCGATAAGATCACGCTCCTCCACCCCCCCTCCTCTCATCCCTCTCGTTCTGACATCGCAATTTTGATACGTGTAACTTAACGACGCTCGTCTGGTAGCAGATGGTAAATAAGCTCGGTCTTCTTTTTCGAGACGGTTAATAAGGAGCTTCGCGAGATGCCGCGGATATAATTGGATAGTTAAATCTGCCGTTACTTCGGTAAGACCGCATTGTATTCAGAAATAACAATTTTATTCGTACTGTAATTTAATTCTTTTGTCTCGGGATAAAATTATACTCCTCTCGATTCGGAGGGCGCGAGGTTCGTTTCCGTATTGCCTGATCCGGTCGACATAGGCCGTACGATAAGAGATTAAAAAAGTGTCGATTAAAACATAAAATTACTCGTCTGTGAAGAAATTATTTGTACGAGGTTTATGTATATTTTTAAATAAAATAAGAGATAATTATGACGAAATTAAATTTTTAATATTAAATACCGCTCTCAAAATATTCTTCATCCCCTATCGGGGGATTAATTGTAAGACCTCGGGTGTAAAAAATTCCCAGTAATCTACGACTCATCTCCGCGAATTCACGAACGGGTATAACCGAGAACAATCAATCGGCTGGTGCATTATTTCGATGGAATCAAAGAAGGGCGCGTACGATGCGCGATCGCGTATAAAAATTTGACTCGCATAACATAGTGTGCGTCGGCCTTCGTGCGTGCGATGAACGGCATGCATCCGTTGCATTTACTTCGTATGCCTCTCCTCTTTCTCCCTTCCATTGCGTGCGCTGGTACATCATGGATGCATCTTGCGTAATGACATCAAACGACCGCGAATGCGTTAACCCTAAGAGCAGAACGGCGCCGCTATTGGCCGATCGGAAAACGGTTCGGCATCGGCCCAAAGCCAATCAGAAAGTTGCTACGGTACTCGTGATCGACGATGCGAAAGAATCTCCGATTTAAAAAAAACGGGACGCATGATCGAGTATTAAGAGAAGATGCACGGGACGATCTAACGACCGCTTTCGCACAAATGTGGTATTAAGAAAACAGGTTTTTAATTAACGGATTATTCTCGAGGGTGCCATTTCGCCGCTTAAATAATCCCCACGGTTTTTCCGTGGATGTACGAAAGTAGCTCGCTCCCAGACGAATTTAACTCTTGCGAATCAAGTAAACAATCGTGTAGACTGATATAACATACTTTCGATACCCGAGCCATTTTTTTTATCAATGCTTCTTCTTAATAAAATACTTTTTTGTCTAAGCGACACGTCTCGATTAAAGACACGTTTGCGTTCGCGACTAAACGTGACGATTCCACCGCGGTTCTTGCTCGCACGCTCCACTTTACACGTTTGCGCGTAAGTGCAAGTAAACTGTTACTTTCATCGTACTACTCGCCCGAGTCGCTTTCATGAGCTATGATTTACGGCTAATAGACAGACTGCGTGCTCGCTTGCACGGCGAGGAAAAGCAAACGCCCCGACCGCGCCGTGGATGCAAATCGCCGACGACGACCCCGGCGCATCTTAGGCGTACAAGAACCGGGTTTCTCTGGGCGATTCCACGAGAGAGAAACATGTGAGTTATGCAAACGATTCCGAGTCATTTTCCGGTTACGCATGCTTGCATGGCATGCATGGTAATTCGAGCGGACATCTACTTGGCGCAACAACAGGTATACTTTGCACATACCAAGAGAAATACCATATAACTTAAAATCCTGTCAATTAATGGTAGTATATATTTTGTCAAGTCCCGAGTAGGTGCGCGTCGGCGAGGAATGGACCATTTCGCAACTAGTTTTTTTTTTATAATATATATTTTTTTTTTATTTAAAACATTAATTTGCGTAATTTAAATTATTTATTTCGCATCGACGAGCTTAACTGCTTGAGTTCTTAAAGCTTTTATCGTTCTGGAAACCATGAAATTTAGTATAATTTTCATGCACAATTAGGACATAGCTTCGAGATCGATCGAAAATACGTCCAATCCTCGAGTGCGCGCCCTCGAGGGGTTGACGTGCATTTCCATAACGCGCCCCGTTACTATCGTCGTTCTCGATTGCGGATAATTGGTCGCGGATACGCCAAGAGAAAGAGGAGATGCCTTACGACTTTGTATTTCCGTAAGGTGCTCGCGGATTTTTGCGTACGGCGGGATTACGGATAATAAACGGCGGCGTTGCGGTCCACGCGTCTCTTTCTCCCGGGTAGGGGCAAGGTGATCCCGTGATTTTTACGCCGGCCGAATTACGGATAATCAACTTGTCCTCCCCGCCGTTAAAAGCGGCTTCGGCCCTTTGCCGGCCCGCGCTAATTTGACGGGCCTCGAGTGAGAACGGTCGCCAGCGATGCGGAAAACCGACTTTCCCGTTTTGCTCGAACGGATCGCGTAATTCGGAGGAGAGAAACATACGCGCGGAAGTGAGGACGCGTGATCGGTAACACGCAACACGCCGTAATCGGTGCGTTGATATTGTACGAAGCATGTTTACCATGATTGGAATACGAAGCCGTGATCCTTCACCTTTCAAAAACTCAACACGAAGCTTAAATAAACGCTAAAAGCTACCGTGCCTACGGTAAACCCTGACCTTCGTCGAGATTTCACGTGCATACCTTTTTTTACGATTACGAGTGAAAGACAAAACCTGTCGGCGCGGTTAGATACAGCCTGCGGCCCGAAGATTCGTTTGTCTAGCGTATTATCTCTACGTAACTGGACGGTATGTAATTGACGGTCGAGATTCGCCTAGTTCACTTTCATCGGCGCCTCCAGCTACATCGATTGTAAGTGCCGCGATCAATTCACAACGCAAATCGGACGTTCGCCCGCGGCATCGCGTCGTGAATGGCCGTGCAAATATTTTTTCATTCGAGTGCCACACATACGGTACGGTGGTCCGTTTCTCCCGTTTCTCTACCTTGTCATACCAAACGGTTTTTTTAATTTCTTTTTTTCTTAGTTTCTTTTCTCCTTAAAGTGTCCGATGATACCGATTATCTTACCTTTTTTAAGAGCAGTAACACGAGACCGATATATTTCCCGCTTAAATTCGCGCTGGGTCTTTACGCGAGATAGTCAAAATCAACGACGACCATATTTTCGCCGGTGGTCTTTTTCCGAGTTGAGCGCATTTGAATTAAATATGTTTATTACCGAAATAATTAAAGCTCGTTTGTCTTAGCTCGAGCGGCAATATGTATAGCCGGAATGTGGCGGACAACTTGAAACACGCTGTATAATTCAGCGGAACGGTCAGGCATCCCTGAAATCTTCGTCTCTGTCTCATTAAAATACCTGCGCTGACATAAGTTAAGTTCACCGTGACTCAACGAGAATCGGAATGGGGGTTAAAATAACTCATTGAAAAAAGCACTCGCGAATCACCGAGTAATTTTAATTTAATAAATTTTTATTCCAAGAACAGTTTCTTATATAAGCTTGAAAATTAAATTGTTCGTCGTTTGTATAGTTTCGTTAAAAAGTTATTTGTTAATTTATTGACCGGTGTTCTATCGACCGTACATTTGAATAACTCTATTTAAATTAATGACAATCTCGATGTCTGTGCCTATCTTAACGCACCAGCGGCTCAATTCGAGAGACACGACTATCGCATCGAGTCGCATGTGAAGAAGAACGTAGCGATGCTGAAGGTTCTGGCTGATCGTAAATCTCTTGGCTCGTAAAAGTCTAGGTCACGTATGTCTTAATCGAACTCTCCGAGAGAATCAAATTACGAGCGAGGCAATTTCACGGAAAAGTGAAATAACCGTTGAACGAATCGGGACAAATCTACTTTATATCTACATTTATATCTACAATTAAAATCAACGTCGAGCTTGTTAAAAATCAATTTCTAAAATTCATCTTCGACATTCGCCTCTTGCAATAAAATATAACAGTGCAAAGACTTGTTCGTCATTCGATATTTATTGCATTATCGTGCAACGACGATTAGAAATTATTTATCGATCGCGACAGTGAAAGTTGGGTTTGGTTTTTGCATTTTTAACATCGCGCCTTGATATTTTATCTGTTAATGTTTAAAACTGCACACGAAAACGGGGCTCTATTTCTGTTTCCCTTCGCACTGGCGGTCGGGACATAACGGTCAGTGATCGGCATTGAAACCAGTTGTCGCGTCGCGAAAATACCATCCGCCACCGTACGGATTCCGTACCGAGGCCCATTAGCAAATGACAGGAGACACGTAATAACGCCTCCGTGAAAGGACCCGCGTGTCAGAACGCGCCTCTTCTCCTTACTCCGCGTCTTATCGTGACGATTCTGTATGCTCTCCCATCGTCATTGACATTACTTCGACGTTCGTAATATATCTGAATAACCTGAATGTGCACGGCTGCACACTTTGACGTTCATTCTCTTTTTTTTTATTATTTTTTTTTTTTAATCAGAATCGGTCCTCGTTCGCACGGTGGGCGCTGCCGGGACGACAACCGTCCGCCTCTTCGTGTCCCGATTTTGCGTGAGTTTTGACACCTCTTATAAAAACACGGGAAGGGTTACTCCACGCGAGATAAGTGATTTCAACTGGGCAATTTGAGACGATAAAGGTACAGAGACGAAACGGACGCAGGTGGGGAGAAATGAGGGCTCTCCGAACGCTCTTGTGTCAGAATCGTGTAATTTTATTGTATGTAATATTAGGGGCGAATTACAAGCCTGTCGTGCACCTGCAAACAAGACCGAGCGAAATTCGTGGAAGCACGAAGGTACATTTAAGCTTTGATGAGCACTTGCTTGAATTCAGATTGTAATTCCGGCATGCTTGTCCGTCATATATTTTTTTACGCTTGTTACAGCAAATCGCCCCACGAATGCGATTCTTTTTTTTTTTGTTTTTTATCACCACGTTTTAAATATTAATGCGGTATATTATAGTATTGAGTCGCCGAAATTTAATTGAAAAACTTTACTGGCGAAAGGAAAGACGCGACACACTATTTTCTACTTGTCCGTTAATTATGAAATAATTACGATGTAAACGTGGCGAGCCTGTGAATTTTTTTTCCAACGCTATGCAACGCGATCTTATCTGCTTGTCGGCGATCGTGGCGATTTCTTCCGTCGCTTTTTTTTTCCGTACGGTAATGCGCCCTTAGGCGGGATCGCGTGCGAATGTAACGCGGAGCACGTGTGTCGACTCGTTTTCCGCGCGGATCTCGTTAGTGCGGCACGTATATCTCGATTTCCCAGCCTCGCGGAATTCTCGTAGAAAATCTCAACTCAACGAGAAAAGGTCGCGTTTCGACGGATCTGTCCAGCAAAAATAACCCAAGAATCACGGATTTACACGCTCGCCTAATAAAAACAGGTATAACCATCTATCAAGACTGTCACGTGTATCTCTGAATTAAGCGAATTAACCTCGAGCGAGAGAAAGAGAAAGAGAGATAAATTTTCATGGCTCAGTAGAATGACGGAATAGTGATTCGCATAATTACAAGAGCGATTACAATTGCAGCCTTCCTCCATTACCTGGCGATCTAAATGACTCGCGTGTACTCGCGATAATTTAATGACCGACTTCGGCACGGTGAAATCGTTTTGAATCACCGTCCGAGAAATGAAGACAACGCGTGACTCGATCAATCATAAATAGACACTGCGGGAAAGAGATGAAAGTTGCCTGCGACTAATATTGTCGAACGATAAGTTAATTAAACCGCTGCGCGGACCTCTACGGTCAATCAATGTCAACGATTTACGACAGAATGGAATGTGCGATTTCGGACGCGCGTTATTATCCAACACCATTTAATGTTTATTGATTAATTAGATCTTTGATCTAAAGAGACTGTTTTAATGAGACATCAAGATTCGCCAGATGACTGTAATGACATGTGGCCTTTTCAATAAATCAATTATTGACAATTTAGACAAGTGTAATGTATTTTAATTAACTGTGCGCGACGCAAATCATCTTACAACGCTACATCTTATATTTCACCTAGCAAATGTCGCCGATTCGGTAGCCAAACATTTTTTTTCACGCGACGAGCGGCACTAATATTGTAATTAAAAATTTCAAAAATTTGATTGTCCGTCAGATTTTTATTTAATAATTATTTTAAAAAGAAAGCTTGTGCTTTTACTGTTATACGATAATTTAATTATATAATATACTTTGTCATTAATTCTTGATTAAAAACAAATTTGAACGATGTGTTTCTAATTGAAAAGAAAGTAGATACGTAGAATTTTTATTTATACTAGAAAAAACCACATGCGCTCTATTTTTTACGAGACCCCCAATTACAAACTACGAGAAAAAAAATCATGCAACTCACCAATCTGCATGAGCTTCAGCGGAGTTGTAGAGTTCGGCCGGTGACTGTAACATAAAATGCAAAATATTAATGTAGAGATGCTGGTATATCAATTAATAAAGTTAATAAAAAAAAGTAAATTTTTTTTTTAATTAAAGATTTTATTTAAAAAATTTATATTTACCTAAAAGTTGCTCCGCCGATGTATGATGCCCTTCCCGGGCCTGCTCCTCCTCTCAGATGGGACGTGTCGAGTCATCCTTCCGCGCACAAGTCACTCGCGAACACCCCGACCGTGATTTTATAATCGCGAAAATTACTCAACGATCACTTTCGCGGTTTATGTTCGGCACTCGCGTTTAGAAAAAAAGTCGTATATTAAAAAATTCCGCCCGAATACTTAACGAACTTCCGGAACGACCGATGAACTGACTACGGTTCGTAAAATTATTATTACCGGCGGTGACGGCACTTTTGATGATGGCGGTGAATGCAGCTGCGTTGATCTGTAACAAAAAAAAATATATATATATAATTTAATAAACGGCAACAAAAATCGATTACGAGCTATTCAGGCGTCATACTAATTTTTTACAGATAGAATCCTTTTTTGTTAATTTTTTTATAAGAGTATTTTAACTTTGTAACCTGATGATGCAATTAACAATTATAAGTACGATCATTCCTGTGATTATTAAATAATGTATTGCGGTTTCCTAATTTATGGCAAATTAGCGAGCGGCCATTGTGGTCATTAAAAACGGCTGACACTAAACTCGATCTCGGTAACGAAACCGCAGAATCCTTGCCAACGGTTACATATAATCAACCGCGAATTATGTCACGTTCGCGGACTCGAAGCTAGTTATAATGACGGTTGAAAATTCGTTAGAGACATCCACGACACATCGGATATTAACGTCGCGCACGTATGATGAAGAATTTCTTTTTACTTTGCATAATCTTCGAGAAGACATATAGGTGGTTTTACAAATAGTTATTTATTATTAATCGCACGTTTTCAAAAGTTATGCTAAACTCTTCGCGTAAGTTTTAATACCCTATGGCTCACAAATCGAAAATCAGCTTAACCCTTGCCTCCGCGGGCTTTCAGTTCGGGTGGAATAAGTCGTTTTCCTCCTCGCAGCGGCTGCTAACATATTACGCGGAACGTAGGCCTGCGCGGCGGCGATTAGAGCCGTGCTTCGAGGTGATAAATCTGAGTCCCTTCTTTCTTTCTTTTTTTTTTCCTTTGTGTCGCGTTCGTGCCATACGCCAAGATAGGGACCTGCTGTACGTCGCGGATAGCTTCCTACGTGCATAGCTAAGAAAAGTAGCCGGCTCGTTCTTCCGGTACGACGTGCGTAAAAATTCCCGCGATCGGCTAGCAACGGTCGCAGCCTCGATACTCGTTGCGGATTTTAAAATTACGACCCTGGTTGTATATTTAAAATGTTACATATTTATAAAGTTCAATTTTTTGTAATCATCAATTAAAATCTTTTTGCGACTAACAAATAAATTCTGGTTTGCAACGTTCTTGACGGAAGATCTGCTACCGTAAAACGCGCCAACTTCACCTGTTTCTCCACCTGCGTGTATCCATTACCGAATAGTAATAGCAGCGGCGAACCGTACACGTGGGTCGCGTATTCGTGACGTTACACGATGATGACGCCGCAAAATGATCGTGGACCACGAGCGGCGACGGTGCATAGAGAAGAGGGCGGGGAGGGAGAAAGGGGGTATACCCCGAGGATAACGACCGAGTAGGTAATTTCTAATCCTTAGGGCACGAATATTTCCGGCGAGTCTAACCAATGTTGCGTGAGAACGATTTACGGTTTGTCAGAAAATAATTTTACTGACGAGGTAAAACACTCGGGGGGCAATCAGCTTCGAGATTGTGCAAAGACGTGAGTGCGGTTACTCGTATTTAAATAATCGTAAACAAAAATTTTGAAACTTTAATAATTAAAATTTTATTATACTAGAAAAAAAAAATTAAAAAAATTATGCTCGCGTTACTCCCTACTGTGTAAGCTCACGCAAATACGATCACCCTATACACGTATACTCGTTCATATGTAGATGCAATAATCGCTTATATTCGTAATCGTCTCGCTTCCGCCATTAGTGTTGAGTACTTTGCAGCAGCCGAGTTCGCTTTCAGCGTCCGCATGAACAAGTCGAGCACTGTCATCCACGGCGTACGACACTTTAAGTCGCTAAAAGAACCGTGACCACCCAAGAGAGTGCGGTTTTTTTTTTATTTTGTTGCGCGCGTTTCTTGGCACAGCAATTACGCGCAAGAGCGACGACAACTGTCCTCAGGTGCTTTTGAGCGCGTTTTTAAATGCCACGATGTACTCGCGCGATAGGCTAGATTTACGGCACCGGTTGTAAATGCTGCCGGACTGGTAGACTTTATATAAAGAAAAATTAATACTCACCCAAAAGATGCTCCGCTGATGCACGATTGCCCTTTTGTGCGCGGTGAATTTGCGAAGGCCGAGATTTGTTTAAACATCCTGCATGGTGTCCATTAACGTACAGTTGTACACGAATTCCTGCACAAAAAATTTTGTCAAAGGTTATTACGTATATTATGCCAAATTTCACTATAATCTATCACAAATATGAAACTTATGGATATACATATAATTATGGAAAGGTGCTTGAAAAGAATTTTGATGCATTCGACTTTTGACCGGCAGATGCCATTTTTACCGCGATTTCTTTTTATATTTCGAGGTCAATCGCGTTGATCGTAAATTCATCGAGCATCTTAGCGATATTGTATCCTGAAGAAATCGCACCTGTGATCCGTTCCTCTCGGTCAGATATTCGCACCGAATCCCATAATTGCGCGACATACTTTCGCGCTTATTTCGTCGATGCGCACGACTAATTATTTCGATTATTAGCGTTCGGGTTGTCGTCGCGCCTGGCGATCGTTCTCATCGCGGCTATCGATGCCTGCGCTTACCCAGGAGGATCAAAGATGCCCGACGCGTAATTGATGCCCGCTCCGACATCCCGTAAATGTTCCCGCGGGTCAATTATATCCGGCGCGCGTTGACGAGCTCTCTGGCAATATTACCAGGGGTATCCCGAGCGAGCAAACTCAAGGAATCTGCTTAAATGAGCTTCCCGAACCTTCTCTTTATTCTCTTTTTCTCTCTCTCGCGCGCGCGACTACTCACCGCGACCGATATTCGTAATTAAATCCTGTCTCTTATCTCGCGCAGTCATCTACCGCGCTTCTCCCGTCCCGCTTGATAATTATCGCAAGAGTTAAGTCTCATGCCGAACATCACGATCGAGCCGCGACATTTCCTCACTCTGAGATTTACATAAAAAGTCTTTCGCGGTCGAATCGTTTATTCGCGACAACTATTATCAATCCGAGATTCCAAAGTGGGCCCCGCGGAGCATCGGTGCCCCAACGGTCGTTTATCACCGTTCCCAGCAAAGCGACGTTACTTTATCAGTGGCAGCGCGACGCCACGCGCTTGTCGGCAAGGCCGACGACAGTTAAGATTATCGAATGCACCTCTTCGAGGAATTCGAGGAGAGGAACGAGCACGTCGGAGATTAATGAAAGAAAGCGCATGCATTGCCGGTTTACTAAAAAAAAAACTTATTTTGCCGTAAACGGTCGTTATCTAAAACTTCAATTTCCATTAACGGGACGCTTTGGTGGGCGTCATTGTTTGGCCAGCTCTCGGGTGAAAAATCAACGTGATTTAAACGTCGCGATCGGCGTCGGAATTCTTTCGGCCGTCCGTTGACGTTTCGCGTCGAATACGGTCAATGATGCATCGCGATACACTACAGTACACGCTGTGCGTATCTCCGCAGCTTCCATCTCCATTACAAATTAGCCGGACGCAGCACAAAGGCGGCGTGAGCGATTCGAGGATGAATCTTAGGTATACGTTACGCGTACACACTCGTATAATATTCGTATAGACATACGGACGTTTAAGCCCGGCAGTTATGGGAAATTGATGATCGGCGCAGATTTACACAGGACGCGATCGAGGTATACAAGCATTCGCGAAGATTGATGAGCACATCCATAGACGCCTTTAGATCTAGGATGAAACTCTGTAAACGCGCGACCCATGAAAGCGATGCTATCGGGTTCAGGAGGTTTCTAAGCTTCTAATCATCACATTGTTCGTTAGAGATACAAGTTTTCGTCATTATCTAAATTTATTTTCTCAGACGTGGACTTCATTAAACCGTGTAGCTCTCTTAATCTCTTGTACGTTCGCGATTTACAAAACGATGGCGCATATCGCAAATAAAATTTTTATTATTAAAAAGAAAAAAAATAGAAAGCATAATTTTTTCGGCAAGTTGAAAGTTAAAATAATTAAATATGTTCTGTCAACGTTTTTCACTTCGTAAACTTTCCCCTAAATGAAATTTCGAGTATTACTCACAAAATTATAGTACGGAAAAAATAATAATTTCTTTATGATATCGTTTTTTTTTTTCTTTTTCTCCTCTTTTTTTTGGCAATTTATACGCCGAAGTCATTTTCTATTGTCGCGTATCCACGCCGTTCGCTCAATTAGGTACAGTTAAACGGAATGACGGCATGCTTTGTCGTCTTACGAACGAGGTTTCGGGAGCAAAATGAGATGAGGGGAGTCGAGGGTGTCGAGTCAGCTTGTTTGGCCATTAAGTTCGCGTAGCGAAGAGATGTGATCGCCATCGATCAAAATAAATCGCGAGCGAAGCCCAGCCAGCGGACAGTATCGCCGAACTTCATCGTGTTAACTTCATAAACGAGGACCATGTGCATAAGTGGTTCCCGGAATAATTTACGAGTGCACCCTTTTCGACCGTGTTCGGCTGTCGGCCGTGTCGACGCATAACGATGAATAAATGCTGCGGCAGCGGCGCTTATCGAATTGTTAGCTCTCTTTTAACTGATCGCGCGGGGCAAAAGAATTCTTTATGGACAAAGAGTAGCGTGTCAGCGTTTTATTTTAAATATTAAATAGAAAAATGTGGGTATCTCATTAAATCTTGAATTTCTAAATTAACCTACTAGAAATTTAAAATTAATTGCTTTTACTGTAATAAAAAAGAATATTTATTGAGAATGTGATCGTTACGTGTCCGAAAAAAGGCAAACTCGATTAAAATCTTACCCAGGTTACATTCCGAATTTACATTAAATATTAACCATTTCACTTTAAGGCATTCCGTATATCGCGTATTTTATTTTACGTACCGCCCGCTGTTCTCCGTGTAAGGAAATCGAAAAAGTTAAAAAAAAAAAAGAAAAAAAGAAAGAAAAAAATCTCACGAGAGTGTAGTTTGGCCCACGAAATTTGTTGCCTCGTTACACAGAAGCCGACCGCTCCGATTTCTCGGCGCGAAATTGTGATCGCCAACCTCGGCGAAACGGCGCCGTCGCGAGATCGTCTGTACGCGATATCGACGATCGCAGCGATGATCGATGGACGGATCGGCTTATCTGGGGGTCGAAACGGAGCGACGGTGAGGAACTCCCAGGTTCATTGCCACCGATCGTGGCCGACCGGCCCTATGCGGCGCGGCGGTACAACCGTTAAATATTACGTTCCCGCTCATCTGCATACTCACGCGAGTGCGTGCACTAAGGGTGCAATCGCCGACGCTGCATTGTAATTTAACGCGTGAGCATAAGCGCCGATGATCGCCGATCAGCCGACGCGTCGAAGGCCTTGCAAACTCGTGGGCCGCCCGTGATTGAATAAACAATATCGAACCTTTCGCACACGTCGATTGTTGCGCATGTAGGCGGTGAGATGCGTTATTCGCCGATCGCTCTGCCTTGAAGATGCGATCACCGATAGAGAGGCGGTACCTATGCAGCGGGCGAAAGAAAACGCGATAAACAAGAAGAACGCCCTAGTGCGTAAATGCGTTGCCCTTTCGTGCACGCAAATTTCATTACGCGAACAATCGCTTCATCTCGCATATTGAAACGCGATTTGATCGCCTCGGAGGGGTTAATGGCGGCACGAGTCGGTTTAAAAACTACCTGGACCGGAGGAAAAGAACGTGCTTTCCGCATTTCTTTTGCGTTTATTACAGATCCCGCTCGAGTAGTCTGTCAAATCGTCAAACGGGCCAAGAAATATTATTCTTGTCTCACGTCGCCTCCGTCGTATTTTCTCGTGCGCAGGTGTATTTGGACAGTTCTCGCACGTTCACATGTGTATTTAAACAAGTCCACGTAGATCGCGCCCGCGGTTTACACAGCGCGTCCAGACGCGCTTGGAAACGATTTCATGCACCTCCCAAAGAGGTAGATAAGTAGATAGATGTAGCGATCGTTCGAGGTGGAAACGATTTGTTTGCGACCACCCCGACGCGGAATATCGCTAGACTAAAATCAAAGCGGGTAAGCAAGTCGGACTTGAAAACTGGCTCCCGACCGGACGACGAATTCCGGATGGCTTCTCTAACGGGTCGTAAGTCGAGTCATCGCGTGTATCAGGCTGAAGTGCCAAGCGAAATATATCTTGAAATATCTAATTCCCAATTCCACGATTGACGACGAATAAAGAGAATAAATAACCGCGGTCTGACAACTTCTTTTTTTTTTTTTTTTTTTTTTAGTACTTACTCCTTCGTGTTTTACAAACCGTAATTCCTGCTCGATAATGTCGCAAATGGACAGCGGATTGTTAATCGGTACTTTATCAAACGTAATTAAATAAGCATAGATATTCCTAAAAGTTCTCACACTTGAGATCTAAATTTGAAACGTGATACGTTACGTAATTACGTTTCCTTCGTAATGTCGCTTGAAGATCTACGACTCCGTTCATAACGCATGCACGAGGCGTATGCGGCTTTTTCAAGACCGAACTTAATTGATGAACACTTTGTGATTGGATCATAAATCACGGGTCCTACCCTAGCCGCGCAGGACCTGTAATTCGATCAGTTTAAATTTGCCATTACGCTCTGTTTATCGCCGGCCCGGTTCATTGAATACCCATTCTGTCATGCTAAATCACGGAAGGACGTCCATTATTTCCAAATAATATTACGGCCGTGCTTTTACATTAAATTAATAAAGCCCGAATATATGGCATGCTAAAAAAGTATTTATTGCGTACGTAATTTCTTCGAAGAGGCACGCGAAAACCACGAGACTTGGCGAGATGGAAAGTGTCGACAATATTTTTCTCGCTATCTTCTCTCTCGCGAATTTCATTCCGTTATTACGTTAAAGTTGCATTATTATTCACTTTGTTTTTTGACTTCGATTTAATTTTACGATCGTGGCATAAATCAGTCGAGCATCGCGTGACGCTGTATCTCTCACTATAGGAAACGCTCAGCGTCGGGCGTGCGTTTCTTCCGGGCATTCGGCACAATATACCAGGAATTTTTTAATCCGCTTTCGACGACGAAACGCGGCGGAAATGCGTGATCTGATATGCGGCGCGGTTGCGGGCAACGCTGCGAGCATCCGAGGTTGATTTGCGATACGATCGGCTTCGCAAGTAGTATTATTAGTCGATTGTAAAGTATTCAAGCTGAGGCTCGAAAATCGGCGTGCATTACAGATGATATTCCGCCGAGCGATACCGCTCGTAAAATTCCCGACCAGATTCGGTGGATTGCAGGTAGGTGCGAAAGCGCAGGATCGCAATAAATTCGCCAAACGGTATCGTATCTAGGCTAAGATCAATATGACCACGGGTAGTGAGCAAAAAAAATATTATCCCGCTCGCGAACCGCCGTATATTATTACGTCTGAGAGTTACGGCAAACAAAAAAGATTAATCCGACAATTCGTGCATAATTTTCAATGTTTTCTCTGCGCGCTTGGGTGCCGAAAGGTGGCCGGGATTCCTTCGTTCCGCGCTCTCGGCACCCGAAAAGATCGGTTTCTTTTTCTGAATAATGAAGTGCCAGAAAGTATGATTGAAAGTAATAGACCTGTTACGACCGCAATAAAAATGATAACGCCAATATTCGTATTCGGGACGTTAACAGGTGCAGCCGTGAGTCGACAGTTCGCCTGCCAATACGGATGCGATCGGATCTCGATGCTAAACAAATCAACCTGGGTCGTTGGCATCGAAATCGTAAATCGTATATTGAACGCGGCCTGAAAGTCGGCCAGCAGGCCTGCGAAGTCAATAGCGGCTTTTGCTTCCTTATTAAAGGGATCGACCGCGCGGGAGAAGGGACGTTGACCGGTTTTCCATGATTGCGAGTGCATGTGCGCGAGAAATCTGATGCGGGAACAGACGAGAGAATTAGTCATTAATTTAACACCGAACGTAACTATTAAGGATCAAGCAAGCGTACGATTGTCGGTTACGACATATTTATAACGTCGAAATCGGAAGGAAACGCAAGTATGCAAATTGTTAAAGAACGAAACTCGAATTACGTCAAAAATTATAGCGTTTACTTCTCGGTTGATAAAAATGTTTGCGTGCAAATCGCAATCGCTCTTCGGATTAGCGCGTTTTGTAAAGTTTACGCATGCAACAACGAGAAACGGCGTTACGGATGTTTCTTTTTTATTTATTTATTATTATTATTTTTTTTTTTTATTCTTTTGCCTGTCAGTCGTTCAATTTTATTATCCGCGTCATTGGTTACAATTCCTCGGTGAGTTTAATAAGGATTTACAAATAACGGTACATGCAGGGGAGTATACTTTGCGGAGCTGCACGTCTCGCACAGAAGTATATCTGCCACAGATGGTTGAGAAGGTTTTGTACCGGCGACTTTTTAGATTCCTCGCTTGGTACGCGGTAACCACGTTGCACCTCATCGGCACTTACTTAATCTCCGTCTCGCGCGATCATTCGCATACACAGTTAATTTCGGATCGTCCAGTCCGCTATTTTATTTCGCGACGCGTCGACGTGCCATTCATCGAATCACTTTGCAATTTCAAACGTGGTGTCTTTTGATTTTGTTAACGAGCTCGTTGGACTCGACAAAATTGCGCCGATTTTGTTCTTTTATTACCCTACTAGTAAGAAGGATCTTGACCGTGTCCGATTTATCAGTTTCTATGTCGAGTGGATAATATAATAAATGATTAATTATAGGTTTAGAGTGAAATACTCAACAAGCTTTCTCGCAAGAAATTTCCTTTTTTTCTTTTCATTAAAAAAAAATTTTATAAAATACGCGAAGCAACGCATTTATCTTGAATGCATGTTCCTCACAAATGGCCTTTTCTTTCAAGCCGTTTCTCGTCGGTAGCATTAAGACGTATTAAGACGTAAAGTGCCGCGCGAAAGATCGAACGCTTGATGAGACAAATAACTTTGTCTGATGCTTAAATACAGGCGGCCGGAATTTCAATGTAAATGAACCGATATTGCAGTAGCGAGAGCACTCAATTCGATCATATGAAATCACATGAAACTGGAGCCTCGGCGAAAGAATCGTAAAACTTGTCACGATAAAAGCGCTTAAGCGAAAGGGTTAAGGCGGACTTTATAGCGCCCCATCTCACCGCGATACAGCTCGCTCGATCTCGTTTTCGGAGGATGCGCGGCCCTTTATCCTCGTTAAAAGCCTCATTCTCCCCCCCCCCTTTTTTTATCCTTCTTTTTCTTCGTCTCTTATAATCGCGGCGATGTGGCGCGCGAAAAAAAAAAACGGCGAACAAGGAGATGACGAGGGCTGCCGTGGCGACGAAACGACATCGTTCGCCTGATGGAGCCGCAAAATTACAGGCATAGGGCCCTCGTCTGCGGTCCAGGACGAGATTCGTCTCTCGAGCAAGTAAACCTCGTTGCGATTAATCAAAACTTTTCTCGACGATCCCTTCGCGACGATCATCCGGTAACGGGGTGTTCCGCGTAAATGCTGGCAAGTGACGATCGAAGTGTTCTTACTAAATATTCATTGTTGACGTGTAAAGTAGCGTCGTCAGGTCCGCGTGCTCTTGTTCGCGTAAATATAATGATAGATCGTCGACCATCACGAGAAGTGTCGGCGTGATATGCCCCGAGCTATTCGGCGATTTCAAGACGAGAAGAATGCGAAATTTTTTTTTTTTTGGGGGGAAGAGAGCGTGGTTCATTTTACTTAATATGTTTTTGTCTCGATTCTAAAACTGCACGCACACGGACAAGCTAGGAATTTATCTACCGTATAATAGACTTCGCAATAATCGCGCCTCCGTTTATAAGAACTTTTCGAGTGGTCTTCTAGCAGAAACAGGTGGCTACGTCTCTTTTTTCCTCTCTCTCTTTCTCTCTCTTTCTCCTTTTCATATTACTGCCAAAGTGTTTTATCGAACAGCAATTTTTTGACGCTCGCATCATGTAATCAAACTTATCGAATACTATCGACAGATGTCCGAACGAGAAGCCCCGTCGAGCAGGACGTGTCGTGTTAAACGTAGGTTTCTTTCGTTTTGACGTCGACGACATTCGTCACGTTAAACGCTTTATACGAAAAAAAATTTTTTTTTTCTTGTAATACCTGTTATCACTAAAATTATTTTAAGTTTATAGGAATTAACCCGAAACGATAAATAAGTTTCAAATATAGATAAATATCACGATTTACGACCGATTCTCTTCTCGTTTCATCGTGCTTTCTTAATTAAGGAAAGATCCACGTAACGATATTTGGAAACGGGTACAACGGCACGGCGCGATTTATCGTTATTATCCTTAATGACTACTTATGTTTTATGCATTATTAAACTCGTGTACCAACATGAGTCGCGATTGAAATCGCACGCGGGCGAGTGCGTTTGATGTAATTCGTTCGCGCGACGCATCCGTCATGTACGGGACACCTCTCGATCTCCGTCTTGAGAAACGAGTTGTCGACAAACGATCGGAAGAAATGCGCGATACGAGTCAGGAATGAATAGAAGGTGGACGGAGTTTTATCTCGGGTTGCATCGCGGGAGAGAGAGAGAAAAAAAAAGGAAAGACGAGGCGGAAAGTGCTCTGTGCATAGTAACGATCTATTTAAGAGCGGAGCGGTGAAACCGCCGACAATTAATTGGACACTTTTGGACAATTTAATTACCGACATTTACGACCCTGCGCGAAAGGGCGACGCCTTCCGTGGCCGGATCCCGAGAGGAATGCGTAATTGTCGATTAATCGGGCGGAATTTCGGGTCGATGAAAACCGTAAATGCGTGCGGCAGGAATAAAAATACAATCTTTTTTTTCAGCCGCGTGAGCCGACGACTCTCGCTCGGACGGGAAAGAGAATTCCATCGAGAGTGAGTGAGATCGTGTAATCTATGACAGTTCCGTGGGACCAAAGTCCCGCTAAAGAAAAATCAATTTTACATCCAGGGAATTCGTAATGAAGAGAGAGCCGCCTGTTTTTGCGATCTGCTTGCTAAAGTTCACATTTGCGTCACGATAAGAACGCATAATCCACATATTTATGAATTGTAAACGTAGAGCCGTATAAACGGCGAATAAATAATATTCGCGGAGAAATGTAGATTGCCTCTTGTGTGGCAGTCCGCGGTAATCCGATCACGGTGCTAATTAATTTTCGTATACTTCATTAGACGTCGAATTCCAACGGCGATGGTAGAATTCGAAATTATCATGATTCTGCATTCGATATAATATATGCAAATACAATTCGCCGAGTACCTATTGCGTGCAGATACCGAATATTATCTCGATACAAAACGAAATGGAGCTCGTGTCTTGATATCGAGATATACTATAAACTTTGTTTATGGCCTGTTCTGCAAGCGAATTGCAAATTTTCGCGCAATATAAAACAATTTTAATGTGTGCGCTATGCAGAATTTAACGCTGTCGCAATAAACCTTGCATCATAATGACGATAATATCGATAATGGATACCTGCTTCTGACAGTTACAGCGCTTTAATCATCTGAGCGGCTACTCCTTTTAATTTAGAAATCGTCGCTTTTGAAGACCGGAGATTCATCGCGAGAGCCACGAATTTTCTACTAGTTGAATTAATTTTGTAGCAGACTATCCCGACGCATTCCATAAATTACAGCATATAAATCACTATTTTCAACATCGACTACTCCCCTATTTGCTAACTGTTATATTCCACTAGATCACTTTGTTAATTTTTAATTTTCTTTCGATGCCCCTGCCGTAAAAACGTCGCAACGATTAAACGCAGCGGGAGTGATTAATCGGCGCCCGGCAGGCTCGTCTTGTCGCTCGCGAGGGAAACGAACGAAAGCGGCGGGTGCTTCTTTTGCCGAAGCTGTAGGTCCATCTTTGGTAAAGTACGAGCCGAAGGCGACGATAATTAGCGGCGTGTCGAACGCCACGGAGGTACCTTTACGTGCTTATCGACTTTTTAAACGACGCCAATTCATATTTCGATACGGCCGCGTGTCATGCGTACAGTGGACCGCAAAGAGTCGTGCGGAATATTGATGGGTCCACCGCTCTTCCCGCGGCGACGGTAATTGCAAAAGCACGCGAAAAAGCCGGTATTAACATCGAGTTCGCGTGTATCTACGCGATAACGGTTACCCGTGTCACAATCGGAATTTCGAGCCCAAAATTTGTAGCACACGCTGATAATGAGACGTCGAACACGGACGATCAAGCAGCTTACGCGTTCGCAACATCCAACAATGTTGTAACTATAACTTTATGCACAGCTTCGCGACCGTACGTTTTCGTGTTAAAATTAATTCTCCCCTATTTTTCTGCGTTTTTTTTTTTTTTTCTCGAGACATATCCATGTCCTGTTGTACAAAGCACAAATAATCTACACTTGTATAAGACTCGTTTTAGCTTTTGCTTCATAAATCGTTTCTGACGTTTTTCGAAAATAAATGTCAATCGAGACTTTTTACACTTTACACAGTAAAATTCCTGAATAAATTATGTTACTTTGCGCAACAAGTTATGACGTGTTCATAGATCTCGCCTCGGCGTTTTTCCCCGTAGATTATAGATATTATTTTACGATCCCGTCGGACTATACTTCGGATAACAATCAGTCTGAATTGGCTATAAACTGGTGATTTAAGCAAGTTTTGTGATGCACGATAAATTTCAACGACTCATCGACGCCCCATTCTGGCACTTTTCTATAAATTCCAAATTGATGAGAAATCAGTCGGCCCGATATTGATGTCATCGTCTTAGAAATCATTGCTTTCTACCATTATTTCGTTCTGTCCGTTGACCGTGACTGTTGGCACTGTTACGAAATAATATGCGAGACACGCATTTCTAGTTCGCACTATCTAAATCACCATAATTTGTCGTCAAAGACATGTACATGCGCGAGTTGACCGAAGTGCACGGCACATTGAGCGAAAAACATCTTTATTTGTAACTTTCTAGCGCAGTTTGATCCGCTTTTTTTCTAAATTAAACGCACGTTATTTATAATTTAATATATTTGCATAAAAATAAATGAACGAATAACTATTAATTAAACCTGACGACTCGCTTGAATAGTAAAGTTACGACTCTCTCAAAAATCTAACACTAGAAACGAGTATGTCTCGAATAACAGGACATGAGCATATTTTATCTTTTTTAAAAAAAAACAAAACGAGTATAATTGAGTCATTACTGTAACATTGTTGGATATCGCTATTAAATTTTTTCAGGCTACAATTCTTAGTTCTGTGTGACGTTGTTTCGGTAGATTAGTGCTACAAGACGCGACGTACCGCGACACTGCTCGCCGAGTGATATGATAAAAAAAGAAAAAAAAAAAAAGGAAAGGAAACGCGGTCCCGGTATCACGCAGCGAAGATACTCGCGCGAACGGGCAGAAGAAATTCAGAATAGCTCACGTGTGTCCGGTAAAGACACCGTTCGGCGACCGCAAGGCATTATATCGGGCGCGTTCGATCTCCACCGAACATAATGCGAGCTTAGGAACGTCGTCGTTACATCTCGCGCGCGTGCAACGATATAAATTGCACCGTCGGCGCGTGCGATCGGGGGGCCAATAGAGCAAGAAACACCGGCGGGCAAAGTGCTGAACGTTATGCACAATCGGGCCGATGGCACGCGTAAGATAACACGTGCGCTGCGCGGAACGCGGGGCGAAAATCGGATGTGCATCTGACGCGGGTACCGGCGGATTTATAAAAGGGTATACGGCGGTTACACTTCCTGCTACGTCGACCTTCCGACGTAATTGCACCCTCCAACGTCTTACAATCGGTCACGTATCGTATTATTCTTTTACGTGACTCAAAAAAAGAAGTTACGCATTCGTATTTTTTAAGTACCGACTGGTTAATAAATATTTTTTATTTGCGCATTTATTTTCTTTTTTTTTTCTTTTTTATTAATTTGTTTCGATATTGAAACACTTGTTAAATATATCATAATAAATTCCGGATTAAATTGTGACATAAATAATTATAGCCCACCCGACACCTATGAGACGATAATAATGCCATAAGCTGGTACTAACAGATCGACACTAAACTCTTATTATCATAACGACAGTTAAACTAATGTTTTTTTTATTTATTTATTTTTTTTTATTAGATATAAACGTCAATATTTCGGCGTGCTATACGGTATCGGCAATAAATTTAGCAGTCTAGAAAATAAGATATTAGCATCTCATTATAGAGCGATACTAGCGGAACATATTTATTTTCACTGTGCATACGATTCAAAGTGATACCGCTTGACATGTCACGCATAATTAAGAAGCGTGGCATTTACGATCATTCGTAAAAGGGATTTATGACCGCGCAAGTTCGTCAATCGGTGGCCAGGTTTTATCAGCGATGACGAAATCTATCGAATTCTCCCAACATACCTCTCTATCGCAACGATCCCGAGAAAATCGTGAGAGAAAGAAAAAGACTCGTTAGTCATGACGAATCAAGCTTCCAAGAAACGATAACGTGGACGCTGTTCTCCTTCTAGTAACTAAATTTTGTGACGAGGTATGTCGCTTTTATAGAGGCACTTGGCCGCACCGTGAATTCTTAATTTTCTTTTAACGGGCGCACTTTTATCGCGTTCCCTCGAGATATTTTATTAGCCGTCTCGCTTTAACATCCGTCCAAATGATTCTCACATGTACGCCGTGCCGTGTTTATCTGCCCAACAAAAAAGATAACTTTTCTGGCGCGCAGAGACACTTTCTCTTAGCTGTCTTTTGACTGAGAGACTCTCGAGCGTACGTCGAAATAATTACATGAGAGAAGAAACTGTTTGATCGAGAAAGAAAAAAAAAAAAGAAGAGGGAAAAATGCAGCGTGGCTGAGAGATGCGTTTCAATGTGATCGCGTCATAAATAATTATTAACACGATTTCGCGGGAAATTCGCACTGTAATTACCGCGTGCTTGTCAGCACTTAAACGCGGCGCCTGAGCCGCGCGCTAAAATTCAATAATCGAACTTCGAATGCAACTCATCGGCCGATTAATATAATCGCGATAGCGCAATTTCCAGCATCTGGCATGGAAATTTTCCTCTGCCGAGAGAATTATTAAATCGAATGGATGATTGCGCGGACAAGTAACCAGTCATTTGCAGAGCTTATTAAATTTTTCGAGAACAAACGGCCGATACGTACAATTACGAGTCGAAAAACTTTACCACCCGTTTCGTCCGCGGACTTATTGAAAGTCGGCAAATCGAAGAGCAATCTAATACCGAAATAAGATTTTATCATATCTACGCTGTCACACTTATTTAAAGTGCTTTGCGTACAAGATTTACGACTAAAGGCACGGTGCTTATGACAAACGGTGAAATTAAGCGGGCGTCAAATATATCTCATTACTTTCAAGCACGATCTCGAACGTGTCAATAACGGGCTCTTGATTAATAATTATCGATCGCTCCGTTTCGTGACTTCTACTTCTTTTTTTTTTTTTTTTTTTTTTGCATCGGGCAAAAATACATCCGGTTTTTTCTCGCTATGTAGGATCGTCGCGGTAGAACTTTTGAAACGCTTGCGCCTGTCATCGGAGACTGATGAAATCATTCGACGAACGTGGCGCGATCGTTGAACGGCGATTTATCACTTGGCAAGTGAGATTATAATCAATCCCAATTCATCTGCCGAGTCGTAATTCATTCCCGCGATTAATATAATTTAAAAAAATTAAAAAACCGCAGTTGCCGCATGCTTGTCGTAGATTGATAACCGGTAGGAAATTTTGGCGATTAATCGGAAGATTGCAAAAAAATATTTGTCGATGCGGAAATGACTTTATAACATGAATTCAAATAATCTATAAAAATATAATCTATAAAAAAAAAAATCTTACGCGCTTCTAATTAGTTTCTTAACTAGCTGGCTGGCTGGGAAAGATAAAACGATTCGTGCCTCGTGAATTTCTCGCAAATCGCGCCAATACTACCATCGATTATAATATATAAAAAGCACGAGGAAAATATTGAAAGTTATCCGACCGAATCTTTTGCCGTACCTAGAGCTCAGGGTTGGGGTTAATTGCGATTTCATTTAACGTTATCATAACACTCGCTCAACCGGTCGTGTACCAGCATATTTAGAATGATTATTTTAATGACTGAATTAGCGGCCGTATCCTTTCAATCTTCAGCGTATAATCGTACGTTGAAAGGCAGATATGACGTTTGTTGCAGCGACGGCGGCTAGCGTACGTGATTTTGCAGTGGTGTGAATCAAGTCTCACACGAAGCGCGTTGACGGAAGTCTCTTGTACGTACGATATCGCGCAATTAAACAGCAGATTAATTCGAGGGACTTTCAACGTTCGACGCGGTTAATGAAACGCGTAAAACCACTGCGCTCTACGAATCACGATTTACATTTATTTTTGTATTACAGAATGCTGTGGGGAAGATGCGTTCTCTAGCCCTCGTTCTCACGAGCTTCATCCTCCTGCTAGTCGTTCACTGTCAGGAATTATCGGTCATCCGGCACACCGATGGAGACATTTTCACCATCGAAGGTAAATACGCTACTTATTATTTTACTTGCCTAGCACGTTTTTTTTTTTTTTTTTTTTTTTTTGCGTCAATCTTAAAGAAAGGCAATTTGGGGCGAGGACCGAAAGTATCGCGTTGAAAACGCTGTAACGCGACCTAACCGCTCGCTTGAAACAAGATTTTCACTCGCAGCCTTAATATCCATTTGCAATTTCTCGCAGTGCGTGTGGTAATGATGACATTACGACAATGCGTTGCATTTGGCGGTCCGATTCGCACCGGTGATATAGCGCAAAACCTTCCCGGAGTGACGTTCCAGTACGCGGAAGCAAAGCGATTCGAGAGTGCCGAACGTGTTTCCAGGACGATTTTGCGCGAAATCGTGACACAACCGCTGCGCGAAATAAAAAGACGTTCGTAACGGATTAACCGTGAAATTACGATGTAACGGTTTGACAGCTGTCCAGCCTGTCCTTGCTCGGCCGGATTATGCGACCTGAGGATCGCGACACGTAAATTTCAACCGGACGGGCTATACGTCCTCGAGGGCCTCGCGTTACCGAGATATCCTGCAAAACACGTTTGGCACACGAACAAGTCACGGATTCTCAAAAGATTGTTTAATTGACTGTTAATGTAATAGTATGTCTTACATTAATGCGCGATATGAACGAATGTGATGCTATTTAATTAAAAGCAGAAAAAAAACTTCAAATTAACATTAACGAAACACCGCGAAAAATTAAAAAAATAAAAAAATTAATCAATGATTCGTAGACGGTAGATAAAAATTAAGATTTAATTCTTGCCGCTTTTCCGTGGGGCTAATTGATTACGGTCGGAATCTAACGTTTCATTTTCAAATTAAACGGCGCAATCTAACGTGATTATGCACGTCGCACATTATTGAAATCTATTACAGGTTCTTGCACGGAAGCCTGCACGGTACTCAGCAGCGGCACCGCCAGTCCTTACTCCCGGAGTTCCTCGAGCTCGAGCCTACTTGTGCCGAACAGCTCCTGCACGTGCCAGTGCAATTTCGACCTACCCGTCTTTCGCGAGGATCTCCACATATGCGTTAACGACATCCACGGTAATGTACCGCGCAAAATGTTCTTCGTTATGATTTATTAAGTCATCTATCGCCGGAGCGGTGACGAGTCACCGCGCGAGACATTTAGCTGCCTTGACGTTAATAATTTTCGACTTGATTTGCGCCCACCGTTACATCCTCGTGCCAGCTGGTTCAAAACCAACCGGCAGAAGCGACGCGGATTTATACAGCTCATTCCCCCGTATTTAGTTCGTCACTGGAAATCACAGCGGTATTCATCGGCGCTATCAATCTTAAACACGTCGCTCTCGACGCCGCTCATAGTAATTGCGCGTGGCTCTCAGGCTGTTCCCTTCGCGAATTATCGTTCTTCCTGTTCTTTATTGTCGCGAGAACAAAGTACCGAGTCGTCGGAGTGTTCTTACTTTTGCGAGCCGTAGTAACGATATTTACACGTCGACGTTCACGACCGAGGGTGTAGGTAAACACCAAGTTTCGCCGTAACCGAGTCTCCTTATTTATTTTTTCCCTCGTGTAATACGAAATATATTATCATAAAAATATGGTCAGGATTGCGCGTGACAGCGGCGGTTCAATCTCTTCTCACTGTCGAATATATATAATTATCTCGAGCCATAAAAAGCGCAGGGGATGTATGATTACGGCCTCGTCGCTGATCGCGCTTTCTTTCCCCGCGATATTAATAATAATACGGCGTTATATTATTTATTACACCGTCATTAATTTTCACACAGCCGGACCAGTAATCGAAATATCGTCCGCGATAGGTGGTCGCCGTATGGTATCGGCATAACAGGTGTAGCCTCCCCGGAAGTGTGTCTCTCCCGCCACGTACGTCGACGTCGAGCGGTATACCTTTCGAGTACCGTTTTTAAGCTACCGGTCGCGATTGGTCGCCATTGGGCAGAGATGAGTCGCGCAAAAATGGCCGTTCGACCAATGCAATTTCGGGGGGGGGGAGAAATTTTTTAATGCGTACATACATACATACATACACGCATACCTACGTGGCAAACATCACGCGATTAAACCACCGCCAAAACGAAATTTGAATAACTTCCCTGTCTCTGTACTTTGTTCCCTTCCCTTTCCGCCCTCGCCACCGAGCTCGTCTCGCCAGCGAGCGATTTTTCCTCGGGTATCTCAGGCGGCTTCTGCGAGGGCCGGCCTAAATGAACACCGCGCTTACGAAAGAAACCCACCGTTCGATACCGCACGGAGGAACGTGATTACACGACGAAGGGCAGGAATCAGGCAAGGTTTAGGAACGCGAACGAAACGCGGCGGGATACCATCGCGTGCGCTGCCAGGGTTCCTGATGAATTGCCGGGTGTACGTTAGGACTCATTATAATTTACAACAAGAGCCTACTTTTCGGCGGACCGAGCCTGACTTTTTTTTTTTTTTTTTTTTGCACGAAGAAACGCGCGGCAATTTATTTAATAAAACGATGTTTCTTCGAATATGAATAATTAATGTTCCCGAAAATTTTGCCCGTCACTCGAAGACCCTTCGATTGTCAAATATACTTGTCGGTGTCCGAAAAAATTATTATTGACATGGTCAGCGGCACGAATGCCATTTAACTTATATCAAACGATAATAGAATTACGCGTAATTGCATGGAATTACCATAATCACAATGTTTTAGCAAAGGTAACAATTTACTACGATAAAGTGCTTAGCGAAATGACGCTCGCGAGTGCTACTAGTTTGTTAATGCATTTGAAATGGTAATGAGATGTCAACCCGCGGGATATAAATCTCGAGGGCTTAAACAATGCAGGTAATTACCGCGGCGTTTATCGGCGAGCCTTTGATAACGTCTTTGGAACCGCGTGGAAGTTCGCGCGTTGTTACAAAATCTGATCGGCCTAAGGAGACGGAAATGTTTTATCTGATCGTGTTATTTGACACGACGATCTTTCTTATTACGGGAACTCGGAACGCGAGATGCTCACGTCTACGTGCCGAAGTCAACACGAGTCTTCCTCATCTAGCAGCCGAGCGGATTTCTCGACGAGCGGGCATACCGCTTTCAATCGAACCGCGTCATCGGAAATGATTGCTCCAGCTGTTCGAGTGAACCGTCTGTCCGTCTTTCTAAATCGTCTGCCGTGAACGCGCCGCGGTATTAAGCGCCGCGCACTCGATGCATGTGCCAGCGACTTGTTTTTACCGCGGGTCGCTTTCCTGCCCCGGGTAATCCGTCTTATTTGCCTCCGACAACGATTGGGAGAGCCTGAACCTTGAGACTTTGAATAGCTTGTAAAAAGATAAGCCTGCAGATTTGCGAGCCTCGCGTTATAAGTGCGAAATTGTATCTAAAGTAGACCTTGCTCTTCGAACGTTTCAATCGCGGCTAAGGACACGTGGACTCGTAGACGTTAGTATTGCAAATGTGTAATACAAAAATAATTGAGTCGCAAATAATACGCTGATTGGCCCCAAGTCAATGACACTTTTTATTCGATGAGCTCTTAAACGGCTACATAATTCAATGGATATTAATCAGGATTACGGAGCCACCGCTTTCAAAAGCGGCATTGAAAATGTCTCGGGATTATTTATTCGAACAGTAGTAGGTATACGCTTTCAGGAAGCCTTTTTTTTTTTGAGCGAGTAAGGCCCCGCGCGTCACCGATTCTGATTTATGGCTTCTGTAGTTTTCAAGATCTCTCCCTCTTTCTCTATCTGTCCTTTTTTCCTTTCGTCTTTTAACTAATATATCATTTACTTCGTATATTAATTACTCTGTGTACCTTGTTTTTAATTCCGACAAGCGTGCCTGACTAATTTAAAGTGAACTGGCAGACTATTCTGCGCTACAACATTTATCGTCATAATCATTCGTCAATCCACCGCCTTGATATATTCGATACATTTAATCGTTCGGACACGTATAAGGACCTATTCAGGTTATAAATAATGAATCTCTCGTTACAATTATTTATTGCCGACAATCCATTATCATTCATTATCGCCGCATCCGCGGTTCTTTCAAGCGCGCTAAAACACCCCAAATTACGTGCCATCGCGAGCACGCACACCGGCCTTTTAGCCACTTAGCACGTTGATTTTTTTCCTTCGTCCGCTGTTACACTCCTCCGCAAGAGGTAACTTACGTCGCACATCATAAAGACCGCGTAAAATATGTATAGCGGTGGCGAGAAAAAAGAAAGAAAGAGAGAGAGAGAGAGACAGAGAGAGCTGACGTTTCAAAATTAATGCCACCGAACTCACACCGCGCCAGTGATAATGTTTTTATTTATTTATTTAATTTTTTTTACCGTTAGATTATCTCCGCAATTAATAGAAACAAGATTGCAAAAAATACCGCGTTTCGGTACGCGCGAAAAGCAACGCGGCCTATCATTTTGCCACCCCGCTATTATCAATATTATTTTGCTTGTTGAGTCAAGACGTGCGATCGGCGTTGTCTCCGAACTCTCGCCAGAGGACCGAATTTACGAGCAGCCGTAGATTAAAAACGCTTCGTGGAAGAGGACGAGTTCGGGAGAAATCGCGGAGATGCGCTTTGCGTCGCGCCGTGTTTATTATCAGCTCCATAATTTTTCGGCGTGCGCATCTTGTCAAAACAATTTTACTTAAAGCTCCATACGGTTCGCGACAGCAACAGCTATCGGCCGCTTGTATATTTGTACAAGTATTTCCGCGCAACATGTGAGAAAGATAGAAAGTTACACGGCAGATTTTATCCTCGTTAAAAAAAAATATCGAACAACCGAGCTATTACACTTGTAGCTCACTCGAAAATCTGTTTACCGTTTTATTTCACTAAAAGAAACCATGCGCGAGGTATTTTTTATGAGACCCCAATACAAACTACGAAAAAAAAAATTATGTGACTTACCAATCTGCTCGAGCGGAGTTGTCGAGTTCTGCCGGTGACTGTAACATAAAAAAGAAAATATTAATGTAGACATGTCAGTTTAATTAATGAGATCAATAAAAAAAAAAGATTTTTTTTTCTAATTTATACTTACTTAAAAGTTGCTCCCCCGATGTATGATGCCTATCCGAGGCCTGCTCCTCCTCTCAGATGGGACGTGACGAGTCATCCATCCGCGCACAAGTCACTCGCGAACGCGACCGTGATTTTAAATTCGCGTAAAATTATTGATCACTTGCGCGCGATATTTTTCGTCACTGCTGTAAAGAGAAAATCCTGAAAAAGAAAACAGGTTACTGACTTACCAATCTGCATACAGCGGAGTTGAAGAATTCTGCCGGTGACTGCAACATAAAAAGAAATATATTAATGTAGACACGTGTTATAGTTTGAAAATTAATAAAAAAAAAAGTAGAGGAAATCTTTTAATAAAGATTTTATTAGAGGAATTAATGCTTACCTAAAAGTTGCTCCGCCGATGCATGATGCCTCCTGGTGGGCCTGCTCATCCTCTCAGATGGGACGTGACGAGCCATCCTTCCGCGCACTGGTAACTCGCGAACGCAATCCCGTAAAAATAAAATCGTAAAAAAGACGCCCGAAAACTGCGGCACTCCCGAAACGACCGACGAACCGACTGCGGTTCGTATTCTCATTAATATCGGCGTGCGGTACTTTAATGTCTTATTAAACGATGCGCGGCAGCGGAGTTCCTCTTGATCTGTAACAGAGAAATGACAAAATTATATTGTAGATTTGGAATGTACCTAATTTGGAAGGAAAATTGACACTATGCTTACTCCTGGGTTGCTCCGCTGAGGCAGGATACCCTTCCTGGGCCTCCTCCTCCTCTCAGATAACACGTGTAGTCATTTTTCCGCGCACTGGACGCTCGCGAACACCCCGACCGTGATTTTACAATCGCGAGAATTGTTCGTCACCTCCCTACGGTCCAGTCCGGTACTCGCGTTTAGAACAAAACCAAAAAACTACGCCCGAATACTCTGCGGAAGTCCCGGGACGACCGACGAACCGGCTGCGACACGTGCTCTCCTCGCACGGAGAATCACATGTGCTCTCCTCACACGGAGAACGGAGAGGAGACGTATTCGCGTATTCGCGTTCCCGTATTCGCGAGGTTTTCGTTTAACGCAAATGCGAATTACTTCCGGTACGGAGACACGTGCTTACTGTGCAGTGCGTAGGACGTATGTGTACTCGCGCAACCGCTGGAGAAGGACAAAGCGGGAGTGGGAGTGGTGGGGGAAATATACCTAGCGCGCGGCACGTAGGCTCGCGCTCGCTCTCACCCCGTCCTCCCCCCAGCCCCCCCGCGGCTATCTATTCTTTACTCTCGTTCGATTTAATTGTAACATTGAATTAGTATGTCCAGACAAAGACGGTACTTCCACCAGGTCGTCCACGATCTCGAAAATCGCGAAGACCGTCTTTGCCTGGATATATTAATTAAATATTACAATTAAATTGAATCTCAAAATCGCCGACTCGATTGCCGACGTTGACTCTCGCTTGGCGTGAAGCAAGTCAAACGAGAGAGACCTAATTAGCGTCGGTTTTATTCAATTAAACATTCATGCGTCACCCACTAATTTTTTAAGATAGGAGGATAATTAAATCACTCGACATTACGGTGGTTAAATTTTCTCGTGTAACATCGGGATTCCATGCTGCTTTCACCTGAATTTATTAGGTGTTTGTCGTAGCAGACGATAATAAATTTACAGAGATTTATCTCGGTCGTTAATACGACAGCTCGCCCTTGTGCCCGTATACGCGAGACGTCGTGTTTTTGCGCGAGAGTCGAGATTACGGTAATCAAGTACGAAATCGCCTATCTCGGGGGTGCCTGCCGCCGGTATAGAGTCGATGCGACCTCGACGGTAACCTTGCACCAGCGCTCGTCATCAATCTTTAATTTCCACACTTGCACAGACAGATCAACGCGCGCGTGAGTCAGTCTTCGCGTGCGTGCCTCTACAACGTAGACGATCGGAGAGTGTCGAGTGTGCGAGTAGATCCCCGAGACCCTGACCCAGGTAAGAAACGGAGATCCTCGCCTGTAATAACACACCTGAGGACCGATGAAAGAAGCCCGTACGTTGGCTCGGTATCCCGTAGACTAGTCCGCGGACACCACGTGGCGTTAAAATGCCATTGTTAACACATCTCTCTCTATTTCTCTCTCTCTTTCTCTCTTCTATTAATATAACATTATCGTATCTCATTCCGTTAGTCAAAAGATGTTACACGTTGACTTTCATCCCTCTCGCGGAGGGCAGTCTTGGCAAAATGAGAGTCTTGATTATCCAAACGTTTATTACGAATTTATTTATCTGCTTAAAAGGTAAATCAATGTCGAAATAATATTCACGTTTAACGTGTACCTTTAAAAGTGGCTTAACAATATGCCTTAACAACCTGACAGCTTAATTTGTTGCCGATCGAATGGAGCGAGCGCCGTGGCATAGAAAGAACGTGTTCGTGAATAGTGGAGGGCTCATCGCCGCCTTTGCCTATTGAATCGAATCAATGAAATTGAAAATAGGTATCGCGCACCGTAATCAGGAAGCAGGCTGCTAGTTATCCGTTCGCTCGATGAATCGCTTCTCTTGTGAATAATAGTAGAACGCGCGAAAGACCGGTGATTTCTGCGGCCGACGAGAGCCACGTTGCACCTCGCTATGTTTATTAAAGCGATCTTAAGACCTATCTTGCTTAATCGTGCATTACGATGTCCAGAAGGTTCAATGGACGTTCTCTCGCGGTCGGTATTTATCCTCTCCGATTTTAGTAATTATCTGGTTTCCTATTCAATTAACCGTTTCTAATGTAAACTTGTAAAGCGTGTAAGCTATAACAATTGCTGGCAAACAGCCCCTTTCTACATATACCACAAACATAATTTCGATTCTCTTGCAGTTAAGATGTTCGTTAGGGAAACAAACGTTATATCAACGGCTACTGCTTTCTTTTTCCTTATCGTAATCACTTCGCGCGAGCATGAATTTCTCTTCTCTACCTCCATTAGCATACTGTATTTCACTCCCTGCATAAACAGATCGTATCTTCAACACGCTAAGAACCAGGGACCAGAAATCTATCTATTACTAAAGTAAGCAAATCGTGAAAGTCTAACTGTATAATTTCGCATACGTTTCGGGTCCGCTGTTATTTCTAATACCGATCAGAAAGTACAAGTGGACAGAATGCGAATAAACGAAGAAAAAAAAAAGAAAACGATTGCTACGTAAATAGGAGGGAAAAAAAAAAGAGCAATCTCTTCTGCTCGGCCGACGGTCGTTTCAGCTTTCGCTTTGCCACACGCGTCCCTTCGTGTTTTCTCCAACGTTGAATGCAACACGCGAGATGCACCGCCGGTCCTAATTTGTTCCACGCGTCTTTCGGTTCCCTCCGCCGTGCGACACTTTTCGCGAGGTCTTCGAGCCACGAAAATTACCATCGTGAATGAAGGGTCCGTTACAGAATCGTCCACTTTAGATCCCCCTAATTACGGAGATAACGTTTATCGGCACGTCACGTTCTTCACAAAGTAACGCTGCAACCATTGACCGCGTCGCGGATCGATCGTTAACGGTCTGGAAATCCGCACGCAACGCAATTCAAGTTCTTTCGACGCGCGGGAGAAGAAGTTCCTTGACTCCGCGTTTCCTTATTATGGGGATTTCTCGCCACCGCATCTCAGCTTCGCATATAATTATAATATTGCCAGACGGCGCGAGAAAATAACCAAGGACGAGTCGTCTTTGACACGCTGGCCGATCTTTCCTCGCGGTGATTTCGCAGAGGCTCTCCGCTCGCAAAGTATCTCGTAACACTTATTTGACGAACCGCGTGTTAAATTGCACGTCAAAAAAAATACACGTTGAGCTTTACGGCTCGATTCACTTTGATATCTATGCAATTCCCGAATTTGTCATGCTTGCGCGGAAAAAAACGCATGTATGCTCTCCCTTCAGGGATTATAAAATTTTGTAACGGGATTCGAGATACATTGCGTGGAGAAACTTCCAACAGTTAAAGAGTACAACAACGCGATTATTTAACTGTCTTTCAATAGTTTAAGTTTTACCGTCGTTTCGGTTAGTTGTATCGCTCGTTCAGCGCTACCTCTCGCGTATGCGTACCCATGAACTCTAAGGTTCATCCGCAAAGGTCACGCGAAGATTCCACCTCGCGGGCTCGAACACCTCGGAACCGTTCTTTCGCGCTCGGAAACCGCTCCAGTAATGATGCAATCGTGCGAGAGTACGTGTTCCTCTGTTATACGTGCGAAACTTAATTTCCAGCAGCGTACGCTGCTCATACGCTTTGTTTGGCACCTGAATTTCTTCGCTTCGTCTTACGCGGGTTTTAATTTAATATTCGTAATATACAACGATAATTTTTAATAACAATTAAATTGCATTAAAATTTAATTAATTTAAAAAAATGAAGATTAATATCGTTACAGATTGTTGATTACTGACATTTCTCTGCCTCGCGTTAATGACGACAAGTTTTGCAAATTCTGGGTTTAACGTTTTAATCGTTCTCGACTTCCGTGTCGCCGCGTTTGTGCGAAAAGCGTGTCTGACGTTAGCGAATTAATTATAATCGAAATAAAGGAAATCGAACGCGCGTTCCTTTTCGCGTCTGGTACGGATCGTAAATTACCGTCCCCGTCCACGCCGGAGGTGGAGACCATCTCGGCAGATGGTCGGTATATCACGCTGGACTACAGACATTGACAACCGGGACAACGACGACGACGACGACAAGCACGTCGAAGCGAGCTCATTCGCACCGAATGAATATTAATCGCGCGATATCTGTCTGTCACCGGCGTTGCAATTAGCGCTGATAATGACGGCGACATCCGGCGCCGCGACAAGTACCCGCGAAGATGAATCCTTTACGATTCGATGCGTGGCACGGAGATCATCGATATGCTAATGCAAAATGAAAATTGCCATCTAAAATGACAGTACCTTAGTCACCAATGACTGTGCGAGTCGCATTGAGAATCCGAAGATGAATCGCTCTACGGTGCACACCGGATCGGAGGCAAGATCCCGAAGATTAGAGGTTTTGTCGCGTATGGGAGTAGAATTGATTTCAGGAAAATTACCGCCATTAGCTTTTCGTTCGGCGATACGATCTATTGAATAATGAATTTTTCATTGACGTAAAAAAAAGTCGGCCAATTGTGCGAGTAACGGTCTGCGTCTGCACAAAATGTTTGACTGTCGCAAGTGGTGAACGTGGATAGCACGTGAATCGGAATAGCCACGTCGAGGAGCAATT
The DNA here is from genome assembly GCF_019399895.1 of Cardiocondyla obscurior. NCBI lineage: Eukaryota > Metazoa > Arthropoda > Insecta > Hymenoptera > Formicidae > Cardiocondyla > Cardiocondyla obscurior. The sequence goes on along the minus strand of NC_091871.1, from coordinate 5,897,318 downwards.
ACGATAAATAAATTGAGGAAGCAAAATGAAATTTCAGCTTTGGCGCTAATGACTGTTGGAATTCTCGTTCACAAGCTGTCGGGGCAATGAGAGCACGCAAGCAAATATCGGTATAAAACATTCATCCTTGTAACGCCGCGCGTACATCATCGAGGCAGCTCGCGCAATAGTTTTTATTCTATCGTAACGAGAAAAGATCGGAGCGTTTTTGAAACATCATGTTTTAGACTCGGTCTGATTCGCTATAAAGTAAAAGTTGATTTTACGGGCGTAACTATTTTCCTATTTAATTCTAACAACGTTAATATTATTTAAATTAAAATAGAACGGAGAGATTGGGTATAAAATATAAAATCGTCGAACCTGTATGTATCTTTATGTTATTCAATGATTGACGACTTGGATTTTAATAAGATACGCGACTTTTGCGCAATTAACGAATACGGAGACATTAATAATATGTAAGATTTGTGTGCACTCACGGCACCGTAAATTCTGCGCGACTGATGTTCATGGGAACGTCGCTTTACCTAATGATTCGATGTCACCGCTTATGCATTAAAATCCATTTTTGCTTTCTCCCACCCTCCAGAACGAGGTGCGTCGCAGATTTAGCATGACCGGTAATACAAGTAACACTCTTCCGCGGCGCGTGGAAAAATAACGATAATTGATGGAGGGGTCGTTACGGAAAATCAAGGTTCGCGAAGAGGTGCACCCCTCGGACGAGGCCTTTCCCAAGCTGTTGACTTGACTAATGTGCACGCGTGTACGAATCCGACGGTCCAGAAAGATAGCTCCGACACTATAATCCGTGAGGCGAGACACTATTAACACACTTGGTTATCGCATCGAATATTATTTACAGTACCTGTCTCCTCGACACGGCGATAACAAACGGATATATAAAAATATCTTCTAAAAAAAAAAAAAAAAAAAAATTAAGTGGCCTTCCACTTTATTCAGAACGTCTTTCAGTCGTTTCAAGATTTACTGATTATTTCGTTTTATTTAAAAGAAAAGTGTTTCAAGTTAAAACGAACATTACGCGCCATCGAAGTGTGTGTCGCAGCGCTTTGCCGACTTTCGAAAATTACGAGCGTTTCTCGCGCGGTATACCTAGATACAGAATCGATAGAATCAAGGTAAAAGGTTTCACGTTAGTCTCTACGGGGTCAAGCGGCCATGTCAAGCGTGTGGCTCTCCCCAAGGCCACGTGCGCTTGTTTCGCGACTAATAAATAAACGATTCGCGAAGATAACTCGTGCCACCGTCGCTAGCAGAATGAGAGAAAGCAAGTGTGGCATTTGCATCGGTGCGGCAATAGAAGAATTAAGTACCGCAAGAAACAATGTGCAGCGGCGCTGATTTCCCTCCGAGGAGAAAGGCAGATGGTCCCGTGGTACACGATCACGGCTACTGCTTTAAATTTATTAGGAGTGTTCGCGAAAGGAAAATTTTTTCATTCGCGTAAACGAGAATATTAAAAATGTATCGTAATATGTAACAAATTTTTTTTTTCCATTAATCATTATTAATACTTAATAAATTTTTTTATATATATTTGGAATAAAAATTATATTCATTATCCCTGCATGCGAATAGTAATTTTCTCTTTCAAAGGGAGCGAAACATTCTCTAGCGTAACTGCCGAGCGATACTTCGATATTAATTTCACGATTAATCAAGCGAATGACACTGCAATCTCCTCGGGTGTCAATCCCGGCAACCAGGTGTCAAGGCCAGTCGCGCGATACACCGCGGTAGCCGGAAGTCGCGCTTTCGGATGATGCCCACCGTAGCAACAGACGTTGAATGATAATGATTCGATGTAGTTACGTAGTTAGAATTCTTTCACGCCGCGTAAACGCATCGGAAGTCGGGATACGTCGGGGCTGTTCGCAAATTGAAAACACGACTCCGAATCTCCACGAGTACCTCGTGTGTTTGCGCGAATCGGTTCGAAGATTGCCGAGAAAATCTTTCATCAAAGTACCATCGAAGCGATCCTATGAAAGATTCACGGTTACGAGAATGGCAAAATCACGCGATTGGAGAGAAAATTGGTTGAGCGCGAAACCGCGAACGAGACTTCAACAAATTTTTGAAGCCTATAAAAAATTGACCCGCTCACAATTCCTCGGTGTTTCAATCATGCGCGTTTTTGCCGTCATCGATATATGACGTCGGGTATACGTTTAGCCTTGCAATCATCGTCGCGGCAGGAAGCGCCCAACAGAATATCGCTAAATATTAAGCAAGTGCTCGTTAAACTAATTTGCTGATTATCGCGACGTGTCATCGAAGAGACGCCGTGATGAAATATCCTTCGTGATAGATGACATTTACACGGTTTCCTACACGGGTATTACGTACTTCCACGATTTCAAGAACCGTAATTACGGGATAATTACAGACGCGAAATAATTCGTACGTTATAAGATCCACGTTTTAAATGATGTTTGAAATAATAACTTCGGGACGTAAGTACAATATTTTAATGCCAATTAATAATATTGATTATTTTAGATAAGTGTGCGAGACACGATTTTGTAGAGGCGAAGAAAGACAGGCCTTTTTTTTTTTTATTTTGGATGGATAAATAACAGATTCGTACTTGTACTAGGGACTTGCAGATTAACGTAATCGCTGTTAATTAATTCGCAAACAGTATGCTCGGTGGTCTGCAATCAGTTATCTAAGTACCGATAAGAAAACACGTAAACGTGTTAAAAATACAAGAAATACGCAGGAGGTGCGTACCTAACTGCAAGCAATCAGACTTATCCGAGTCTCACGTGGCCGTAAGCCGGCAATGGCTTTCGAGCGAGATGACACTATCTATCACCTGGCTCATAGAAAACCGGACGCTACTTCTAGTTTCGCGGATTCATCGTCGTCATCGTCGTCTTACGCGGGTCAGAGTTCAATCGCGGCCGGACTGCCGCTGACTTTTGCCTCGCCGGGGTGAGCTCGCCGATCGTTAATCAACCGGTCGTTATCCAACGCTGAATCGCGCGCGGATCCCGCGGCCAGAATGCCGGCAGAAGTAAGCAAACCGATTCTCGTATAACCGATAACGTAAATTGAGAATCGAGCGGCGTTAATTAGACGTGCCTCGTGATAAATGTAAATCAGTCTAACGTTATTTCTTACGATGCAAGTCCGGCTCGAACAACCGGCGCGTATACATTCCTCGACTGCAAAAAAATAATAACGACCCTCTATAGAATCAAGATATCCTATTATAGAAAAGAAAATTCGACATAATGCATATTTGTGAGGTGCCTTCTGTTATCGCGACGTCAATTGCGACTGCACAGAACGAAGAGATGCTATCGAATATCAAGTTCCATGCATCATCATCCGTAGGACTCTAGCCGGAGTCCCGATACATTATTTATAAACGATCGGCGGGATAACTTTAATATCGAGAATGTAAATTTGCCACGACCAAACGAACTCCTCCGACGGCGTTCAAACAGGTTCTACGCACCGGCGACCAACGGTGTAATTAAACCCAATAGATCCTACCGACTCGGCCGATTTATTGCGCTCTTTATCCAATAATGTACAGTGCAAATTAGAAATAACGCACACCTTGTGCCAAGCGTTACGCGCCGCGCAAAATTGGCGGTTATTGAATTTTATGTTCGTCCCGTTCAGGGAGTATTAATACCGCAGATTAATTCGCAGAAGGCGTTTGCATAATCAAATATGCAGTTAACGAAATTTGTAAGAACACTGGGCCGCATCCAGACCGATATAAATATTTCTCGATTAGCGTCTCCCTTCCGCGAAACCGGGTTTGATTCGCGGTCTCGGAGAAAAAGAAAAGTGAAGATACAGGTGCACGCAACACCTGGGTTTTCAATGAATGCAAATGAATATTACATTAAAGTTATTATTGCCCGCACGTTTCAATCATTAAACGAAATGTAATTACATGTGTCAAGCTGTTAATGTTACTAAACAAATTACTTTTGGTACGTACATACACGCTTCTGTTATTATTGATCCTCACGCGATTATTATCAAAAATCTCAGATAATAATTTGTAAAAATGTATGCATCATTATTGAATTATTCATCGTAAAACATTGCAGAAGAACGACTTATCAACTTATAAATTATACATTGCTTTATGTTCGAAATATTTTTATGTCGCGCAACAAACACTTTAAAAATACGGTAATAAGCTTGTCATATGATTACGACACATTTTCTCAGAGAAACACCGCGTTATGCTTCTGAATAAAAAAAAAGAAGTTAAAGGAAAAAAAAAAAAAAAAGAAAACTTGTCCGATTCTGTAGAGCTCTCTTCACGAAAAGAGTTCGTTCGTGCATGCAAGTTCGCCGCGTTTCCCAGCGTTCGCGAGATTTTCGATGTAAGCCGGATCCTCGTAAATTATTCAAATGTGGTCAAAATAGCGGGGCTAGCCGTAAGCGATATTTTGCTCGAAATTACAAGCTGTCTTACGCGTCCGTCGAAATTGTTGGGTGAAACGTACATGTGATTGCACGCAGGGAACTTAGTCGCCGTCGTCAAAGACACCTCAATTTCTTTTCCGAAAAACGATTATTTGTAGAATTTACAAATCTACTGTTCCTTTTTTTACATCGTATAATATATGAAATTATGTCATTACACGCTTTCCGCGACTTATACACCGCAGTTATACGTCATGTAATATATAAAATTACGGTATATTATTTCTCAGTATCACAGTATCTCGACTTATTAATTAAAAACTATGTTTAATATCATTTAGCGATATAAAATCTCAATATTCACGTCATTGATTATGCGATTTTGTTTTCAGAATGCAACGTTGCTGGATTTGTCAACGGCAACGGGCACGTGGAGAGAGTGCCGTATGTCTTCCTACCACAGCGGGGACAGATAATATATCCGCACGCGGAGATTCGCTTCGAAGGTAAATCCGTTTAAAGACGTTTCTTACATTTAAGAAAAATTAACGCATCTACTAGCACGAATTGAATTCTCTTTCTCAAGATAAGGGGCAGCGTGCGTGAGTTTATCTCGCATCTTTTATAAAAATTCAACCAGCGTCTCCCCATCAGCACTTATTATTCCATGCTCTTTTTTTCTTTTGCGCGATCGGGTTACCAAGAAAATTAATTACCTTTTGAAACTAGGTGTGACCACTCCTGTGTGCGGGATTGCCGGTGCCCAGCAATTGGGAAGAGCGGGATGGTCCGAGCTGCGAAATCTTTCCGACACCGAGCCTCCCTTCAGATTGTTCCGAGACGAGGGTAGAACGTTCCTCCAGGTTGGTAAAAAGGACAAGTCATTCGTCTTTCTGTTATCACACAAATGTAAAATTGCAATTAGCCACGTAAACAGTATAGAGCGAAATTTGATACGTATCGCATTCCCTCAAGAAACATAAAATGAGCTCTTGGAGCCAAAATTTTGCAGTTAAACGGCACCGAGGATGCTCTTAATCATCGTAATTAACCCACACCTCGACGCCGTTCTCGCGCAAAGGAAACGAGAAAACGGTTCTTTTTATTTTATTTTATTTTTTTGTATATATCGAAGCGCCATTAAAATGCTAAAGCGGTCCAATTACCACTTATCTGTTATCTCTATGATATCAATAATTAACTCGCGACGAAGCGGTGTCGTTTTAAGAAGCAAAAATAATTATCTTCGCATATCAAAAGTTTTAATTTAAAACGATGACAATTTAATTTAATTGTTACACTTAATTGCTAATTTATTGTTTTGTTATTTTGTTTACAATTTATTACGATAAATTGCTCGATCAATTATCTCGTCGATCAGTCGATTATTTTGATTATGTCAATCAATCAATTATTTCAGTGGATCGGTGAAGCTGGACTTAGAGACGCGGCGGAGGGACGAGTCGTAACGGTCAAGCTTGTCTGCAGAGATGCGTCACCGAAGTCAACGTTTACTGGAGTTTTCACACCTTGTGTGGCCTTTAGAGTAGCCGGTTCGCCATCGAAAAACAGTAAGTGCAACAAAACTAATGATCTAAACTATTTTTTAAACCTTACAATTTCTTATATAACGAGAACACTTCCGCAAAAAAATTAATCTAAATCGTCATACAAAAAAAATACATAATTTATTAAACTTGTATTTTTTTCCGACAAGGCGTACGAGAGGTGATTTTCTCGTCGACGTCGCAGGTGTCGCACGGATTATCAGCCACGGAATACACCGCCATCGGTCTCTCCTCTGTAATCCTAGCCCTCATATACGTAGCCAGCGTATCGTTATATTTGCATAGCAGAAGGACGAAGAGAAAATCCATCGAGGAAGCGAACATCACTCTCGACGGCGGTCGAGATGGCGGCGGATTGGTGAAGAGTAATCCGTTGTTGGCTGCCACCAGACACTTTGAAAGCGACACTAATAGTGGACTCACGGAGAGCGATTTAGGCGAGGATCTGCCTGTGAGCGATAACGAACAAAATTTCGAAAATGTAAGCGCAGCACAAGCCGTTGCTCTTCGACAGTTACTCGACTTTCCGACAAAAACCGTTCCGCAGATAATTAAATAATTTTATCTAAAAGCGTTGCTTCGCACACATGATACATAGATAAATATATATTTTTCCGAACGAAGATCTATGAGAAATTTTTCCAGAGGCAGATTGCAGATATATTTGTTTTGCCTGTAATCAGACCAAGTTTACATCACTTGAAAGGTGTTACGTGAATAATAGCGTAAATGCAAGGTGCGAAGCAACTCGTTTGGTTATCTCTTGGCGCGATTCGTGAGATCTTTCCATACAGAAAGTAATCCGTCTCTCTCGCGGGATCACCGCTCGCGTTTAATAATGCATCCAATTAGCGCATTGGTTTTGCGCTCCGTTAGTCCGTACTATTCCAAGTAGGTGAGGTGCATCCCACTTTTACGCCGTGTACCGGTTGTTAGAATATCACGCACCGCGATTTCAGCGTGCTCTGCAAACCGTTTCCAGTCTCCGCGTAGCGCAATTCTTTTCTTTACCGAAACAGCGCGAACGTAAGCCGCATCGTAGCCATAAGAGATCGGGCCTTCGTACAATCTAGTCCCGTGCCAAAGAATCCCAGTGATAACGCCAATCGTTGAATTTTAATTAGTTATTAAATTGATTAATTAATTTCATGAACTTAATTACGATTAATACGATTTTAATACGATTGAAATTAGTAAAACCGACGGATTTAACGTGAGAAAAAATAGATAAGTTTGTATAATATTGTTCGGTTCGGGATCGGGGACTTCGCTAATGGATTTATCTCGCTTTCGTCCGGCTAACGATGTCGCGCGTTTTTTCAGCAGATAACGTCCGCGATCGTTCATCCGCGCTGCGTGTATCTGGAACAGTCGGATGGACCCTTTCCCGCGGGTTCTATTCTGGGCGAGAGGCTACCGGAAGAGGATGTGCGCGTCGTGGAGACGGCTGACAATCCGCATCAGCAAGATGTACCGGTTCTTCCAGGTGCTCAACGAAGGAAATTGTACTTCAATCCCGCGTACTTCGATCGACAGCTATTGCTGGTGAGTTGTTTAACGGGGCGACAAGACGGTAGGAAAAAAAAAAAATGTTGCTTATTTCCCATTCGCGCTAGTCATCCGCGTGTGCGTTTTCGAACTCTGGAATGCTTTTAATGGACATACCCTCGACGTCTGTTCGATTCGTCCGCGCTTTTTACGCACTCGATCGGAGACAAGATAATTTGAAAACAGCCCGGCGTTTTCCTAGGCCCCACCTCCGGCTGCCATCGAGTTCCTGCTCAAAATCCGAGAAGTCATCTCCATCGCCAAGCACAAAATGGCAGCGAAGAGATTCGTTCCTACCCTCACTGGTGAGTGCATCTATACTCTTCGAAAGAGAAATCGATCCTTCGGCAACAAATTGTAAGAGTGAAACGCGTAATGATATGAGCGAAATATGTTTCTTTGTGACGTAAAGGACGTTAAATGATCGTTGCTTGTTACGGGGAACTGGTGAAAATCGTGAAAGTTCAATATTACGGTTTCAAACGTCCGCGCATTTTTAGTGTTCTCCGCGTTCCTACACACATCTGTAGATTTCCAACTATTTTATTTCTTTAGTCTCGCACACTTAATTTCTTGAATTTTCCGTAATCGCTTGAGTAGATTTCATGCGTCTAATGGAAAGCACGTAAGTATTTTTTAACAACGCGAAAGCAACGGGACTTTCACTCGCTACAATTAAGAATAATTAATTCGCTATTCTCGTTTTGTCGTCGTCGTAATGAAATTGATATAAATCTGATGCTTAGGTATTCCGGAAGAAGAGAGCGGTTCCGAGCGGTGCGAATCGGCAAAGTCAAGCAAGCAACAGCAGAGAACGACCCCAAGCTCCGTCCAGGGTGGATCGATCGCGAAATCGCGCAAGTCCCAGCGGTGTACCGGATGTCCTGGTTGCAGCGAGTCCCCTCGGCAGCTTCCTGCCCTTTCTGTGCCCGATCTACCCAGCCACGGTGAGAGCAAAGTGCGCGCCTGGCTAGAGGATGTGCGACCGCCGCAGCGCCGCTGGAGGGACGCCGAAGATACTCGGAGGAATTTCCAAGAAAACGCCCGAACGTTTGCGAGAAATCTGGAGTACCTGAAGGAGCTAGCCAGACGTGATTTCGGCGATTCGCCGGACGACCACGCTAATCTCGTCGGCAAGTCGGTGTCATCGTGGAAAGATAACCCACCAATGCTGAGGACCTTCCAAAATATCGCCGCCAGGAGCGAAATTCTGGAGAACAACGATCGATACAGCGTGTCCCGTCGGTCGACTAGATCTATGATCGAGGGATCTGGGTACGATCGTCACAACCATGGCAAGCGGGCGAACGGTAGACCGTTCCAATTTACCGCCGGCGACGACGCGATAAACGCTAAAGTCCGCAAAGCTATCGAGAATTCTTTTATCAAGCAGATGGAGGAAAACGCGGCCATAGAAAGCGAGACGAAGGAGAGCGTGAAAGACGATAGAAACAGCAAAAGTGAGGACGAGTCGGCGAAAACGGAGAGATCGTCTAGCAACACGGACAAATCGGAAAAGCCGCCGTCTCAGCAATCACAGAGCAAGCCAGTGCCAAAGAGATCGAGAAAGTCGAAGGCGCCGTGCGTGCCGTCGCCGAAGAAGGAACTTCCGGACATGATTAACGAATTACCCGGCGCAAAGAACACCGCGAAACGCATTATGGACGCCGTAATACGCGAAATGGTAGACGTAAAGGCGCTGGATCACCACGCTCGATCGTCTGACTGCGTTGCAGTGACCGGCGATTACGAAGTCGATAGTCTAGAACGTTCAAAGTGCAATCGTAAATCGTCGACGTCGCCGGATCAGTCGTCGACGGACAATCAGTCAAGTCCGGCCTTGTCCACGGCGCTACCGATGGACGAGGAGCTAACGATGCAAAACGCAGTGATAAACACGCGAACCGGCGAGATGACAATGTCGAAGCTTAGTAATCAAATTCTTGCCGAGAAAAACTGTTACAATAGTCTGCCGGAGTTGATTAGCAGCCAACGATCAGAAACGTACTCGCTGGTGAGCGAGGTCTACGTGAACGACGGCTACGCCAGTCCAGCCTGCAGCGACGACAGCGGTCCGGAGATTCAATACGAGCCAGAAAATCCGGGCCATTTAACTATCAAGGTCCAAGACTCGCCGGACAACTACGTGAAGCTCGACGAGTCCGAGTACGAGCCAGACACGCTGGACCGAAAGCCGATGAAGCTACGAATCAACGATGACGTGCAGTACAACCGAGGAGAAATCGCCGCCGAGATCTACGTGGACTCACTGGAGCGACCGGCTCAGATTCTACTCAAGAGCAAGGGCAGTTTTCGCGACGAGAATTCCGCGCTGCAACGCAACCACGGAAGCTTGCGAGAGATCTACGAAGCAAGAATCAAATCGAGCTTGAAAGATTCGCACTTGACAAACGGTCACGATGCCGAGTGCCAAATAACGAACAACGAGTCCGACGACGTTCACTCGTGGAAGAAATCCAGGTACTTGACACCAGATAGCAGACAAGCGAAGAGACAACGGCAGCCGCACAATCAACCGGACGTGGTGCCGCTACCGCCCACGGACGAGATCTATCAACGACCAAAACCACCGCGACGCGTCGAGAACGCAAAGCTGCCGCCGCTGTCTCCGTCAAAAAACGCCTGGGACGGGAGTCCTGTCGGAGCGGGTAACCCTACTGCCAGCAACGGCGCTCCTGTCCCGAAAGCTGACGAATATTATGTAGGGGACCAGACCTGCCTTTGTACGACTCAGACTCAGGTCGACGTCGCGACCAAGTATGAAGTTTACAACAAGGAGCATCGCAAGGACGTCGTTCCTTTAACGGAGACGGTGTTCTTCGATGAGAGAATCGGCGAATGTACAGTGACGAACGGCTGCAGGGATTGTCCATGCGAAACGCGGATCGAAATCGAAGTTCCCGAAGACAGGTACAGGTTCTACGGACACGTGGATACCAAGGAAGAAGTGCGAGGAGCGAAAGTGACGCGAGAGAAACGACCCGTCACTAGTTCGTCTCATCACCGAAATTCCGCGAGAAATGCGAAAGCACGGTCGTGGAGTATCGATCACCGCCGGAAGGACGAGGACAGACTCCTCGGCAAAACTCAGGGCTCCAAAACAAGGCAATTAATGAAAAGCTTTTCGAAGAGCTGCGACTCTAACTCGAACGTGCTGCCGTTAACGGACAGCCGGCGTGGCCACGTCAAGATCGAGGACAGTGGCTACCTAAGTAGTACCGATAGTAACGGCTCGCACAAGCGATTACTGAAGCACGAAGTAAGCAGTGTGTCCGAAGAAACCGACGAGACCGAATCGGTGTGTGACGGTGCCAGTGAGAGCGGTGCCGAGAGTATCGGCACCGACAGCGTATTCTTTGGCAATTTTCGCAGACTATCAGAAATTTCTAAGAGCGCCGACTCTGGGGTGGACTTAGAAGCGAGGACCTCGCCGTATTATCAACCGTTTTTCGGCACGAAAACTGAGACCGCGATTGTTCTAGAGAGAACGAACTTTAGTACAAGCGACAGCGAAACCGAGAGCCTCGTTACTGTATTGCCTCCCTGTAGCAGTCAGTGCAAATTGATAACATAAAATTAAGAGGATCAACCTTCTATGGGTTCTTACTTTTTTTTTTATCGAGTAATTTTCAATTTGTTAATTGCATTTGTCGAAAAACACTTACAAAATAACAAGCTTCTATGAAGATAACGATAACACAAAGATAAATAAATTAATTTTAATAAAGATAAAATAAAGATTAAAAAAAAATTATTTTTTTAGGATACAACGCAACACAATAGTTTTAAAATATAAGTAAAAATCAAAATACGATTTGCCATCGTACTAGATAGGGTATCTAATATCGTTTCTGCGAATCTAATATTGAAATTAAAATGTTAGTGAAATAAGATGTCAGATAAATTTTTCAAGCTTTGAGGCCAGTATGGAAAAGAAGTAATTTATAAATTCATTAAAATAAATATTTGACGCGATCGTAATAGTATTACAAATATTGTTAAGCACTAAGCGCCGTGCGTGCTTAAAAGTTCACCAAGCGGGTAAGCGATATATTTTCTTCGCTCAATTTAGAAGAATAATAATTAAAAGATTTCCGCGCACTAAATATTTTTTATATCAGTATATTATTAAGCTAACTTATATGCGGAAGATTAATTATATCTATGAAATATAATTAATTTATGAAATATGTCTAGAAACATGTCTAGATTATTGAATATATTAAAAAAAAATATATGTATATAAAAGAGACTTTTAAAATTAATTATTTATATTCGTAAAATAGGTTCTTATATATTGCACATATACATATATTTTTATTTATGTATTTATTTATATTTATTACTATTAATTAATTAATATGTTAGATAAGACATTTGTGGAGTAACTCCACGAAAAAAGTGATAATGTCTTTATTACGGATAATAATAAAAATGCTTATTATTCTTGATTGATTGCAATTAATAAAATTGTCACGGTGATTGCAATCAAAGCAATATACTAGACGCCTCATTGGCCGGAAGTGCAATATTAGTTCGTAATAAAGTAAAACTGCACAATTATAAATAAGCACGATAAATTTAGATTAGAATCAATACGACAATAATTATTTACAATGCACAAAGATGGTTTCCGTTGTTAGAAAGTGCTTTGGCACAGAGATAAAATAATTAATTAGTAAAATATTACTTTTATTACTATAAATAACCTTAAGTGTCTTTTTTCAAGAAGTTTTCAAAATTCTTAATCATTGTTTTAAAGATTTATTTGCTCGAAAAATCTAATGACAGAGGAATAATTGATGTAAATAAGTCACAAAAAATAACGATATCTTGCCAAAAAGGTATTAATATTTTATATACTTTTCTATTATTATTGTAGAGCCTATGATGTTACTATTACTGTTTTTCTTTTCTTTTTTTTTTTTAATTTCTAATTGCTATTAAAATTACCGCAAATAATTATTGCAAAATTATTAAGAAATGATTGTAAGCATCATTATTTTCACCGTTTATTATTAATGAAACAATTAATATCAATCAATATGCAAAATAATGTATAATACAAGAATTATATGTATATTGTGCAACATAATTTGCGAACTTATCTTTAGAATTTCACTTCGTAAGCACCGTATTTAAGATTAATTTACCGCTATTTCTCCAAGTTTATATAAAAGCGATATAATATATTTTTATGATGTTACTAGTTATTTTGTTTGCAAAAGTTTTATATTTAATATTTAATAATTATTTAAAACTAATACATATTTCTATTTAATTTTTAGAATTGTTGTAACATTAGAAGCGCACGCTTCCACGTACCTGCCAAATGTAAATATTTAAGATAGATTTTAATATATACTGTTAATTGCATTTATACATATATACTATTTAATGTATCATTTTGCGATATTCTGTTTTAATATACATATATTTTATAAAATGTTAACTAAAGTAATATAATCCACGAACATTATTTTGCAACTTATGCCATTATGATCGTAAATATTTTCGCGAACACATGAACAAGAGAAAAAATAAGTTACGTTAATTTATTTTTTATTTAATTTAAATTACGTTTGTATTTTAGCTTGTTAACAATTATTTTAAAATAATAAAATTGTAATAGTCATATTATTTATTATGTATAATGACTTCAAATCTGGTAGTTATGCGACTGCAATAAAAATAGGCTAATATTCTTTTAAATTCATTAATTATTATAGCCTATGTAATTTTCAAATCAGGTTGTGTATCTTGTTCAAATGTTTGCATAACGATCGTAACGTAGCATAAAAGATTATGGGATAAAATTTTTTTTAGAATTATCTGGCTACTTCGGCGCGAGTTGGTGTCGGTTGGTTATGGATACGCCAAGAACGCTTTGTAAAATAAAAATTATCTATTTTCGAAGAGAGTTGAGAGCTGAATGTCTGTTAATATATCTTATCATAATCTCATATTTTTTATAGCGCGGTAAAATATTGTTGAATATCTCATAATATTCAATTGAAAAAACATTATTATTCTAGATATATTGTACTTTATCCCAAAATGCATTGTAAAACATTGTGTAACTTACCGATCGATGCACAGAGCGGAGTTCCACAACGATCCTGTAACAAACAAATATAAAATTTAAATGTATATAGAGAGATTAAAATAATGTCTACCATATAAAAAAAAATTCACGCGTCTTTAATAAGTTAATTAAACATTTAAAACCAAAGTTATCTATTATCTCAACAAGGTTTCTAAGAGATGCAATTTTTCTAGAATTAAACTTTTTTTTCTTTTACTATTAAACTCTATTATTTCAATATAAAAAAAGCGATCTCGATGGCGCATAACTGTTAATTTTTTGGTGAATAAAAAATGATGCTCACCTCGACGTTGTTCCACCAAGTCACGATACCTTTCCGAGGTCTCCTCCTCCTCTCAGAACATCGAGGTTGTATCGTTCTTCCGCACAGGACACTCGCGAAACCGCGCACCGATAAACTACAGTCGCACGATAATAGTATACGACACTCCCGGTTTTAAATATCATTGAGCAAACGCCCGATACTTGCACGATATTCGCGAAACGACCGACGAACCGCCGGCGGCTCGTATATTTAATTATCGGCGACGAACGAACATCCCTTCTTCCTCGTACTTTTATCTGAACAGAATCAAATTTATTTGTTAGATATTATCCTCGGAATATCGAGTATACGCATCGCAAGGAGCTCGTACTCATACGGAAATGACTTCATGACATAGAAAGAGCGTGTAAAGAGCACGCACAGACTTTGAATCGCTATTCGAAGTAATCGTCATATATGTATTAAATACTATTCGATGTGTACGCTCACCTCACCCGCAACTATTAGCTGTGGAATGCGAAGGATGGAAATATGTACGCGAGGCGCTTACGGTACGACAAAGGTCGCGGTGATCTAAGATTGTTTATTTCAATTGCTACGCTTAACACCCTCGATATTAAAGTCTGTATTTTATTACATTACTGTGCCGCACTTTTGAGAAAATGGTTGACGAACCGGCAGCGTCAACTCACTTGAATTTAATCCCGACAGAGCATGTTAACTTCTCCTTCGAATTTTTACATATGCGAAACAAATGTTTTGCATAGATGAGATCCTCGAGATGTTGCACACTGAGAAGCAGGTACGGTGTATGTCGCGGCGACGATGCCAGCTAGCGTACATGAAACGGACGCGTAGATATACCGTGGAGTATCAGCCGCCGAGGAACGAAGGAAGGGTTGGAGAGAGATAGAGTCACGTACGCTAGCCGCCGTCCTCGCAGCAAACGCCCTATCTGCTTTTCAGTGTACAATACATGCGCACCTACCGCGACGAAGTGATACCCATAAGGGGAAGTGCTTTATAACGTAAATTCAAGTAGCCGATGTAAGAAGGACGAGACAAGGTACGAAAAATTCAAGTTAACTATATGGTAAGTATACACGTATACGAGTATTCTAATCGCGTTATATGTACTCTCCGCGTAGAGATAATTGGTCGCAGAGACTAATTAGCGCTAACTGATACCTTTTATTCATCAAATGCAGCTATTTTTCGTCCCTTACGAAGTACGGACTGCAGAGCTCTTCTAATTGCCGTCTTGCTCGTTCGACTTCCAGGTGACCAATGGCAGCGTCTGGCGTCGAGTCAGGTAGCACGTCGTATGATCCACGTAGTATGTATGTATGTGTATGTTAATAGTATGCATGTATGTATGTATACATACATACTGTTAACGAGAAAAATGCAATACGATATTTAACACATGCATTATTCCTGCAAATATATGTTTTTACATCTTTTTTGTATAATAAAAGTTTATCAATTACTAGTCAATTATATATTATAATTGTTCGCAACACTTAAACAAAGCACTAAAAATAGACATGATTTTTTCTATCACTTGCATAATTTATTATGTACTTTTCATATCGATTAAATCTTTATACGTAAAGCTATCGATCTATATACGCACATATTACTATTTTTGATATTATTATACAATATATGTGTTTATTATATTGTATAAGTACATAACAATAAATTACAAGTAACAATATGTATTAAAATATTATTTTTTTTTTTTTTACAATAATGTACACGACGACATTAATCCTTTAAGCTAGTTTCTGTAACATTTTCTATGGGTTCAGCTGACGCTTTTAGAAGATCTCCAAGAGTTTTAAATACGTCTTTTTTGTATTGCAATATTTTTACTGTATCAGGCAGATTTTCAAGATTATATCCTTGCGCAATCAATAAAAAGTCTACTAGATGCCTCACAATATATTTAAATTGCAACAACAGCGTAGCAGTTCTAAAAAAAAACAGCATAAATTTCGACAAATTTTCATATGTTATATTGTATTAAAAAATATAAATAAAAGAAAGAACAAAAACTACTTACTCAAAACTGTCACAAGCAAATCTTAAAGTATATTTGTTGTCGTTAACTGTCATTACAATTTCAGCCTTATTGTCATCCAACTAAAAATCATAATTATATTGTAAATTATATGTTATACATATATTCTGCTACAGCTGTACTTAATGGAATTTAATTATATAATTACCTTATGACATTCAAACTTCCACATTTCTTGTGCAGCAAAAAGAAGTACTGTGAGAGGTGATATCACGCTTGTTTCACGAATTACTGTGCTACGTCTTATTTGGCAGTGCGCAGCGTTAAAGTACGTCAAAAAAGAACTCGGCCACACTTTTCGATTATAATTAACACTTTCTCCCGAAATTACAGCCTTGGCACGACCTCTATAAAAATAAGATTATAAATAAAATTACTATAAATTCGAATCCACGATTACACAAAATTACTTACTGTATTCGAAGAGTGTTAACACCTTTCCTTATGATTCCATTTTTAAATCCTATGTTTTTTTGTTCTATTAATTGCTGTGTGGCAGCATATAATACGGCTTGCACCAATTCGTCATTATTTTCAAATTCATTAACTTCAATGTTAGATTTATAACCCAAATACTTTGTATCCTTAGGCAACATACGACATTGGATTAATTGCTGAATATATGTATCTCGTATTTCTGCAAGATTATGTCATTTTTTTTAAATCAACAAAAGAAAGATTTTGATTGAATATTACACAGTAACTTACAATGAAAAATAATATTTGTTACTTACTATTTAGTGTACGTATTTTGTACGGACGGAGTCTCATGTCATAACAAAATTTCTGTGTTAAAGATGGAGTTGTTTCATTACATGTGTACCATTGCTTAAATATCCATGCCATAGCGATATGATCACTGAATGGATGGTAAATTTTTTTATTTTTCCTAATTTCTGATTTTTTGTCTAGTACATTGTGAAAGAGACTATCTTCACTAGAGAAAATAGTGGCTATCGTTGTCACAGGATGCATGCAGCTATTATTAAAACAAAAACATTTATAATATAAAAATATAATTGAAAGATGACTGATTGAAATTATTATTTAAACTTACTTGAAGATAGTGGAAAGTACCATGGCTTTACTAAACTTAGGATATGTTGGAAATAGCAACATTCGTTTACCAAGAGGTGTAAGATATTCCTTATCAGACATAGCTCCTAGATCCATTAAATACTTTACTCCCTTCTTTATTGCAGATGACGTAGGTGGTTCTAAAAATCCATTTAGAAATTGCTCCGCAGATTCCAAAGTATATGCCTTACTGGTAAGAATTACTTTTTCCAACGGATTGCGCAACAACTCTGGTATTGGATGCGCATCTAAATTTTCATATTCCCGTTTTGAGATTAAGTGATAACTTTCGCCAGGTTTAACTCGTCCTGCTCTTCCTTTCCTAAGTAACAAGTTATTATTTTAATGTAAAATAATATTAAATTAAAAAAAAAATTATGTTTTTTACGATTCAAATTAGAATAAAATTTTTTAACGCAGTTTATTTTTGAGAATTACCTTTGTTGAATATTTGCTCGAGAGACCCAACAGTTACTTATGCTAGGTAAATCTTTGTCAGCGTCCCATCGCGATTCTTTTCGTATAGCAGAATCTACAACATAAACTACATCACTAACCGTAATACCCGTTTCAGCAATATCCGTGGCCAAGATAATTTTTCGCACATCTGCCGGTGTATGTTCAAAAATTTTGCGCTGTTCATTGTGCGATATTTTAGAATGCATCGGTAAAATCAAAAAATTTGCTGTACAGGACGATGTATCTTCGATCATACTTTGTACTTTCGTAATTTCAGCCCATCCTGGTAAAAAGCACAAAATGGCACCAGGCGGCTTATGCATCGAAATCCATTTTATAACTTGTACTATTTTCTCAAAATCAACTGAAAGTTTTTCGACTTCATCATTGTAGCGAGGGTTGATTGCGTATGTTCTGTATTTCTCAATATTTGGTAAATGCTGAATATCCTCCAAGAAATTCATTTTTACAGAATACAGTCTACCCGGTACTCGTACAACGGGGCAATCGAAATACTGTTGAAACATATGCGTATTTATAGTCGCTGACATTATTAGTACTTTTAAACTGGGATTTTTTTCCAGGCATCTCTTAAGCAAATTCATTAATATATCGGTATCAATCGTGCGTTCATGTGCCTCATCCAAAATGACATGAGAGTATCCTTCTAAATTAGGATTAAATTGCAATTTTCTTAACAGTATGCCAGTGGTGCAAAACACTATCGAGCCGAGCTCTTTTGGTAGCACTTGTTCTAATTTCACTTGAAAGCCCACAACATCTCCGACATCCTCTTTTCTTTCGCATGCAATGCGATCTGCTAGAGAGATTGCAGAGATTCTACGTGGCTGTGATATCAATATATTGCAATCTGTAGCATTGCCATTTTGTGCAAAAGAGTCTAATATGAATTGAGGAACTTGTGTAGTTTTGCCACAACCTGTATCGCCTTCTATTAATAAAACTCGATTGTTTTCCAACTTAGAAAGAATGTCATCTCTATAAAACAAAACAGGTATTAGAAAATTATAAAATATGTTATATACATATACATATGTAATAAGTAAAACAAATATATTACATACTTAAACTCATGGATTGGTAGAGTAACAATTTCATCGAATTGTCTTTTCGATACTCTGTCTTTTAAAATTTTGTTGCGAAAAGTATTCACATTATCAGAACTTCTATTTTTAATGTTGTATAAATCATTATAATCATTTACGAAACTACTTTCTAGACGATCACGTGCTAAATTCTCTGTATTATTTATTACTCCAGCTATGTCGTCCTAAATATCGTATACGTATTAAAATTACAAAAATTATTAAATATATAATAAAACATAGTTTTGTATAAAAAATTCCAATTTTACCTGATAATTTTGAACCAAGTGTGATATATTATTTAACATTTCAGAAGATAATTCAATATTTAAGGCAATAGGCTTTGATAGCATGCTTCGTAAATCTGTTTGGTCGTACATAATAGGTTTACCATTTTTCAATTTGCCATTTAATTCTAACCATTGCAAGCACTTCCAAGCCGCATTTTTAAAACAAAGTGCTTTGGTTTTGCCAATTTCTTTAAAGGACATAACTTCTGGCCATTTAACATTTAAAGTAATTTCCCATACTTTAAAATTTTTTATGTTTTTATATTTTGAAGTTAAAACTGTTTTGTCCTTTAGTTCATGACCTACTATTGCATAAATAGAGTCCAAAGTACATTTTGGATCTGAATACAAGCGTTCCACTCCTGCAATTTTTATTAATTTATTATACAAAATACATTGATTAAAAAATTCAACATCTATTTCTTAGATTTATAAAATTATAATATAAATTATACATACGTTTTTTAATCATATTATCCTTATTAATTCTTTGAGAGTCATTATGGTTTGTTTCAAATTGATTAAAATTTTCCTGTTAAAATTTTAACTTTTAATAAAATTTATATTCTAATTTACTTGTAATATTTAAGGAATTTATTAAAAACTGGTTACCTCTGTAAATTTTTCTGACTTAGTCTTGAATCGTAATCTATTAACTTTTGTACTTTTATATTCAATTTCTTTTACCTGCAATAGTAATATAAATTTTCATTAAAAATTGTTTTAAAGAAATTAAATTTGAAAAATTCAAGATATTTATACAATTAATAACTTTAAATATACCTGAGATAAGTTTTTTTCTTTATCTTTCACAGAAACACAGTACTGTGCTATACTACTATGTACATGAAAGTGTTTAATTATATTTCTACCTTGATATGCTGCACGACATTGTTCAAACCTATAATAAAATTAACTGCTTTATCATTGCTACTACATATATAACTAAGTTTTCTTTAACCAAACTCTAATTAACTACAACTAATTAACAATCAAACTGAGATTGTGCAATGTAAATATAATAGTTCGTCAGCGTAATATATGTCGTTACCCAATATACCAATTATATGTCGATCTTTGCCTCGAAAGCACTAGAGACATTCCCAACATTTTTCCTTCGTAAAACGTTTTCTTTATTCCACATACATTTATTTTCTAAAAAAAACAACATTGGTTGATTGACAGACTATGCAAAAGATTTAAACAAATTAATTCAAGTGGTCAAGACACATGTTCTTACAGAGGTTATGTTATTATCAAAGATACCTTCCACGACAAAAATTAACAGATTAATCCCAAATATTTACAGCAATGCTTGCACGTTAGAAAATATCGAAGTATACTCATTCATATAAAACAATTAAGCCAATAAAACTCCACTTTTAAAAAATAACTAATGACGAAACATTTCATACTTTACCCGGTATATATTATACAATGCATGAAAGTTTATTTTATATGTTAAAGTCCATTATCGGGTGATAGAAAACCCTAGCGTGCCGACCAATCAATCACTGTGCTCCATGGATCGCTTGATCGCGAGCTTGCAACAGGCTTACGTGACTCGTTCTACTACAAACGAGAGGATACGCGGCCACGTGGAAAGCATCGGTTTCGAGACGAAGACGTCGAGGCATCCGCGTGTGTCCTTTCACGGCTCATCATCGTGTACCTGTATCTAGTGAAACGCTGTGATTGGTCGACGCGTAGTTTCTCTAGCGCGCCGACCAATCACAGCGCTCCATCGATCGCCTGATAGCGAGCTCGTAAACTCGTGCTACTGCGTACTACAAGAGGTCACGGCGAGCACGCGGTTCGAGTTCGAAACGAAAATGTCGAGGCATCCGTGCGTCGTAGCCCGTTTCTCGTGTCGAATTCGAGGATTTAAGACGGTCGGGAATGTCGTGGACTATCTCGCGAGTGTCCAGTGCGCGGAAAAATGACTCGTCACTGCGTACTGCTAGAGAAATAGTGCCGCACGCCGATATCTATTTATACGAGCCGTAGCCGATTTGTCGGTCGTTTCGGGAGTGCCGCCAGTTTTCGAGCGTTTTTTTTACGATTATATCTTTTTACGGGAGTGCGTTCGCGAGTGTCCAGTGCCGCGGAAGGATGGCTCGTCACGTCCCATCTGAGAGGAGGAGCAGGCCCGGGACGGGCATCCTGCATCGGCGGAGCAACTTTTAGGTGAGAATAAATTTTTTAAATAAAATCTTTAATTAAAAAAAATTTACTTTTTTTTTTTAACTTTATGAATTGATATACCAGCATCTCTACATTAATATTTTGCATTTTATGTTACAGTCACCGGCAGAACTCTACACCTCCGCTGTATGCAGATTGGGTAAGTCAGTAACTTGTTTTTATTTTCAGGATTTTCTTTTTACAGCAGTGCCGAGAAATAACGCGCGCAAGTAGATCAATAATTATCGCGAATATAAAATCACGGTCGCGTTCGCGAGTGACTTGTGCGCGGAAGGAGGACTCGTCACGACGTCGCAACTGAGAGGAGGAGCAGGCTCAGGATGGGCATCCTGCATCGGCGGAGCAACTTATAGGTAAATATAAATTTTTTCTTGTTTAGAAAAGCTTGAAAAAAAATAAAGCTTTACCTTTATAATAATTTAAATAGCATCATGTCTACATTAATGTTTTATTTTATGTTACAGTCACCGGCAGTTTCAACTCCGCTGAAGCTCATGGAGATTGGTGAGTCGTAAGATTTTTTTTCATAGTTCGTAATTGAGTCTCTTGAACCAGCAACCCGTCGTCGATCATAGGTTATTCAATTGTAATTATTAAATAAAAATTATAATTAATTAATGCCCCCAATTATAATGACGCGCACGAATTAGGACCTTTCGGAAAATAGCGCACGTGAAGCGTGAGCATAGTTTGTTCTAGTATTAACAAATTTATCGTTTTGTTTCCTTTTAAGTTTCTCAACCACCTGCATAGGCGCACGATCAAATTTTGTTTAATAATGTTTAGTAAAATAGAAAAACGTTTTTGTTAAAAGGGTAAAAGTAAGTATAAATGATGTCGATAAATATAGGAAAGATAGCGGAGTATTAATTTATTTTAAATATAGTAAAAATAAAAAAATAATATATGCATATGTAGAGTTACAATACACGTTATTGTTAAATAAGTACATTTTTTACTACATATATAGCTTCATTGTCACAACCAAATAGTAGCGTTGATCTATTGATATCGATACTGTTTACTGGTTTGTGCATAGTAGCACATAATGAAGTCACATTAACTTTTCCATTTGTACTAATTGTGTTCAGCCAATGCATGTCTGAAGAATCTAACAAAAAAAATAAAATAGACACAAACAAACCGTTAAAATAAATTCTTTACAACAATCGTGTCTTACGCTAATTACATTCGAGATGCATACCGAGTTTGAGTTTTGAACTCTGTGCGTTATTCCAATGCCATAATTCTCCATTGACAGAACAAGTGAAAAGATTATCAGGTCTGTCTTGATGGAATAGTATTTCGCTGACAGCTTTAGTATGTGCATTGAGCTGTGACATTGGATAAGTATTCTGTCTTAAATCCCAGACGGTTAGACTACCGTCATCTCCACCAGCGATTACAATATGTCTTTGTGTAGGATGATGTGTGATACTTGTAGCTGCTGCCTGTAAAATCATTTAGTGCTTTATAAAACTCACATAAATTTAATGGAATCTTAATTGAAAAAAATTTAAAATTATATATTAAAGTTATAGCAAAAATAATATGAAACTTACTTTAACTTGGTCAGAAAGCATAAAAGTAGTTGCAGGTGCATCTCTGTCATTTCTCAAGTCCCAAACTTTCATGTGTCCTCTTGAATTTCCTGTAAGAACTTCATTGTGTTTTAAGAAGTCAACACAATATATAGAACAGCTATCAGCATTTTCTGAAAAGAAAATAATTTAATATAATTAAACTACATTTTACAAATATATATTAACCTTTTTAAACAAAGGAATTTTTTAAAATTTATATTTGCTTTCATGATTAAAATCAACCAATGATGTGTGTGTGTGTGTGTGTGTATTTTCCAAGTAATATTAAGACTAATATATTATTATAGTATTTACGGATAATTCTAATTGGTTTTTTTTCCACAGCTGTAAGAAGATTGAGCTTTCCATCTTCCCCTACTGAAGCTATATCTTGTTCAAAGGTAGATAAAGCAGTGCAAGAAGCATAATCTGTTGTTCTATAAAAAAAATATTTATGAGAATAGAATATTTATAACATTTTAACTTTCAGGTTTAGCACAACTAGTTTTATCAATTGCTTACTTAAAGCTATGTATAAACTCCCATGCCATATGTTCTTTAAATTCAGTACAGGTTTCCTCATCAATTTGCAATAATCTTATTGAACCTAAAGATGAACTAGCAACAAAGAAATCTTTGCTGATAAACTGAAAAAACATGCTTCATTAATTTTTTTATGCTTAAAATAATGATTAATTTAATCAAAGAATAATAGTACCTTCAGTTCAGTTACATCTCCAAGAAATGAATATGATGATTGGATTACAGGATATGGTTCTTCATCAAAATTTGTTTTAAATGTCCAATATGTTATTTTATTAACCTGAGTAAAAGAAATTTGAGGATCAAAGTTAAGTTTCAAACTGCTTCAACTCATCGTTGTTGCAGATTCTTAAAATTAACAGAATTGCTAATTTTATATGTAATTTACATTATAATTTATTTTATATATAAAAATAAAAAAATTATCTGCAATTTATAGGTTAGGTGAGCAGAGCTCTTACCGGGTTATCCCAACTACCGGTTAAAAAACTCCTTGCTTCCGTAAAATTTCCATGTTGCCACCTTATTTTCAAAATTTTTTCAGATACGAACGTCCCATGTACATTCTCACCCATCTTTTGATAAAAGCCGGTAGAAATTCAGCTGGAGATAAAAATTAAATATTACAGTGATCTGCAGCGATCACAGTTATATGAGTGACTAGGTGACCACCACTCCAACTTCGCACTTCTCCCGCTCAAATGATAAAGATGCCATTGGCTGTTATACAAAACTAATTTGTAGCGCTAACATGAAATGTTTTCTCGACGCGATCTCATCGGCAAAAAAACGAGTAAGTCTATTTTTAAGAGCGAGTGGAAGCCACTGCTGTTTATAATTTCGGTCACATGTGATGAATCCATAACGTTGACGTCCGGCGAGATGTCGAAGACCACAGGTTACCCCGCATCTTTGTTGTGCTTCATTTCGCTCTATTTGGCATGTAGTAGTGCCAGTGAATCTTTGAAAATACGTGAGTACTACATAATTATTGTACTACGTCAACAACTTTCGATGAATGTCCGGCAAAATGTAATTAAAATTTTTTTCTATGTGCTGCAGCTTGAAATTAAATTAAACTAATATTTAAAATATATATAATATATATATTTTTTTATAACTCTTTTATAGATATTCTGTCTTTAACATAGCATGCATTTTCTTTGTTTATCAAAGATATGGATTTATTTGCGGCATCATACTGCAATTTTTAGCGACGATTGAGGCCAATGTCAGCAACGACGACGTTACAGAAACGCAGCATACCACTTGTAAAATTGCGACAGAAGACGTGGTCGCAAATGCACGTGCCACTGTTAAAACAGTACTCACTGGAGTATGTAAAGGGAGTAAGCGAATATCAAGATTTATAATACAAAATATAATGTTAAAGATAAAATTGCAATATTTAATTAATTTATGTTATTTTACATGACAAGATTCTAGCGTGTTAAATAAGAGTTTATGAAGCTTTCAACTGTAAATTTAAATAAAGACAATCGTCATTTCCTCCGATGTTAAATTTAGTTTTAAAGTCGATTGACTTTTTTACTGAGACGATAAGAAGATAATCCCGGTCTCGTAAATTTAGAGAAAGTTAATTGTCATTGATGAAAACGTATGTTTTCAGAGACAATGGACGAAAAATTCACAAGTTTAGAGGAAAAATTGAGCAAGCAATTCGCGGATATTAAATGGTTACTTTACAACATTCTGGAGCAATCAAACTATTTAAGGAGTATGCGAACCGCCAATCTCCATATGTTCGACGACTATTTATTATCTCCGAGGCAAGATGAGATCGATAAATTAAATAACACCATTCAAAATTTATTAATATTAAATGGTGAGTATAATCATTATTACGCTGCACATTGCAAATTAAAATTTTTTAATGTTTATTATAATATGCATATATTAAGACAGTTTATATTTATAATACCGGTATACTAAAGTTAACTATGCTTTCAACTAAATTCAGAATAGTTCTTCAAGTAACTGATGAGATTTGAAGTCTCAAAACTTTGGAAGTGCCTCCACTATTATACAACAGCCTATCTTGCACGTATGAATGAAATTAAGGACTTGATGGTAAAAGAACGATCGATGTTCTAACAGCTACAAGTGCTTAATTTTATTTAATTATACATTTACATAACAATTAAAAATAAGTAGTTATTCTAACGTAAAATTTAAGCAAACAAATAATTTCTGTGTAATTAAATTGCATTCCAAAATTTAATATAAAAAATTAATTGGTTTTATTTTTATCGATTTAGTATAATGTATAATCTGTTTTCTAGAAGACAAGGTTACGCATAACGTGATGTTGTAGCTTTATACGTGTTATCGCTTGTGTAATTCTATTCTGGTATAATGAGACCCCGAAATATAACGTGGATGACGCGTGTAGAAGTCTTGCAGTACTTGCATAATATTCATTGTTATACTTTATAGCCTAAGCTAAGCATTTGTATGTAAGAGATCCACGGTTTTATGTAAATGGATTCTGCGTTGAGGAAAGAGAGAAGGTGAGAGTTCGCCTTGTTCACGGAAGGACAAAGCTGAAGCTTAGTCGGGATAAACATGATTCAAACAAAATGAATTGTATAACGAAGTACCGAGATTTATTTCAAGAGTTTCAGTACATGATTAACTTCGTTGCGTTTGAATAGTAAAAGCTTCGCTTAATCCGTTTAGAAACCGGTAAAAATTGTTGAATTTGTGCAATTATGTCGTATTATTATTATAAAATTTTAATTATTAAAATATATAAACATTTAATTAATAATTGATCGATTAATAAGTAAGACTAAATAATGTTTAATTTTTCAGTTTGAGCTAAAAATGCTCATTTTGTGATCTGGGATCAAACCTTTTAAATCTATGTTTTTTTTAATATATAAATTATAAAAATAATATATTAACGCAGAAAAAATAATGATTATGAGTAAAGAATTAAAACTCGAAATTGACAATTATTTCTTATTTCAGGTTCAGCGAATGCATTCGCTTATTATTGGCGCGTGAAGAACTTTAACATAATGCTGGCGAATTGGCCAACCGGCCGTTCAATGCGTAGTCCTACCTTTTATGCGGGTCACAGTGGATACGCCATGTATTTGAAAATTACTCCGAAATATTTTCCCGATGGTACAATCTTCGTAGGCGTCGGATTAACCCGTGGCAGTTATGACTCTGTTCTCGCGTGGCCGTTTCCTCACAGAATCCGTCTCGAGGTATGAGAAATGCGAACGAAGTTAAGTTAGATAATCCCAGAAATAAATCAGTGACTTTTAAATAAAATAGAATTTTAGAGGGTTTTAGAATCGTGAGTAATGCAATTGTGAAGTACAAACGAGAACCCGCGGGTGAGTCAGTGATTCTTTAATATATAGAAAGAAGAAAAACATTTACGCTGGGATGTCGAATCGAATTTTTATTACGACTATCTACGAAAATTTTTTGAGGAATTTTTAGAACAAAAGACTCTTAATACGATTGAATAATTTCGAACAGAGTTAAAAAATTGCGACTGCGTGGGATCTTCTGTCCTCGTATCGCATTACGAAAGGGAATCAATGCGTGATGAAATTATAATCACATTTTATTTATATATTTTTCTATTTTTCTTTATTTTCGCAAAGTAGAAGAAGTAAGAGATAACACAGTTCACGTTTATTTTCTATGAACTTATTTTTTAATAAGTCTATTTTATCTAACTAAATATAACATCTTTATGTTGTGTTATTAATAAAATATGATTAAATATTTATTTATGCACAAATAAATATTAACGTGATGCAACTTGGCAGGTATTAGATCATTCTTTGAGAGGAGCTCGTGAAGATCGACGGTCCCGAATTTGGGATCCAGTGACACTTTGTACAGAAGATTTCTGGGGTAGACCCACAAAAGCAGTGGACAATCCGGAATGCGTCGGACTGAGTATTCCCAAGCGCGTAATTTTACCAAAATCATTACCATCTCAACGATATTCAGGTAACACTAAATACATGTGGAATGGAAGTGTAATAATAAAACTTATCGTTTATCTGTAAGTAAGTAATATCATAATTATGTTTCTGTGCATATATATCAGTGAAACGATGTTTTCGTTACGTTTTTACAATATCATTTGCAATACTATAAACACTACTTTGATTACTCTTGCTTTAATTAAATAAAACATGTAATAATTGTATAAAATATTGGTAAAATATTAGTAAAAAAAAAAAAACAAGAAAGAGCAAAATCAATGAAGTCATTATCTTGTGTATGAATTAAGTGTATCTTATAGAATTTATTGAGTACAGATTTGATTTAACAATTATTTAAAAAATATGTAAATTTTTTAATTAACTGTTAACAAATTAATTTAAATGTTTCTTTGGGAGGATCAGGTACGAATAATTGCATAACTGTCAAAGTGCTCCTGCAAATAAATGAACGTTTCTAATCTAATTTTATCTAACACCAATATTATACTGATTACATTTTTATATGCTTCTTTTGTGAATACATTTGTAGCGATAAAATTCCCGGTAGTCGTACATAAAATTAAATATCATATAATTGTACAATCTCATTATTTCGATTTTTTTAATTACACAAAACGGAAAAACGAAATTAAGTGTATGAAGTTAGAGGCACCGTAAAGTGAACAAATTAATACAACGGCATTCTATTAAAAAAAAAAAAAAAAAATATATATATATATATATATATAAACTTCGCTTAAAACAATATGATTTCATTAATATAATTTCCATAGCATAATTGTAAATAATTTTAAGATATACATTTAACAACAAGAGGCCCAAATTAACTTTAACTGTTCAGTGATGCCCGTTCATCCGTTACGTTACGTCCATTAAAATTAGCTTTCCATCGTATCACGAAGAGGCAACTGACCCGAGGGATAAATCCGCGGTATTTGTTGTAATCGATAATCGGACTGGTCACGATCCATCGTCTTCCAAACATTCTGTTTGGCAGCGTTCAGTAGTGCCTTGTACAAAGAAATCGGTAGTTGAATGTTGTCCGTCATTTCAAGATCCTGTAAATCTCGTAGAGTGGAATAGCCTCTCTTCTTCATTCTTCTCTCTTCCGAAATAAATCTTCCGCATCCTATTAAATACGACAAACGTTTTAATATTTCCTAAAAAGCTTTTTGAATCATACATTTGTCTTATAAAGAATTATTAATTGCTCACTAAAAATTGTTTCTTACCTGTAAAAGCATTGCAAAAGGGTCTCTTTGATTTGATTGTTCTCTCCGGTTTTAAGGCATTTAAAAGCTGCCGTTCAAACTGTAAAAGTGAATTCTGACCATCCGACTCGATTAGAACGATTTTTATCTTTTTAAAAAGTGCAATATCCAATTGATATTTAGTATTAAGTTTGTATAGAAAATCATCCTCTTATTATTAATCCATTGTATGTTTTCGCAAAATAAAATGACAAGATTTGTCTGTATTTATCGCTATGATACAAACGCTTTGATATGTAAATTGAAAAAAGTATTAATTAAAATGCATATTTTTTTACCTTATCTCTTAGAGGAACTTCAGTATTTGCCATCTTCAACAAGCATATGCAAGCCAGCGTGCAGCAAAGATATTTGGTAATCTGTATGAATGAACGAAGAAATTAAGGAAAACATAAAATACTTTTGTACATTTTTTACAAGAACGCGACGAGTGAAGTAACAAAAATAACGATCATCAAACGGACGTTGTACGAACAGTTCACAATAAATGCTGACGTTATGTAAGTACCCAACATGTAAGCTGCTTAAACATCCGAGATCAATATTATATGATGGTTAATTAACAATTAGTGAAGTCGTTACGTTATTTGGAACGTCATATGAAATACATTCAATTTAACTTAATTAGTTTAACAAAGATAAAATCGATAATGATTTCGCATATATCAACGTTTTTTCTATTAATATAATATGCTTCACAGAAAATTAAAATCGACTTGCATAATATGAGAATGAAAAAACAAGATTTACGTCATCACCGTGGTATTTTAATATGCGATTGTTTCTTGTAAAAACGATCGGTAACATTTGTTATTTTATATTGGAGAAACGCTCGGCGTCTATAGATTAAACATTTTCTTATTACCATAAAATATTCAATAATGTGCATTTTATTTTAATATTTGCATATTTTCTTAAAACAAGAGTAATTTTTTAACATATAAACTTATTAGAAAGATTTTATATGCTATTATTTTTTTAAACTTACATGGTTAAATTGATTAAAAGTAGGCAAATCATAAACCAAGTAATAATTAAAATAAAATTAAATAAATTAAAATAATAATAAGTTCTGCTATCTATATACAAATATATTTTTACATACGTATGTATATATAAGTTTAAAATTTAATTTACATTTGTAGTTTTATAATATTACTTGCATTTATTAAAGCTGTTATTTGGTTTTTAATGATTTGCACGGATTCGTAATATTTAAATTTATAGCAATTAATAAATTGCACTATTTAAAAGCCAAGATAAAAAAATGTGCAGAGAATCGTTTTCATAGTTAATAAACTTTTTAATTGTAAAAATTTTTTCTTACTTGTCTATTCTAATTTTTCTAATACACTTTATGAAATTGTTTTAGAGAAAGAAGTCAAGTCTACCACCAACCTTCATATCGCGATCTTCCTTCCGGGTTTGTAAGACTTTTGGATTCTTCAAGACACACCCCCGAAGTGATTGATAAAGAAGTTACGTTCTCGATTAACTGTCGATTCGAAATACGTCTTTGTATGCCAAAGAACAGAATAATCGCGCGCGGTTGAAGCCGCGGCTTCTCCCTCTCGTTTGAGGGGCAAAATCGCGCGTCCGCTCTTCAAATACAATCCTCGCCAACCCCCACCGTTCGAGTACGTATCATGGGGTGAATGCAAACGCCTGGAGAACGCATGACCACAAGACTGTAGAATGACGATCGTATTTTACACCTCGGAAATCCCTTCTATCCTGAGGACACATTTCAGACACATTTCGTGGGCGACTTATAGTTTATACATCCGGCTTAATCCTCTCGAAACAATTCTTTTTCACATTTTTGTTAAATTTTGTTGAGCGACCAGTTGAGATGCAACCGAAAAATATTTTGCGTGGGTCGGTGATTTTTATTATATTTTATATTTAATAAAAAGATGAAATACTGTACGCGATTTTTCAATAACCGTTATATCAATAATGGTTATTCTATGATTACAGATTATAGATTGTAACCGAACTTGAAGATCGTGACCGTTCGCAGAATATGCATCTTATGCAGATCTAATAATTCATGTTGCTCCTTAGAACCTACGGATCATAAGTTATCATAGGTCACAGGATTTAACGATCAAGTCTCAACGAGATATTGACGCACCAACGCATCGCAACTATTTTATTGCGCACCGCTCGCGAGAAAATTCTCGTTCTCACACTTCGTTACGATATTGTACTAATTGGTTACGAATTTCAAAGCAATTTGGTACGTACGTGATATCCAAGTCTGCTACAAAACAATGACGATTAAATTGATATTTTTGACGAAAAAAATTGTAACGCAGTTCGTAGAAACTTTTATTGGAATATTGCAGAGATGTTCGAAATAAAAATTAATGTGGGTACATATGTGGCATCGATCGAACAGGAATTTTATAACGACGATGATTTGAGAGCTCGAAAGTGATTGATCTCGAAATCGCGAAAAAATGCTTGGTTCCTCTGTTTTAGGGAAAGACGTCTCGAACTCGGCGAGCGCATTAAACAAACTTAAACAGATCAACTAGACATTGAGCTCGGCGCTTTGAGAACTCCCTACTTTTAATTGATGCCAGAGTGCCAGCAAAGAATGGCAGGCCGGTCCAGACGTAAGAGTTTGCGACTTTGAGGATAAAAATCGCAGAAAAAACAGCCGGAGGTAAGTACTTACACCATTCTCACATCAGAACCCGCTGAGTTACGATTAGGTCGTTCAACCTTGGTGACCAGTTTTTCTTTTTTTCTTTTCTTTTCCCTTAACACACTCATCATCGACCAAATTTTCGATACAATTGCCAACAATTGTACAAAATTATTTATTTATTTTTAATATATTTCAATAGTATAAAAAAGAAAACTTTTCTATCGTTCAAATAAATGCCAAGTAAAATAGCAAAGTTTGAAAAAAGATAAGACTTCAAGATAGTTAAAAAAAAATTCTTTTTTTGATTCTCACGATAATTAATAGCATTATTTTACATAAAATTAATTAAATTATTAAATAATTGTAATTTAAATAATTTTTTACGACAGATATAAAGGCTAGTGTTAAATTAACGACGCCGGATAGTAAATTATTATTTAAAGCATCTGTATAATAGTTTACTTATGAATAAGAGATGTGCTTTATGTAAATAATGACATAGTTGTTTCTCGTATAATGAGATGTGCTTTTATTATTGGTTTTTTTAAGATTTAATAATGTTATTAATAATTTTTAAAATTTGTTAATAAGCATCAATAAAACATAAAATAATTATAGGTTTTATTTAATATAATTATAAATATTAGATTTTAATGCACAACATATGTGTATATACATATAAATTTTCAATTAGATGAGATAGAGTACAATATTGAGCTAAACTTGACATAATCGCCCGGATAGCTCAGTCGGTAGAGCATCAGACTTTTAATCTGAGGGTCCAGGGTTCGAGTCCCTGTTCGGGCGAATTTTTTTGCGATATAAAATCTAACTTCAATAATATGGATATATTTAATATTAATGATAATTAAATTTAATTGTTGGCATTTCTTTCTAAATTTATAAATTTTTTTTTATCTTGTACGTACGGATACATATTTAAATCATTAGTGCAATCTGAGTTTTTTTTTCAACATTATTTTTATTTTTTATTTACAAATGTCTAAAATTATATATCAAAAATATAATGTACAAATATATTGGAGCTTGCTTTTATACATATATTTATACAAGTGATTATTGCTTAATAATATAATTCGTACATTAATGTTTTTCCTCCAACTTCATAAAATTGGATGACATTTGGGTTACACTACCATCTGGCATACCGAAAAAAGCTTTTTCAGCCATATTTAAAAATAGGCCAGTTTCTACAACTCCAGGTATCAAAGATATTTCGTTGTTACTTTTGTTTAAACACGTTAAGTCTTGAGGGAAATGCCAATCCAAAATAAAATTACCATTATCTGTTATTACTGGACCCTGCAAGTAGCATATAAATTATAATTATGTTATTCATACTACTTAATTTGATTATTCAGATAAGAAAAAAAATATTTACAGCTTTAGCGATAGCCATTCTGAGTTTCACGGTACCTCCATATGTATTTTCAATTTTACGTTGCACTGGTACATATGCCATAGGAACTACTTCAATAGGAATTCCTTTTTTATAATGTTCACCAAGTCTTTGCGAAATTTTCCTAAAACGTAAAAAAAAAACATTTAAGAACAAATTATACAATTTCTATACTAAAATTTTATCATTAATAACCAATTTTCGCATTGAATTTATTATACTTACGTATAATCTGCAATGATAATAAGTCGCTTAGCACAAGAAGCAACTATTTTTTCTTGTAGTAAACAAGCTCCTCCACCCTTTATGAGATTCAGATTATTATCAACTTCATCTGCTCCATCAATTGCACAATCCAGCTGTGCCAATTTTAAAATTATTATAAAATTATTATAAAAATATACAGTAACATACGTAATGTAGAATATAAAAATTACCTGTGGATGAATCTCTAAATCACCTAAAGTTAAATGATTGTCTAATATAAGTTGACGAGCTTGGAATGATGTAGGAATGCAAACTACACTGAGTCCTTCTTCTTTAACTCGTTCGGCTAAAAATAAAATATCAATAATTATATATTGCAAGAAATTAATTTTTTTAAATAATATTGCACACTTCTTACATAGGTACAGATATACATCGTTATTGTTACATATATTTTAACGTGAAAAGTAGCATTAAACAAAAGCATATTAAAAAGCTAAAAGAATGTTAAATAATTAAATGTTAAATGTTGTTATTACCAAGTCGTTCAACGGCATAAACTACAGTAGACCCGCTGCCAATACCAATAGCAGTGTCATTCTAAAAAACAATGTGTTACTATAACCTCTGTCGTGATTTCGTTCAAGTAAATCTTCCTTACCTGAACGTACTCATTTACAGCTTTGTAAGCCGCAATTTTTTTAGCCTTCTCCACCGAGTTTTTATCCATTTTTCGTGAACTTCCTGAAACACTGTGTCGTAATTTAGACGTTACTAATATTCGAACAACAGAATGGAGCATTGGTATGTAAAAGGCAGATATGGCATTTAACTACGACGGCGGCTGGTGTACGTGACTTCTCCCTCTCTCGGCCGCCGAGTACGGGGGAAAAGTAGTAGGGCGCGCGTTCTTTTCCCCTCAGTCCTCTGTGACCGGTGCTTCGTAATACATCTGTGCGCGTGCTTCGTGTGCGATTCGACGAACACCACGCCAAGATCATGTACGATAGCCGCCTCACAGCATCACGAACACCATTCCTGACGGTAAGTGATACATACACTGAAAGATACACTCAAAAGCATATGTGAAGTCATCTTGTAGAATTATTTTTGTTATCTCAGGCACTATCTCGCGCGCGCGCATCGCGTACGTGTTCCATTTAAATTATTATAGAAAAATAAAATTGCGCCGTTAAATAATTTAAAAAATTGAAAAAATATAGATTGAACTAAGATCTTTTTTTTTTTAATTAATTTTATATGAATTAATAGGAAGGGAGAGTCAGTGTACACGGGTTTTTGATTGAATTTCCATTATATTCAGCGCGTCAGAGGTGTATAACGCAAGATACACAACCAAACACAATTTACATTTCGACAATCATTATATATAAGGTTTCGATTCTTCCTATTACTTATTTAGCAGTAATGCTTGTCAGTAGCTTGCAGCTATCAAAGAAGCGTCGCGTCAATGTGCAACGGCTTCCGCTTTATCAATTCTCTCATCTTTGCATCCTTTCTCTCTTCTCTTTTTCTCATTCATTCACTCGTTCTCACTTTCATTCATATATGCGTTTGCATAGCGTCGTCAATCATTAAGTCAGGTAAAAATCCGCGAAGATATCCCTCAACCGCAACGATTCGCTTTCAATAGGAGTGTTCCTTAATGGAACATAGCTCGAGGCTTCTCTCTTTCTGATGCTGCGTCTGAGAAAAGTCTCGATAAGGTTTACCAGTCGCTAAAATCGGCGACTCGGCGGTAATTACGTAAAATTTACCCCCTTCGTCAGCCAATTAAGCATCTTCCCCGAGAAATGACACAATTGGTTCACATTTCTCTTGTTTACAAAATTAAGTTTCGTCGATTCGAATCGAGTCTTAGAGACCACGTAACAGATGATTCTACTTGTGATAAAATGTGCGAACTCTAATTAACATCATCTGCCGCCGCAGTAAATGCCGGTTTTCTTTTGCATTTCGTATATTGGGAGATGGGACCTCTCCCATTTACTGACTTTCTGAGATTTTTCTTTATTATATATATATATGTATATATATATTTTTATTTTATTTTATTTTTTTTAAATTATCGCATGCCGTTTCTTCAGAAGAACAACACAATGGCAAACGTGCAAGTGACCCTAGAATTTTTTTGGGGAATCAGTAACTATCATTATACAGCGTATATTCCCTCCTTTCTACCATTTATACATTTCCTACATACGATTTTTCTAGTTTCTAAGATTTTTTTTCCTCGTGCACATCGCTTACATCTCTCTCCCTCTCTTTTTTCTTTTTTTTTTTTTCTTTTTTTTTGCAATTTGACTACAGCTCGTGAAGGGAAACACGCTATTGAAATTATATTTATATTGGAATTCTGGTTTGCGACACGAATTACAGCGAAATAGACAATACAAGATTTTCTTCAATATGAAATTTAGGGACAAATTTTACGAGAGTGAAACTTTGACGAACGTTTTATAAATTCTAGAATTCTACGTGAAACGCGAATTCAAGTATCTCGCTCTTGATCACGAGCTGGTCCGGAAAATAACAAATTTTTATGTTTTATAATTATACGTCCTGTTACATCTTTTTGCTGTCGGATTAGAGTCAAACCATTTTGAAAACGGGATAAAATGTACAGCTAAAACAAAAAGAGTTAATGTTCTTTCCTCGCAGTGTCGTTCCCTGTTCTTCCGTTTATAAAAAAAGCGATCTCGGTTATCGCATTGCAACGAATACGCGCATCACGGTCCACTATAATGGATCTAGGATCTTCTCTTCGAATAGCACATCGCTTTTACATCGTTTTTACACACGATCGTTCACGCGATAAATTATATTCGTCTATATATTCTATGTACATTATTTGTTTTCTCTCTCAACACTTCATGCAGACATGCTTTAATATTCGCTTATTCGTAAAGTTATTAAACGAGCGAAACGTTCGTGAAATTATTTTCATTTCAAGGAGGCAAATCGAAACCTGAGAACGATAACGGTGTATCATGTTCCATTCGATGTTGACAGAACTGCATGAATTATTTTACATGAAAAAAAAAACCCCACATATGCACATACAAATAAACATTCCTGTGTAATTAGATTACATAGCTGCAAACAGTTTTACTTAAATTTTCCCTTAATTTTTCTTTCTCTCTTATACATGCAACAACTCTACAAAACTCCTTCCATTTCAAAATTATTGATAACTATCCAATATGATACAATTGGGCGTCACATCGGGCTACAAATTCAGACAAGTCTTAAATAATTACTAGATTAGTACCTAATCGTTATTCATTAAGAAATAATAAGAATGACGGTATTACAATTTAAATAAGTTATCGAGATATAACAGAATCTACTTTCTGCCGATTCGCTCTTTAAGCTCTATATTCCATTGCTTTTTTTTATTCTTTTTTTAATTACATCATCTTTTTGTTACTTATCACGACCACATCGTTACTTTAAATTTGCTTCAGCACGTGCAAATATATTATTTATGTAACGCATATTCAAAAAATGGTATGCTAGCACGTATATGAGCACGTGCACATTTGCTCATTTTCCACTCTCTTTCTGTGCACCTTTATATTAATCTATATGTATATAATTCACTTATACGATAAACAACAGTACATAAAATGTAGTAAATAAAATCAAAAAATGATTTGTGGTGAAAAAGAAATACTCTTGTTTAACTGAAACAGAAACGAGAATGGAAAATGTCGTACGCTTTCTCCTTTTGGAGGAATTGTAACGATTATAATTATGCTGCGCTCAAATGAATTCCGTTCAGAATACATTTGTTAAACCGCGAAATATTTACTTGCATAAATTTTTTTTATACAATTTGTTCTATAATTTATAAATAAACTTCTAAAATTATTTTATAAATCAAGTCTTGACCGGTAATTATTTAGGATTAAATTTAAAGGATAATTCTATTTGAAAAGATTTTATCTTGTAAAATTCTAAAAAAAAATTACCTCACATCGTGATATAGTGACGTGGAAACAAGGCAAATATAATTTTTTATTCATAAAACAAACAAAAATGGCATAGTGTCCCAAACTTTTTAGATTTACGTTGCAAAGAAAATCAACTTTTGACTATTTGTAGAAAATGGATAAAAATTAAAGAGAAAACTAAAATTGTATAAGAGTCTTGCTTCGTTCCTAAACACAAATAATGATAAAGAAAGTGTGAATTATCGTCGACTTAAACGCTTGGTTAACGTAAAACGGTGCAATAATTTTCGCCAATACATATCGCAATTAAATAATTTGACATACGCATGTTTATTGAAATTAGCTTAATACAGTATTAATTTCGTTACGAAGCATCATGCGCAAAGACTTCCGCAATGCAAACACATCCGCTTCTTAAAAAAGACAGTCGATTCTTCCTATTAATTTTTCACAGGCATTTTGCATTAAGGCAATTAAGTGCACCCCGTCTTATTTACGTTTAGGATTCACTCTTCTGTAAATTGCAACTAATTACACGACACAAAATCGTGAACGACTATTTAAAAAATTGCTCAAAGTACACTTGCGTTGAATATTATAAATAAAAAGGAAAGCAGAACATCCAAGAACATTAAAGAATTACTAATTAAAAGTATAATAAATTTTCTTTACTGTTTCTTGCTTTCTTTTTTAATTTAGTTTTAAATCTTTTCGATTTTGCACACAAAAAATAAGATGATTAAGTTCCGAAGGGTATATTCTATCTATTGTAAATAGATTCGCACACTAAATATTTTAATTTTTCTTTTTTCAATGGATCTACGTGAATGCACATATACCATTTTTACGCACTTTTTTTAAAATGCTACATTGGCAGAACCACCACATTTTGCGAATACATGCTCACACAAGATTTTAGGTAAAAGATGGTTTCGATTAAAACCGTTGATGTAAGGGCAAGAAAAATTATTTATATACAATAGTATAGCGTTGAACGAGACAAATAATAGTATAAGAATAAAAACAAAAAAAAATAGGAGAAAAGCAGGCACTGATATACAGATTAAACATCTTTGAAATTTTTTACTTTTAATAGAAACCCTGCAGATGCACCTGTATCATTTCACATGCATACTCCGATGCAATGTTACGAATATTACCTTCATTATAAGAGTACTTTATAAAAGAAAGAAACAACGATCTCTATTTAAATACATTTGGTGGCGATCGTAACGCAATAAAGATGCAACGACGACGAAAAAAAAATTTGATTACGTTTTCTAAATGAGTAAATGTATAAACTTAAATACTATTTTAATAGATAAAATTCTTGACGGTTTACTGCAATTGCCTTAAAATGGAGTGATTAATTTCAAAAAAACTTTATTTCTCAACTTTGCGTCATACCGTAGTATATCTAATATAAAATTACATAATACACGTGAAATTAATAATTTGATAAATAGTACTTAAATATAAAATATTAAATACATTTAATAAGCGCTATAAAGTACATATTAAAAAAATTTTAATTTAATGGCTTCACATAAAACAATAATTTATGATATTTGAATGTAATCTCTCCATTTTACGACACTATAATTTTATGCCATGTTTGCCAAGGGATGGTCCGCCAGTACTGATTTTTAACGAATTATGTGTAATTAAATTTATTTAAAAAAGTCTAATACATAAAATTTATCTCCAATATGTTTCTATTTATGAATCTTTTATTTGGCTCTTATAAAATGCCACAGCGAGTAAATTATACTTAAATGAATTAAACGATAAAGGATTTATCTAGACTACAAACGATAATTATATAGATTGCAAATGACTTTCTTGTACATTATACCAATGGTTTATTGATTGTAAAGCATACAGGAGTCTATTATAACGAGAATTATAATCTAAGTAAACATTTGAAAAATATGCAGCAACGTTATTCTGCATTTTTATACCATTCGTGACATTCGTTCTTATTACATTTTGTATTTTATTTTTTCATTTTATTAGTGCGCCGGAGAAGTTATCTGTAAGTTAAAGCAATTTAAAAGCGTTAGTATTACGGACCAGCCCAGGCATGATTTTGCATTCGTGTATTCTTTTTTTTTTTTTAATCTCTTTAAAGGAGGCGTATTGTTTTCAAGTATACGAGACATTAGCGATCGTTCATCCAATTTACATTGGTTACGTTAATCAATAAAAACTTCTTGCACTTTATGATGTGATGATAAATGTGTATAATATATGTAAAATGCAATAATTTATACATTCACATACATATACACATTCAGTTACCATTGAATTAAGACATACTATTAGTATATTCGTGGTATTTATAAATGTATTTTTGAACTCTTGCCATTATGCCGATCCAAATATCTGATCCTTTTACATATTTCAGTAACTGAATAACAAAAAAACGCTAATGTCACTTGATCTTCATAAAAATTTCTTTATACACTTTTGTTGGTTCGTAAACATCTGCTCTCCAGCGAATAAAAGGTAACGCCGTATCGTGATAACACGTCAGCGTGGAAGAACGTGGCAAGACTCATTCGAATAGTAGTACACGCGAACGAATTCTATATATTTCGAACATGACTGCAAGAAGTGTGAGTTATGTACATTATTCGCAAAGATGCCGCAGCAGCTAGCGAATTAGCCCTTGCCCTTGTTCCATGTCACGTAACAGCAAAGATGGCGAGATTAAGTTCGGGAAAATTGTAATAGCATTAGGACACAAAAGGATAAGGATAAGGAGGATGAAGAGGAGAAAAAGGAGAAGGAAAGGAGAGGACGTTTTGAATAATTATTAATATATAATATTATAATAATAACAATAATGATGAGGTGTTCTAAACAGTGCTAGGACTAGTGCTAGGGGATCCTGTGTGAGGAATCAGGGTGGAGGATGGGTACATGGGCTAAGGAAGGGTTAGTGTGGGGGTGGCGGTTCCGTAGATTGATTTCTGCCGTCTACTGCCCTAACCGGCTTCCTACGCGAAGAGCCTGTCATTCCGACCGAGCCAACTCCACCTCTGAGGTAAGCGGGCGCCGGAGCTGCTATCGGTTCCCTGATAGTTCCGGTACCGGTATTCCTAATTGGTGGCGGCAGTGGTTGCTGCAATACCTAAGTCACACGAAATTCTATGAGGACTATTTCGATTTTCTATTTTCTTTCGACAGTTGTTCCGATAATATTGTTTGAAACTAAATATAGCTTATCTGAAAATAATATTGTAAATAATAAAATTAAATAATTGAGTAAAAGATAAATTCGTCCGGAAAAGATAGGCACTAGCTACATCAAGTTCGAAATATATCATATATTACTTTTATCACTTTTAAACCCTTAGTTTAACATACTATTTGCAAGAAAAATAGATACTTACCAATGGCTGAGGTAATACACTATGCATCAATGTTTGAACTATAGGTGGATTTTGCGTTGCAATGCTATTAGGATTCGAAGATAAGCCTTGATTTTGCAGACCTGAACCTACACTGCCAGTAGTAGTAGTAGTAGCAGCAGCAGCAGCGGCAGTCTGCAGAATATGCGATTCTTTTTGTTGCACAGATGTCTGTGATGTCACATGTTTACTTGTCGCTTGTTCCCTCTTCGCTTCCGGAGTCACTCCCAATTTCTTTGCAGAAACAACGGAAGTATTAGCGTTTGGTGTTTCAGGACTGGTCGTGGCAGTAGTCGCATTCGACACCGGTGTTTGCACAGCACACTGTTGCTGCATTAATTCTGGCAATGTTTGGGAAAGCGTCCCGACAATAAGTTCACGTGCAAAAAGGCTCCTATTTGCACTTTCACGTTCAATACTTTGCAGTTGTGAATCAGACGGCGTAGTTATAATGCATCTACACAAATATGAAAATAATTACAATTTAAAATAATCACAATCATAACACTTATTTTTCCGCTGCTTGCATATATTTTATATTTATATAATAAATGTGTTTCTCAATTATAAATACAACACGATGATATATGATAAAATGCATATCAATGATGTCTGGAATAGATCGATAGATATTTATAGCACAGTTTTTGGCAACTATTTATAACACATTTAGTATATATAAATATATATATAGAATATATATAGAAATATATATAGAAAGAAAAAATAAACTTTTTTTTTTAATTAGAATATAAGCTTTAATTATTTTTTATATATCGCATAATTTTCAATTCTAAATACATGTAAATAATAATTCAAATTAATATTTTACTTTAATTAAATGTACTTGAAGTTAAACTTTTTTTATTTAACGTAACTAATAT
This sequence comes from Cardiocondyla obscurior, assembly GCF_019399895.1. Taxonomy (NCBI): domain Eukaryota; kingdom Metazoa; phylum Arthropoda; class Insecta; order Hymenoptera; family Formicidae; genus Cardiocondyla; species Cardiocondyla obscurior. The sequence continues at coordinate 5,856,195 of NC_091871.1, read as the reverse complement.
CATCAAATTTCGTAAACTAGATTTTATATGCAACTTCGAGATATATCGTTAATAGTAGCAAAATTTAAAAGAAATATACGTACCTGGGTAACAAAGACATATTGTTTTGTGAATTAGTCGAAGACACACCGGACGGGTTGGCCGCATTGGTCACGTTATTATTACTACTTGTACTGTTCGTTGTCCCCATAGTAGTAGTATGACCGCCACCGCCACCACTGCCACCCCCGCTGCCACCACTTGCAGACCCGATTACTTGCGTTTGCCTCCTAGGTAATCTTTCCAATTGTTGTCTAGCAGCCTAAAAATATGTTATTTTAATAACTGCTTAATATGCAAATAATAATTAACTTTTTTTTTTTTACAAAAAAATATTGAGTTAATTATTTTAATGTTTTACATTTTATTACTGTTTACGATTAAATTTTTGCACAAAAAATATATATATAGATATATACCCGAACTTGTTGTCGCTCTAATTGCAATTGCATTTGTAATTGCTGTAGTTGTGTAGGTGCTGATGTATTTTGCCCACTCCCACCTCCAGTTCTACGTACTCCTGACAACTGAGATAGCAATTCCGCAATAGGATCTATACCTTCGCGATTACTTGGGCTCAACCCTCCAGATGAACTAAAATGCATATTGGACCTGTAGGTCCAATAATGTTCAATAAATATTATCAAAGCTAAAGTAAATTGAGATAATACTAGTAATAATATAAAAAAATTTTTAATTTTTTATTAATTATTACAGCTACACAAAATAATGTAAGATTTTTGTATTTTTTTTATTCGATCTATAATGGACATTTATTATCCTGTAAAACATCCTGAATATCATATTAAATGTTATATATATTAAATTAATAAGCAAATTAGTTAATAAATATATGCAATCTTGTACATACCTACGCCCGCGTGGAGCTCCAACAGCTCTAGATGGATGTGGTATCCGCCTAACACCGTGTCTACTTGCAGTTGGTTCATCCAGAAAAGAGATCAAATCTCTTGGTCCACTGCGATGTTCTAGTGTCAGATGACCAGCGAAATCATCAGTTACATGATTAGGATCTCCACCCGGCACTGCCGCGCACACTGGACAAACCTATAACATAAATACAGAATACATATATACATATATACTTATGTAATCATTATTGTATTTGTTTATACACATACAACTTCAAACGAAGTATCTGGATGATCAGCAGCAACATGTTCTTGTAACGTAGCCTCGGTGAAACCCATTTTTGTACAGTAAGGACAAGTCAAAGATTGAGGTTGTTCAACACTTACTCCTTCACCACCATAGTACAATTCTATAAAAAATTAATTATTTTACGAGCAAATAAATTAACAAGGTTTAATTATAATATTTTCGATAAATTATTTAATTATTAACTAATAATTCATAATTAATTCATAATAAAATAAATATTATATTTTAAATTTGAGATTTACCAAAGTCAGATCTAGTGAGTATGCATTGCATAGGATGATCTGTGAGGTGGCGAGTGGTACTGGCGCCTCCCTCATAGCAGCTGGCACATAGATCATAATCGAAACATACGAGGCACTTGTATCTACGACCCCGGAAATTTCCCTTCAAGCAGGAATCACAGCTAACCCCTAAAACAATACAGCTAAGTTCTAAAATCTTTTAAGTAGTTAATATTACATACATAAAAATTTTTTAACTTTGCATGAAAATTAATAATAAATTATTATTTCAAGAAAATCACGGCACATATTTCATATAAATATTAAAAATTAAAATCTTTGAAATCTTACAATATCAAGTAATATGTATTAATTAAATACTTTTTACATTATATTTAACATATTTTTCCCATAATTGCCTTAAGCAAATTAAAAAAATTTTTTTTTTAATTTAACTTGCCAATAAAAAATTATTAGTATATTCAGTTGGATGACTATACTATGCAACTATAAATAGCAATGTGCAATAAATATGAGTCAGTCTTGCAACAATGAAAAACAAGATTTGAGTACAATATATATCATTTAAATATAGTAAATACAAATAAATAATAAATTAATAATTCTGAAAAAAAAAGTGTAGAAATAATTATATGTATTTATATTTATTAATTAAATGCTGAAATTAATGTGGTCTTTATTTAGCTTTAAGTGAAAAATATTATACTTGTAGTTCACAATAAAATAAGTATCAGAATTTCTAAGTGACACTTCAGGTTGATCTATCATTTCTGTATCAGATATAATAATTATATAACATGTCTTGTTCTTAAAAAAAAAAAAAAGTACAAATTCCATTTAAAGAACATACAGGTTCTTTTATACAATACATGATATTAAACACATACTAAACTTAATTTTGCTTATTAAAATGTCAAGAGACAGGGGCTTAAAACCAATGTAGTTCATAATACTATTTTTATGACACACATTAAATGACAAAGTTGTGATCTTAAGAAAATAGCAGTACAGGTCTGATTAAGGGCACAAATCGCTATCTAGAATTTTTATTAACCACCTGTGCAATTAATTGTGTACAGGGAAACCTTGATAATATTAGAAAAAGACTGCAATATGTTCAGCAAAAAAGACTCCTGAAGAAAATGGATTGGGAGCTTAGGAGAGACTGTTGAAAGGAGTCAGCTGAAGTGGTACAGCGGTTTGACAGCTGATCGGATATAATGATTGACGATTGGGTGGTGTGCCGTAACAAACGGAAATCTAATATCGTTGCGATAACTCGGGAATCCTTCGGGAAATCGTAAGAAATCCTCAGAAATTTGCGTGAATTTTCACCGTGTGCTGCCATCTGGCCTCTGACATTAGGCCCCCTTGGCCACGGGAGCTTGCGGGACGTGTCCCGTGTTAAAAAAGACATCCCGTGGCTCGACGATCCCACGGGCGCCCCGATGAGTCCCCAAGGACTCTCGACGAATAATTTTGCGTGCCCAATGCGGCTCAGAAACCGCTCGCCACGGCGGAGGGCCCGCGTAACACCCGCGCGGTCCTCCGTCCTGCGGGCTGACTTGCTCGTCGGAGTACGTACATACCTTCATGTCGACTCATTTTCCGTTTAAAATCTCATATACGCCGAACCACGCGAATCCCTCGCGATCGCACGCTCTGCGAGACACAACCGCGGACTATCGTTGCGTGGGCACCTCGGCGTCGCTCGGTCACGGGTCGACGCGACACGGGGAAAACATCAATCGTCAAACAAAAAATTTGTCGTTAGAATTTCCAGCGTAAAACCTAACCCAACTAGGCTGACGAACGTGACGTCACGCTAGATCAACCTACCCAGGCATTTCGCGAAGGCGAGACGCCACCCGCGCCTCCTATTGACACCATCGCGCGATCGCCGTAACGTTGCCGAGGATAGTCGGATCCAACGTGAAACCCAGTCGCGGGTAATACGAACTTTACTCCGTTTTTTGAAAACGTCGTTATCGTCAAACGAAATTAATTGTCAGTTTACTAAATTATCAATTAAACGAACGCCATGCTTGTAATTTGTCTGGTGAAAGTGCAGTGGGCTTGTGTTAAATTTAAAAACTCCATCCATAATTATTTTTTTACCATCGAACATTAATGCGTGACGCTTATTGGTTCAGACAATCTTACGCCTCGCGTATGTAGATAATTTATAATCGAATGGTCATTCGCGATATGTAGTTCATGGCGAGGCTAGACAATTCCAATTCTTCAACTACACTTTCCGAAGGCCATTCCGCGCATTCTCGCACCGTTCCGCCAACGGTCGCGCAACTTCGGGGTGGAGTCGCGAAATCTCATTACTTATCAAACAATGGCTGCGGTGCTCGGACGTGTGATTGTATACGGAGGCAAGGGTGCCCTCGGCTCGGCCTGTGTATCGCAATTTAAATCGCAAAATTGGGTGAGTAAGAGGGACTCCCGAATGCCGTTGCACGCACGCGATCCGAATCTGATTAATCTCACAGCCGGCTTATCGATTTTGTCAATATGCCGCACAAAATTTGATTAAACTCTGCTTTATTTTATTAATTTAATTTATAAATGTGTAAAAGACGCGTACCGCACATGCACCACGTTGAAAGAATATATTAATATACCAAATATAAATATTAAAAAATGTATGAATAAGATAAAGTCAAGTTTTATCAACGATTTATTTCGTAACTCTCGTCCGATTATTCCGTAAATCGTACACCGTATTTTTATCCATATGTCGATTTTTTTTTAGCCAAAATTTGTCGTGATAAAATAAAAATATCTCTGCATGTGTATTTGTTATAATTAATGTTCGTTTAAGCGGTATTTAACAGGTATCGAATGGTGCATGAAAGTGCTATATAATTCGATCGAAACGGCAATCAACTGTTAAATTTCCTGTTCAATTTTCCCGGTTTTATTAAGCTGTGGCAATGATAAATGTTTCGTGGAGTATTTAATTCCAGATTACGCGCGATAATAGATAGTCTTTGATCAGATTATTATTTATTTTATTTTTATACATTTTAAATAAAATATAAATAAATTTTGCATTGCAATTAATGTAACAGTAAGTAAAAATACTTTAATACATATAATCATATAATTAAAAAAATGTTTAATTAAATTGAAATTAATATTTTATCTGCTTCATGTATATGTATATAAATGTCTGAAGGATGTTATGTAAAAACTATGTATACCAAGGTTGTTTGTAGTCAAGCAAGTCCTTTCACAAATCCTTCTAGAAACAATTTACTGAATACACATATAGATAAGTCATGCATAAAAGATAAATTATATGTCTTGTACTAAAAAGCTTATTTGTTATACTTAAATTATTTTTTAAATACAAATGTTACATATTTTATTGTCTATGTACCTAAAATTATTAAATTTCTATGGTACTGCTAGTTTGTCATATCAAATAATATTTATTATATTTAGTTTACATTAAACACTTTTATTTTTATGTATATATTTTATATTATAATTTTTAGTGGGTTGGTTCCATTGATATGAAGCCAAATGAGCAAGCAGATGCAAATATGATTGTAAATCCTGATGCTAATTGGCAACAACAGGTAATTCTTAATCGCTTACATTTTTATTATAAATTCAAATAATAAATATTAATTAATTCTTACAGCAAACTGAAATCTTGACTCAAATAAAAAATACATTGAAAGAAGAAAAAGTTGATGGCGTTATTTGTGTGGCTGGAGGATGGGCCGGCGGTAATGCGGCAAATAAAGATTTTGTGAAAAATAGCGATTTAATGTGGAAGCAAAGCGTTTGGAGTTCTGTTATAGCTGCCAGTATTGCGGCGGAATACTTAAAAGAAGGAGGATTCCTTTCTTTAACTGGTGCCAAGCCAGCCCTAGAAGAAACACCAGGTTTTTGTGATAATTAGTAATACAATAATTACACATTACATTTCTTGTCATATTTACTAAAGAGTTAGTTCTACTTGATTAGGAATGATTGGCTATGGCATGGCAAAGGCAGCAGTTCATCAATTGACAAAATCTTTGGCGGCTAAAGACAGTGGTCTTCCTTCCAATAGTTTGGTTGCTTGCATCTTACCTGTTACATTAGATACCCCAATGAACAGAAAATGGATGCCTAAAGCTGATACCAGCACATGGACTCCGCTTGATTTTGTGTCAAAGTAAAATAAAATATTTAATATCGAATTAATATTTTGTTGTAAGTTCTGTTACTGTTATTAAAATAATATCTTTTTGCAGGTTGTTTTGGCAATGGTCTCAAAATCAAGATCGACCTGTTAATGGTTCTCTTCTGCAACTAATTACAAAGGATAATAAAACAGAATTGATTGTGGGTTAAAGTTATCAAACAAGTAACATTTATGGGAACAAAGTCTGGAGCATTTATGACAATACGATAGTATATATGTATCTCGTTTATTATATGTTATATAAAGCAAAGAAATATGTTATTTGATGAGATAGTAAGTCTTCTAGAAATTTTTATTTTTGTATTATACAAATTTTTTACATGTATGGCTTTAAACATTTTTTAACGCCCATATTAAATCTGTATATTTTTGTACATCATTATATACGTAACTCATTTAATTATTTAAAGAAGATTATTGTTACGCATGTGCATTATATTCTGATACATATCTGTTCTTGTTATTGATGTGAAACATATATTATTGAATGTTGCAAAAACAAAATAAGAAAAAAAAAAAGAATTACTCAATGTATCGTGCATTTACGTTATCTTGTAGTTTTCTTTTCTTTTTTGAACTTTACATATCAAGTTATGTAATAGCAAACGTGTTTGCTATTATGCAGACCCATAATTTTCCTTTTCCTCAAAAGTGTTGTAACAAATGATTTAAATTTTTCTTTTACGATCCATGAAATTTTATTTTTTAATCCAATATAACGTTATTACAAAAGAATTTATTATTATAAGTAATTTCTAGTTTTTATTTAAAAAGATTATTAAATAATTTTAATGTCAGAGTAAATATGTGTCCATAGTAACTAACACATAGAAATAAATATAAAATATCCGCCCGGATAGCTCAGTCGGTAGAGCATCAGACTTTTAATCTGAGGGTCCAGGGTTCGAGTCCCTGTTCGGGCGTTTTTTTTTTCCTTAAAACAGACTAATATATCTTCAAATATTTATAATATTAGATATTATAAAACGCACGTTATTTATTAATTTTTTTTTTAAAGAAAGTTGTTTTACATTTAATAACTTTGGCTACGAACTACGAACGTATAATATGACATTTCAGCACCTCTCGTTTATTTAAATATGTATTAAGTAAAGGTTTTTTAAAGATAGGTAAGCATTTTAAATTATAAAAACATTTCATGGCGTATTTATCATACAATTTTTTATTTCTCATACATGGCAGATAACATTTAATCTTCATAGATCTTTATTTCTTTTTTGTACAATGTAAAATTTATTATTTTCGACAAAAATGTTGAAGTAGTATGTCGACTAGTTCTAAGAGAAAGATATATATAAATTAATTTTCCATTTATATATGTACTAATAGCAAATAAATGTTCATGTTGCTTTGGGTGCTAGATACTCGTCAAGCATTTTTTGTTCCGCTGAAAAGAAATAAGAACGAATTAGATTTAAGATATATTTTTTATTTGTAATGTATGTAAATTGTATGAGTGCGCCGATAGAAGTCGATCGACATGCTACAAGAAAATAGCATAACCTATTTAATCGAGCACGGGTAGTCGCTCAGTTGCAAGAAAATAGCTGGCCAGTGATTTTGTCAAAATTTTTTTCTAACGCGTCAATCGACTTCTATTAGCGTGCTCTGTATATCTATATGTACATCTACAGTCGAGTGTTTTTACCTATTAAAGCAAGTCTCTTCTCTTCAGCTAGCTGGGCATCACGTACAGGTTTAAGTCTCAAATCTTCTGCTCTACGAGCATCTTCTCGTTTCTTAAATCTCCTGTGATGGTATGCACCATAAACAATTCCAGTAAGGAGCAGACTCCAACGACAGAACTATAATAAGGTATACGTATAATTTATTAAAAAATAATATTAATGAATATTTTTTACACGTACTTAATTTTTTAATATGCCTTCGCAAAATTATGAAAAAATTATGTAATGAAGAGTTCGATTTCGATAAAAAATGGTGAGAGTTTATTCAGACGGTCGGAAAGAACAGCGTTTTAGCGTGTAACAAAACAAATGAGGAATATATACAGAAAGTTCATGGAATATTTCGCAAGGTGATATCTCTTACTTTAATAAAAGGAGAGACCCGCAAAGGTCTAGGACTCAGCTCGGCGGTCGACATCTTGCTCGTGGATAAGAATCCACGGAACGTATAGTATACAGTATAATATCGCGTAAGTACAAATTGTGGACGATTTTCAGCGCCTCTATCGATGGCCTATTAAACTTTCCGCGACATCCTACAGGCGTTGAAAATCTTTTACAATGGAGTGGAGAGAGTTCGGCCACCCGGAGTAAATACTGGGATATGCAGAAGGCGAAGAAGAAGAGTAAACCAAAGCCACGTCCTCCGTCCGTCGTCGATTCCGCAGAATTGCCGGCGGACGAGGACGTCGGCAAAGACTTCGGGACTCTCATAAACGCGCCGCTCTCGAAGGGCGGACACTTCGTCTTCAAATCAGAGCAGGCTTGGGCTATCGACTCGTCCCATTACTCTGAGCTCTTTACCCTAAATCTGAAGACGCTGTCGGCTGCAATCGACTGCATTCCGTTCAACGAGTACGTCGACATTCCTGACATGTATTTCGTAGTAAGTTAAGCTGTGTAAAAATATATTTAAATTATTCAAATTACCGATTAGTTTGACGACTTTTTGTTGCTTTTAGAGTGACCAGCTGACAAGCATTTACAACGATACTGAAAGAGGTAAGATGGCTTATAAAACGATCTTAGATGATCTAAATGAGACAACTTTATTGAACATACAAAGCGAAATGAAGGAGAGTACAAGACCCAACCAATCAAAAAACATTGAGGAAACAAATGCAGAACCAGAAATGGGTATCAATGATCTGGAAGAAGATCTTGATTTCTTATTGTCCCTGAAGGAACCTGTTCAGAGTACTGCAATAGGAATAGTACAGCCTGTATCATTGTCTACATCCCACAGCAGTGGTAAGATTAAAAAAAGTATTTTATTTTAATAATTTTGTTTTACAATTTTTGTTCTGAAAATGATAAAGCAGTTTTTATTTCTAAAGAATTAAATATGGAAGATTTGCATTATAGATATTTATTGATACTTTGTTGCAGACTCTAAAATAAAAATGAAAAACGTTTCAAGTAAACCACTAGACCTTGAAAAATGGTTAGATTCCGTTTTAGACGATTAATTTTTTTATATTATACGTTCGTGAATAAAAATTATCAACACTGATGTAAAGGGAAAAATAAATAGGTAATATAAAAAAGATATTTATTTAACATGTAAAATGTGTAAATTATATTTTTATAATTATAAAACTATAGATCTATTTTTTTACATGGAAAACAATAGGCTGTATGTATTAAATGCATTTTAAAGAGTTAGAGACTTAGTTCCTCACAGTTTCGCCTGAAATGGCTAAATATCTTTCAATTTTTTTGTAAGAAATATATGCATGTAGTCATATACGACGAGCATAATGGCACCGCCTGGCCCTAATCTCAGCACCTTTGGCACCAAACCTTTATATAAGGCTCTGAACCTGAAATGGCAAATTGTATTTGAGTGAGCAATCTTAAGTACAATTCTATCGTTAAGTAAAAACGTTATGTAAATACCCTTCTTTCTTGTAAACAATTCGCATGGTATTCAATGTTCCTTTATATTGTGTACCATCTTGCGATCCCTGAATACGACTCTTAGCCACATCAAATGGTATATTTAAGCAGGAAGCAACAGTGCCCGACACGAATCCTATAGCAACCTGAAAAAAAATTGTTAACGTGCTAAAAATTGACAACGGCCGGCAAGTACGCGTATATGTCCTGTGTTATTACATAAAACCGAATAATTACTTTAGTTAAAAATTCCAGCCAAGGTTCTTTCCTGGCTGGTATGTATCCTTTAACAGAATGATAAAAACCGAAGTAAAACGAATTAAACACTGCGTTTCTCATTATAGTGGCCGAGAGTCCTTTGTTTAGACCATTTAATCCAAGGCCGTGCTTTGAAATTATCTCTTTCGTCACTGCAAATGTTGACGGGCTTTCTTTAACATGCTTTCGATTAGACTGCAGGTTTACTTTGACCACTTCGAAAGGATTAACTAATATAGCCTCTGTAACACCGGCAAAGAAACCAGCGCATGAGAATGTCTGTAACGATTTAACTTTTTTTTTATTTCGTAAATAAGCAGCAAGTTATAAAAATCATATCTGAATAATTACCAATGGAGTGGGTGCGCTAGCGCCAAATAAGAAAAACTGTTTATATTGCTCGAATGTAAAGAACTAAAAAAATTTTAATAAAAATAATTTGCGCAAATAATACATAAATAAAATAATAAATGTTTATGTGCAAAAGTTTATATACGAAGTAATAGATACTCACTTTAACTGCACGCTTAGGAGTTTCTACAAGTATCGGAGGCAAAATTCCTTTCCAAAATGCCGGTAATCCTTCAGTCTTATACATTTTAGTCATACAGTCTCGAATTCCTATAATGTATTTTTAACATTTAATATATTGTGATCGAATCACAATACAAATAATTTAATTCTGTAAATACCTGTGTAATATAATGGGTCCGATTTCGTTGTCTTCACTTGCAGCTGGAAACGCGTTTTAACAAGATCCATTGGATGCATTATACAGACTTCAATGAAACCTGCCGACCCCCCCGCACCAATTTGAATGGCAGCATCCTTTAAAAGATTCTCTGTATTGAGCGTCATTTTTATAAATCTTAAAAAACAGATTTTTTCACGATCAGGTAATGCTCTATTGTTATTTGCTCGTTACTTGCATCTAAAAAAAATTAAATTTTTTTTATCATTAAATCGCAAACATAAATATACATTGCATTGCATATCATATATGTTTTAATTGTTTGACGTTCAATTATTTATTCTCACCAGTTTAATGAATTAAATAACGTGACACGTGCTTATCTTTTCCAGTTAAACATCAAAAAGTCCTAATTTGTATACCGATATTTGTACTTTTGCAGTACGAATCGAAATTTTTCCACTTTCATGCGACTGACACCTTATCCTGATACGAGCTCCTGTCAGTGTACTCCATACTACGTCCAAGAAACCACCACGACCTAAAAATATTTGTTGAGTTGGGATCTATTTTTAGAGCCGAGAAAAGAATTCTAACCTTCGGTGCGATCAACACTTATTCCCCTAAATTTGTACAAATTCTTACTCACAGTTAAAAAGTCATCCCATAATTATTTCTCAGTAATATTAAAAAATCGTTGCATATGCAAAAACGTACAAATTTACGTTTACGTGTGTATGTAATTAAGGTATATTAAAACGTTTTTGTTTCTTAAAAATATAAATTAAAAAGAAGTTAAATTCGCAGCATCACGAACGCTATTTCTCACGGTGAATATACGTTCGGATTCTTTTATCTCTCTGGCATATGTCACAAATATAATCAGGATATCTACGTTTTATCTACAACATAAATATTTCGACGCGCTTATGGTTCATCTGCTTGCATATAAAGAACTAACTATAAAACATGCGAACCTTCCTAAATAAAAAAAAAAATCCAGCAATCTTACATTTAAAATTTATCCAGTAAAAAAAAAAAAAAAAAAAAAAAATGTTGCCTTAAACCCGTTTTTAATATTATTATTATTATTAAATAACACTAATTGGAATTTTTATATACTTACAATAATGTACAATTAATCGGCTCGTATGTTCACAGATATTTAATTTCTTAAACGTATTGACAAGTTTGTGCTTCGAAAGAAAACGCGAGATATCATCGAGTCATCGCCACGAGTATGTCATTTATTATCTAACTGCATTGCATAATTGAATGATTAGATATTTTTTAATTTGTATCATACTATGAACTGTCCGCGACGAACAAACGCTCGTAATTGGCACGCAAAACCAACCGGATGAGCGAGAAGAATAAAAAGAAATAAAGATACGTTGAGCCAAATGTTTTACGTGGCTCAGCGGGTCTTCTTTTTCCTCTTTCTTTTCTTTTTAATAAATTACGCAAAAGAGCTCGAATGAAAGATGTTGAACGCTTTTCCCCGCCAGTTTCGCGATCACATGTTCTTCGTTATCTTCTCAAACACGCATAATCGGTCTTTTTCTTTCTTTCTTCCTTTTCTCTACTCACTATTTTAACGTTCAATTCGACGGTCACCGCTAAATTACGTCTATTTCAATCGCTTAATTAGATTCTCAGTGGTTCGCCGCACTGTTGTTGCCGTCAAGCGTATCCGACGGACAGTCTCGCAAAAGCCGAATTATCGCTCGTCTCTTTTTATCTCTTTCTCTTTCTCTAGTCACCTTTGTACCCCGAGATTTGCGATGGATGTTATCGTCGCTCACGTCACGTAATGACTCGCCGGTATAGGCGCCAACACTAATTGGTGTAGAACTCCCCGACGGGGCCCCACGGATACGATACTCGGCGAAGGCCGAGGAGCCACGCCGTGCAATTCGCGCTCCCAGTCTGCCGTAGTAGCCACCGCGTGATGAGTTTCGTTTGATTCTCTGTCTCCTCGACCGTTGATCGTCCTCGTTACCGTCCTCCGTCGAATAAAGGATGAGTTTGAGACATCGCAAGGTGCGTAAAGGCCGGTTCGAATTTCGAGCTACGACTCGCGTCCTGTCACGTGACATCGTCGTCGACACGCGACGAGCGCACTCTTGCCGTCGTCGTCCTCCGAGGGCTATTTTTTTCACATGTCGAGCGCCCGGCGGATCGTACAGGTCGCCCTAGATGCGATATACACTCGTGAGTGTCGAGATAACGCAAAAAACGGAGTCTTACCGCACGACGAGTCACTCGCGGTGAGGTTAGATCGTTCGCCTCTTTCCGTGTCGATCCAGGGTGACCTCGGGCTAATTAACTCAATTGGCGATCGACCTAGGATGGCCTTGACAAATTCCTACTGACTCGGCCAAGCTCCGCGATGCCGGAACACTTGTGCTTTATTAATTAGGCTGGAACAATAATTTGTTATGTTAGACGTAGGAAAAAAAGATCCAAGCGAATAGATTTTTTATTTTTTTTTATTTTTTGGGACGTTGTAACAGGACGCAATAAAAATTATAAATATTTGTTTATTGCTTTTTACTGTATTCTATGCCGAGCTCGTGTTTGGAGACTTTATTACACGGTTGAATTTAATCGCCAAGTTTAGTGGAGCTTTATCAAAATTTTCCTTGTTAAGTTATTCCTATATTTTATTAAAAATGAAGAGAATTAAGGCTTTTTTTCTGTAATATATAAAAAAAAAAGAATTAGGACAATAGAATATAATCGGAAATTTTGCTGTAAGCAGTTAGATTAAATTGAATTCAATTAACCTTTGATCTGAAAAATATTTCATTAAACTCATCTTGATTATCTGTAAAGATGATTTGTATCTTTTAAATTAATTAGAGCAGTCTTTTGAAGTCATATGTGTTATACTTTATTATCTCTAGAATATTTTTTATTTAAATATACTGTACTTCTAACATAAACTTACAATTATTCTGTTTTTTAGCTGAAAACTGAAAATGAGGTGAAGAGTGAAAATGAATTGGCATCCCACCAGAAGAAAACCACAAGTCAGCCTGGAAGGAAGTACTTTACCATGCTCTTAGTACTTGGTTCATTGTTCCTGGGTTACATAGCCATAGCAAATGACATAAAGCCAATTAGAATAGGAAGCAAGGCTATCGATAGCTTAGCATTATCGTTTAATTTACAAAAATCCTTCTACGTGGTCGTCATCGACGCTGGATCCACCGGCAGTCGTGTATTGGCATTCAGCTTTCACGAATCCATTGTTAATGGTAACTTAGAATTGGATAATGAACTTTTTAAGGAAGTGAAACCCGGATTGAGCTCGTTTGCCGACAAGCCGGAAGACGCCGCAAAATCTCTGACTGTGCTTTTAAATGAAGCAAAGGCGGTAATTCCACAGTCGGAATGGTCTCGTACCTTACTAACGATGAAGGCCACGGCAGGACTAAGATTATTGCCGGAACACAAAGCCAACAGTATACTGGAGGAGTGCCGAAAGCTATTCCAAACGTCCGGTTTTCAGATCGCAAGGAATTCCATCTCTGTAATGGAAGGCACAGATGAGGGGATTTTCTCCTGGTTCACTGTCAATTTCTTACTGGATCGTTTCAATTCGCTCAGCTTCCAAAGCACAGTGGCCGCGCTGGATCTTGGAGGTGGTTCCACGCAAGTCACATTCCAACCAGACAGCCTACAAGCCAAAAAACTGGATAAACACATTTACTCTATCAACGTATTCAATCACAACATGAGTCTGTATACGCACAGTTACTTAGGCATGGGTCTGATGGCCGCCAGAAAGGCAATTTTAACTTACAACATGAATCTCGATGATACAAATCCAAATGTTCCGATAGAGGTACATTCTGAGTGCATCAATCCGATCGTCTCCACCGATTGGTTTTATCACGGGCGTGACTACCGAGTGAAAGGTCCTGTAAATGGTACATACAAATTAGTGAAAACGCAAAACTTTGCTGGCGGAGATGAAAACAAGCCGATTGTACGTTTTGCTGAATGTTTAAAGATTATTGAAAATTATGTCGACACTCTCACGGAGAGACCAATTGGTTTGAAGGACCACGAAGTATATGCGTTCTCGTATTACTTTGAACGTGCAACTGAGGTAAATAATAAAATAATAATAAAAATTGTAGATATTTTTTAGACTTATATAAAATAATTAATAAATAAAATGTTAACTTAATTAATATTAAAAAAGCTATATAAATTTTAAAATATGATCTCTATAATAATACAATTGAAAAAAAATTAAATATATACGTGTATCAATTTTTCAGGTAGCATTAATAGATCCGTTTTCGGGCGGAAAAGTGCAACTGAGTTCAATTCTAAAACAAGCCATGGAAACGTGCGACTATCCGAATACGGACCAACCATTCATGTGCTTGGATTTAACATTTATTTATGTTCTATTAAGAAATGGATTTGGCTTGGAACCGTCGACTAATTTGCATGTAAATAAATAATTGGATATAAGTAGCGGTATTATTATGTTATGAGAGTATTTTCAGAAGTAATTAAATAATTTTAATTGTTTCAGCTTTATAAAAAAATCAACGGTCACGAATTGAGTTGGGCACTAGGAGCCGCGTTCAACGTTCTCCAAAATGGACTTTGACGCTGTGCAGCTTTATTATCGTTAAATAAGTTTTATTCTAGATTTGTACCTTGAAAAAATGAAGCAACGGAAACACATGCAATTGAGAGAGATGGCATGTTAGATATTAATGGAACTTAACGTTTTTTATATAAAAACTTGGAATTTGATGAAACATTTCATAATTATTATTAAGGTTTGTCGTACAACTACCTAATTGTACAACTGGTCTCTCCCGCCATTTGAAAAGAAATCCGTATTCGATCTACTTTTTAGGTACGAATGCAATATATTTTTATCTGAAGTATTTCGTTATCTTATCTGTCTGAAACGAGTCGCGTAATTATGATCGCTCTTTGAAACGTATTATTTTATGTCTGCGCATATTTTTAATCTTGCGGACAAATATGATTAATACGTTCACGACATAAATCAACGACAAGATCGATTTAGTCATTGTATAAAACTGATCGAAGTGCAATTCAGTAGAAAATAGAGCGAGATGACACGAATCTCGCGGCGACATATCTGCTACGAAATCGTTAATCGCGAAAAAACGGGGAACTGACATATCTTTAATGCACAAAAACTGCAGTTATCATCAGAAACTTAGTACAAATAGATTTTATCACCGATCCTGCTAACGTTTACCTGTTAAAGTATGCCAACGATGTACATAACATTCGATTTTTGTATGTATCACCGCACCGCGACGTTTTATGGAATTCCTTTTGCGATACCGCACAAGCAAATCCTTGTATTTATCGTAACATGGCCAGCAGAGCCGTGTAATAAATTACATATACGTTGCGTGTGTATAGATAAAATAAAAAGTATTGTTGAAATAATACGTATGGTTTGACATTAATACATTATTTATAAAGTTCATTTTTAAGACTATTCGAAGATTTAATTTGTATCTGTACTTGAAACTCTTATCAAACTATACATATTTAATTATTCTAATTTCTAATCCAATTCATTATCATTCTTTTAAATATATGAATTTTTTCTCTCTTTTTTCTTTTTTTTTTAAATTTTTAAAATGCAAAAATTAAAATTATGTTTGATTCTTCCTTGAAAACTTTGAAGAACTAATCCAGTTGCCAAAATCGATTTCTCACTTACGATAAATAAAGCCACGATAATTTTATGCACATCGAAGATTAATCGGAATTCGCGCATAAATCTATTTTAAGCCATCATCTGCAAAGTTCTGCGAATTTGCGGCGAACGCGGCGCAGCAGATACGTCGGAGACATCGCGATAACGCACGTGTATGTATGTTATGTGAGAGAATATTTACATGTCTATAAACCCATTGACAGTACAAGCGTAATCTATATTAAAGCGCGCATTGTGCGCGAGACCCTCGTCTTGATGCTTTTATCGCTAGATTATCGTTGATAATTCCATGGCAATAGTGCGCGCGTGGCTATCTCCATAAAAAGAGAAGGGAAACCTGGAAGCAAAGAATTTTGTGCAACGCATACGTTATCGGTGACGAGCATCGAAGACGCGACATTATTATTGAACGTTAACAAATCACCACTATTGAAAGAGACGCTGCGCTCTCACCTATGTCCGTTACATTAAAAGAAATAGAAACGATATGTTTTATTCAAGAAAAGATTGTGTTGCGGAACTTTCTGATTCTCTCTTAAAAGGCGGCTAGAGATCGTTTGTCGCCCTTACTTGTTATCGAGCTATTAGTCCACGAGCATCATCCGGGACAGACCAGCTTCTTTATCGTTTCTCGCTCGTCGTGGTGTGGTAGTGTATTTCAACAGTGGCCTCCAGTCTCTCCTTATCTTTGCTGCTTGTGCTTCTCATGTTCACTTCTACCAGTGTGGATTGACTTTAATCTTGGCTCGGCTTTCTTTTTATCTACTTTACGTCTGAGATCTGAAAGGAAATAAAATAGCGAGATTCAAGTTAGTCCGCATTGATAAAAATGAACGTAAGTTATCTCCCAATTACGTCCAGCCTTTATCTAAAAACGGAAAAATATTGTTTTAGCTGAGGAGTGTTTGGAGACTTATCATTAGAATATCAAGCAAAATATCAGCAATCTGTTATTAGAATGTAATAACAGACAAAATTACCTGCGGGACTTAATTGTCGTCACAAATAACCGCTATTGTCGCGTCAAGAGAAAAAGCGAGCCGGCGCAAAAAATTTGCTTCTCTCATTTACTCTTATTATTTTATTTGTCTCATAACTTTCCATGTCCGTTCCTCGATATATCTGCATCCTTGAACCATGTTTGTGGTCCAAGTTCATTAAAGTAATTGTCCGGGAACGTATTCGGCATTGTGCCGGTGCTAAATCAGTGATAAGCATACGAAATACGAATATAGGTCTAGGCTGTCCCCCTCTCGACCTTCCCTCGGCGGCACGCCGTTTACCTGCCATACGTGCGAATCTACGAGGACCGCGAGCAGCAGAGTGGAGAGCGAGCAGAGAGGCACACGAGATCGTCAAAATACTTCGAGATCAGTTGTTATTCAAGGTCAACGGTGATTTGAAATAATGGCTGGTGGCGTCGTATAGCTTATGTTAGAGATTGCGCGCGTCACCGTGAGAGCATACGAGCGAGAGCGAAAGATCGAGAGGTCAGGTCGCACCTCGCGACTCGCCTGAAGGGGTCTTCAGGGTCTTCACGTTGCCTCGGCGCGGCTACGTTTCCCTGTCGCGCGGTACGTATACGTCGTGGTGTTTGGTGGTGTTACCACGGTGACGACGCGCTAGTCCCCCAGCTCCCCAGACCCCGGATGTGAACGCAATGGTAGGCGCGTGAGAAAGAAAAAAAAAAAAAGAGCCTGCACCGATAAATGAGCTCGAGACTACTGCTGACGAGTGCCGCTTCTCTGCTGAACATAGCATGTAACGCACGGCCGGTGATCTCGCGAAAGGTGAGTCCAGCGAGTCGCGGGGCAGTGGTTCTCGCATACCCTTCGTCGCGACATATCCCGAGAGTTAATCTCCATCTCACTGCGTCGCTGGGCGAATGTTAGGTTAAGGTACCGATAAACCCTCCCTCGAGGAACGAACCTCTTGACTTAGTTTGTACTCGGTTCCAGTAACCGTTCACGGTCACAATCTCGTGACGCGGAAACTCTTTAGAAGCACAGCTTCTCGAGAAGAATCGAATAATACCCATTGTTTTTGCATTGCGATTAATTTTTATTTGATTGCATTTATCTTGTTTGTATCTGGCTTATTTTGTGTATGACCTCTCCTCAGATCTTTCGTAAGCTGGAGCTGACCTGGCAACGCTCATTGTTGGAGGAGCTATGTGTCTGCCAAATTCCTGACTGGGAAGCACTAATTTCAAATTACCTGGAGTTGTATTTTGCTTACTCTATGGATAATACTGTACCTCAGGAAAAGTACATGAAGAAAATTAATATGGAACCTTACAGTGATACATGCTACAATCAGAATAACGCCACCACAATGTGTGACATACCATTTCATGCAGCACCAAACACATTGTTTTATTGTCAGACTAAAGCATACACAGAGGTAACACATAGTGTTAAAGCTAATGTATGCACAGGAGACAATATGTATGGTAATTACATGAATAAGCAAAGGTATCAAGCCATAAGAAAATGGAGACGAATTGAAAAAGGTAAAAATCATATTAAATATTTAATAAATAAATGTATAATATTATTTATATAATTGACTGCTATTTCTAAAGACCATGATTTCTCAAATATTTTTAGATAGATCGTCCAATAATATAGAAGATTTTTTCATACTGAAGCTCTTGTCCTTCAATATCTTGGCACAAAACCTGTTGGAAGATCACTCATGCTTGTATATGAATCACAACAAGAAAGCACTGAATTGGAAAATACGGAAACCTCTTGTGTTACAAGAGATATTCGAGGCAGAGGCAAATGTACATATTTATTCTTCGGCATTTAATAATGCTGTCAAACCCGAAATGAGAACGTAAAAGAAATACCGTGTGCTATTGTATTATCGAATATTCCAGGTAATATGCCTTCAGGAAATGCAGGAAGAACATCTGTTAGATTTTGTGGCACCATTTAAACAGCACGGATATGAGTATCTGTACAAAAAGAGAACCAATGACAAAAAGGACGGCTTGCTTTTGCTATATCGTTCCAGCGAATTCATTCTACTAGATTATATAAAGGTGGAGCTGTATCAGTCTGGAATCGAGCGTTTAAGTAGAGACAATGTCGGAATAATCGCCAAGCTAGCTCTTAGAGATAACCCAGAGACGCAAATCGTGATTGCTACCACTCATTTGTTATATAATCCAAAACGTAACGATGTACGATTGGCGCAGATACAGCTTTTGTTAGCGGAAATAGAACGAATCGCGTTCATCGATAATACGATGTGAGGATATTTTATTATTAGAATTATTCGTGTCGTTTATTCTTGTGAAAGATTTTCAAACATTTATTAACGTCAATAATGTTTTAGGACGGGTCCGAAATACTTGCCGATTATATTAGCAGGAGATTTCAATCTAGAGCCATTCACTGGTGTTTATAAGTTCCTAACGGAGGGCTCGTTTAAGTATTACGGCAAAGGACGGAATTTAGAACCATCACAGTATCGTTCTTTATCCAATTCTTTAATACCACCGCGGTTATGTGTCACAGATAACTGTCAGCACTTTAATATTTTGACTCAGAGATTGCGAAGAGAAGGCACCGGCAAAGTTATGGTATGTAAGTCGATAATCGCGTTTAAAATCTATACTATATTCAATTTTTTTCCCAATTTATTAAAAAAATTGTTTTTCTAACTAAAGTTTATTTTTTTTTATTAGCTTCAAAACAGTGAATCGCGTCGTCAGAGGCAAGATGAAAGTGTACAAACGCCTTGTAATATAAATGTCCTGCAACAGAGTGGCAATAACGATAATAGCACGCAAGTCATCGAGATTGTACAAGGCCATTCCGCGAGATTTTCATCCGGTACTCTAACGCATCCCTTTAAAATGCGCAGTGTTTACACGCATATAAGTCCTCATGGTGAAAAAGAAGCGTCGACACATCAGGATGAATGGGTTAACGTGGATTATATATTTTACAGCGACATTCAACCATTGGAGAAATACACTCTCCCTACAGTAAGCCAATGTACCACGTTACCTACAATACCAAATTTTTTAGTAGGCAGCGATCATTTATGTTTAGGTGCCACCTTTCAGTTACCGAAAAAAAAATCTCTACTTTAACATTAGACGACTATCGTATTTATTTTTATTTTTTGTTTTTCAATACATTAAATTTAAATATTGACCAGAAAAAGATAATTGATAATTTATCTAATTTGTTTTTAGTAGTATCAAAAGACATCATCTTCCAATTTTCTAAAACTTGCAAAAATTGGAAAAAAGAAAGTTTTTTATTTTAAATTGAAGTAATTAATTTTTTGCGTTTATACCATTGACAACTTAAATTTTATTTTATTTTTATTAACAATTAACATATTTTCTAATACAAGTAGAGCAAGTAAAAATTAAAATTTTTTTTATGTGAAAATAACTTTCACGACGTTTAAAAAATTATAAATAAAGGTGGAAAAAATTTCTTTTTCTTTTTCGTCCTTAATTTTTTTTATGACACTTTCAACGAAAAAAAAAATTATTTTATTTTTTTCTAATGATAATTAACAGATAAAATATTTTATATTACGATTATCAAGATCTGTTTAAGATTTATGAAAAACGAAAAAATTTTATTTGTGCTTAAAACATAGATTCAAAAGTGTCACTCGCGTTTTATGTAAAATAAAATTGTAATTATCACACATATAGGACTGTGATATAGCAATTACTATATAAGGATTCCTGACACATAAAAAGTTAAGTAGAATATAGAACTGCGATTCTGTAAAACTATAATAATAATAATAATAAAAAAATGTAAAATACACTGTACAAATTTTATATACAGTAATGTTTAAAAAAATATCCGTAATAAATATACATATTACTATTATTAATCTCATTAATCTATGTACAGGCAGATTACGTTTTTCATAAAATTCTAACTGGGCTTATCTGCACTGCACCTTTATATGGATTTGGCTCTTTGTACGCTGTCACGCAAGTCTTACCCACGAGATTACTCTTCTCGCGCGGAGAACAATTTGCATGGCAAAATTTTGCGAACTCCTTGAATCTCACTTGCAACTCGACGTCGCCGCCGTTAGGACCGATCAAGAATTCGCATTTCAGCAGACTTACTCTTCCCTTTATACAACACTCCAGGTATCTGTAATCTGTTGTATAAATCTCACTAATGTTTTGAACGTTTATGTTTAAAGCGTGCCTTAAGATTCCAGTTATAAACACGTCGTCTATCCAAAAATATTCGTGGGAAGACTCGGCATAGTTAATCAGTTGTCTTGCCACCTGTGGACGCGTTACGTACAGCCAGCCAGAGACGAAGTCCGGATAAAAACTACCCGCATATTCCACGTTGCTCACATACCATTTGTTGGCTGGCTCTCGAACGGGAATCATATTTTTCATGAGGTAGCCGGACAGAGAGCTCTCCTTTACCACGCCCAAGTGTAACTTCTCTAGTATGCCGTACATATTTACAACGATATCGTCGTCCATCTTCACGATATATTTAACGTCTTTGCAATTGTTTACCGCCCAGTGAAGACCCATCAAGTGCTTGCGAGTCAAGTTTCTGTAAGTGTCTAAAAAGTCTCCCTGAAGTATGTCATTAAATCGTCGCGCCTCGTCTAATAATGAATTCTGCAGCATGTGGGTTTTCCTTTTTGCATCGTCGTTTAATGTACCGAGTAAAAATACTCTTCTGACGCCTAAAACTGCCAACTCTTCGTGTGTATAAGCTCGTCTTAAGGCACTTCTCGGTGAAGGTTCACCGGCATAAGATGTGACAATCCATACCAGAAACGTAGCATTGCACGGTGGTTCGATTATGATTCTAGGAGTTCTTGGCTTTCCAATCATTTCATATGTTGTCTGAAGGTGCACTAAATTTACTTTTGGAGTCGGTGATTGTAAGTATCTTTCCATAAATATAATAAATAGTAAAATGCATCCTGTGCAAACGAGCAGTAATAAGAATCTGTATTTTAAAAGTATGTGTCTAACCATACTGTGTTTAACCATGCTAAGATATGTTTAACTTATCATTTAGATATACTACTGACGTTTCTCGTGTGACCACTGTGACCGTCTGATTATCGGTGCGTTGACTCGTACTACTTGTTCGATTTGTCGGTGGTGGCTCGTAGCAAACTTTCCCGGTACTAAAAGAAAAAAAATTCTATTACTTGACTGGCAAATCGAGGTAACTTCGGGAGTCAACTTCGAAGTTGTAATAAATTTGGAGCTATTAGGTAAATAATTATAAATGCTTAATTTTTTTTTATTAGCAATATTTTTTTAATTGAGTTTACTTGAAATTTGTACGATTTGATAGTAGAGTCTTGCTTTATCGATGGTGATAAGTCGCATGGTTCAAAACGTCGACGCGAGGGATTCCGGCGTGCAATCGAGACGCGTGCGCGCCGGACAGTCGCACGCACGCTGCTGCCCATATAAGGTAATTTCCCCACATCCCCAGCGGCGATTGGGCCGCGCGACCAGCACGTCTCGCGTCAATGACTAATTCCTCCCGAAAACGCGTGGCGACGCGAAATCGATCTTGCGGGCTCGCGTTGGATTGATTCAGTCACTTTACGCTCATTTTTCTCGTTTCCGCGCGCTAATTGATCCCAATTCGCGATCCCTGTCCACGCGCTTCTGTTTCAAACCGCCGTTTTGTTCGGCACGTCGGCAATCCCGGCGAACGTCGCGCGCGACGCAGACATTCATCTGTTCGTGCATCCCGCGCGATTCCGGCTGCTGCGAATTCGGAAGGATTCGCGCGAGATTTTTCTCACGCGTGATGAAATTCCAACACGGCGGCGCGCAACCGCGAATTTTTGACGATGCAACAACGGGGCACGGGAGGCCGGACGCGAACCAATCAACGCGGCCGACCGTGGAGGCGCCACATACGCAGGCGTAGGGATACAGGATTCGCGGAGAGGAAGAGAGAGAGAAAGATAGAGCCGGCTGGTCGCCGCGAGAGAGGAGCCTCCCTTCCCGTTTCGCCCGTGAGAGCCAGCCGCGCGATCCCTTCGACTGTACTGGACTGCCGCTATTCAGTTCCACAACGACCGAGATACTCCGGGAAAAGTGTTGGTTAAAGTGCTCGTTCACGTGACTCTGTTCACCGGCTACATCGCCCGCAGCGAAAAATGGTAAATATCTCCGGACGCAGCTGCAACGGCGGCGACGATGATGGTAGTATCCATCGCCGTCATCGCCGCCGCCGCCGCCGCCGCTGTTGCTGACCGTTTTGCACACCCCGTCGTCCACGTACCCGCGTGCGAGGTTCTTTAACAATCCCCTCGGGTAGCAGGGAACATCTGCAAGAGACGCGACATCGAGGCCGTGCTGCGCGGGGTACGCGAGGGGCGAGGTCCATCCCGGCCCGGCCCGGCGCGGCGCGGCCGTCCGACGGCCTTTTTGTGGTTATGGCCGCAGCAGACGCGCCGGTCGGCCATTGCTGCCCGGCTATTCGACATACGCCTCCTTTCTCGTAACGGAGGAATCTCGTAGCTCGCCGCCGCGTCTCGTCCTCTCTGTCGCCCCGCACCGCCTCGCCACGGCCGTCTTGCCTAGGCCGCGGCTTCGTTGCCGGCCGCGGACCCCGCGGCGCCGACGGCGACGGGCTCGCCGTCGCTTCTAGGAAGCGCGTATGATTCATTTCTACTTTGGCGTGCCGACCGACCGAACGATTAGTGACGACGGCGAATCGCGCGTCACCGCGGCGTGAGATCGCGCTTTTACGCCTGGGAGATTGCGTTTTCTCGTTTTGCTTCTCTCTCTCTCTCTCTCTCTCTCTCTCTCTCTCTCTCTCTCTCTCTTGCGCTCTCTCTCTCTCTCGCTCTCCCTCGCTCGCTCTCTCTCGCTCGCTCTCTCTTCTTCCTATTAGCAAACGTCGCGCCCGATATCGCAACCGGTGTTGCTCTGGCGAGACCGGGTCCTGCGACTACAGAAGCGGACGCGCGGCCTCCCGATTGCGGTTTATTACACGACAAATTCGGCCGTTTCTATAAATATTGAATTCGAGTTAACCAGCAATCCTTCGCGGCTTCGTCTCTTTTTAGCTCCGTCCAGGAGGGAGACAATCCCGATTTGTCACCCCTCAGCGTGAGAGGCTGCGCCGCGGCGCTCGGGGAGGTCGAGGTGCGAGCTTTACGACGACCACCTCACCGACATCATCGCGGAAATTCCTCCGCGGAGTATCCCCTGAACGTCGCGGCGATCGCCACGACGTAAAAGGTAAACGACTCATCGCGAAAGACCGATGACTCGATTTGTCGTGCGACCGCGGCATTGTAATGGCGCCCTTGCGCCCGCGTGTACACACGCATACCAACACGCATACTAAT
Organism: Cardiocondyla obscurior; assembly: GCF_019399895.1. NCBI lineage: Eukaryota > Metazoa > Arthropoda > Insecta > Hymenoptera > Formicidae > Cardiocondyla > Cardiocondyla obscurior. The sequence goes on along the minus strand of NC_091871.1, from coordinate 5,831,861 downwards.
GCGTGCACAAACTTTCACGTATACGTGCTTTCGTTAATTACTTGCATTATTATATATAGGTCGCCGATTCTCTGTCGGCTTTGCGTTTTTCAGGAGAAAAAAAAAGAAAAAAAATCACCAATCGCGCACGTAATACGCCCGATTTTAATCGAGTATATATACCGCTGTCAGCCTTGAGTTACGCGGAAGGGGAGAGCGATGCCGTTGTATTAAAAATATAATAACGAGATACACGGCGAAAGACGCAAACGTGTACTCCGAAACGTTTCCGGGATTGGTAAATTGATTTACGTTTATCTTTTTTTTTTTTTTTTTTTCTTTTTTCTATTTTTTTCTTTTTAATATGTGTTCGTGTGAATTTGCAGGGAGTTAGGAAACTTAGCACACGTTACGTTACGTGGAGAACGCGGCGAACAGAGCGAAGGAGGCTGCGTCGAGCGTCATCCTCGAGGGAAAAAACGCGTTTTATTTTGGCCAGGTGTTTCGAATCACGTACCGTCGTCACTTCTGCTCTCGAATCTCGGGTCGGCGGTTCTCTGTGAGACCTGTCGACAAATTGCCGGCGATTTTTGCGCTATCCCAACAACCGTTTGTACGATCGGCTCCTCTTTGGCACAATTGTTGGTTCCCTATCGGTGAAAAAACGGTAGGTTTTTTTTTCCCCCCCTCGCCGCCGCAAACGCGGACGTTCGAGATAGGAGAAACCTCGATAAAAATGCAAATTCTTCCGGTTCTCATTTACTCTTTCTTCATTACGACAGTTTAAATTATATTCTGTTATGATTAGACCCGAGTGACTGCAGGCGTAAACAGATCAAGAAGTTGACGGCTTGCATAGAAAATAATTAAGAACCTTATCTCGAGAGAGAGAGAGACTCGAGCTGATATTGATCTCACCGTTTGCACGTAATCAAACGGTGCCGATCAGGCGTTATCATATTACCGCGATTGGTCTTCAAAGCTTACGATAAATCTCGCGAGAGATTATTAAATTTTTTCCGAATTTTGCCGAAACATTAAAGCTGGACTCGGTTCCTTGGCACTGAAGTAAACTCGATAGGCACGAGATTGATAAACGAAGACACGGGAAATAAAAGACAGTTAAGTTCAAGTTTATCTAAGATATATATTTCTTTCAGCCTTGTCATTGTTCATTTATAAAAATTACAAAATAGAAAAATAAAATTTCAGGAACAAAAATCTTAGGAATATACGAGATGCGCAAGTTGCGGAGCATGTTACGAGTCGCGAAATGCCAGGCGAGCGACAACGGATAACGGAAACGTCCAGTTAATATCGCGAAAAGCTGCAACCAGTGCAACGCGACGAGGATGGCTCGCGCTCTCTTATCAGAACCACTTGCAACTCCCGCGCGGATATAAATAAGACCGTGACTCGGTGGGCTTATCGTCGGCGTCGTATCGTACCGTCGTCGTTCCCTGTCCGCGTGATTAAGCACGACCTTAACCCTCTCGCGGATTCACCTCCGCGGCGCCCTTTCGTCAACCGTTCTCTTCCCACGAGGAAATTTGCGTATGCACCAAGGAATAATTATAGAAGGCTGTGTGACGTCTCGACACCGTGTAAGTCTATTATCTATGTACAAGGTGTCTCGCAAGATAAGAACGTATGTCGAACATGCATTTTAGATTGTCTACGCTTTGCTCAATCAGTATTAATCATTTTTCCTGGAACGGTCATCTCGGCGTTAGGCGAAGAGAGCTCGTTCTTCTCGCGAGACTATCTTCTTCTATCCGTTAGCTCTCTCTCGGTACTCTCTCGCACTCCGCCGCCGCGTCTCGACGATGACAGTAAATTAAAGAGGCTCAGAGAGAAAGAGAGAGAAAGATGCAGCGGTGCACCGGTAGCTGTGGGAGAGGGAAAAATTCAATGAGCCTGTAAGGAGGTCGGTTATTTTCTTGCGGGCCAGCGACTCTCGAAGTTCACTGACGTCTCGTATCCGCGACGACGGCTAGTTGATTAAATCTTGCTATCGCGACTTCCACTTATCGCGTCACCTTAGCGTCGAAGACGTGCTCGCCTTGAGGTCGACCTTTGTCAATGAAAAAAGGTCTCGGTCGCATTAATTTAACAGGTTTCCATTAAATTTTCATTACTATATTTCATTATTACTGTTTGCATGTAAAAATAATTGGCGGCTTTGATCTATATCGCGCTTTATTTATTAGTTGAAACAGGTTTATCGGTGAGTCAGTCTCCGTTGACCTTGTGCGCGGTTTGTAACCGAGGGGGCATCATCCCTTTTACCGGCCCTCCCCCGTCGCCGCCCCGTCAGGATATCGACCCAGGGATTGCATTCTCCACGTTCTCGCCGTACACCCTCCAATCGCTGCGATTCTCGCAGGACCCTCTTTTGCGTTCGCTACGTTGTTTCGATTATGTGGAACGAGTGGCGATACGGCGAGTACGGGTGTCGGCTATCGAGAACGCCCGTGTTTGAGCCGCGTGCCAATTAACAAATCCGCATCGTGAACATTAATTTACTTCCGTGAAATTCGAGTCTACGCTGCGCGATGTAATTTAAGTGAACGATTGAGTCACTTCGGTGATTCAATCGCCAGAAAAAAAAAAAAAAATTATTTCTTGCGCAGAAGACTGTATCCGTGGGTACAGATACAGCTTAGACAATCTCTCAGAGTTCCTAGTGAAGTGTCATAATTTTCGAGAAAATATAAACGGATGCGGTAGATCATGTGACGCGTCCTCCCTTCGAGTGCCAGATTCATGCATTTGGCAGGAGCTAGAGAAATAATTTGATAGCGTTGTGGAATATTAAATTCTTGTAGATGGACCAACGCAGCTAAACGAAGAAATATTAAAAAAGAAAAAAAAAAGAAAGAATTATTTGTCGTTGCCTTTTTTTTTTTTTTTTATAGGATCGCTAAAATATTTGATACTGCAATTTTGATACGAGGCTATTGCTATCTTTTATGGATCTTAGAGACCTTTCTGTTGAACGATATAATTTAAAGTTAAGATTGCAAGACTTGAGAATGATGAGAAGTATTCTGGCTATTGAAAAGGTTTTCCTTCGGTCCATTCGCCTCCTGATATCAAGGTAATCCGGCGTCGCGGTCATATTTCACGAATTTTCACGACGCGGAGAGAAGAGACGATCGGACGAAAGTTCGTAGCGCGCGACACGTGCCCGAGAGCCAAGGGATAACTTTAGAAGTGGATCGTCGGATCTCTTTTAGCGTTGGGATTCGCGCGTGGGAAGAATTTATTTCGGTAGCGCGTCCCCTACGTATTTTGCCCGCGAAATGGGCTTAAACGGCCCGGTCGACACGGCAACGTGCGATGTGTGCCGATTGCCGAACGCCACGACGTTTATTGTATTGATGAGACAGTTCTGCTGCCCGCCCAGCACCCATTTCACCACCATACAACCAGTCTATAGTTCATCACGAACCTCCTTTGAAATTTATACGACACTTTTTGCCATTACTATGTCAATGGACTTGTGATTATATAAGCATATTGAATTTATATTGTAATAAAACAAAGTTTAATCGAATACTTCCCACTAATATAATTTATGTTTATTTTATTAGGCATCTGGAGTGACAGTCGCGGACGTTTGCAAGACAACGTACGAAGAGATAAAGAAAGACAAAAAGCATCGATATGTGATTTTCTACATCAAAGACGAAAGGCAGATAGACGTCGAAGTTATTGGACCTCGTGACGCGGCTTACGATGCCTTCCTCGAGGATTTACAGAAGGGCGGCAGCGGGGAATGCCGTTATGGCTTGTTCGACTTCGAATATACCCATCAATGTCAGGGTACTTCTGAGGTAATTACCATGTTCATTCTCGTGCAAATGTTATTTCCCGTGATGTATGCTTCGTAAGTGTTGACAGAGCTATCTGCTGACAGATTTGCTAACAGAAAATATCATTTTGTTCTCAGGCATCCAAGAAACAAAAATTGTTCTTGATGTCGTGGTGTCCCGACACGGCCAAGGTTAAGAAGAAGATGTTGTACTCGAGTTCCTTCGACGCTTTGAAAAAGTCCCTGGTTGGTGTGCAAAAGTACATACAGGCGACGGACTTGTCGGAGGCCTCTGAGGAGGCTGTCGAGGAGAAGCTTCGAGCTACCGACAGGAATTAGAAGTATTCCAGCAAAACCCAAAACCACTATTACGAGATAAGAAAAAGAAAAATCAAGTGGAATACAGTACGTCGCGAATTAACTTCCCAGATACAAACAAAAAACAAAAAAAAAACAAAAAAAAAATACAATAACGCTCTATACTGTCGTTGCATCGAGGGTTCACGTTTTTACACATTTTTCACTTTTAAACAAGACCGATTATCAAGTATTTTGCGCTACATATGTTAGTCATCATGGGAGCGAATATTAGCAAAGGTAAACAGAAATGGAAAAAAAAGGAAGAAAAAAAAAGGATCAGCAGCAAAGGGCCAAGCATCCCTTTTCATACTACGGACGTTGTGTGAATCTGTCTGATATAATATTAATATTATACTATATTATTATATAATTATAAGATAATTGTACAAGAATACAAAACAATTTACAACCAGTCAAGCAGTAACATCAGAATTATTACACTTATTTTTTTCTCACTGGCTGTACAACATTTAAATTAAATTCGTTTCATTATAACTCCTTACGATGTCCTGTCCATCAATGATGAAATAGCTTTGTAACACGTTGAAAAAACTCGCTCAATTTAGTGAAAGAAATGGAAAGGGTAAAGTAAAGTATAGTAAAGTATCAGTAGTCAATCTTTATTATTCCAGGTATTAATAAACATATGAAGGAACTTTTTAAAGCTTGCTGCCACTTTAATCTTTATGCATTTATTTAATCAAACGCAAAGTCTATAAGATAATTCTTATTTACATGTCAGTGAGCACTATCTTGCTCTCTCTCTGGTTTGGTACATTTTTTTAATATGAGCGATCTTACAAACAACGAACATCAATAAATTTCGAAAAACAAAATTATTTGTGGAAAGATGTTGGCCGATAATGTAGCTTTCGCAGAAAGACCGATTCTGCGGAAAGCGAAGTTTTGTAGTTACTCTCGACTGACGATACCAGCATCTTTCCAAGTGGAAAAGCAGGCTTTACTGAACTGTACAATTTACCGACGATATTCGCAGGCATATTTATTAATGTTTATTTTATACCGCCTTACTTATGTCATTCGCATAATTGTAAATTTCAAGATTAAATTTATAAAACAAATTTATATTAATTTTTAAGTATAATTTTTGAGAATGAGATGATCCATAACGTACAACAAATAATGCTACAGTAGTTTCGTTAATGAAAATGATTAATTAACTCAAACATGACTAACGATGGTAATGTTTTAACAATAGTATCGTATACGTATAAATTACAACAGTCTGTTTTGTATTCTTATCTACATTTTATACAACATTAATTAAAACCTGTTGTGTGTCATGATTAAGGTACACAGGATACTTAGTACCAACGGCAAGGCTTGTACTCGATAATGTGTCGATCCATTTGCATCCGATGGGTAATAATACTGCGAGCCGAATGAAAGTTGTACAACTACAACGAAGAAGCGTGAATTATTGACTTTCAATAATTATTAATTATCGTGTCTTAAAATCTATTTTATTTTTTCTTAATTTATCTATCCGTATTTTAAAAATTTACAAAGTATTTGAAACGCTGGTATTTACCTCCTATTTTGACCTGGTCTTGATCACCATCCATTTCGGAATTTTCACTGGAATCGACAGCTGCAACGTGCAAAATAGGACGCAATATACTATCACATGCGATCCCGAATTTCCTCTCACGGACTATCTCCTCGCAATCGCTATGTCGCGAGCGTGAAAGAGAAGCCACGAGAGCTAGAAACGGCGGATATATATATATGTGAACGACTTATCTTTATTACTTACGAGCACCTTCGGTGTGAAAGCGTAGTATCTCTGAAGGGTGGCTCCATCCGTAACGATTTCTGGACAAAACGACCGCTTCGTAATGGGTCGCCGCGTCCAGCCCTGTCAGATTGAAGGAGCCAACGTGCACCGGACTGACGATGTCATTGCCACCAGCAGGAATATACAATTTGTGCCAATCGCCTCCAGTACCTCTCTATAGTAAGTAAAAAAAAATATATATATATTATGGCAAACAATTTATCATGATTTAAGCAGTAAGAACAAGATAATAATTTCTGTGTTTTAAAGATTGCACAACGGTTAAATTACTTATTACATTATTTTTACATACAACTTCTGGTTCTTATCAAAATTTATTACATTCTTAACATTTCTTATAAATTATTTCAAGATTAACTTGAAATGCACGGTAAGACGAAGGAAATAAATTACCTTCTAAGAGATACAGGAAAAGAAAATATTGACTGATAAAGTAGTTTTCCGTCTTCGTTGAGTTTGCACGAGACAGAAAATGTAACAAATATTTTGTTATTTCAATATTCTGCATTTCGTTCTGCTTCCTCGGTATCTATTTCTCGCCTCATTGCAAATTCACGTACCGGTTAGAGTAAAAAGTACATTTTATGACTGAAAATTCTAGTAATAAGCCGTCGGGCATTGCCTTTTGTTCAATTATTCCTGCGACCCTTGCATGCGCAGCAGCTATCAGAATCGTAACGCGAGCAACGCACGAAACTGCGAACTGGATCTTGACGTTTGGTTCACGAGAAGCGAAACGAGACGAAGCATCGATTTAGTTTACGCCGATTTTCCCCGAGATTTCGCGTGGTAGAAAGCCGTGGGGTGTTACTGCCTATCGATCGGCAAATACGGTCGAATCATTCTCACCCTATATTTACGAAACCAGAACTGATACTCGATGATGGGACTGTAGCTGTCGACCTCCCAGATAAAATTGTACGACATGCCGGATGTGCTGCGCGACTCCTTTTTGAAGACCGCTGGATTCGCGGTCCCTTTCAGATCGACGATTTTCTCGGTGATTCCCAAAGAGTTCGACGCTCTGCAAAGGTAAGAACCGAAATCACTTGTCTTCACGTGCCTTATCAATAGACTGTGATCATTCCCGGCGTTATGTTTCACTATCCGCGACGAGTACTTCAACGTCTCATTGTTGAAGTACCATTCAACCTAAAAAAAAAAAAATATATATTTAGACGAGGAAAAAATTTCTTTAATTTGTTGAATCGTTAATTCTTACATCTTCTCGTTACGCGAGATCGGTAACGTTATCTCGGATCGATTGCCAAGTGCCCGCGGTAACACAATTCTCCCTCAACTCGCTCGCTTCCTTTTTCTTTCGTAAGAAAGTAAAAAAAAAAAAAGAAGAAAAAAAATAGGTACGGTAAGTCACGTTCTCTGCGAATCGATTTGTCACGTGCGACTGGCTTTAAGGGATCACGGTGAGAAATTGCTTGGCAGATAGGAGGGGTGGTTTCATTTAGTTACCGAGCGTGAAGAACTCGTTGAAATCTAAAAGACGAGTTGCCGTAACGGCGGAAAAATATTTCGTATTTGTATTGGACGTCGACACCTGGCTGATCGATCGCCGCTGCATCGGCTGCCTCGTTCCCGCGTGACATAAGGGAGAGAAAATTTTTAATCGTACGTTAGTTTCGGTGGCGTGGAAATTTATTTTTACTACGTACGCCGGGAGAAGCCGCGCCGGATCCCTCTTTCATTATTCAAAGCGCTTCACGTTGTTTCGCGATTAATAAGGGTGCGGAGATTATTCGACCAAGTAATCCCGTGGACACAATTTTGTATTGACCTCGAGAAACCAGAAAGCGGGCGGGAAAAGAAGGGACGAAAAGAGAAATAAGGTTCTTTATTCTTGCGGAAATAAATTTTGCCCCGTTCATTTTTTGACTCGCTTAATTTTTTTCTTTTTTTCCGTGAAAACGCGGCTCTTAAATCTCTGGTTAAAGGGACACGTTTGCACGACCGTGCTCGGCGCTCGCGTATTTACGATGTAATTAAAAGTCTGATTGGGAGTCACGCCGGGGCGAGTCGCGCTCGTTCTTCGCAAGTTCCGCCGTTAATTATTGCTCGAACCGTTAATTAACGCGTAATCACGCACCCTTGACAGTCTTAGAGAATGGCAGCCTCACCTTCGCCTCGGGCCAGGCAGTCACCGTGCAATCCAGCTGTACTCGTATCCCCGGATACGCGTGCACCCATGGTTTCTTTACGTAGATGTCCGGCTTATCTGTAAATTATTTTTTTTTAATAATTTTTTTTTGCGTAAATTAATTAACATTAAAAGATCGCAAAAGAATCACGATTTTGATCAATACTCGCTCGCGTTAATCGGTTTACTTAGAGCGATCTCGGTCAAGCACCGACAAACTCGCTCGGCGATTAACTCAACCGGCGGAATCGCGAAAGTAAAGTCGCAAGTTATGTAATTCGTTGTTTCTGATTTAATCCTTTTTCTTGTGTGCCGAGCAAGAAGTTGATAATTCTATCCGTTAAGAAAATAGAACGGGCGCCGTTTGATAAGTTAAGGAGTTTACCGGAGTTTAGTTTCGAAGTCACCCTTAGGTATTTAATCAGACATTAAAGTACACCCATACACACGCGATCGCGTTGTTTACGCCCTTTAAAGCCGCACTTCTGAAACGCACGTAGAACTCGTTTCGTGTCGTCGTTTAGGTATCGCGAGCGGCAAGAGGATGGCTGGGCTGATTAACATCTGCAAAACACTCGTGGCGACCGTGCAATCGGCATAATTGACTCGCTCATGCGTTTGATTGGAACACTAAAGGAGCAATCTCCCGGCAATTTCTTAATTGTGTGCTGCTCCGTGACGCGGAGGATACGGCGCGATTTGCATGCTCGTTTCGGCACGGGTGGTCGGTAATTAAACTCAATTAATCGCGGCTGTTCCCGAAACGACTCCGTAAAGCAGCTACGGTAACGCGATTAATAATCGAGTACACATGCGGGCAACCGTAGCGAGATTAGACGCGTATCGTACGGAGGATGAACTCACATTTGATACGTAGGTCCACGTACGCCTCCGCGGGATCGCCGATTCCGTTATTGGCGACGCAGGTGTACCTGCCGGAAAGATTCCGGTTGTCAGCGTGAAATCTCAATTGTGGCCGGGCATCCAATAATGGGATTTCTCCGTCCTAAAAAAAAGAAGAAGAAGTAAACGAGAAAGACGACGACAAGCCTTTACCATCCGCGACAACGCACCACTTCAATTTTAATTGACTTATTGTCCGGCCAGGAAAAATCTCGCAAACGGACATCCGTGTTCTCTCTTTTTTTTTTCCCTCCCCTTTTTTTCTCCATCTACTTTCGTCCTCTCCCTCCCCCCTTCTTCGCCGTCGGCAGTTTCCCATCAATCGCACTTTGACGCGGATCGTGTAATATCGTTCGCATAGGCAATGGTATATCGAATAGCCCAGGAATATCGATTACCTTCGTCCTCCAACTTATGACGGGGGCCGGTACACCCTTCGTCACGCATTGCATTTCCACCCTCTCTCCAAGATTGACCTCCAGCTCGCCGGACGCCGGCACCGTCTCCACGCTGGGTGGATCTAAAGCGGAATGAAGCGCGACATAAAATTTCACCCTTGTACACCCACGAGCAGCCGACTCTCAGTTTCAGATTCGCGGGAGTAAAAGACTCGCGATTCCTTTCGACGCGTCGATCTGTCTCGGTGTACGAGAGACAGATCACCCCTCGGGACGTTATGCGGGGGATGCTTATCGCAAAAGATATATATATATATATATATATATATATATATATATATATATATATATACGCAGAGTACTCACACATCACTTCGATTTCGTGTACTTGCGTGACGTGTCCCCAGGGAGACGGTCGGATCGCCTGGCACACATACTCCCCGCTGTCCTCCCGCTGCAGATGAAGCAGCCGCAGGCTGCCGTTGCCATAGAGGACGATTCCTTCGGGCGTGGGTCGCTCTTGCTCGAAGCTGTCGGCCAGGAGCACTTCCTCTCGCCACCATCTCACCCTCGTTTGCACGTCTACGCGAGCAGAAATAACAACCTTTTTCTGTACACTTGAGCAAATCCCCTTCCCGCGTTAGAAGCCTAAAGACCGACATTCGAACCCGACACACGTAGCACCTAACAAGGAACCGAGGAAACGAACCTCGGTGGAGGCTTTCCGTTTCCCTTTCCTTTAAAAAAAAAATTTTTTTTAATAAAAACATGGCGCGGGCATCATTTGACTGTGCGAAAGAACGGAGAAAGCAAGAAAAAAGTACGCAAATATACATAAATAGCAACGGTTTGCCTTAATGAAGCCGGGGGGCTTTAACAAGACTCATGACGACTCATTTATAACGACTGCCGGCGATACAAAAGCACAGCACGCGGTGCAGCTGCACGGTAATACAACCCTTTCCACGTGCCACTTTATCCTAATTCTGCACGCCCGCGTAGGTAGGAATAACGACGTTTCAAAAGACACCTCGCCGTTTGTTATCGCGTGGGTCGGGGATTGCGGTTTCGGTTCTGAGCGTTCAGGCAGTCTCGTAAATGGCGGCAATTCCGCGCCGGTGTACACGCGCTTTAGGTACTTGACGAAATCGCGCGAGGACGGGAAGCGGGCGATTAATCATTTTCGGGCCGAGCGGAGAGGCACGCTTGACCGATTGACGAGAGTACGGCTTTTACCTTCCACGTAGCAGGGCAGCAAAACCGTCTCGTTCTCGTGGATCTTGATCGTCATCGAATGGTCGTGGCTTGTCGCGGCGTGGATGCCTGCAACGTACAGAAATTCACATTGTACCTATAATACGAATAATAACGTAATGACAACTAAATTGTCATTTAACGACGTATCGCACGAGAGCGATCGTGCGCTGCGAAGTCATTCCCAGCTCATCCCGCTCCGTTCTCATGCGACGCGAAAAATCCAATCTCCACGGACCCATCTGTTATCCCGCACGCGCGCAGTGACCGCGCGGAAACTTATTTCCGCGGCCCCTGAGCGTGCAGCGGGAGATCCATTTCTTTCCTTGCGGATCGATCGCCGACGTTGCACCCTGGCTAGCCTTGCGAAAGCGAAACTTGCAGCGCAATTATGCCCTCGCACACGCACTCGCTCGCGTACAAGCACGTCGAGGGGGGTCAGAGCGCGCGAATCGATTGCCAAAGTTGCGTGCGACATGGGCTAGGGCACGAAGAGGCAAAGCGAAAACGTGCGGCGTCCCTATTCCTCCCTCTCGCGACCACCCCCCCTTGGTTTCCCTCTCAAAAAAATCGATCCACATACGGAAATACGGCTACAATTACGCCCGTAAGGAGATATTTCAGTCCGATTAACCTCCGCTCTGTTTCGATCTACGAGAGAACTGGGTTGCGCGAATGTGTTCTTCGTTATCGCAACGATTATCTAAAGTAGGAAAACAATAAGGTAAAAATTGAATCAATCATTCGCGTAAGTGCCCGCGGCTTCGCGCGAAGGGAGCTTTTAAAGAAATGAATATTTCCTCGTCTCTCTCTCTCTGGGATCTCTATAATGCCGCGCAATTCATTTCCCTCCCGCTTAATCCGCTAATTCCGAAACTCCGAAAGCGTATTTTTAACACCTCGAAAACGTCAACGGAATTATTCCTCCGAGCGCAAGATAGCTAAAGAGACGATGAGCCGTTCCAGTTTTTTTTTTTTTTTTTCTTCTTCATCGTTTTCCAATTTAATTCCACGAGTGCCCGCAAAACGCGCGAGAACAGCGAAACATCCCGAAAATAATAACGTGATTCGGATGATTTCGAAAAGTTCAACAATTTTTTGGTGTCGGCTTCTTTTCTTGAAAACGACACGGCGTTTCCTACCTTTAGTTCCGATTGTATAATTATCGGCGTAATTAATTAATACGATACCTGTCATGCAGACGTAAAGTATCCAAACGAGGGGTCCCATCTCTCGAGGCAGTTACACGCGCGTTACCCCGAAACCGTCCGCGTGGAAAAGAAAAAAAAAACAAAAAACCTCGTATCGAAATCGCACCGAGAAAACGCTCCCTCGTCGTGCACGTGACTCTCTCGGTCCTCCGCAAGGCACTGATCTCGCTTTAAGATGCGATTCGTCTTCCGCGCGATCTTAAACACACGCTCACGCACCGACACGCACACGCACGCGTATCATCGCGCGTAATTATGACCATTTGTCCATTGCACGAGTCAGACGGTACTCAATGCCGAGCCGCGTGTCGGGCCGACCTTTCTCATTAAATTACGTTTCCACCTTTGGGCGAGTTAATTAAAATATTTATGAGCGTTGCAGCCGACAATAAGCTAATTGTTACCGGCGCAAAATCAATGGCGGTGGAGCTGCTCTCCGTTCCAGAATACGGACCGCTATTCGCGGAGCTGAGATAAATCGATTTCGTCGGGGAATACTTTCAGGGAAACGATCGGAATATAATTTTACGCGGTGTCAGGTGGTGGTTCACGTCGGACTGGACCGCTTCTTCCCGAACGAGAGCGTGAGATATGAGAACCACCGTCTTCTGTTGCAAAGCCGCCGGAGCTATAGGGGCATAGGGTGTCCACCCACGAACGCCGAAGGCATTCTTCTATAATTTGTTCAATTTACGCACGGTCACACACCGTGTATAGACCCATTCGCCGGAGTTACCCATTAGACCGTTAATCCAATAAGCGATTCGCCGCTTCAACGCCTCTTAGAGATCATTGCGACAGCTTCCTTCGCGTCCCATCTTTTACAAATATATATTATAAATGGATAAAAAGAGGCTAAAGCAAGGGTCCCCGACACCGTTGCTGCTAACCCCGGTTCCCTCTTTTTTTTTCTCTCCTCCCCGCTTTTGTCGCTTTAATTATTTCCACCATCACAATCTAATGCATTTTTTAACCGTGTAATCGACGTCACGACGCATACAGACCTTCATTTTTCCCCGGCAGGATTAAAAAAAAAATTGCGCGTTCTCATCTATTATTACTGATTTATTTCCCGGGCGAGCCGTTTACCCTCGAGGCGGAAGTAGCAATAAACGGTTAACGCTTTATCGCCGGGTTTTAACTTTTCTTTTTTTTTTTTTTTTTTGCTTCCCTCGACATCCGTCGACGGGTATCTACAATTCAAAAATCTGAATACTTTATGCGGCGCTGTAAAACCTTTATGCATAAACTCACGAGCCGATCTTTTCATGATCCGTCTACACGCCAGATTCACTCGATCACAGCTCTGACTGTCCTCATTTGTGAATGAAAAGAGGTGAGCTTACGGCCCGCCGGATGTGCCATAAATAATTGTACAGCGCATGTCTAGATGTGGCACAGGTAATACATAATAAATAAAACGTATCACGATAAATAATCGTTAGATTGAACACGAAGGATTTTAATGCTTTACATTCGATCAAGGGCCTCAGAGTACCGTGTTAGATTTTACTTCGTTTGGTTAATTGTCTAAAAAAAAAAAAAAGGGAGTCATTGTACTTGTACACGTGCTGACTATTTCGTTTGGCACGTTCTTTAAAGTCTTGTCTCAGATCTCGTCTCACGCGACTAATTAAATGCTCGGAAAAATGTGTAGACGACACCTCGTGCCGTACGTCGTCGGTTCGAGGATGTCCAAGCCGCTCGAACTCTAAGACCGAAGTCCTATAGGACGCGAAGGTGCCGCTCGAGGGAAAAGTAATCCTCTTCGAGCCGCGCGTCCGTTGTATTTGTGCGAATCTATGTGAATATACTTAATCCAAGTCGAGAAGAAGGTGCTCGAAAGCGGTTCTCAATTATCTGATGCATCCATTAAAGCGCCGTCGGAGATCCTCTTAAATGGATTTTCGAAGGAATCCGCCAAGACAGCTGAGCTTTCGGCAAGCTCTGAATCGTGATAGATCGCCGATATATTTTTCGTCTCATCCCCCTCCCCCCGAGGACTAACTCTTGAGTCGCTCTTATAACCGTATTCGTAAAGCTGCGATACACTTTTCGAGTATCGCGTCCAGAACTCTTCGTGATTTATACCGGAGCGAAAATCCTTTGCGAGGAAAAATATATAAATCATTGTACCATTCATTTATTCACTCTGAATACGCTTGATATATATCCACGTTTTCCGATGTGATAATAAAATAACTTATTAATTTTTGTCCACGGAAAAAAAAATTGTTGAAAAGACACGAATGTAATTTTTTTTTTCCTTCGCTTAAAATTATATATTTAATAATCACTGATAATATAATGATAGAGGGGATTAAAATTAAAAAAAAGCGATTTCCGACAAGTAAATTTTTTTTTTACTGCTACTTAGACGAACAAAGAAAATTACGTGGAGTCGCGTATTCACGCCGCGCGTCGGCTAAAAAGTTATCACTTAATTGGCGCTAATTCACCGAAGCACCGGTCTCGGCGTTTCGATGACCGTGCCTTCCTCCTCGGTTAAATTGTGTTTACGGTGATCTCATAAGGCGGTGTTCACCGAACGGAAGTGAGGTCGCGGCTAGTTATTTCTCTGGAAAATTTTATTTCTCGCGCTAATTGTCGGTCATCTTGGCGTGACACTGACCGCTTCGTTCTTCTAATTTTTTTTTTTCTAGAGAAGTAGATTAAATTAATTGGCACGAAAGATTAAAGGAAAATATAATTGAATCGACGTCTTATTAATTAGAAAGGAGATTACATCTGCATTATTCAAAAAAGATATTTACATTTCTATTTGACAACACGGATCGTTGAATTTTTATGAGCGAAGACATTCCTAGAATGTTTGAAAGCAATCGTCGACATCGAATACAGCCCGAGATAAGAAAGATGAGGCTTATTTAACGAGATGGGAAAGAAATCTGTCGCTGCCGTAAATGTGAAGCACATCTGATGCCGGGAGTCGGTCTTAGAGTGTACGAGAGAATGATGATTAGTTTAGGACATAATTTACGGTCGCGGGAGCCGGTCTGGCGCGAATCTTCCGAGAAACGTTGGGGCAGATTAAGGGCAAGGGTATCGACCAACGGCTACGGTTATCCGTGAGTTTACCCTAGTTTCGGAGTCCGCTCAGACACTTGGAGATTGTCTACGGGTCGCGGATTCAAAGACGGACGGAAGGGGCTTTAGCGGGGCTAATGCCTCAAATTATTAAGTTGGGTCCTTTGTGTTTGCGTGAAAGCCAGTTTGGGTTGCCTTTGCTGCGTGCGCTCGCTTACGAAATCAAGCATTCCCGCTTGACGCCAGCCGCTAAAAATTCCTTTGCGTCTCTTCTCTTCGACTCAATTCGATTTGGCGACGGCGCGTCGCGCGCGAATCCGCGTGAAAACAGCGAGAGGAGAAAAAAAAAAAGAAAGAAAAAAAATGAACTTAAGCGATATAATTATTCTCGCCCTTGTGCCTCGGCGCATTTCAATGGCGAGCGATTTTATCGCACGTTGTTTCAAGCCGCACTATGGCAGTTCGGAATAATTAGAGCAGCACAACACCGCATTGTAAATTGCGTTATACACACCACGGCGGACTGATTAAACGGCCCGCGAAATAGCCCCCAAACGCTGACCAACTCTGCGTTGTATCAGCAGTGTTGCAGAGTGATTGCGTTTCATTAGTTTCATTAAAACTCGCTCGTTACCTCCAACTGTGCCAATAACAGCACGCATGAGCGAATTATGCTTCGATATTTTCTTTTCAAATCGCTTCTCGCGAAGGAAAAACAAACGGGAGCATCTGCACGGCGAGAGAATGCATAATGAACGCCTGTAATTACGAAACGTGTATCTCTGAATCATTTATTTCCATTTATTTCGCACCGTTTGTTTATTTCTTTGTTTATTCGACGGAATATATATATATATATTTTTTTTTCTTTTTATTAATCGCGAATGATTACGGTCGATTTCCCGTTTATTCGGGCCTCCGAGACGAGGCTGACGGCGAAGGCACCGATAAATGTAGATAGCGTTTTATCAGGTCAGCCCCACGATTTTATTTCCAAAGTCATATTTTCCTCCGGGATAGAACTCGCGTATTGCTGGTGGCGAAATCCAATTACCGTGCGCCATAACAATTGCACACGCGGAAAACAGTTTGGCTCTTTCGGAGAACCACGAAATTCTCTCGCTACAACTTCTGCCTCATTTCCGGCGGCCGTTCAACCGTAATCCGCGGTTGCTTACCATCGATTCCTCGCGCAGCCACTCGCGTTTTCCCTCCCCAGAAGAACGATTTTCCCTTAACAGAGATTCTATTTTCTCATTACGACGAATCTCATTATCCACGAGCGATATACATGGTTTTTCCTTCCGTTCGCGAAACTAGGTCAATCTGATTGATCCGTAACAATCGCTCGTTCTTACTGAATTTAAGAACGAATGCATTATACTTGCGCGTTCTCTGTCAAGTGGTGAAAAGAAAAAAAGAAAGAAAGAAAGAAAGAAAAAGAAAAAGAAAAAAAAAAGAAGTTCCCCGTTTACTGTAATGGGACTTTCTTTGAGGAAGCACGTGCGCTTCCGGCGAATGAAATCTAGCGATGTCGAGGACAGGGCGCGTTGGATTTTTCAAGATGCGTTTATACAATAAATTACCTTACCGCAACAAATAAGCGAAGTAGTAAAAAACGCTCCTTTCCTTGAAATTTTATTATCGAATGTTAATTAATATTATATAAATATATTAATTTCCTTAGGTTGATTACGTAAAGTTAAAGTGATTGAATAATCGACGGATATTATAGACTCGGCATATCTTATCTGTAATCTTAAAAAATTGGTATAACGCGTAAATTAGCTGTTAAAATAGTTGTAATTACTTGTAACGCAGCACGTTTAGTTTTCGTCAATTTTGCTAATAAAATATAACTCTTTTGTTTCAGATTAATCCAGAGGAAGACATTCGGCGAAGGAGCACGAACCAGACATTCCCGTCAGACTGGCCAGTGCTGAGAGGAGAAGGAGGATCTAGGAAAGGTATCGGGTATCGGAGAAACAACCCACTGGTAAGGATCAATTTCTTTTATCTTTACCGTTTTAACTTAATTTTATGGTATTAAATTAAAAAATCAGAGGCGCGTCTTATTTTTTTTTTTCTAAATAATTATTGAGATCACTACAAATTAATTTTTTTCATTTATTTGTTACAGATCATCTTGCCAACACTCCATCGAAAAGTGCCGCACGCCGAAACTGTTATAATAAATACGAACCGCAGCCGGTTCGTCGGTCGCTTCGGGAGTTGCGCAAAGTCATCGGGCGTTCTTCTTTTATATTAAAATTTTTTAACGGGAGTGTCGTGGACCGTCGCGCGAAAGTGTTGAATAAAAAAATTAATTCTCGCGATAAATAATTAATCGGGCGCGTTCGTGAGTGTCCAGTGCGCGGAAGGATGACTCGACACGTCCCATCTGAGAGGAGGAGCAGGCCCGGGAAGGGCATCATGCATCGGCGGAGCAACTTTTAGGTGAATATACATTTTTAAAATAAAATCTTTAATTAAAAAAAAAATTATTTTTTTTATTAACTTTATGAATTGATATACCAGCATTTCTACATTAATATTTTGCATTTTATGTTACAGTCACCGGCAGAAATCTACAACTCCGCTGAAGCTCATGCAGATTGGTAAGTCGCATGATTTTTTTTCCGTAGTTTGTGATTGGGCTCTCTTAAAAAATAGGACGCGTAGCGCGCATGTGGTTTTTTTAAGTACCCATTAAAATGAATATTAAATATAATATTTGGCGTATAACTTTTCGTACAACGCATTAAGCCGCATAGAGATGAAAAACCTGAAGAAAGCCGAGCAACTGGCTTATTGTCCCGCGTGACGTTGACTTCACCACAGCCGAATTTCTTTGGACAATCTCGGCCACGTACCATTCAAGTTGCGGAGGTCTCATAAATGCCGGCAAATAGTCATATCTTTCGTGGATAAAGCTGTAGGTTAACGCGGATTAGATTAATAGAATTCCGCAATTAATTCTCTCTCTACGCGAAGGGTATTTATAAATTTGTATTCATGTATTTGTTTCACGTATATCTCTTTCGCTCGATACGGATCAATTGCACGCACGAACGCGAGTGTATAAAATAGATTAAACTTCCCCCTTCGGGAGTGGCTAGGGTCTTGTTTCTCAATTCTCGCAAATGGCCCGAGGTAGCTGATTCAAATAAGAGATCGGTCCCGTCCTGTCCTGCGGTTTCGCGCGTATCAATATTGTTTCAGCATCAGAGTTCAGATTGCGGAGTGCGAAAGTAACACGGGCAGAGTCTGCGGCCAAGGCCATAATACGGCCAATGAGATAATTTGTGGCATGTAGCAGGAATGGTCGATAACCACCCCTGTTCACCCGGACGCAATTTGAACGTTCGCGTATGGTAATTAATACCGGATAATCGGTTTAATATATTTTGAGGCCTGGCCTACTGTCCGCGCTTTCGTTCAGCCCCCTCTTCCCTCCCCTCACCCCCGGTCAGCCTGGCGAGAGGGACAGTTTTAGAAAATGCAAAATAACTTAAATTAATCAGCGGCGTAAAACAGAAGTAGTAACCATCGCGATCCGTTATGAAAGATACCATACAGATTTAATAATCCTAAAAGCAAGTGGCGGCATGCACGTAGAACACGGACGAGCGCGCGCGGCTCGCAAAATTATTATTAGATCTCGTCCAATAATCGGGAACGTCAACATTTATTTGTGCAGATTTAGGATATTGCAGGACAAGAGAACTCTTCATTTTTAATTAACGAAACGGGAAATGAAAATAGAACGGTAATGACGCAGTACAGAGGTAGATACGCGTATATATGTATTGTATATACATAACGTCACGCGCGGCGAGAAGTAAGATAACCGTGGAGATATGTCAGTGAATATCTTCGCCACGTCGCTTGTACACCGCATGTTAATGACACTTCCTGAAACTACGTGCACCGCTACAGTGTCATCGCAATGAAATAGCATAATGCAATCCGCCAGCGGCTATGTACACGTAATCCGTAAACCGATACTTTCGTACAGCTTTGGAAACTGTAATAATAACGATTACACCGAGCGCATCCCTGGCAACCCACCCCCACTTGAATCCGTTTGAGAATATTATTTGTACTTGAACGTCGGCCTTTCCTCTCTCTTTCTCTCTTTCGTTCGTTTGCTCGCGATTATCACGGAACGTCAATATCTCGGGGACTGATCGGAGATTTTATTACACCTTTACGCGTGTCGCGAATGCATATGCAAATCTCTCCGCGCGCGAGTTCGTGTATATAATAAACCCGGTGGAATATAAATTGCGGGGAGTGCAGCGACGGGCGCGTTATAATATCCTAGGAAAGGGGTTGCGCCCTCGCGGCGACGGGGAGGAGAAAAAAAAAAAAAGAGAGAGCCCGAACCGCGTTGGTCTCTTTGCGCAATGCACGCCGCGCGATAAGCCCGCGACGTAAAACTGGAATTTACGGGCCTATAATTCTCCGGGCGAGAGACCGAAGGGGCGCAACGCGTTCGTAATCCGTTTAGAATCGGGAACTCGCCGCACCGCCGGCCGTCTCGCCGCAGAGACTAACGATTTCTGTACGACAGGATTGTTAAAAAGGCAGTTAAGAGTTGTCACGAACACGCGAGCCGCGGTGGGTGGACTAACGTGCCTCCGTCGCGGCTAGGTAATACCGCGAGGGAAACGGGAGCGAGAAAATAAAGAAAGGAAATAGAATTATCGCCGCGGTATCGAAAAGTTTAAAGTCTCACTCCGCGGAGCGCTTACTCGCCGTAATTAGCCCACTCGCAAGTTGTATCGGAAAATAAGCGGCCTCGCCGTTCTGATAACTAATCCCATCTCCAAAGGGAAATCACCGGATATATCCCGGGCGCATTATCCGCGGCCATTCAGCGGAATCCCCCCTGTTCTTATACATCGCTCTTGGATGATTCTTTCATGGGACGCCTCGGCAAATTGAATCGTCCAGCGATCGTACCCTAGGTGCCATTGTCAGGAAGCTATTTGAGAAGGCGCTATCGATCGTACCTGATAACCACCGCGCCGTATCCGGAGCGGAATAATTCGCGGAGCTCCGGACTCCGAGAAAGTTTCCAATTTTATACGGGAAAATTTCGATCGTATTTGCCGCTCAGCGGCAACCGGGCGGAACTCGATCGAACTTTGAAAATATAACTTTCGCCGTCCGGACTACTTCGCGACCATTATCGTACCGAGCCCTCCCTGCCCTCGTGACGCTTTGTTGTCCACTACGCGCCGCGCTTTGTCCGAGGATTGCCTCGTCAATGTCGACCGTATTCCCGCAAAATCCCCTTCATCCGCTTTTCTCGCGCCGACCCGCGAACGCGTACGTTACGCGTATCGCGTTAACTATTCGCCCTCTCCGAAAACGCGGGCAAATTTCAGCGAGAAAATTCACACGAGGCCGGCCGCAATCTGTCCCGCAAGCTTTTTAAAATTCAATCGTGAGATATCCCACCGATCAAGCCTTAAATTTAATTTCTTAAGGTAATCGATGGTGCGGTCACACCCTAAGGTCAGTCACATGAAGGAACGGGTAAAACGGTACAGATCCGACGGGGGTGGAAACAGTATAGGCGAACGAACAAGTGCGAGATGACGGGGGAGGGAAAGGGTGGAGGAAGACGGGGAGTAAATAAAAAGTGAAGTCACGTCGGGTGTCGTAGGCAGAATAGGGGATGCATGTAGAGAAATAGATACTTTATCAAACGTGTTTTAGAACGGTATTCTTTTTCAAGAAATATCACCCCGAAAAGTACGAGCTACGATGAGGTAATAAACCGAAGTAAAAAGAAAAAGATTACAATGAAGTAGTGGCGCCGGGTAGAAGTAATTAAGGATAAAAATAAAATGAGAGCAAGTGAGGATGAACTCGAGCATTAAAAGTCATGATAAAGCAAAAAAGAAAAAAAAAAAAATAAAAATAAAAATAAAAAAATAAAACCTAGCGTATTGTATAATTAATTAGTTTAGAAAGAGATAATGTTCATAAACGGTTCAGATTTAAACGGCTCGATAGAGCGAAAGTTCGGAGCGAGATTTATATCTCGGTGGCACCGAGTCTCAATTATCGGTAGCAGAAAATGATCTATGGTGCATGTAAGTCGTTTGAGCGATGAGATGATGTTCTTTCAAACTTTCTAAATGATAATGGAAATATTCTCGGGAGGTACTCCTTTGGAGAAAACGGGGAAAAGTACAGCACGAAGGTAAAGAATAGCCGACAAAGAGGCGGGAAAGCGGTTTAGCAAACAAGATCGGTTAACGACGACTCGGCCAGGGAGTTCTTATCAACCACGCCGTGCTATCTTCGGTCGGATCGCGAGAGAAAAGCGGGAATCTATATCCGCGCGACACTTACAATATTTTATTCGACGTTAGTGCGATCCAATAATATCAGGCCGATCGAATACTCGGGCGAGGAAGCCGACAATCGTGTTATCGCGAACGATGACGGCGACTCCCGATGCATAACTGCATCCAGATTGTTGTCAATTTGTATAATTATACAATATGAGTGTACCGTCGCGTGCACGCGCTCGTAATTCACGGGACGCGTGTACGGCGTCGAGTGCAACGCGCATAGATGCAAGCTGATGCGTGACATTTATAGAGTCGCAACTCAATTCCCGTTTTGCACAAAAGTCCACGTGTGGGTTACATACGTATATATATATATATAAATTCGCCCCGGCAAACAGCGCATTATGCGCCCCCGCCATTCATCACAATATCGCGTAATTGAAAATATTATTGTGTCAACGTGTCATCAAAATACATAAAAGCATTACCGCGATTTTGTGGAATTGTGCATCCCTAATCGGATTCCATCGACGGGCGCCGATTAGTCTTTCGAGCAGGCTTTTGAAATTGAATTTCCCTTCCAATACAACCGAAGCCCAAGCGGGAGCCGGAAGGAACGGTAAGCGGGTCTTCAGAGGGGGGAATCGAAGTTGAAAGACTTTTAGTCATACGCGGAGAAGTCGCTCTAACGTCGCGTGCTGCAGAAATTATGCGAATCCTTGGAATTTTCAGGCTCTAAAACTTTAAAGGGTAATAACGTTGCCGGAAGTTCGTCGAAGGGGCGAGATATAGGAAGACGACGGTGGTACGTGCATTGCGGATGGCGAAAGTATCACTGACGTGCGATGTCGTCGTCGTTGTCGTCGTCGAGATGCAACGTCAATTAATGCATCGAAATTGCGTTATGACGGTATAGCTTTTACGGCATACGAGGTACTTGAACGTCTCCGTGCAAAGTGGCTCCGACGAAACGCGGCACCGCGGGCGCATCGGCGCAACGGAATTGTATATGTTTCTCGGCTAAAAGTGCATTGCGGCCGTAATGCATACGATGGAGTATGTCAAAACGGGGCAACTTTCCTCGTGTCTTCTCGTACCGCTGCATATCTACTCTGTGTTACTTTAACGCAATTATTCCTCGACGGCATACGGTCCAAAACAATTTATTTCTTCCCAGCTCTTTTTTCCCGACGCATCTGCTTGTCTTTTCTTTACGTGAATAAAAAAAAACCGCCGAAACGGAACCACTAAAAAGTTATTTCCTTGGCGCGTCACTATTGCATTGTGATTTTCTAAATAATTGAACGTATAAAAATACCTTTAGAAATATTCATATGCATTTTATATTTCAAAAAAGAAGAAAACAGCGGGAGGGTCATTATTAAAACAAATTCGTCAACTTGGAAATTTGCTCCGTTGAAAATTGCACAAGCTGGAAACGGAAAACGGGTGCCCTAATTTTCAGATTTTCAAACTCAATTTTACGAAAACAAAGGTTCGTCGAAAAAAAAAAAAAAAAAAAAGTTTCGGCCCACTTTCGCATTGTATTTCGGAATCAGCGCCAATAACTATTCGACGCGTCTCTCGCTTGGCAACGGTTTCGCACCGTGCGCGATCGCTGCGGCCAAGGCGGCGGCGACACATGAGCGAATAAGAAAATGACGTTGTTTCACAGCAACGTTATTAAATAGAGGGGACAAATTGCCTATTTTTACGAGGGTTGCGAAACGCGAGGAAACGGTCGCAGTGGAGCGTCGTGGCGCGAGTCAGACATGCGCGCACGGTACAGGGTGGCGCGCGGCAGTGAAAGAGCTCGAGGGCGAAACCCACGTTTCAGTCCGTCGCGTGTGTTGCTACGGCTTGTATATCGCACCAAGAGCCTCCGCCGCCGCAGTGCTCCCTCGGTGATCTCGGGTGATCTCGGGCGGAGAAAAAAATGGAAAGCCGTGATGCCGTGACGCCGTAAGAAGAACGCACGCGAGAGCCACGCGTCACGTTACGTGACCGAGAGGAGGATCGGGGCGGTGGTGCGCGCGAGTCCCACGCGAGGAGGGCGAGATGACGTCTCGACGGAGCGCCGCGCGACCTCGCCGTTCGTCGCGGATCGCCGCTCCTCGCGCGTAAACCGAAAAATTCCGCTTCGCGATAATTTCCCGCCCGACCGCATCGGCCGACGTTCGATACCGAATCACGTCCGAGATCGTCGTACCGCGCGCGTCCCAAGTCGCCGAATTCACCCCGGAACGTTTCCGTCAAGCGACGAGATACGGTTCGCCTGGCTCGAGGAAGTGCACAGTTTGTACGTGGGTAACTCGTCCCACGAGACAACCTCCGCCGAGATAGATCCCCGTCGCGTCGGTCCGCCACCGAGATTGGAATTTAAATTCTTACGACAGGAAGAGAGGAAGGAAGGTACGCTCTGTAGGCTCAGCTCGCGCGAATTGAAGGATGCACGTGATCCTGTCCAACGTCACGTCCGATTAGAATATGTCGCGTAAGTCTTTAAAAAGCAAACGAGGGGAAAAGGTCGAGCACGCTGCAGCGACTACACCGCTCCGGTGGCGGCCGAGAGATGACTGTGCCATTGGCGAGAGAGAGAGAGAGAGGACGATAAGCCTATTATCAGCCAGCTTTAACTGAAGCGAGATTGATCGCGTAAAAATAACCGGCGCGTGGCACAAAAAAAAAAAAAGAAAAAAAGAAAGAGGATCACGTGGCGGGAATGCGCGCGAGGTGCACTTTGCGGCGGCGACTATATCGGTCCGCGATCGTCAAGACCGTGTGCGAGACCTCGTAGGTGACTTCCGGTCCGCGAGGGGTTCCGCCCGCCGCTCCGGAAAATGCACGCGGGAAGTGATCGCCGTAGTGCCGGGTGATGACGATTGGCGAGCGACGTGTCCGCAATAAGACTAGATGATGACGGATTCCCCGACGCCATCGACCAGCAGACATCACGACGATAAATGCGACAAGCCCGAAAGATCCGACAAGACGGTCTTATTGGTAAGCGAGTCCGGACGGCTGCGGAATCACCCCTTTTTCCCTGAGTCGATGTCACCCTCAACGGGCCTTCGCCGTGACCGCGACCATTTTTCACGTCGTCGCGACGAGATCTTTAATCCGATATGCGGTCTTTTCGATTCACTTCTGAAAAAGGGAAGGTGGAAGATGCCCCGGCGCCTTTCTATTTCACTCCGCCGAATATATACGCTATGTATACGCGCGCATAATCGATGCCTGGATAATTAAGTCCGAGAATAATATACAATATATAATAACATTTTGCATTAATAATTGCGGTCTGCACGGGTGATTAGCGCGACGTTATTTTTTAATTTTCAAGAGCCGCGTATCTCTCCGCGAGCGATCAGTAATTATTCGCGACGCGTATCGATTCGTAAATTATCTATAACGCGGCCCATTATCTGTCACTCTCAATTATTTAATAATAGCTTCACCGAATGTCGAATTATGCGGCGAGAGAGTTCCACGTTATGCAAACATATCGTTACGCGGGTGTTTGAACGAGAAAGCGTAAATGAGAAATTACTCGGGGAAATATAATAGGTAATAGCAAGGGCGCGACGAACGGGGGATGCGTTTATTGCCTCGTCGAGGCGCCGGTGTCCGGCGGTGTTTCCGTCACTCCAAATGGAAATAAATCGATGGTGCCCGATCGCGAGTTTCACTTTTCGTGCGTTTCAGCAAATCCAGGACATAAACAGTCAGGTAGCGCAGTTCCGCGATTTGCTCATTAACATCGGACAGCCGCGCGACTGTCCGGAGCTGCGCGAGAAAATACGGAAGCTGCGCCGCAGCTGCGTGGAGGCTTGCAAGAGTACGTCTCAACTGGTACTGCCGCACGTGAAAAGGTAAGGGACCTAAATCAATAGACGATCCTAAATCCCGAGAGCTTTTCGCAATGGGGTCCCCAGAAATCCGCGGTGATTTACGAATCCAAACGGCGCTACTTTATATACCTTGCGTTTTATCCGAGTTTTTCTTCGCGGAGAGACAGAATCCGCGGCGCACGTTAGAGCACGTTCGTTTGACCTGGGTATTTGCTCGGGATTGATACACAAGGAACGCAAAAGCGTACTATTCCGAGTTTCCTTCCGACTATACGCGCTCGATCAGTTAATCCGTTGAGAAGACCGGATTACCTATCTATCAAGCCGCAACGAGAGAGCACACTCTCGCCCGACTCGTTTCCTATGCAATTCCTTCCACAGTGCTTCTCAAAGCTCAAAGTTACCCCGCCAACTTTTCGGCAACGAGGCCAGGAATTTCTGTCCCGCACGCCGTTCGTGCGAGAGTGACATTTCTTTGCGCGACGTTGCGCGAACGTGAACGCAAGTCGCGGAATTAACGAGGACGTCGCCGCATATATAGGACAAGGTTCCGCCTAAACTCCCGAGGTTCGAGCTGGCTCGCGACGTGAGGGAGGAAAAGAGAGAAAGAGAAGAACTTTTTCTCGATTTCTTACATTGCTTTTGGCAGAGAAGTCCCTCGCGCGTTTAGCACAATGCAGGTCACCGTGAGAACGACGAACAACCGAACGCTCGAAGAATCACGGCCGTGAGAAAAACGTCATGTGCCGTCGAGCGCTTCCAATAACTTTCATTCCTTAAGTTTGCCAGGCGCGCCAAGCGTTGCTCTTATCATCGGTTTACGCGGGATTTCCGCCACCTTAGGCTCGCGATTGACTTTGCAATCTCTCTCGATGGAGGATTCCCGGCGAAAGTTCAATATTTTCGCAACGTAATTTCAATCAACTGATTAAATCATCTTGTTTATCTGCTAATACGGCTTCATTTAGTATTTCCAATTCAGCGATGTGCTCATCATCTCGCGCTGGAAACGCAACGCGAAGCGATGTAATAATAAATAAAACCTATTCTGGATTATAATCCAATACGCGGAGAAAAAAAAAAAAAAACGAAATAATAATAAATAAATAAATACATCGGTGGATAACGTATTTTACGCGGCCGTGGTAAATATTATTAGTTGCAGCAAAAAGATTAATCAAAAACACGAGTTTTATTTGCTGAAAATAATTTCGCCAGGTCTATACAAATTATTTCGGTGTTATTAATTTTCGCATAATTATTTCATTACGAAATGTATTCTAGAGATAAACCGTTTCGCTTTAACGGCATATTCATGCGAGGTCTTTCGGCGCGCAAAACAAGCCCGGCTGCAATATCGAATAATTGGTCGTGATAGAGAAGTTTGATTGCTTCCGCGTCGAATAGCGGAGTGCAGTTTTGCCGCAACAACGGAAAATCCGACCCTTTCCCGCCCACCGCGTTACTCGGGGAAATTAGAAAACATGTTTTCGAACTATCTGTCCATCTTAATTTCAGGCATTACCGGGGACGACACGGTCGCGAAGGAAAAGACCTGACGGAAACGTTGACAGCGTACATAACGCGGAGATTATTTACATAGAGTCGAATATATGCGAGTTACACCCGCGCATCTCCGTACGTGCTCGTGTGTGTGTGTGTGTGCTCGCGTAGAGCTGTACTTTGTCGATCTCGCTCGATCCAGGTCGCGGTAGCGCGCTTGCTCGCGGAAAGTTTTGCACTCCGGAGAGCCGGAGCTTACCCTGACACGTCGATCAAATATTAATGCCGGAGGATTATTGCCTCACGTTACGTTTGTTTTCAGTTGCTCGCAGCGGGGCGAGCCGCGGCTGGCGCCTTAACGGCACGAGAACGCACATAGGTTACCGCGTCTCGCAATTACCGCGGAGAATGCAGCTATCGCCGTCGGCACGAGATTGCCGAGCTCCGCGAACGACTCGCCCTCGAGGCCCTCGAGTGACAAGTAGACGTGCACGAGGCCGCCGAATAACATTCGAATTGACGAATGGCCGATAAAATGAAAACAGTGCTCGAAAGCGCAATAATCCTCGACCGTTTTTCATGAACGATACAAAAAAAGGGGGGGGGGGGAAAAAAAAAATAGTAGAAATTGCATCGGAAAAAGGGACGCAAAGCAAGAATGCGCGGTGAGGCGGGAAGAGAGTCGGATTATACCGGACAGGTCGAAACGTGCAAGGTGTGGGTCGTCTACAATTTCTCAATAATTAATTACCACGAATTGGCACATACCATATAATTCTGAACATGATCTCCGTTACGACACGTAGGAGTGTCGGTCGAGCTACCACGCTTTTGCAATTCGAAAAGCCGTGCGGGGTTTCTCGTAATTCCCGGATTAACGTTGGCTTTACTAAGCGTTGTGGCGCGGCCGGTCTGACGCTGTTGATCCCTTAATAAAAAAAAAAATGAAAAAAAAAGACGCAGGAATAAAATGTCGCGAATAATATGTTTTGCATAATCGATGCAGGAGCGTGTTGCGTGTCTCGCGGCGATATTGCGCACGAAATGCTCGCGTACGCTCCGCGCGAGGACGCGGAATCGAGCGACGTGGTGCATACGCGGCGCGATCAAACGCGCCGTGTAAAGATGATTGATTGATCGCGGATCGCCTCGAGGGAAAACCGGCGGGTATAGACACGAGAACGCAGGGCGGGAAAAGAAATTATGCCGCGGGGTATGCACCTGCAAAACTTCCTCAGAGCGCGAATGGTTCGTGACCCGCGCGAATAACAATTGGCGAGCGATTGAACTGTCGCGCGGCAAATACTGTCGGTGCAATCAAACGGAAAGAAACGCGGGCAATCGCTCGAAACGACGCACGTGTATTGTTGCGAGGTTGCGAGCAGAAGGAAGCGACGGACGCTGTAACGGGGACTGTCGGTGCAATAATTAACGTTTCCCAACAGCCGGGGGGATGATCCGGCTTAAGCGAAGTAGGTAAAACGGTGCGTGCACGCCGGGCATTTACAGCGGCGATAGTTATTCGACGTCGTATCTAATTAAACGCCGCTCATCGGAAAGCCCGTTACGCGCGGCCTCATATTCAACCGCGGCGCAATCTAATTCCGCGTTCGGTGAATAATTATTTCTCGCTCACCTGCGGAGACGCCGCGCTCTCCGCGGGTGGATATTCGGTTACAATTACTATCAAACGCGGCCTTTAAAACATTTCCCTGTGCTCTTATTTTTCTTTGTCTTTTTTTATTCCTCCCTCCGGGCACCGCGGTCAGGTACCGAGTCAAGTTTCGACCGAGGTGAAACTCGCCGTAAATTAATGTGGGAAAATGAAATTCCGTTGTCTGCCTACAATCCCCTCGCCTTCTGACGTTCTAACTGTGGCCTCGGCTCGCCGAAAACGAGTTTTTTTTTTTCACTTCCGCGGCTTGAACTGTTTCGCGGTTGAAGTTGAAATTAATCGCTTAGCAAAGTGAACGTAACGTAATAATAATGTCTCGAGTACTGGGCTATATACAGTCGTATAATATCGACGTGCATATTGCATGTTTGTCCTTTCACTTCGGATAGGAGGGTGCATGAAAGGAATTCCGAAGAAACGAATTCGTGAAACATTTAGGTTTTCATTAAGGTGTGTAAAGCCCCGGAAGATATTATTCAAAGGCGACTAAGCGGAGATGAGAGAGAATGAGGGAGAGAATAAGGGGCGAGGGAGAGAAAAAGAACGAGACGGGAGAGACGAAGGGAAAAGGAATCGGTAATTGGGGGTGGCGCTAACCTTTTTACGAAACTCACTTCTACCTTCGGTTCAACCTCCCTGGCTTAACTTTTTGCGAGGAACCAATCTGTGAAATCGATAGCTTTCTTTCCTTCAAACTGCAAACGGTTGTACGATGTGCCAGACGGGTTTTCTCGCAAAAGGATTTAAATTCCGACATATTGAAATCCGAGCCGTTCGTACAAAGCCGCCACGAGTTACGGCGAACGAGAGTAAACTCATTTCAATCCCCGTCTCTGTATCTCTTTCATTATAATATAATCCGAACTTTATTTCCTGAATGACTGACCCAGAGACAAGTCTGCAGGTTGCCTATTGTGCAAGATAAGTAATCAAGAAATATATAAAATAGCCAACCGAAATAGACGCGATGGTCTCGTGTAGAATCGTGAACAATACGTTTTCTTTTTTTTTCCAACGTATTTAACGTTTCGTAAACGTTGAAAAAAACGTGCAAAAAAAGGACCTCAGTACGTTACTCGGGTAATTAATAGCTTCGGTAATCAGTCGCCTCAACAGCGGCAAGAAACGTCACGAATTTGCTCGCAGATCGAGATCGGTCGCGCCAATCCATTTCGCACGTTAATTGGAATCTCATTAAACGGAAGCCAACCGAAATGGTTTCTCTGCAAGGACTTCGCTCAATGCTCGACCGATGCGGTAATTGGCGTAAAACGGGTTAATCAGAGTACTTGGTTTTCCTGCGGCCTTCTATCGGCGCTACCTCCCCCCCCTCTCTCTCCTGTGCCGCGATTTTACGGTTATCGGATTACGTTTTACGGCATATTTCACAAAATATCGCCGGTGACTCTCTTCAGAAGCTCGGGGAGAACGTATTTATTATGCAAAATCCGCTGCGGAAAGGTGATATCGGATCGAAGCCGTTTACAAGCTTGCGTTTGCTCCTCCGCTCAAGATAATACATCATCTAAAGCTAAGGATTGCGTTCCGACGAGATCGCCCTAAAAAAGCTCGCTTTTCTCCACCGTCCTTGACAATTCTTACGTGCGCTCTCGAGCACGTCGCTGATGCCGCGGCGTATTTTTATTTACCGTAGCAAATGTCACCGAAAGAAAAAGAGACGGGCAAGGGAATGCCGCGAGATGTAACACGGCAAGTACTTAAACATGTCTGCGAGTGGTGGGCGCGTTAATGAGACCGGTACTCGCGCTCCGCGCGGGCGACTCCCTCGCGTAAGCAGTAGTAATAATGTTTTTAATGTAATTAACTTTGCGAACTACGGCGCGGCGGCGGGACGGAGGAGGAAATCAGATTTACGGATTTCCAACTGAAATTGCACGCACTCGACAAGGAACTTGTTAAAGCAATTTGTATCTCTTGCGATAACGCGACTCGCCCCGTCGTGCATTCCAGCAACGCGATCTTCCACGACTTTATTCATTGCGGTCTGCCATTCGTGAAGTCGCGTCTACATCTGCTCTTTTCTTTCGTTTTCTTATTTCTTTTTTTTTTTTCTTCCCCCATAAGATACAAAAACGGCAGTAAATACTTAAGATTCTCTACGAACGCACGTTCTTATCGAGGAACAATCTTTTTTGGGAACTTCTTTGCAGTGCTATGGACGTCGGGATACCAGTCGACAGTCCAAACCTGGTGCTACTGTTTTACGTGGCTCAACTCTTCTTACGCGAGTTGCACAAGAGTAAAAACCTCATACGAATCATACCCATGGACATGTCCGGATATTACGGTGAGTTGTGCACGGTTAATTATCTTTAAATTGATTGAAGCGCTCGCGGGCGCGGGAAAATAAAGGGAAAATAATTTTAATCCCGAGAGATAAATGAATACTCGTCGATAACAAGGTGAAATTCAATTCAACGTCGTTTTTTTTGTATTTTTTTTTTGGCAATATAGCATTTGATTATACTCCCACGCGAGTGAGGTTTGCGCGAAAGATCATAAGAACGAAGCGGTAAAGGTGTCCTCGGAATCGAGTCACGTTGCGTTATCGGCTTGCAACGTTAAATCGGTTTCTGCGGCCGCTTTGAGCCAGACCGGATAGACTGATTTACAACGTGTATATCCCAACGGACCATAACTCTCAAAACTACCGCGTGCAGTTATAGGCCGCCACGCGTTCGGCAAATCCGAATTTCGAACTACACGCTTCCTACAATCGAGCCGCATTCTACTGTACGTTACGAGAAAGAGGGAGATAGAGAGTGAGAGTGAGAGAAAGAAAGAGAGAGAGAGAGAGAGAGAGAGCACGTGGTGTGTGTGAGTGACAAATCATTGCAAGCGTAGCATTAATACATGGTTTTTTTTTTTTTTTTTTTTTCTTTTAGCAGAGTTTATCAAGTAACAAGTAAACCACAATACAAAGTATCTCCCTCTTTCATAAGTGAAACTTTGCTCCGAATAATTTATAACGATTTCCTTGACATTAGCGCTATAGCTTGTTCCGGGCTCTCGCTTATTTCTCCCTCCGTTGCACATATTAAGGTTTATGGAAGCTTTTTTAAATCTCGTCGAAAAAAACGGGCAAGAAAAGCCGTGTGCACTTTTATATTAAAGCCACGCTAAACAGAGCGTTACGTATTACATTAACATATTATATTATTAATAAAATCGTGACTATTATTTCCGCCTCACTTAAGGTATTTTCCTTGCGAAATGTAGGAAAGAGAGAAAACGAGAGAAAAAAAAAAAAAAAAAAAAAAAAAAGAAAAGGGAACACGTCACCGAAATTGAATGACACCGTCGATATCTAACGACACAGTTTTCGTTATCGCGTTACAGAGAACCGCGCCGGCCCTTCGTATATCGGCAATGTGGTCTCCCAGATCCTCCTGTGCAAACAGATTAGACCGGACTTCAACGAGGAGGAACTCTGCAGCATCCGAAAGGACTCGGAAGAGATTGGCCAGCTGATAGCGGAGCTACAAGAATTTATGCCCCAATCTGAGGCTGACACGGGTACAATTCCGCCAGTACCTTCGCTCATATTCCGCCCGAGAATCCTTTGCCCTATTCAGTAACGATTGTCCCCACGAATCTGCGAAACGCGGCTTTCCCGACGACAGATTTACGAAGCAATACGCAACGGAAAGGAAAAGTGATTAATGGTTAAACGTTATAAAAGCGATTAGAACTTCTATTATCCGATCCAGTCGGCGAGATAAAATATTTCGGCTGATCTAATTTCCCCCGATTCTCTTTCGCGAGCAATTAAGCATCTGCGTTCACAAGCGAAAGTATAATGAATCTATTTATCACAGAACGTTCTGTGAATTGTGACGAAATAGAAATTATCACGGTAATTTAACAGTTTTCTTCATCCTCCGTTCTATTCAGTCTTTCCGAGCTGCTTAATTTACATATTTTCCTTGGCATATTGCAGCGAGACCGCGCTTTCTTTCTGTATTCCCGTAACATTTGAGATCCTGTCTCTGAAGTGGAGAACATGCTTCAGAATGACTGGAAATGTGGTTCTCGAGCGTTTACATTGCTTGTTGGCGCACGTACACGCTTGTTTTAGACTTCTACGACTGGAATGAAGACATCTGTTACATCATGTGCAATGCAACACAAGCTTACATGTGTTTACGTAATGTGTATGAAATGAGAGTGCATTTTCATTCTCTTAACAATGCCGGTTGGATAACCGAACTTAAACGGTATTCGGATAATAGAGGTTTTATCATGTACGTATAAAATTCCTCGCACGCGCACACACACGCACGCGCATACATACACATATATGTTCTTTGTACCTATTGAAACATTTTCCTCAGCGCTGCTCAGGAAAGTCAAAAATTTTTCCAATTTTTGCGAGGCGTAATTAAAAGGGTCGATGGGGCTGGAATAAGTAGGTCGGGAAGTCTGTAGAACTTGATTCTGAAACGAGGCGGAAGAAATACGGAATAGGCTTGGTCGATGTAATATGCGGAACGGGAAAGGGCATTGTGGGCTTTCGGGCACGTCGTCGGTGCGTATGCCACAAACGTGTTGATATATGACGAACGCGAGAGAACGCCGTATGACCCTTAGACCCCGGCGATACAGGTCAAGGATGAACCGATCTGCAAAATCCGTTTGTCCGAGCTTCATTCCTCCGGCCGGCGAAGAAAGCGCGAACGGGCGAAAGTGGCAAATGCCAGAGGGCAAAAGAGCGGCTAGGGCGCGGAAAAAAAAAAAAAAAAAAAAGTACAGTAAAAATCGGGGGAAAAATATACTCGTCGGCCAACAAATCTAGACTGCCGTTCGTAAAACAATCTAGCCCGTTTGTTCGATAAATATTGCCTTCCATTGTGCCGCTGGAAGTTGACTTAACCGTGGAATGACGGGAGAGTAGGAAGGAGGAGGACGGGGAGGGCGAAGGAAAAGGTGGAGAAGAAGCCGAGACCGAGAAAGACGAAAGGGTGGTTTAAGCGCGAATTAAACTATGTTTCCGCTTCATAAATCAATGTAACGACGAAATAATAGCGCAGTTATATCTGCGACAGTCGTATTATTAATGAATGCGTAACACTCTCGGCAGAGAGGTCCGGGATATCCCGCAAGTGCTTCAGGCTTCGAATGCTTGAGTAATAATGACAAATAAATGTGGCATATATTCACCGGGATGGCGAGACGCGACCGCTAAAAATTCTCTTTCCGGCACAAGCGTAGCAATCAGCACAATGCTTTATGGTACTTCGAGCATGAAAAATTTCGAGCAAATCGGAAAAAAAAAAGGGGGAGGGAAAATGATGAGATCTGACGAACTCGACTAACGAATGACCGAAGGGAGGGACGGACAGATTCCAGGATTTACGGAAACGATATCGATGAACGTTTTCATATCGCTCTCATCTGCATTCATGTTGCGAATTTGTCAATGGTCAAAGACAACGTAATACGTAAGTGTGTGCCTGTGTGTGTATGCGTGACGTGGTTTGCATATGTAAAGAGAATGTCGCGTTTTCCATATGGGAAATCTCAATTTGTTGAATGTCATAATCAAACGCACACAAAACGTACTCGTCGTACCTGATTCTGGTCGCGCAATGGTTTTTACTCGACAGCTAAATTTTAATCGATTTTAATGCGCTCCGCCGTCGGGGTGCGAGCTTGTTTTGCAAATGTATTCGCAACTAAATTAGTAATTAACAGGCAGAAGGGGAGGACATGGGTGGAGCGGGAAGGGGATTTCGAACGCGAGCGCAATTCGGGAACAAGGTCGGAGCTGCGAGATCCAGCTTCCGAGGTACATCAGGCGAGCGACGTTGGCAAGAGCGAGCTCGTGGACGCGGCTCGGTTATCGAGAGGAAAAGCGGCCAGCGTTTGACACGGTGCCCTGATGCGGGTCAAGGCTGTGAGTCGCGGAATCGAGACGATTTTCATCTCGCGAGATACGCGAGATGAAACGTGATTTTTTGGTAAAGCAATCGGGGAAAACGTCGCGCGAGGGGAAAAAAAAACAAAAAAAACAGGACGTGTTTCGCATCGCGGCGAAGAATACGCGGTATTACGGCGAGTATATACACTTGCCCGTAGGGGCGGATTTGCAAACAATCCCGCGGAATTTGTAAAACAATTCCCGATGCTTTAGGAGGAAGGGAGTTCGACAAGCATTTCCGTCGAGCGGAAACGCGACGCCACGAAACGGAATTACCGCCTCCCGCGCGCCGCCCATTCGACTTTGCAACCCCCTCACCTGTTTCGCGATACAGTCAATACATTGAATTAATCCAACGCCGTGGCTAACACAATATTCTTTGTTGAGGTGCACAATTGTGCTTTTCTACGAGATGCAAAACCGAATTGCTGTCGTCCAATTTTGTCAGTGTTTCGGTACACATTTTTTAGATTTCTTGCTGTTTTTATTTTATTTCATTTTATTTTATTTTTTATTTTAATAAACTATTTAGCTCAACGATAATTCGCGATTTATTAAATTTCCACGATTACGCGTCACTTCGTTTCGATGATGTAATCCCGAATGCACATTCCGCGTATTGCGAAATAATCGGAATTGCACGAAATTAATTTCGTTTCGCCGGACAGATAAATACAGTCGGTGATAATGGATGAAGCTTATCTAACCGGAATATATGTGTTACATCCGTTATTTGAGATTAACACGAGCGCCGACATCCTTCTCGCGTGTTACGTCAAACCTCGCGAGATTATCCTTGTACGCTCTCAATCTCTCGCGGAATTTCATATTCCTGTCGCTACCGACGTTATCCGGGAAGAACCCTCCGATGGCATTGCAATTTATAGCGATCGTCGCGTTGACAGAATTAAGTCCCTCTTTTCACCGGGAGAAATCGCGATACTTTTTTACCTCCATCCTCGTGAGATTCGAAACACGTTAGCTACCTACGTTTTTAATTAAAAAAAAAAAGAAAGAAAAGAGGAAAAGAGGGGAAAAAAAATATCACTTGAATAAAGACACTTTGCACGGTGCCACTGATTTTTGCCACGTTATCACGAGGTGTCTCTTTAAATCTACACGACAACTCGGACATTTTAGTACCCTGATCTCTTTCTTCGGGCACATAGGCCACGACAAGATAGCGATCTACGTCATAAAATGCTCTCTCTCTGATTCTCTCCCTAGAGAAGCCCGTGGCCCTTCACAATCCTGGGAACAAAATCAATCGGAACAACGGAACACGGAGGATGCACCGATGGAGCAGCAACAGAGACCGGCAATCGTCCTACTTCCGCAACGGTTTCAGATTTCTCTGCTGCGCCGCGAGCACTAATTACGTTTAACGTACATATAATTCATCCTGTCTCATTAAAACGTAATATAGTTCCGATTATGTGAATAATTAATGCGCACCCGATATTTTCGCAGTGATTTTAATGCGAAATTCCCTAAAATAAAGTTATCACAGGTAACCGACTGCTCGGTAAACGAATCGCGGTGGAAAAAGTCACGCTTATCGAGTGCCCCGAGAGAGGCGTGTAATAGTTGGCCGATTTATTTTCTAGGGAGCTCAAAGTCGCTTCACTTTCGACGAAACTTTAATATATCGCGTCTCCATTTACCGTAATTTCTCAGCTAGTTCCCGCGTCATTAATATACGTCTCTTGCGGGTTACTCGCTGCGAAGGAGAACAGATAGAGGGACGTCGCAACGATTAACGTCGGGAGAAAAAAAATAAAAAAATGCACTTCGAGGCCTAATCGAGAGGCCTAAACCTGTCCACGCTTGAAGGATATCCCTGGAGCAAATTTTTAACGCACGTATACAGCCGGTGACAATCAAAGTAGAAGCTCGCGGCGGTTGATCAAATTATTAACAAGCCGTGCCGCGGCGAACACGGATAAACAAACGATTGGAACGGATAGGTGAAAAAAGAAGAAAAAAAAAGAAAGAAAGGAGAGAGAGAGGGAATTTCAGCACCTTTTACGTCTTTCAGCAAGAATTCTAGTGGCACTTGATACTGCTCTCATTTTTTCTTTTTTTTTTATCGTCATTCTAGTCCTTCCTAAGAACTCCGCTGCCCCATTAAATTTCCAAGTCGCGGACAAAAGGGCCGCCCGATGTTGAGGAGCCCTTTATTCAAGTCCACTCCACGTGATCGTTTCATCAATCCCGCCTACGATTGCTCGGATAATCTAACTTGGAGCTTTTCCGAAATCGTATCTCACGCACGGTAAGATCAATTTCTCCTCTCCTTCCCCCCTTCCCCCACTTCGTCGCGTTTTAGATTTTTAGATTTATCGTTCGTGTCAGATTTAATCGAGGGATCGTAATCAAAATTAGCTTGTAATCTCCGATTAACCGGGTCTCTACTAATTCCCCGGGCGGAACACTCTAGCCGAGCGCATTCGAAATATACCGCGCGGAGTTTAACGCGTCTATGTCGTGTCTAAGCGAAGTAGATTGTGGAGCAATTATAATATCCTAGCGTATTTACAAGTGAGTGGACCAACCTCGATCTATTTATAATGCGCGGCGGGCGCGCACGCATTGTAGCCGTAGGTACGCGCGTTTCGCATCTCGCGTATATATATGTATATAGAGATTGTCTACAAAGCAATACGTAGGAGTACGCACGCAGAAAAGCGTTGCGCAAAGATACATATATATATATGTATGTATGTATACTTACATATACATATATATGTGTATAAATAACTATAGATTTAGTCGCGCACGCCCGTTCATACATTTCTCGCGCATGTATGAGATACATAGCCGGAAGCACAATCTCGTAACTTTAACCCTAATCAGTAACGACGTTAAAAAAAAAAAAGAGAAAGAGGAGAGAAATGTATAAAATAAAAGAGAAATGAGAGAAAGACCCCCCCAGCTTCACCGATCAGTTTTTATTCCGCAAGGTTTGCCTCTCACGCTTTAATTCGTGATGATAAATCCGTATCGCAGGAAAAAGGGGATATTTTTGTATTTTCGCACAAGTAGAGCGTTACTGTTTCGGGTTAATGACGATGCTGCGTGCGACCGGCCGGCGGGCGTCTATGAAGGAACAAAAAAATAAAAGAGAAAAGGAAAGACAAGATCGATACTCATCAGAGAACGTCAAATACGGCCGTATATATAATATATATATACATATATATACATATATACCGCAATAATATAACGTTAAAAGATACGAGATATTTTGTTACTTTCCCTTTCTATCCGAAAACGTTCCGACATACTTTTTTAAACACGCGATCGCACCATTGAGTCTTACGTTGCAATTATTACGTTCTCACGATGAGGATCATACGTGATACCTCGAGCGTTCCGGAGTAACTCGATTTGAGTTGTTACGTATGTAAATTAGACTAAGATCGTACTCGTGTACGCGCAACAGGAGAGAGTGACTATTTTATATGAGCGTTGCGCGCGAAAAGGCGGAAAAGCACTCGCGGTGGAAATGACCATATCTCGTTCTGTCCATCTAAGGAAGAAAGCCTTAGCTCCTGAGATAAGATAAAAGCTTCCAGAACGATAAAACGCACTATCATTTTAATTAAATTAAACAAATATTAAGCAATAAGATATTTTCTGTTATTACAAATATACATGTAGGGGAAATAAAAAAGAATTTTACATGTTAATTTAATCTGGATATATTACTTATAGTATTTATCTTAAAGTAAATTTAGTCTATTCTGTTAATGATTTAAAAGAATTAAGACGGAAAATGCTCCGAATTTTTCTTTTACTTTTTTGGAGCCAAGGCTTTGTCCTCGGCGGAACAGCGATCTGCTTCTGTTCCAAAGCAACGCGAGAGTGTACGTACGTTCGATTAAATTACACATATCAATCGTGATCGGGATCGAGGAAGGGTAATAAAAAGGGAGAAGAAGATGACCTGGCGACCTAAATCACCGCACTCAATAATCGTCAGCTTCGGAATGTGTAGGATTGTGGAATAGCGATCGACAATTCGATCATCTCTGCGTTCCTTTATTCCTGTCGCGGTATTAAAAAAAAAAAAGAAAAAAAAAGGGACCGAAACTACTCGAATATTTCACTTCGTCGAATTTTACGTTTGAGGGAACACAAAAACGAATAGAAAATAAAAATAAAAATAAAAAAAGGACATTAGCGTTCGACACGTGTCGTATTTTTAGGCGATATAGAGAAAAGAAAAGTGCGTTAGAAAAAAACCCGGCCGCTCAGGCCTCGCAAATCGACGCAAATAGCAAAATCAAATTAAGATGAGACATAATGTATCACGTTGATGAAATATAAATTTGATTCGTTCGAAACGAATCGATCATTGTCGCTGCCATTATATGTTAATCCTTCCACTCCCAAAGTCTCTCAACTTTTTCAACCTCTCGCGTCCCCCTCGGCGTAACATATAATATATATATAATATATATATATATATATCTCGATACGCTCCTCGGGTCCGGGATTAAAGGGACGAGGAATAAACCCTTCGTTCATTTCGCTCGAGACAAGACGCGCGATATCCCCAGATACAACCTCCGAATTTCGGAGCCGCAGAGACACGAGCCGTTGATCCTCGGCAAATTTAAAAAGTTTGAAGAAAGAAGACTTACTTGCTAGGCCACGTCACGTTCTCGACCTCCTTCCCATCCTTCCTTGGCCCTCCGTTTCCTTGAATTTTTCACCTGTCCGCAGCTCCGTTTGATTAACACTCGCGCGCACACGTAATTAGCAACGCGAGTTCACATTCCGAATCCGAGATTCCGGGACGCGCCGCGAATACTGACGCGGCCACCCGACGCGATCGGACTCTTAGCGACATCTCGCGCGCGACTTCGGATCGCGACTCTTGTTCCTCGAATTAAGGTTCTGTTTCACTTCGAACCCAACCATCCCACGATCAGCGACGTTATACGAGCCGATTATCAACGCCGGGCCATTGTATTTATACTCCTCTTGCACGCTGGTAATTAATGAACCGTTTAAACACGATTTCGGATCGCGATGCTCGCGTTTTTCCTACGTATTTACTGCAAAAACGAGAGACCCGTTTCAGCGTAAGACCGTTGTAGCCGAGAGCGCGCCATCACACTAGCGATGGAGACACCACCTAGGAGCCGCGTCGTTACCGAATTCATGTGGTATACAGATTGTGTTACCGATAGCGAAACTTGTTCGTGTAATGTAGAACGTTGAACGTTGGTGGCAGTAGAGTACAAGAGTATTTTTGCATTATATAATGGTGGCTGAGTAAAGATCGTACCTTCGCTCCTTCGATCGCTGTCGAGATCCGTAAAAATGTCTGTTGGTCGAATAATTGTGAGTACATATGAAAATACACGCGTGTTAAAGTATTCTTGAATCCCCGACGATAGGATTATTCACGTCTCACGTTCGAAAGCGTTATCGTAAACATATTACATAAATTAAACGTATTTGTTGCCTGTATAACAATGTGGATATCTTGCCAATGGTATTAATTACTTATTATTAATGTAAATAATTTTTGTTTCAGACGCGTACTTTTTCGACGACTACTGCCGCGCAACAGCTGGTGAAGGTATTCAATAGTTTTTTCTTTTTTTTTTTTCATCTAACAAACGAACTCTGCATGCAGATGATGAGCCTGACTGTAAACTTTTGGATACAGTTACTTTAATGCTTTAATTCCTCTGTGATTTCTTTTTATTATTCTGTAAATAATTGTTTATGTATGTGTATTAATTACCTTTGATTAATTTACATTATTACAGCCACCAATACAAGTCTTTGGATTAGAAGGCAGATATGCTACAGCTCTTTTTTCAGCAGCATCCAAACAGAAAACTTTGGATGCAGTGGAGAAGGATTTAGTTGGTTTTCAGGTATGATTTATAAGAATAAAAAATTATATTTGCTTGTGATATTAATTAGATTTACCATCACATCAATTTCAAATATTAATCTGCAATTATATACAAATCAGGATCAATTAAAGAAAAATGCCACATTGACCGATTTTATAAAGAATCCTTCCATAAAACGAAAAGACAAAGTGGAGGCTTTCAAGGCCATTGGAAGTAAGGGTAACATGAATCCAGCCACAGGAAATCTTCTGACACTGCTTGCAGAAAATGGCCGGTTACCTAAACTCAATGCTATTATTAATTTGTATAAGCTCCTCATGTCAGCTAACAGAGGAGAAGTGGTATGTGAAGTAATTACTGCAAATCCACTTGATGCCGACACAAAAACGAAATTGGAATCAACCCTAAAGCGTTTCTTGAAAAAGGGTCAGACTATTTTACTCACTGCCAAAGTAGATCCTTCCCTCATTGGCGGTATGGTAGTATCAGTAGGTGATAAATACATAGATATGAGTGTTGCTAGTAAAGTTAAAATGTATACTGAGCTCATTGAAGCTGCAGCGTAAAAAAGCATAGTAATGCAAAATAATAAAGTAATGAGTATTGCATACTCACATATTTCGAGTATCCTGTAAATTATGAAACAAACAGAAATAAAAACTATAATCAGTTTACCTAAATTTCCCATAATTTTTTTTTGTTTTATCGATGTGTTAAAACGCGAAAAATAGTATACGTTGATCAACTTTAAAACTAACTTTATTGGATGTAGTTTTTATAAAGGGTTAATAATTTGATAGTTACATAAATGATTATTTATCAACAATTTATATTTAAATTTTTGTGTCTTATAACATTAATGTGTGGCAAAGTGATGTATGTATTTGAGTGGCATAAATTCTCACAAGTTTACAATTTTTTTTTCCTTGCATAAACGTATACAAACTAGAGGCAAATAAGCAATAATACATTATTAATATAAAAAAAGAAACATTTATGTTTAGTGTCTCGAGAATCGCGATTTGCCTTATAAAATCATAATATAAGAATATATTACTAGTGCCGGATTTTTAAACTAAAATGTAGATTTGTATAAAACATTGATCAAATAAAAATTTTAATAATAGTAAAACGTTGAGTGATGATGTACCATTCAAATGGTACACTGTATACTCAATAAGTGTAAAACATGTAAAAATACTATTTAATATATAAAATTTTCCGAAAATTAAATGATTAAAAAGTTTAATAACAAAAATAATGTTATATAAATATTTCTTATAAAATATTAAATTTGTAAAAGATTACGTTCGCTAAACACAAATATATTAACAATTACAACATATTAATATCCTAAAATCAAAATATGCTAATTATTATGCTAACTATTATGCTAAAATTAAAACATTGACTAGTATTATATTTCAATTTTCATAATTATAAAATGTAATTTTACTCCTTAATGAAAATAATCATAATGTGTATATCTCGAGATTTTATTGCATATTATTTTATAAAAATGATTAATTTTTTTATCAGATATATAAATAAAATTAAAAAAAAATTTAAGTTTTTATAATAAAGTAAAAATTAATTTATAATCAAATAATAGAATAAATTAATTATAAAAAAATGCAACACGTTCTACAAAAGAAAACAAATTTACGATGAAAAATTTACTCGTTACTCGACACTCGAACAAGAATTATTAACTTGATAGCCTTCGTAGAGTATAGACGTTTATAACAGCCAAGAATAAAATCATCTTTAAAATACGAAACCACGGTGTGCTGAACTTATTAGAAAGTATTTACCACTTCATTAAGTCATAAACAGATGGTATATCATCTTTGACTAAAACCCAATCTTCTTCTTCTTCAAGAATAGCAGATGTCGCGCTTTCTTTTGCCAAAGCTGCAAGTTTAGGAATATTTTCTAATATTTATTTGATCGTATTATTCAAATATTACGTTTTCGATCATTTGTTAATTACCTACCATTAAATTGATGTTCTAATTCGTCACGATTTGTAGGCGGCTCTTGACGAATATCGATAAAATTATTACAGGCTACTGAAGTATCATCTAGTTCAGTTTGCAAAAGAGCCTTTCTACATTCTTTAAGATCTTCTAACAGCTTCAATTCAGTGCGATAGCTAACATCTTCTTCCCCTGATTCAGTTCCCGTATGATCGCTCTGTTCGATATTTTCATTTTCCTCATTTATAATTTGTTCTTCATCGTTCATCGCGTTGTTAGAGTGTATATTACAATCTATGCACGTTATATTATTTATATGATTTGATACACTCAAGTCATCATTGTCTATTCGACTGCTTGTCATGTATTTCGATAAATCAAAATCCAGAACATCTGCTAACAGTTTCTCTTTATTCTCCACATCCCGTTGAATAGTTTCTAAATCTCGATCTGACTTCAATATAAAATCATCGTCGAAGCTCAATTGCATTAAAGAGGGATAGGTTGTCGTCGTCGTCGTCGTCGTCGTAGTCTTACTAGCGTTCGTGTGATTAGTGCTTAGATTGCCCGATAAATGATCTGTGTTGCCGTCTGGCAATGTAGCACTTTCACTTCCATTCAATGTCTTATTTCGAGATTTTTTTTGTTTTCTTTCAGGCGTAAAAACAACGTCTTCGAATTCTTGCTGACCAATTTTTTTAAATATCTCTCGCCGATCATTATTTTTTACATCTTCCGCGTTTCTTATTCTATTACTGTCATTATATTCCGGTATTCTATTAATATCAGTTATAAGTGGAGTATTTAAATCTATTGGAACTATCGGCGGCACTTCTACAGCTTCTTCTGCGTTTGTAATCGCATCGGCGTCGGTACCAGCCGTGACAATTGGTACGATGCTGAAAATTAATTTGTTATTTTTAATTCAAAAGTATTAAAATTTTAGACTAAATAAAATAATCTTTTACCTACCCTACAGATTGAATAATATTAGTCGGATTGATTTTAGGAAAGGGAATAGCTGGTACTATACTACTTTCCTTTAATTTCGATGTTAGTTCTAGTATACCATTAGCAACAGGTTTACTGTATTCAGCAAATGACAGTAAAGGATCCATGGTTTGTTTTGATTCTTCTGTAAAAAAATAATTTAATGATTATTTTAGTGTGATTATTTTTTATTTAATTGCATCTACTTTGGAAACAGTGATTATGTTTACCTGTAAAAATATCATTTTCTGGATAATAGGCGATTCGTAAAATATTTCTTTCTCCTTCTAATACAAATATTTCGTCTTTAGTGCAAGCCACATCGGTAACGCGCCGTAAATCATTTACGATCGATGTTATTGCAATAGTATTTGGATTTACTACGTAGACTACGTCATCACAGTAGGTTACTAATAAATCGTCACAAAACGGTAATACTATGCCGAATGAAGGTTCGCCACGATTCTTTCTTGACCCTTCGGGTGCAGGATTTAATAGCGCTACTTCTGTATGACCAGATCTAACTGCATCCTTTTTAAAATATTTATGATTTGATAATTTTATTTTTAAAAAATTGTACAAGTGCACATGCATTAGCTTAATACCTTAAATATGAGCGTTTTCAAGACAGTACCAAGCTTATCGGCTTGCCATAAACGTAGTCCTGGTCTACTTGCATAGATTATTGGTTCTTGCACATAATTTTGCCGAGAACCAAATACTGCTCCAAGTTTACCTAATCTAAAGCAGCAACATATTATATTTTTTCAATTTATATTACGATGGATATAAAAATACTAACGTTTTACGTTCTTTTTGACCAACTTGCGTTACTTTCCCATTTTCATTTCTGTTCACTAAAATTGTACGCAATGTCGTTGAAACTAGTAACAAACCGTGTTGATAGCTCAATTGTACCACAGAATATTTCTCGTTCAACAATTTCGACGATTTAGATAAATGCTATTAAAAAAAAAAAATAGAATAAAATATCAAAATATATCGAGAAAAAAATAAAAAAAGCAAAAAAAAAATTTGTTATCTACTTACCATATAAAAATCAATTTCCGTTAAAACTACTAAACCATCTTTATCTCCACTGAATAATTTCATACCGTTTTTTGACCATTCCACTGCTGTAACTTCGGTTTTATGTAAACCACTTATGTTATACCTCTCCACCTTATAAAAAATAACATTCATAGATCTATTATTTTTTTCACGACATGTATATTAATATTTCCAACTTACATGTTTTTTTTGTTTTGGTTTTAAACTCTTTGGCAGCAAATCTGACGGACTTTTGGGAATTTGAAAAACTGTAACAACACCATGTTCATTTCCTGCTGCAACCATATAGTCAACCGTAGAAATTACTTGGACACTCGTGATTTTGGAGTTAGCATTCTGCAAAATTACAAAAGTTATTTTTACTATAATGAACACAATTGGGGCAAACATTTTGCAAGTACCTCACAACGCAATCTTTGCAAATCCTGCTTTTGTCTGTTGTACCAGTAAACAAGCCCTTGATTAGTTCCAATGGCAATAAACTCTGTTAGGGCGTCAATACAAGTAAAGCTGATGTCCTGTGTGAAAATGCCATTTTGTACCTTAGCAGGTATCTGCTGTAAAAGGACGGCAAGCGGTGCCCACTCTCTCAATGGTCCACCATCTTCACACATTGGTGTTGTCATTATTACTACAAGCATATTGCCATTACAATATAATCATTATATTACATTTAATAAATAATTATTCCATTCTATAAACGTAAAAAAAAAAAAAAGAAAGCTACTTACCACCAAAATGTCGACAGGGGGTACTTCGAAAAATGTTTGTAAA
Organism: Cardiocondyla obscurior; assembly: GCF_019399895.1. Lineage (NCBI taxonomy): Eukaryota > Metazoa > Arthropoda > Insecta > Hymenoptera > Formicidae > Cardiocondyla > Cardiocondyla obscurior. Next base: position 5,786,940 of record NC_091871.1, on the reverse strand, counting down.
AAATTAATGTATCCAGTGCTATAACTGTCCGTGTAAAGAGAAAGTGGCAAATTTTTAATTAACAATTTCCAAGCATATGATAATTAATTGCCACTTCAATGACGATCGCGGAGTTTACTCAACATTGAAGAAAATTAAAAAGTACCTCCACTTCGGTCAGCTGGACGAGAGAAGGCCCAGATCAACCGGTATGTCTCTTCCTTCCTTTTTTTTTCTTTCAAGCGTTACGTTTCCTGCATTCCGATAAACGAATGTCTCGTTACAGTTAACCGTTTATAATTACGTGTGCACAGTAGTGCACGGCACAACATATGTACCTGTATCGATATGCTAAACTGCTAAAGCTAAGTATTAAATACATTCGAACTGTTTCTCTCTCTTTCTCTCTCTAAAATCTTTTATTACGTTGTGTCATTTATGTGGCAATCGCTGCAGTATATCTTGTTATGTTTCCACTGCGCTCGCATCTGCAATCGTTTATATTTTAACGAGTCGATAAACCCACGCGCGATAATACTGCATCGGGAAATACACTTGCTTTGACGTTGACAGTTGACATGGCATGTGATGCAGCGCGCGCGCACTCGTGCCTTTAAAGCTGCGTTCCGAAATATACATAGAACACATTTATACTGACATGTAACGCATTTACACAAATCCTACATATACTAATTTACACCGAAAAAGGTGTAGTTTTTTTATATGTAGTGCATTTCCTGCCAATATATTATTATCTACTGTATAAATTGCGGAATTCGTACGTATTCGAGCGAAACTTGAAAGATCGATCGGCGCGGCCTCGGAGGCTCCGAATCCCAATTGATCAATCTCGATCGCGCCAAGTTGGAGGTCGCGGCAATCGACAACGTCGCCCATCTACATTCCGCCGTCCGCCCGTTTCATGCCGCAAAAGCTGCCATATTTTTTCCGAGGGGGGCCCTGCCAGTAGGGGGTCAATCGAATTGTTGGTGTTCGGAGATGGCCGTGCGATGATGGTTTGCGATGACCAAACGGTGCGCGTGATAAGCGGCTGAGGAAGGCCACCGGGAAGCAGAGGAGCAACGGCAGGTACGCAGGACGCCAGCGGGCACGCGAGCGCGCGGAAACGCTCGCGGCCACGGGGCGAAGCCTTCCGCGCGCCCGAGCGCGCTTCCTGCCTGCGCGCTCGGGGAGGCTCTACGTCACACGCGGTAGGCCCCGACCGCGAACCGCGAGTGGTGCTACGTCGCGGCGAGGTTATAAACCGCGGAATCCGGGACGGCCGACGGCGACGGTGCGCGCGCGCGCGCTCGCGCAACCGCCCGGATTCCGTGTCGGAATTCCGCGACCCGCAAACGCCTATCTCGGCGCGCACTATTTTTACCCCCCCGCGCTTTTTTGTTTAGGCTCCTGCGTTCCTCCTGTTGCGCGTTCTCGCGCGGAGCATCAGCGCGGCTATCTTCGTCGCGGTTACGTAATTTCTCAACGTGAACGGTCGCCGGCGATCCTCGGGCAGAAAGGTGCGCTTGGTCTCGAGTGCGCCTGGCGTATTTGCGTGGTACCCGTGATACGATGACGAGGACGAGGAGACCGATTTTTACTATTCTTCCCGTATGTTCTTTCACATGTTGACGAGTAATATTCTTTTGGGGCTTAGACCGACTCCGGAAATCCAACGTTAAACAGATTGTAAATAATCATTTTTTTAATTTGAATGAAGATGCACTTTTAAAAGGAATTTTGCTTATAGTGCAATTTCTCATTCTATTTTTTTTTTTTTTTTTTTTTTTTAATTCTTAACTTGTTAAATTTTTTACACATTTGCTGTTGCTCTTTTTTTTATTTCGAATAAAAATATAACTACTATATAAAGATAAAAAAATTTATTACTTTACATTTATTACACAGAGGAATACAAAATTCTAGATCTTGTGTTATAATTGGATTGCAGTCTTTTTTTTCACTCCTATTTTCTTACTAAAAGGAAAGAAAAAAAATACTTCGAAACATTTGCAGTGTATTCTATACCTATATAATTATGTTGTTAATATGTAAGAACTTGATGAGATTATTTTTATTGTTACAGAATCACTACAGAAGATTTATTTAAACATAACAATGTGGCATAAGGAGGCAAAGGCGAGTCATGACAATGGAAATGTCAAATATAGATTGTGGTAAAAAGCAACTTTGTCGACAAAACGACATGTCCGACTCGTCGCGGTATCTTTATGGTCATCTCCCTCCTGACATTATGTCGAAAGGACTTCCCAACAATGGTAATGATGTATTAATATCGTTTGATATACAATTGCGAGAAAAATTATCTTATTCGGATATGCTTGTATAATCTACTTTTTATATGCAATTTTTTAATTTATTTATATTTAGTTCGTAAATGTACTGTATTGTTTAGGCATAGGAGGAAAATTACATCAACTCGAAGGACTATTCATTGGCAGTTCGCCCCAAAGTGGACGAACGAGTCATACTGTTTCAATCGAGACACTTATCGATGTTTTGCTCGTCCTCTACGATGAATGCTGCAATTCCTCATTACGTCGTGAAAAGACTGTTTCTGACTTTATTGAGTTCGGTAAATAACGGTTTTTTTTTATTTTATCTCCGTGAGATAAGATTAGAAACGACAATAGACAACAATATAGCTTTATTACTTTTATATTTAAATTTCGAGTGTATTAAATTGTCGCATACATTTTATGTAATTTTCTTAACAGTGAAACCAATAGCTTCGTGCATCAAGAATTTGCAATTGACACGGGATGACTTCGAAATTGTCAAAGTCATCGGCAGAGGTGCTTTCGGGGAAGTATGTGTCGTAAGAATGCGCGGTTCAGACAAGGTATTCGCTATGAAGATTTTGAACAAATGGGAAATGTTGAAACGGGCTGAAACCGCATGCTTTAGAGAGGAAAGGGATGTATTGGTGTACGGTGATCGCAGATGGATCACGAATCTGCATTATGCCTTTCAAGATGACAATAACTTGGTAAGTTTCGCTTTGCATTGTACTTTTTGCAAAAAAAATAATATTGGGGTTAGTCAATCCTAATATTTATTTAATTTTTGCATCCATTTTCGTAGTATCTGGTCATGGATTATTATTGCGGAGGAGATTTATTGACGTTGCTAAGCAAATTTGAAGATCGTCTACCCGAAGATATGGCTCGGTTTTACATAGCGGAGATGGTGCTAGCTATAGGTTCTATACATGACTTGCGCTATGTGCATCGTGACATTAAACCCGACAATGTTTTACTCGACGCGAACGGTCATATCAGATTAGCTGATTTTGGCTCCTGTTTACGACTGTTTGAAGACGGCACTGTGCAAAGTAACGTTGCTGTTGGCACTCCGGATTACATTTCACCAGAGATATTGAGGGTATAATTTTTTTGTCCCATATTGCATTCATTTTTTTTCCTTAGCTTTCAAAATATGCGCGTTATTGTATTCTTATATTATTACTTGTTAGGCGATGGAAGACGGTCAGGGACAGTACGGCCCCGAATGCGACTGGTGGTCTCTTGGAGTATGTATGTACGAGATGCTATATGGCGAAACACCTTTCTACGCGGAATCTCTAGTCGAGACTTATGGAAAAATTATGAATCATAAGGTAATATATTTAGATTTTTACGGGAATTTAAATTTGTGTATTGACGCGATACTTATTAATCTTTTTTTTTATAGAATTGTTTTGATTTCCCTCCTACGGACACCATGTACGATGTTTCCGAAGAAGCCAAAGATCTGATGCGAAAGTTAATTTGCAGTTCTGAATTTAGACTAGGTCAAAACGGAATTGAAGACTTCAAGGTAATTTTTGCTTCAAAAATTTTCGACGACATATTTCACGATTTAATCTACGTTTTATCTTTCGAAATGCAGAAACATCCCTGGTTCGAAGGAGTCGACTGGGATACGCTCAGAGATAGCGATGCGCCATACATTCCTGAAGTTTCATCACCCAGCGACACATCTAACTTTGACGTGGACGATACCGATATTCGTACTTCCGATGCTGTCCCGCCAGCTGCAAACTCTGCTTTTTCTGCGCTTCACTTGCCATTTGTTGGTTTTAGTTTCACACAAGGAAGGTATATCTTTTTCTATTTTTACTGCATGCACAATGCGAATTGTTAGCGCTTTATTATTTGTTTGAGCCTCGCGATATAAAAGATGATAGAAGCAAGTTATATATATATATTATTTAATTAATAATTAAATAATAATAAGTAAAATAAATATGACGAGAAATACACTTGTTTGTATCTAATCGAATCTTTTGTTGTTCTGTAAAAATTTGCGCAATATAATCGATATTTTTTACATTGCAGTTGCATATCAGATTTGGGTTGCATTTCTGCCCAAGTTCAAACAGACAAACGTGTCCAGATACTTGAGGAAGAAAACGCACGATTATTGCAAACAATTGACGATATGAAAAATCAATCGGGCATAGGTCATTCTTCTCCTGGTATTTCCCCAGATTCTAATAATGCGACCAGAAAGCTTCAAGATGAAATAAATACGCTTACGAAACGGAATTGCGGTAAAGTTACAAGTTTTAATTGTTACGATTTATCTATATCTGTTCGTGTATGTTTTATAGCATCAAAATTGCTTTTTCTTTATAGAATTGGAGTCGCAGTTGAAATCTATGGACATCCCACGTGAATTACGAACTTTGGATAATGGTGACGTGACAAAATTCCGAGAACTCGAGAAACTAGTTCGATGTTTGCGTTCGGAGAAGGAAGAAGCTCTCAAAGACAAGTTGGATGCACAGGAAAAACTGAAGCTTCAAGACAAAGAGCTAAAAGACGCACTTACGCAACGTAAGCTTGCGATGGCGGAATATACGGAAGTGTCAGACAAATTATCTGAATTGCGGCAGCAAAAGCAAAAACTATCGAGACAAGTTCGAGATAAGGAAGAAGAGTTGGAAGTCGCGATGCAGAAGGTCGATACTTTACGTCACGATATACGAAAAGCTGAAAAGTTGCGCAGAGAGCTGGAGAATAGAATTGACGAAGCGATGGCGGAGACCAGTAAAGAAAGAAAATTGAGAGAGCGCAGTGAAGAATATTGCAAACAAATGCAGGAAGAGACGGAGAAGATCAGACAACGTTCTCTCGGTAACGACGCTAGCGCGAATCACGCACTAGCAACTCAAGAGATTAACAGGCTAAAAGCAGAAGTTGAAAAGCTTGAAGTACAGTATAACGAAAATTTGACTCAGCAACAGGGCAGGTTTAATCTTGAGATTCGAAGTCTGCAAGAACAATTGCATGAAGCGGAAACCAGAAGAGAGCTATTAGAGAGAGAGGTTCAACTCACCAAAGAAAAATTAGATGCTGCGAGATTGGAAAATATCACCGACAGCGAGGAAACTATAAGCGAGTTGAATAGACGTCACGAAAGAGAAAAAATTATGCTGGTTGAAGAAAACAAGAAGCTTGTACTGGAACTCGGTGCTCTTACCGATAGTGTAAATAGATTACAAGGCGAAAGGAGACAATTAGAAGATGAATATGAGGAGTTGAGAAATAAGAAAGAAGCGATTGCACAGTGGGAGGCTCAGATTACTGAAATTATACAATGGGTATCGGATGAAAAAGATGCTCGTGGATATTTGCAGGTACGTTTCAGTTTTGGAAATCTTGATTTTATTAAAAAAAAAAAAATTTTTATGGAAATATATTCGCAAAGAAGAGAATTTACTTATTTCAATTTTAGGCGTTGGCTACGAAAATGACGGAAGAATTAGAATTCTTAAAACATTCTGGTGGAGTTAGCGGCGTTGGAAGCGGAACCACGATGGCAGATAAAAATTGGCGAAACCGTCGGTCGCAAAAGCTCGATAAGATGGAACTTTTGAATTTGCAAAGTTCCTTACAAAGTGAAATACAAGCGAAACAGGCAATTTCAGAAGAACTCACTAAAACTCGTTCGGATTTGATAGCTGCGCAAAAGTAATTTTTGTTAATAAAAAAAAATTTTTAATTCTGAAAAAAATTATAAATAAGACACATTAACAAATCGATTATGTTTGTCTTGTTTTATAAATTTAATTTTTTTTTTTTATAGGGAATTGAGAGATTTCAAGCAGAGATTGGATACTATGTCGCACGAGTTGAAGCGAAAAGACATGCAAGTAAAAGAACTGCAAGCGCGTCTCGATACCGGGGATGGCTGTAAGTACACTTTAATTGACAATGTGAAAAGCACAGATGAAAAATGCACAAAAGTTCGTTTGTTATATCGCTATGGAAATATTGCGTCTACATTTGTTCTGCAAGTTGCAGCTATACATGTTGCATACATATTTGGTAGATGTGTTGATCTCTCTACAAGCACTGAACCTGTTTTAAATTCTAGTCTTACACTAAAGAAATTACTGGTGCACGCGCGCGCGATACATACGAATATTTTATTGGGATTATTCTAATCTTATTAAAATTTTTTTACATTTAATTTATGCACTTTCGACAGCTTTTGCATGCGTATATTCGAATCAATGTAGTTTTGTGACAATATTATGTAATGATAATTTTTTTTTTTTTTTATACAATATTTTGTTATGATATTATGTTACGATTGCATTTATACTGTTTGGTCAAATATTTTTTAATTGCGAATGAAGAATGAAGAATCGTTAAACGTATGTTGGAAAATAATTCTCAAGCAACGATCAAGATAAAAATAATGTGTCGCAAAGTCGGACGCAATAATCTTTTATTAGTATTTTATACGGTCTAGTTGGAATAAAGCGATGGAGGCACTATGAAATTTTTATACAGATAATTACGAAGAAACGATAAATCAATAATGTCGTCTCTCCACTTTTATTTCTTTATTTGCAAGATTCAATATTATATTCTGATTGCAATATTTTATTATCATTACGTGCATAAATGTACTCTTGTTTAAACTCGAGCTACGTTTGCCAATATTTCTCTTTTGATAGTGAATATAAAATTAAAAATTATCGTTTTAATTAAAAATGACCGTTTCTTTGACAAAATATACTTTGTGCGACATATACTTCAACAGTTTCTTCTAAATGCTAGAAAAGAGAGAGGCGACTGTTATTTACGTGCGATAATTTATCAATGTATACAATATGTTATTTGAATCTGCACTGGGGAAAATCTTTTTTCTTTTCTTTTCTTTTTTTTTAGAAAACTTAAAGAAATTTTATATTGTTCACTAAATTTGTTTTGTGTCAATACGCAATTATAGAGATCGTTATTACTGGGATCTATGTAGCATGGTAACTCGATTCTCCAGTACGGTGTGCGATTCTGATTTTCTAGACTACAAAGTGCCTCTGTTTATTGGCGTAACGAGCTGCGTGTGGGGCCTCTTGTTGCTCATCTTCAAACTATATTTGTGACAGCTGTCTCATCCAGCGAAGCAACAAGCAAATCTCCAAACGTCGTTAGCACCAAACCCCAACGTATCATCGTACATCAGCCGTCGTCACCCCTACCAGTAATGCGCGCCCCCCGCATCACGACTTGTCGCTTATTAACTAGATTCGTTCCAGTCAACACGTTCATCAGTCAGAATGCCGTTGCCATCGTATCGCCGCCCGGTAAATGATGTGGCAGCAAAAAAGCGACTTTGGATTGGATATTTTATTGCCTAATTACATCGTGCAGCGCTACGGTTTACTTCCCCTTTTCATTATTCTATCTCCCACATAGTGGCTTCTCGGAACAATTCTATAGAACGTATTCTATAGAAGTAAAACATAGCGCTGCATTGCCTTTGAAGCTTGTAATAAGCAAGCGTTGATGTGTGACGTCCGATACTACCTTAGTTGCAATATCATTAATGAATTTTTTAAATGTTTTTTTTTCTGACGGTACAATCTTTAATAATCTATTCAATCAATTGGATTTAATTCTATTTTTGGCCAGTGGATTAACAGATATGCGCGTTGTGTGAACTGTTTTGTTTTCTGTGTCAGTAAAAACTAATTGTAACATTTTTTTTTATTTTTTCTAGCGCAATTCCATCTTACAAGCTGTATTTGTCATGAAAGAATGTACAAAGTATTGTTTTTAGTATTTTTTTTACATGTAATTTTGACGCAAAAACATTAGGAACTCTCGCACGTGGTGCTTTTTTTTTTACTTTTTTTTATTAATCGGAAAGCATGTGTATTTTATAAATGTATAATGCGTGCTAAAAAATTTACTGTATTTTCAGATAAGATATTAGATGTTGCTGAAATCTTAGCGCTAGGATGGTGTTATTTTTCCCATGTTCGCAAATATTTTACACACCTCACCGCTTTTCTTTACCACTAACCAGGTTTTTATTCGATCTTTCTCTTGTTAGTTTTAGAACGTCCCACATCGCAGATGTCATATCTCGAGCACTTCCTTAAAGAAACGACTGGTAGCACGCGTCACGGAAGCGTCGACAGTGTAGAAGGTGACATCGAAGACAATCGTGCACCTAGTATTACGAGCAGCAAAAGTAATCTGTCTGAACTTAGTATTGTAAGTATTTTAATTTATTCTTAATTTATTTTATATACACATATACTTTTTTAAATCCTATCTAAAAAAAAAAAATTTTTTGTTTTTTTTTCAGGATCCAACTTCTCCATTATCCCACGAACTTCTGAACAAATCATCGTCTACTCATGGTCAAGCTAATTTGCAACCAAAGCCTAAATCACACCAGTTTCTTGTACGGACGTTTTCCGCGCCTACGAAGTGTAATCACTGCACGTCTCTGATGGTCGGTTTAACGAGGCAAGGAGTCGTGTGCGAAGTGTGCGGCTTCGCCTGCCATATGCCTTGTTGTGACAAAGTACCTCCAATGTGTCCTGTGCCTCATGATCAAAGTAATTTAAATATAAAATAATTTTTTATTTTATTCGTAGATTTAATATCTATATATTATATTTATAACTTATATAATATAACATTCCCAATTTCAACTATTGCGTCTTGTTTCAGCAAAACGACCACTGGGGATTGATCCTACACGTGGGATAGGTACTGCGTATGAAGGATATGTTAAAGTGCCAAAAATGGGTGGTGTCAAGAAGGGTTGGGTGCGTCAATTCGTCGTAGTTTGCGACTTCAAGTTATTTCTGTACGATATTTCACCGGACCGCAATGCTCTGCCGTCTGTGTACGTTTCACAAGTTCTGGATATGCGAGATGAAGAATTTAGCGTCAGCTCCGTTCGCGATTCTGACGTGATACACGCCACAAAGAAGGACATTCCGTGTATATTTAGGGTAATGTTTTGATATTAAGTTTTAATTATTCGTTTATAATACATTTCTTTTTCATATTTTGCTTAAAAATAGTTGGTTTTCTTTCTTATTTAGATAACTACGTCATTATTGGAACCTCCTGGATTGAGAAATCACACGTTAATGTTGGCGGATACGGAGAGCGAAAAAACAAAATGGGTGGTAGCCTTAAGTGAGCTTCATAGGATTTTAAAGAGAAACAATCTTCCAAATACAACGGTACGTAATTAGTAATTAAAAAAAAATTATATATTTTTTTATTTTATTCTTTTTTTAATAATTTTTTTTTAATAATTTTAATTTTTATAAAAAGCAAAAGTTTATAAATATGTTCTTATTATGAATGTAAACTTTAATATGCTTTTAAGCTAATGCTTAATATATTGTTTTGTTACAGATTTTTAGAGCGAAGGAACTATTGGACAATACCTTGGCATTCATTAAAAATGTTATGTCAGGAGCGGTTATTGATCCGGATCGTCTAGTCATTGGTACAGAGGAAGGCCTCTTTTGCTTAGATTTAGATCGTAGTGGTGAGTTATCGAACTATAATAATTTTTAAACACGATAGAACCGTCAGTAAATTAACAAATATATACGTAAGATTGTACAGGTGATCACACATACTGAAATAAATTAAAAAATTTCCAGAAATTGCAAGAGTCGGAGAAGGAAAGAAAATATATCTTCTTGAATACGTTACTGAGGAGCAATTAATTGTGGTATTGAGCGGAAAACAACGTCATGTACGGCTGGTTCCAGTACGTGCCTTGGATGGAGACGAAGTTGAGTGGATTAAAGTAGCGGAGACTAAGGGATGTATTACGCTAACGACTGGTGTAGTGCGTCGTAATCCGCTTAATTATTGCTTATGCGTTGCAATAAAGAAACAGGTAAGAGCACGTAATTAGTATACGTTATACATAATACGTAACATACGTATTTTAACGCATATATTTTTATAGAATGCATCGCAGATTATCATCTACGAAATAACACGTACGAAAACGAGGCATAAACGTATACGTGAATTGATGTTACCATGTCACGCGCAAACCTTACAAGTTCTCTCCGAGGGACGCTTGTGCGTCGGTTATCCGTCTGGTTTTACGATTTACAGCATTTTAGGAGATCATCATCCTATTTGTAAGTATGACATATGTCATAATATGTTCTCGATATTATTGTTTAGTCGTATTGCAATTAGCATTTTCTTTATCGAAACTTTTTCATGCTCGTTGCAGCTTTGGTCCATGCTGAGAATACACTTTTGGGTTTCCTCACCTATAGTGCAGTGGACGCTTTACGTTGCATCGAGCTAGCACGCGGTGAATTCTTATTAGTCTTCCATACGTTAGCAGTGTATGTTGATAGTCAGGGAAGAAAGAGTCGAGATCGAGAGATAATGTATCCCGCAGTTCCTACAGCAGTTAGTAAGTATTGCCACTGCAACTTTTATTTGATTATGTTACTCTTGTAACAATCAGATCGCATTAGTTTTAAAATCTCTTGTGTCGTTTATTCTATTTATGAAACATTTGTTTCAAATTTCAGGCTATTGCGAGGGATATCTTTTAGTGTATAGCGAAACTCATATCGACGTGTTTGACTGCACATCCGGAGATTGGTTACAAACGTTGAACGTGAAACGTGCCCGACCGTTGAATATTTCGGGTTCTCTTACGTCCTGCGTGATAAATGACATGCCGTATGTTATTTATCTTGGCAATCTACACCAGCGTAAGTATATTTTGCAATTAATAATAATTCTAAAGCGGTGCGTAGCGTAATAAGACCTAATTTAACCTGCTTATCGTAACGCTGTTTCAAAAATTCACATGCAAGTGCAATTAATGTGATTTTTTTTCAATAAAGTACAAATTAATACTTAACTTGAGAGCAAATTTTGTGTTGTATAATAAGTTATCGTTTGAAAACGTTCAATATTATGCTACTTTAGGAGAACTGTTAAATCTGATACCGCTAGATGCGAGCGGTAGACAAATGACAAGGCCACGACGAAGATTTTCACTACGAGAGGGCAACAGAGCCGCACGTCCTACAGACAGACGTTCAAAAATGATTTCTGCACCGACAAATTTCAATCACATTAGTCACATGGGTCCAGGAAATGGGATACAGGTATGTAAAAAATATAACGAATTAAAGAAGACTAAATTTTAGTTTTTATTTCTAGTATTTTGTATAATAGTTACACTCGCGCAGTCATATTTTAATCGTTTCTCTTCTAATCATATAGATACAGCGTTTATTAGATTTGCCCACGACGTTGGAGACTGCTGATCAGCAGCATACGAGCCATCATAGTAGTTCTCATCTTCATAGTAGCCAACAAAGAGTGAGTAACGTAAATCATTAATTTTTTAATGGATGAATAAATTTGAACAATTTTCTTACAAGTCCAGTTTTACTGAGTCAAAGAAATATGTTTCTTTAATTTATTAATTTTATTATTAATTTTTTTTTTATAGCTATACGACTCTACTCTTCAAACACCGAACAAGCCAGCACCACTGCCTCCTAGGCATCCCCCTTCCGACGCACGTCGTCTAAGTTCACATATGTCGAGAAACTCCGGATATTCACCGCACAACGGTAAATCAGTGCAATCAATTAGCGTAATGCGATCGTAAGGCGTATATGACACGTTTACAAATTCAGTTTCTTTTTTTTTTTTTTTACGTTTTTCTAATAAATAAAATTGTAGGTTCGACAACAGCACGAAGAGGTCCTGCGCCACCACGGCCAACTGCCACGCCTCCTTCTTTACCACGTACTCCTGTGGACCAAATCGATTCCGAATCGGTACATTTGCGTTCACATACCCCGCTCTCTCTTGGCAGTATCGCCTCTTTACATAACAAGGTAATTTATTGATTTTACTATAACTATATACTGTCATAAACTTGTGATTAATTATTACTGCAATATAAAGAGTCAACTTTATTGGGTATTGAATTTATTCGTATGTTTGTATAACTGTTAAAAATAGGTGGCATATTTTTTAATTATTAAACGTGCATATAATTCCAAAAAAAAAATTTTTTTTTCTTATTAGGAGCATCCATCTGGTGGTAGTCCTAGACATTCGATAGCTTCGAACAATAGCTCAAATCCATCAACGCCACCGAGTCCCGCCCACGATCATGGATCGTCATCATACGATTCATAAATTTATTTAATATTTACGAAGGTTTAAGTAAACGGTATGTATCTAGTACGTATTTAAGAGAATCAATGAATTCGATATATACATACGCATATATATATCTATACGCGTCCTTATATGTGTGTATATATATACATATATGTTTTATGTATATATTTATATATATAAAACATATATGTATATGTATATATATGTTAAGCTCTTATATTTTTACTATACATTTTCATTCTCTATTTTTTCCTCGACATCGTCGAAAACGCAGATTTTAATTAATTGCCGTTGACTACGTTAACTTATTGGTCAAAAATCCAAACTTATTAGCTTAAAATCTTCGTTGTTTGACAAATCGAAATTTAATTTCAGACTCGAGCCTAACATATATAGTCATATATTTGTAATGTACTTCACAAGCAAACATTACTCGTGTTTAATCCTTAAAATGGAAAATTATTTGCGGTATTGCCTTACCGTCGTGCAATATAATTATGCATATTTAACGTTATATGAGTCAAAACGATATCGTAATCGTACGCTTTGACGATTCTGTAATACACCGACGCGCTGCGCGAATAATGCGTGTGTATATGCACACGAGCGCACAAGCGTGAACATAAATTGCGGCGAATCTTTTTCGCAAATGCATCGACGCATTTCTATAATTTTCTAATTTTCAAGAGTTTATATGTAATAATTTATGACCACACTTAACGAAGACGATTTATTATTATTTTATTATTATATAACGGTAAATTATTGTAAATATTTCATACTTAACGAGAGGAACGACGTGTCGTTAAGCTCGCTTTGCGATGCCATATCCATTTCTTTTTCTCCTCGGTTAGTTGTCGGCTTTTTTCGAGCGAGAATAATTTTGTACAAGAAAATTGGAATCTCAGTCAAATTAACTAGCAATAAAATTTTAAACTATTTAATGTATCGTACGTATATTCGACTTTAGACGAGAGCAGTAGCTGCGAACGTATAAGTATACTTAACTATCGTTACACCGGGAATAACTGCGCGATTTTTACAACGCAGCGTCTCATTTTGTAGAAATCATGATGAACGAAATTTCACGAAGCGTTACGAGTCGAATCTCCGTCGATTTTTTCTTTCATCGCGCGGATGATAGCTCTCTCTTTCTTTCCTTTTCTCATATCTTTTTCTTGCCGGTGCAATCGTAATATTTTATCATTGATAAGCGAAGTCGGGATAAGTATCTATAGCCAATTATTCGTAGTCCATTTTTAATTCAGGATCGTCGGAAGTAACATCTTAAAACGCTAATAACGATTGCACCAAAATCAAACGAAATTGCAAGTACTTAAGACGATTTTAAATATAAAAACGGATTATGAATATCAGTATGTATCACCTTTATGATAAATCGCGCTCCGCGCGATTATTCCCGGTCTAGCGAGACGACGAATTAGATGGAGCGCGGAGTCGATTCAATGCCTTACGACTAAACGTTTTCTATCGCGTCACGACGCGCCAATCTGCATGGTATTATTCGATTGTGTGAATAGTAGAGTGACCGAGCTCCTGCTGATAATAAGTAGCTGTTAAGAGAAGAACTCACCTGCGTGCGCCGCAGGCGTACGCCTCGTGTGTATATCGAGTGTGTACCCTAACTGGTTAATTAAACTGAACGAGAGAGCACCGTCTTAATCGTGGGAATAATTATCACTGATTAATCGGATCTTAGCGCGGATTATTTGGAGGCGCTAGTTTGACGTAGAAGAATAAAAACCCGTACTACAACTCGTGGCAATTACTAGACGTATGGATTACATAAATACATTTAAGTGCAATGTATCGAAATTAAGAATAACGCTGATACAAACTAGGCGGCGAAGAAATATCGTCACCGAGCCGGATCGTTCGATGAATAGTTTTTTCCCCTTTTGTAAATTAGTGTATGCGAATTAGGTTTTACACAGTGTACATTATTACGAGACTGCTGCGACGCGCTTTCGTTACTTTTGTACGTACGAGTGGGCGATGTGCCAGTATGCGAGGCGTATTTACGACCAAGTAAAGCTAATTTATTTCAAGCGAGAAGCGTACCTCTGGTCCTCGAGTCAACAATTTACAGTTTTACATCGATTGCTACTGGTTCTATCGTTAACGACTGTAGCAACGTTTTGTAGTTATTGAAGACGCGGTGGAGTGAGTTAAATTAAATTATCGAAACTCATTATTTCTAAACGCGCTTTGTAACAGGATTGTGTATGTGCACACAATTGAAATACAAGAAAGAGGGTGTTGCAATTACAGCGGTACATTTACTGAAAGAGGAGAGAAGAAAAAATAGCTGCGGAAAAAAAAAAGAGTCGCAACAGTTTGTACACGTAAGGGTAGAGATGGCGTTTGCTACGGCGATTGCAGCTAGCGTACGTGACTCTAGTGTGGTGTACGTCGAGTCTCGCACGAAGCACGCAGTATGGGATATGTGTGCCACGGAGGATTGAGGGAGAACGTGCCTTACTACTACTTTCTCCGTCCTCGGCGGCCGAGGGAGGGAATCGAGAAAAGGGAAGTCACGTATGCTTAGCCCACCGTCGCCGCAGCGAATGCCATATCCGCCTTTCATTGTACGAGAGGACAACCGTCTCAGGATTCTATGCCAGTAGTTTTAGTGCGGTGTAACGTAACCTAACGTACTTCGAGAACATCCTTCATGTATCTGCTTCCTAAACACGCATTGCAAACGCAAAGTTACTACGATAAGCTCAACAGCCTTATTCTCAACAGACAGAAGAAAATTCTGCTACGGCAGACGCAGTCAATGAAAGAGATCGTATTGTTATCGCAAATAACGCCGGTTTTTCCGAAATAAAAGCAAGACGAAAAGTTTGCTTCGTGAACTTGAAAGAAATATGTACGAAATACGGGACGTCGCGCTGTACTTATCGAGATAATAAATCGAATGATCCGCCTATTCTTCCGTTATTATTACTTAAGGGTTTTAAGACGTGAGATATCGACCGTTCGTATATTTCGGTTACGCCGCAGTTCGCTTTCGGCCAGGATTTTTTGACGATTGATGCATTACACGGATTAAAGGAATTGTCATTCCTGTATATAGCACTGATTTTCACGATTTTTGTAAATATCTTCAATTCCGGTCTACTTCTCGGATCTATTTAAGATATATATATATAATATATATTATATATATTATATATTCCCAGTGACCGATTAATTTGTGAGCCTATATCGTTATTTATATCATGTTCTCCGTGGGGCTACTAAAAACTTTATCCGGTTTATTTTATATGTAAAAATGCGGGTATCGTTAGATGCGTGTATCGTTTTCATTTAATCCGAGATACGGCATTCTGCACGCGACAACAATTTATGTATCCGTTGTTCTTCAGCTTTTCAACGCGGAAAATTTTATGATAAAATTAATAATTGGATTATAAAGGGTCGAAGAAACTCCGTTAAATTGTTAATCTCTATAACGGTAAGAATAATTATCATTTTTGAAAATGATTAAATGACAAGTTAAATGACAAGGACTCTCCTCCATCCCTCTCGCGCATACACACAACACACGTTATTTATTAACAATATACGCGTACCGTTAGCAATATTTATTAAAGACGTATAGCGAAATATTATTTGCGCTTTGGATAAAAGTTGTACTTTATTGTAAATTATCGCGTGTGAGCTACTATTAGAAGGAAGAGACCAAACTTTATGTATCTAGTATCTCGCTATATATAAGGCGTCGAAACGCCTGTTTCTGTAGATTTTGTAGTATTTATATCGCTTGTCATATTCTTTCTCGCGTGTGAGACTACCGAAAGGGTAGCAAGACGTGTACAATATATTTTTTATTTTGTCCATTTGAAAGCGATCTAATTTTCCTGTGTAGAATAGCGATATTAATAAAAGTAAAGGAGAGCCCATGCCTTTTGTAATTAATCATTTTACTTTGGTTATCAATATTTAATTTTTTATAATCTTATATTCTGAAATAACTTCCTTCTTTAATAATGATTTAAAAAAATTATTTTTATCCTGAAATTGATTTTTATTATACGACTTAATTCATACGTAATTGGAAAGGAAATTATAAATAAAAATGTGAAGTATATTCGAATATCAAAAATAATAAGTTAATACATGCATACATAATCTTTATATACAATACCTATTAATCAGGCAGAGGAAATAAGTGTTCGTCATTGTTCTATTCCATAATTTCAGCTTTAATTTCTTGATATTTTCGAAGTATGAGTACATTGTGATGATTCTCTTCCTCTTCAAAACGTAAGTAGCTTCTGGGAACCATTTGCATCCAATCGTTTGAAAAGTTTGTACAATGTAACGTAAAACATACTAAATTTTCAGTAAAAAAGCAATGTAAACCATTACATGATCATTCTATTTTTCTTTTCTGTTAAACAAAATTTGACGCGGAAAGCGCCAATAATAACAATTATAGCTATTTATTTACCCAATATGCTAAAAAAAAACGTAAGCAACCGGCTGATCTTGTTACCGTTCTTAATTAAATAAATGTACAAAACGTATCGCCTCGCTTTTACATGCAGATATATCCTGCACTATTTTGTTTCCTTCGTTATAATTACATTTTATTATTCTTGTTCGAATTTTTTATTTATAATTGCCTCTCACGAATTGCGCAAAATAAAATTCATAGTAAATCGACGTTGTAATTGTATACAACACCTTCAGCAATATTATTCGAATTACAATATTTAAATAGGTATTTAAATATGGTGCGCGGACTTGAGGTTACAATTTGTCAAGGTATGCATTCAAGTCTGGGAGACCCTCCTTCAATCCCTTCCTCTTACGTGTATCCTGTAAAAATATTTTTTGTTTTATACGCTAGTTTAATTACAACTGTGACAATTATAATTATCTCTATATTTAAAAAATTGTACGTTTTCCCTATTCAGGCAAACCAGAACAAACTACTGGAATACCAAAACTATAAAACATTTTCTTTTCCACGAGTATAAAAATAGCGCACCTTAAAATAGTATCGCTATCAGTTATGACGTGGTAAAATATCAACCGTTCAGTGATAGAATGTTAAAGTAATGAAATATCTATTCATAACGACATTTAGGTATTTTTTCCTTATTGAGAAAAGCTATTGCTTTAATTAAAAGAAAAAAAAAAGTACGTACCTGCACGACTTGGTAAGGTCGAGAGGTGAGTTCTAGTGGGTCACCCGGCAGGATTTGCCAGTGATCGAACACGCACTGTGGGAAAGCCTGACCACCGGTATTGGAGCGCAAATCGGCAGTGAAGCCGAAGGATTCGTTTACGGGGAGGTACGCTTTAACTACGAACATGGGAGTACCCGCCACCTGTTGTTCTTCGAATACGTGACCTCTCCTACGATTCAGCACGCCGTAGATACCACCTACTGCTACCTCCGGGCACTGCAAATAGAAATTTAATTATCTTATCCGATTTTCTACTGCAATTTATATAATCGACAACGAACGCTGTTGTTAAAACGACGTAATCGCGAAACTTACCTGAATTTCGCATAAATAAACAGGTTCCATGATACGGGGTGAGGCAGTGAGAAGACAGGCATAAAGGCAACGTCTTGTAGTAGGGATAATTTGACCACCACCTCTGTGGATCGCGTCGGCATGTAGTGTTACATCGTGTATGTTGAAACGTACACCTCTCAAATTTTCCTCCGAAAGTGCGCCCTGCAACAAAATAAAAATGAATTAGCGCGTCAACGTTAATAATGTACTTGATTCAAAGCAAAAATCTTTTCACCTCTTTCGTAGCCCATTGGAATCCAGCTACCATAGAGTCCTTAATTTCGTTGAGATACTGTACACCCTTGGTGCAGTCGACCAGTATATTAGGTCCGCTGCCGTCAGGTCCAAAGCACCAGATTTTTCTTGCCTCCGTTACGTCGTAATCGTATTTCTCGTTCAAATAACGAGCACGTACTTTAAAGTCGTCTCGTGGATTAACATCACCCTGCAAAATATAAAAAGATTATAATTAATTATTAACTTAAAATATTGATTTAATCAATCGATTATAAACTAATATTTTTCTCATTTTTATTGGTATTATATCTTATTTAATTTTATTAAAAGTACAGGTTGATTAAATTTCTGTAAAAAAAAAAAAAGTAAAACTTACGCTGTCGATATCCTCGGCAAGACCATCTGGCATAGGGCAAGCCATCATGAACAAACGATTATGTTTGTTCGGCGATTTCGATAAACACATCTGATTTGATTGTTCGGAGATTGTTTCTCTGTACGATACGACGGGATCGGATTTTTTGATCGGAATACAGGCGTGATCTTCCTCCAGATCTTTCAGACAAATCTCAAGATGTAATTCACCAGCACCGGCGATAATGTGCTCGCCGGATTCTTCGATAATACACTGTACCATAGGATCGGACTTGGCCAAGCGTTTGAGCCCTGTCAAATTAAGCACAATTGAATCATGTACACGCGAACAAACGAATAAATAACAGTTAATATTTTTCGATATATCAGATAAAAAATTAGAATCACGAGTTGTCATAACCCAATGCTCAAATAAATCTCATCATAAAAAATAAATAATATTTCAGTTTTATTAGAGAGTGGCAATATTTAATATGAGAATAGTGCGATAAGAATACGTTTAGTGATCTAAAGTTGACGTACCTTCAACCAATTTTGGTAAATCAGCAGGATTCTTCGGCTCGACTGCGACGCGTACAACAGGTGACACAGAGAACTTCATAACTTTCATGTTGTGCGCATCTTTAAACGTCGTGATGGTGCCGGTTTTAACTAAGAACTGATCGACGCCGACAAGACCGCAAATATTACCTGCGCAAATAAATGCAATTAGTTATAATGTAAATACGTTATAAACAACATCTTTATTTTTCATTTAATTAAATCAGCTGGCCGTTCTATCTATCTATCACGGGTAAATCAGAACAGGTCTGTAGAACAAACATCATGCTAAGAAATCGAAGTAAAGAAAGCGCTGCGTAAAATCATAATACTAACCGGAAGGCACGTCTTCAATAGCTTCGACGTAACGACCCATCATCAAGATCGTACGCTGAATAGCTTTTTCATACAGATCTTCTTTCTTGCCTGGTTGGAAGTTGGGTCCCATGATACGAGCCTTCATACCGGTGGATACTTTGCCTGAAAACACTCGGCCGAAAGCGTAAAAACGTCCTTTATCCGAAGTCGGTACCATTTTCGAAACATACATCATCAGTGGGCCATTCGGATCGCAGTTCTACAAAAAAATAACTTAATTAATAAAAGTAAAATCTTTCAATAAATTTTAATGTAATTTTTTAAAAGTCAGTACTCGTTATTCTTTCATTATTTTTCAGTACAGGTCTGTGAAAAGTATCATCATACGTGTGTATTAACTATTCGAGGATTGGATATATACTACGTACCTTGATTCCGATAGCAGCCTCGTCATCGAGCGGCCCTTCGTACAGCATCTCCATACGATATTTTTGAGCAGTGACAGGGGATGGCAGGTGAATGGCAATCATCTGAAGAAGAGCCTCTCCGGCAGGTAACCATGTTCTCATAACAACCTATAAAAAAAAAAAAAAAATTATTTGATGTAAAACAATTCCAGATAAAATTAATTAACATGCAATTAAATATTCTTCAGATTTTGTAATCTCTCATTATTTATCGGAAGAGATGTCAGAAAAAGCTATAAAATTCATCATTTTTAATCGAATAAATATCTATACAACAATTAAATAAAATCCTACCTTCAACAAAGCTTTTCCGTCCTTGTCTTTATCCTCGGGTTTCAACACAATACCCAGTTTCTGCAAAAGATTGTCTGCCTCCTCCTTCTTGTAATTCATAATACTATCAAACACCTATAAAGAATTTTTTTTACTTTAGTTATCAATATTTTTACGATAATAAGGCAAATATAGATAATTCTCCACCTTCGAGATTGCAAAAACTTACCTTATAAATTGGGTCTAAGACGTACATGCAGAAAGATCGTTTATTATCAGCTTCCTTTTGTTTGCTCCACTTTTTAGTCTTGGGATTAAAGAAAGATTCACCCCACAGTCTGTTCATTAGTTTCACCACGTCAATCTTGAATTTTTCGGCGTACATCTCGGAAAATTGTTTTAGGGTAAAGGCCCAACCATGAAGACCAGAACCGAAACCTACAGATCCTTTACTGGGATCTACCTACAATTAAATATTTAAAATCAGTATATAAAATTCTTGTATTGTTTTTTCATAATAATAAATTTTATTTTGCTTACTCTAACTTCGCCCATAGGTCCATCGTCGTCAGAATACGTTGCAATAATAACGTTAACGTTTTCAACAATACGTTGGAAAGTTTGATAGAGATCTTCGCTATCGAGCTGGAGTTCCAGCAGCGCGCGGTCCATTTTATTCATGAATAAAACAGGTTTGATACGTTCAGCAATCGCTTGACGCAGAACAGTTTCAGTTTGTACACACACACCTAGAAAGAAAATGAGCAAATTACAATTACTATTATTTCAAAAAATTATTTAATTATTAAATTATTTGTTTTCTTTTAATTATCGCTACAAAACAGAAAACATCTCTTTAAGATAGTACGGTAATTTAATAAATAGGCAATGTCGCATTTGTATCGTAGCGTGCTAATAACGGACATAAGGATAGAGGTCCACTAACAGCGTTTAAACACAATTGCTTTTTTATTCTTCTTCCATTGCACTGTCAACACTGTCGATGTATGCCGATCAGTTTATGCAAACCAAACTGCATACTACAGAGTAACCCTTGTGTGCTGGAAGATCAATCTATCGTTGCAAAAATCTTTTATGTAAAAAATTAATAAGTGAAATTCATGAAACACATACCGGATACGCAATCAACAACAACAAGAGCTCCATCGGTAACACGGAGGGCAGCTGTGACTTCACTCGAAAAGTCTACGTGTCCGGGTGAATCAATCAAATTAATTAAAAAGCCCTTTTCGTCTTTGTCACGTTGATCGGGATTTTTGATAAAAACCAAATCTTTTTCGCTGAGCTCGAAGAACATGGAAATAGCGCTGGAAGAAGAGCGATAAGCATTATTAATGTGCGACGATAACGATTAATATAGAATTCAAACAAGAGCATAAAAAAAATTCACTTACGTAGATTTGATAGTGATGCAACGTTCTTGTTCATCTTTACGTGTGTCCGTGAATCGAGTCTCACCAGCCTTTGCACCGGCAATAATACCTGCCTTGGATACAAGGGAGTCGGTCAGAGTTGACTTTCCATGATCAACGTGTGCAATGACGGACATGTTTCGGATGTTTTTCTTCTTGTCCATCATGGCACGGATCTCATCTACTGTGAAGTTCACCTATAAAAAATTTTTCGTAAAAAAATCTTATAAAAATTGCAACTTATAATTATCACTATGTGATAAATTAAATTAAAAATTCAACATTAATTTGTCGTTTAAATTAATAAAAACTAATTATCAGTGCAAATATAGATATATAACAAACGGTTAGTCAGTAATAATTTGATTTGCTACATATAGTTTTTCACACAATTATTGCAACATATTGTGAGACTGAAAAAAATTCATTTTTTATACAATGGGTTTAAAAAGTTTCCTTTCTAGGATACTCATAAGATATAAAAAAACATTTTTATTTCTTATATAAGCCCTATATACCTTTATAAAAAATTGCAACAATAACCATATTGAAGCATGCTTCTTAACTATCTCCACATCTCTAAAATATCGTAAAATATCTAACGCTTAATATTTTCAATTCTCAAATTATTTACCATAAAAAAAAAAAAACTTGTTCCATTGTTCTGTGCGCAATTATATTATTTGCAATATATATTAAAATCCCACAAAGATATCTCTATGTTTAACAGCATTTCTTGCATGCTTTTTGCATTTCAATTTGCATCGCCAGAATCGTCGCCGAGAAAAGTTCCGACGGAACAACTGCCTGGAAACGATGTTGCCTGCTGTGGTGAAAGGGCGCACAAAGAGGCCCACCACGTTGCGAGCGCGGCAGCGAAACATATTTCTTCGATTTGGAGCACCCTGCGACGACTCTCGGAGGATGCTGAGCATCCGACGCGATTCCCCGCGCGCAGATGGTCGATCCTTTTAGCGTCGAGCTCATGAATCGAGGAAGAACGGCGTTGCTCCCCGACCCCTTCGCCCCTTCGCGAGCACGTTGCGTGTCGGCAGCCACGCGAGGCGCACCATGACACGTTGCGGACCATATTTCCGCCTTCGAAATTTTCCGATCCCGCGCATCCGCTCTCGTGGTGACACCTCGTCCAGTCTGGCGGCCGATAATCCGGACCCGGATGGCACACACGGATCCGCAATTGCCCCGTGAATCTCGAACGGATAGAATTGCGCAATCCGGAGTAATCGCGCCGTGGCAGCGAGATGCAACGAGAGAGAGGAACGAACGCGGCGTACGCGGGGCGGGAGAGGGTGACCCGCGCGCGAGGTGAAGCCCTCGGCGTGTTCTAGACGGTGGGATTTTCTGCGAAAAATATTGGCGACCGCGCGAGAAGGACCGGGTGCCGCCGTGAACGCTGTAGCGTCGTCGCGACGCGGCTACATACCATCTTGGATGTTGCCCGATTGTCGATGGCCTGGTCCGAATAATACGTGCACCAACTATGGCGGACTCCCTCGGAAAGAACAAGCTATCCGCCGTGAGCCTGAATATCGCTTCTTATGCGTGAACGGAGCGCCGCGTTGCGGCGGCGTAAAAGCTAGCGCCGTCTTGCGGCTTGACGACGCTCTCGTACCCCAGCGTTGCGTGTCAACTTGCGCACGCACTCTTTATTGCGTTCAAATCGCGTGGGATTGATTAGCTGGAGTTTCGGAATGCAATACAAATTGCACTTTCGACACTTGCACGAATCGCGTGTCTCCAAACGCGCCCAATATTAGCCTACGAGTGCACGCATGTCTGATAATAAAAGAAATAGCAGCGCAAAAGAAATAAAGGTGAGGTTAAGGGTCGACGAAAATACAAAGAATTCAGTGGGGATCGCACGTTCTACGCGTCAAGAAGTAAGTCTTTCGACCCTGGTTCGAAAGCTCGCGCCTCGGTTGAGTGACGTCGAATTAGAATTGATCGAAATTCCATGTTACTCGTGTCGACTCCTTCAGCTCGTTCTCTATTTTAGGCCGTGAGTGATTGCGAGACAATTATTCATATATATATATATATATATTTTTTAACGAGCGACACAAATGTGTGCCTTTCTCGATAAGTGCTTTTGCATTCGCTAGTCGATGTAAAAAGAAGTTCGTGTTTTATCATGTTTTATTTTACAAGTGTATAATGTTCTGGGCTGATAAGATCGACAGGTATACTCGAGTATACTCTACGTGATAAGACGTACCATTTAAAGGCATGTAAATAAGCGTCAGGTGATTGGGAGTGTTCCCTTTTAATTAGGTGTTTCAGCAAGATATCTGCAATTCTTTAACATTTCGTTATAACATC
The DNA here is from genome assembly GCF_019399895.1 of Cardiocondyla obscurior. NCBI lineage: Eukaryota > Metazoa > Arthropoda > Insecta > Hymenoptera > Formicidae > Cardiocondyla > Cardiocondyla obscurior. The sequence continues at coordinate 5,762,926 of NC_091871.1, read as the reverse complement.
GCAAATAAGGAAGTTTTAATAATAAAATTATATAAGTAAACTTCAGACCAAGTGAGAAACATACATTGTATAGGTGACAAATGACTTTTATGACCGACACACACTTTATTCTTTTATAGTCATTGTATGTAATAATCAGTTGAGATGGGAAGTGTGCCAATTAACTTTTAATAAAAAATATAATTTTTGTTGGATAATTGTATTTCTACATACATATATTGCAGCTATCTTTTTGAGATTTTGCACTGGTGCAAAGAAACATTTATTACAGTAGTGGGAGATTTATTTTTAAAATGACATTAAAATTAATAATCAATTTTTATTGTTGAATTTTATTACAGCTGAGGCAAGATGTCTGAGAAGCTCTCAAGTAATCAACCACAGCCCATTGTGAAGATAGGCCATTATACATTAGGCCAAACTTTGGGTGTTGGTACATTTGGCAAAGTAAAAAGTATGTATATAATATAAAACTATTTATTTATTATTATTTTATTTAAAATAGTTCTCTCATATATTGTATAATTCCTAGTTGGGGAGCATGTTTTAACAAAGCACAAAGTTGCTGTGAAAATTCTAAATCGCCAAAAAATCAAGAGCTTAGATGTGGTAGGCAAAATTCGCAGAGAAATACAAAATCTTAAACTCTTTAGACATCCCCATATCATTAAGCTGTAAGTATTAAGTGATTATAATTTTTAGTTTTATTCATGTACAACTTATGTTAGGTGTTTATTTTCAAAATTGTATAATAGTTTTTAAATTTATAAATTTAAGATTTTAATTTAAAAAAAAAAAAAAAGGTGTATAATACATCAAATGAGACATACATACACATTCCTCTTTAAATAAATACCTGATATAATTTAAATTAAAATTTTTACGTAAACAGATATCAGGTTATAAGTACTCCAACGGATATATTCATGATAATGGAATACGTCTCAGGAGGAGAGCTGTTCGATTATATCGTTAAACACGGCAAGCTCAAAGAATACGAAGCGCGACGATTTTTCCAACAGATTATATCAGGCGTCGATTACTGTCATCGACACATGATAGTGCACCGTGATTTAAAACCAGAAAATCTTCTATTAGATCACAATCTCCATGTGAAAATTGCGGATTTCGGTACTTGGAAATAATTGGCATAATCGACTTGCCCGTTTCATATAAATGATAAAATGTTGTACAAAAATATAGGTTTGTCAAACATGATGATGGATGGCGAGTTCTTGCGTACGTCGTGTGGCTCTCCAAATTACGCTGCACCTGAAGTGATATCCGGGAAATTGTACGCTGGTCCCGAAGTCGATATTTGGTCATGTGGTGTTATATTGTACGCGCTACTCTGCGGTACCTTACCATTCGATGACGAGCATGTTCCTACTCTTTTTCGCAAAATTAAATGTGAGTTGTCTTTAAAAAAGAAACATTAACCGAATATTTTCTCAAAAAGCATTTTTAATGACGACTGAATAAAATCTTTAATTTTAGCCGGCGTTTTTCCTATTCCGGAATATTTGAACAAGAGTGTCGTTAGTCTCTTATGTCACATGCTACAAGTAGACCCGATGAAAAGAGCAACTATTGAAGATATTAAGTATATCACATAATACATTTTTTAATCGTGTAATTAATTAATATTGTTATATTTGACACATTTCTTTATTTCAGAAAACATGAGTGGTTCCAAAAAGATTTACCGTCATATTTGTTTCCGTCACCTGTCGAACAAGATTCATCTGTTATCGATATAGATGCTGTAAATGAAGTATGCGAGAAGTTTAATGTGAAAGAGCCGGAAGTGCATTCTGCACTATTAGGCGGCGATCCACACGATCAATTGGCGATCGCTTATCATTTAATCATTGACAATAAAAGAATCGCAGATGAAGCCGCCAAGGCAGAATTAAAAGATTTTTATGTGGCGTCCAGCCCTCCGCCGGTAGCGTTTAGTCCTAACGAGACTAATAGCAGTCCATTGAGGCCCCACCCAGAAAGAATTGCACGTATGTTAAAATATGAGACAGTTAATATTAATTTTTTACAAGTCTATCTTCTATTTATGAGTAAATCGGTAAAGATTATTACGAAAAATTGTTCTTTGCATGTAGCTATATATTTGCAATAATGTTTCAGCTTATCGGGAACGTCAAGGTTCACAAGGCAGTGCACCTATTCAGACACAGGGAAATCGTGGCACACCTGTAAAGAGAGCGAAGTGGCATTTAGGAATTAGATCGCAATCCAAACCCAACGATATCATGAATGAAGTTTATCGTGCTATGAAGGCGCTCAATTTTGTAAGATTAATAAGGAGTGATATCTAATTGTTTAAATATGTGACATTACGTAAAATGTTTTTTTTTTTTCAGGAATGGAAGATCATTAACACATACAGCGTTAGAGTAAGACATAAAAACAAATTGACCGACAGATATAGCAAAATGTCGTTACAATTATATCAAGTTGACCATAAGAGTTATTTATTAGATTTTAAATCCTTGTCCAACGAAGAAGAGGACATTGGACGAGGTAAATGTTCTTTTCATGTCTATGTAATGCAAGTGATTATGCGCGCACACGCGTATGTATGTGAAACTGCAATTCTAATCTATATAAAAAGAAATATATATGTTCTTTTAGATCCGACATTGCCGCCTCCGCAGGCAACTGGTCATCACACAATGGAATTTTTTGAAATGTGTGCGGCATTAATTACACAATTAGCACGATAACGTGCCTGTTTTTTTTTTTATTACATTAAATTGTTATATACTATGCTTTTAACATTGTATAGTTTAAAATAAATGCAGCTATTATAAAACACAAAATAAAAGTCTTGCCCTTTACAAAATAATTTTAATAATAAAGGCTGTTTTTCGACCTCAAGTTGCCTCAAGTTTTTTTAAAATCTTATAGAAATAACAAATAGCAGCATTTACATACATAATCATTTATTATCGAGTGTGCTATAATTGAACGTTACATCATTATGATTTATTATAAATTACAACACAAATATATATTTATCTAAAGATTATTAACCTTATTACTTATTACCGTATTTTATTCATGAAGTCGGCTCGCTATTAGAAAAACTAAAAAATATGTGTGCATACGCTTATAGAAAAATATACATTACTATATCCTTGTCGTATTTAAATTTGTCTCATGTTATACATACAACTGAACTTGCTTTGATGAGTCATGTATATGAAAATTCGATCTAAATTATTTATGACGTTATAATCGTGATTTTGTTTTCTAATGATTCATTGACTGAATTAAATTTGTAATAAAAATTCCTAAAATTAATATACACAACAATTAACTATCGCGTGAAAATGTACGCTGTAATTGGTGTAAATTACTTAAACATTTGTATATCACCATATGATGTCTTATGCTGAAATTCATTTAAGCACCATCTGTCATTGGAATATTGGTAATTAAAGATAAATATACTTAATGGCACATACCAGACCTTCCCTTCCTTTACAAATCCACGATTTGAATCACGTAATGCTGCCAAAGAAACTGCCTGTAATTTATTATTCAGCTTGCCTTGTTACACATATCAAAATTGACAAAAAAAAATACATTTAACTATTTTATATTTTACCATATGTTCAAACATTAAACGGAAGAGAATCTTGCCCGAACGCATGATTTATTGATATGGAATAATCCAGTTTTGTCTTAATACTGCGCATAATTTTAGGAAGATTATGGAAAACTTATACACGCTGTAACTACAATGATGATGATAATGGAATGACGATGATGGAAATGTCAAATGCACATATTAAATCAAGAAGTTTGAGTGACAAAATACAATGCGCGTGATTGTGAAAAAATGAAGTAAAATTTCGTCGCTAGCGGTTACGTGGCGTTAATGTGTTGCTGAAAACATGTAACAGAGCTACGTTTGAGAAGGTACCAATATGAGAATTCATATAATACCGATGGTCATAAAATATTTTACTATTATTTAAATAGCAGTGCTTCGGCAATCAAATTTCTGATAATTTTAGAATTTATCCGCAATAAAAGTTTCGTTAAAAATTTAATATTCACATTAAAAAAGTTCGCTATTAAAATAATTCTTATTAAATTCTGCGTAACTATAAACAACTTTTTGATACAATTAACCTTTCCATCATTATATATATAAATACAACTTTCTAGCACAATATGTTGCTCCATTGGTGGCACAACCTATGGCTAACAGATATTGTATGTACCATAACATCGAAGCTTTAAACTCCTAAAGACAACTGTACTTCTATCGAAATATTTTAGCGCCTTGACTATTTTTTGTTTTTTTATTTTCTCAAGTGTTAATAGCAAAATAAAATAAAATCAAGTAAGTATATATACAGTATGCTTTATCATAGTCACTTATGACTAGAAGTATTATCGTATATTCAATGCAGAATATACTATTCCACAATTTTAGGAATATATAATCGTAGTAATTGCTAATAAAACATTTTAAGGAGCACACACATGCTTTTTTTTCATCGCAATATCCATAAATAAAAGTGATAAATTACATTTATCAATAATATAATTATAATCTTCTATAATCAACAAGTCCATGATGAGAAATTGTTGAGTGTAAATGAAAAACTGTGCATGTACCAAAACCATTTCGAGCACTAATAAATTTCTAAATAAACAATAAAAACTTAAACATAAGTGAACGTTAAACTAGTGCATTATATTAATATCTATATAAGAAAATGTAGAGTATTATATATGCAACATGGTAGCTGCATATATAAATATGTCTGTAAATTAAAACTGTTTAGTATATATCAGAGTATACACCTTATAAATATCGTACTTTATAAAAATTATGTTGTTCGTTATTTCATTCAAATACAGCTTCGATTTTTAATAAAATAAAATCGTATTAATATTTCTGGATACGATAAATATGTATTATATCTAAGAATAACTTTATAAAATTATGGTTGTGCTTTGGGCAATTAGCAATGTATAATATAAAATGATGGATTGACATGTGACTAAATTAACATACTGCAGAAATACTAACACAAATCTCTATACAAACATTCCTTACGTTTCACCGTATTGCACAAAAGTCTGGTGTTAATTTTCTTATTATATACAACAGATGTAGAGAAGGTACAGTTGTTTAGACTTGGATGTAATCGCATCTTTGAAATGGCACATATAATAGATGTTATTAGTAACTCTAAATTTTGATAATATAGGAGGTGTTTTTCTTCCCATTGTTTCGCACGTGTGGTGCACATCACCGTTAAAGAATTTTTGTTAAATCTCCTGATTGTCTTCACCAGTCTCATTATCTACAAATTCCACATGCGTAAACGGGAAGTGTCCAACTTTGCCATGTAATTCACCTTCCCATTGACCGTTAATATTAGTCTTTGTCACTTTTATCATATCACCTACTTCTAATTTTAACGCAGTTTTGTCATACGCGTTCGGCACTCTCGCCTGCTTCACTTTGGCAAAGGCCGGCAGTGTTCTTTGAATATTCGATCTTCGCGTTATCGTCGCCTGTCCCGTCGGTTCTACGTGAGGCACCTGCGACGTAGGCCCTGAATTCGAGTTAGAGCCGGAACTACCGCCACTTTCAGGCCGTGAGTTATTTTCTATTATCATATGACTATCGTCGTCGTACTTCTGAACGTACGGTACCGGGATCGAACCAGTTTGGCCAACACTGTTTCGAGCTGTCCACCATTGTTCCTCATCTTTTGATATTACAGTGAGTATATCACCTATGTTATAAATTTTTTATTAATACAACTGTGGAAAGTAGAACTCGGAATATATTATAAACGTGAAATCAAAGAAAATTATTATATACCTTTCCTAAAAGGTAAGTCCTCAGAGTCATTGCCTTCAAAATCATATTTTGCAATAACCCTTTGCGTTTTCTTTGGCGCCGGCCTAATTAACGGTGTGGTATCTAAATAATGAAGTTTATAAAAGGCGAGAAGACTTGGAATATCTGGAAACATCTGGTCACCAATTCGATAACGAATCTGATCGCCTTGCTGGATTTTATTGATGATGTAGTGGCTAACTTTGCTGTCTTCTCTTACACACAGTACGAAATCCCCATGTATGGAAGTGCTATCTCTCACCAGAAACACACCCCCTTCTTTTTCGCCCATCAATAAGTCAGATGCATCCTGTCGCGACATAGCACCAAAGTACCAGCTAGAAAAAAAAAAATCCAATGATCGAAATAAATAATTTTTCGATGAGAACGATATTTTCTTTTAAATCGAAAAATATAAAACAATCTTGTTATAATTATTCTTAGATATTAAAGTGTAAAATAATTAAACAATTAAGCTTTATTTAATAATTTTCAGAACAAAATATATAAAAAAAAAAAATTAAGTTATAATTATCGTTTATTATAAAAAGATCTTGTTATAATTATTCTTAGATATTAAAGTGTAAAATAATTAAACAATTAAACTTTATTTAATTATTTTCAGAACAAAATATATTTAAAAAAAACAATTAAAATTATAATTATCGTTTATTATAAAAAGATCTTGTTATAATTATTCTTAGATAATAAAATGTAAAATAATTAAACAATTAAGCTTTATTTAATAATTTTCAGAACAAAATATATAAAAAAAAGAAAATTAAAATTATAATTATCGTTTATTATAAAAAGATGTCTACAAACCAAGTGCTCGCAAGAAAAATCCGACAAAACGTTTAAAAAATAGCGAAGAAATAAAGAAATTAAACTCGCCTGATCGAGTTGACAGTTCGAAGCGAGCAACTACTCGTACCGCATGGACTAAAGATAAGCTATCCAGTGCTCCGAGATTGGGTGAGTTAAAAGAATAATAATAATCATAGCTTTTCCCAAAGGGTCGTTAAGTGATATGCGACACAGTTTCAAACGCCATTACGCCAATGATACTTAATGCAGGGCCATGACACTTGGCCGATGAATCAAAACATGGGAATTCTCCCGCACGTACCTCGACTTGTCGTACTGATCGAAGGTCGCAGCCATTGTCGTGCCGATTAGGGGCTTCCAGGAGAGGGACAGCGAAAGAAGTCTTTCGTTAATAGTGAATTAATATGTTACGGGGCGCGTTTGACGGGGCGGAAAGGAGGGTGAGGAACTCGGTCCAGGCTCCTGCATAGTAAGAGACGGCCGGTCGGTCAAACTGCTGCTGCGGTCCGGATCCGTCGACGGCCGAGAGATGCTACGCGTCCGTACACCGTCGCCCGAGGGGTACCCCGGTCCAAGGAAACTATCACTCCGCCGCCGAACGTCTCTCGCGCGGCGCGGTCTCGTGTGAGCGGATCGTCGACGACATGTCGAGAGACCGCGCGTCTTCTTCTTCCGTCTCTCCCTCTCGAGTGAAACCCTTCGAGATTTGATGTTGCGAAATCGCCACGTGTTGTATATACGTCGCTCACTCGCCACTCGCGCACCAAAGACCCGTCGAGTAAACGACGAACTCACAAAAATGGTCGCCGCCGTAATACGACATTTGTCGGTGAATGCTGAAGAGCAGATCCGCAATGCTCGTCGCGCGACACATGAAACACCAGGCTTAAGCTTGACGTAAATTTTTTACGGCAACGGTTACGGATTGGTCGAAAGCCTTACTGTTACTATTACGGTAAGTGTGTGTGGCCAGCTTAAATTGCGCTGGTGTGCATCCAGCATTAGCCTATCACGATGATATTGCGTGTGAATACCTCAGAACCGTCCCGTAGTGACAAGTAAAAAGGAGCGTAGAGAACGTAAGGTTATGTTGCGCTGAATTGTTCCTTGTCGAACACGAATAACAGAAGTCTGTGGCATATTTGTTTGCGAGACACTTGTTTCTACCTCGTCAATCATGACGCTCACAAATAAAGTAAGAAATACATTTAATGTTATTTTATTTCGTTTTATCGTTTTCTATTTATTTGAGACGAAAAAAATTTTTTAGATGGAGATCGACGAGAAGAATGCCAAGGGAGAGGGTTTCAAACCGTATTACATTACAAAAATTGAAGAATTGCAATTAATTGTCGCTGAGAAGAGTCAAAATTTAAGGAGATTGCAAGCACAGCGTAATGAGCTCAACGCAAAAGGTATTTATTTCGAAACAAAATTTTTACAAAACTCATTTAAGTTCTATTTGATCTTTGTGTAAAAATGTTTATAGTGCGTATGTTACGCGAGGAGTTGCAACTTTTGCAAGAGCAAGGCTCCTACGTTGGTGAAGTAGTTAAACCAATGGACAAAAAAAAGGTCTTAGTCAAAGTACATCCAGAAGGAAAGTTTGTGGTGGACATAGATAAAAACATTGACATCAATGATGTGACTCCTAACTCGCGAGTAGCTCTTCGTAATGAAAGTTACACCTTGCATAAAATACTACCAAATAAAGTTGACCCACTTGTTTCTCTCATGATGGTGGAGAAAGTGCCAGATTCCACATATGAAATGGTTGGGGGTTTGGATAAGCAGATAAAGGAGATAAAAGAAGTCATAGAGTTGCCAGTAAAGCATCCAGAATTATTTGATGCTCTGGGAATTGCTCAGCCTAAAGGTGTACTTCTGTATGGACCACCAGGTAACAATTATTTTATTAAAAACGTATTTTTTTATTTTATTAAAAACGCATTTTTTATTTTATTAAAAACGCATTTTTTTATTTTATTAAAAACGCATTTTTTTTATTTTATTAAAAACGCATATCGCATTTTATTAAAAATGTATATCGCATTTTATTAAACGCATTTTATTGAAAATGCATATCGCATTTTATTAAACGCATTTTATTAAAAATGCATATCGCATTTGATTAAAAATGCATATCAGATTTGCATATTCTGTTTTGTCTGATGTGCAAAATCTTTTAGGTACTGGTAAGACTCTGCTAGCAAGAGCAGTTGCGCACCACACCGAGTGCACTTTTATTCGTGTATCTGGATCCGAGTTAGTGCAAAAATTTATCGGAGAAGGTTCTCGTATGGTACGCGAACTGTTCGTCATGGCAAGAGAACACGCACCGTCCATAATATTTATGGACGAAATCGATTCCATCGGAAGCTCTCGAATTGAGTCTGGATCTGGTGGTGATAGTGAAGTATGTACGAAGTATGAATACAAAATAATTGTATAATTATTCTGTATTAATCTAACATTGTATTTTTTCAGGTACAACGTACAATGTTAGAATTACTTAATCAATTGGACGGTTTTGAAGCAACGAAAAACATAAAAGTTATTATGGCTACAAACAGAATTGATATTCTCGATCCCGCATTATTACGACCCGGACGCATTGATCGTAAGATCGAATTTCCACCTCCAAATGAAGAGGCTAGATTGGATATTCTAAAGATTCATTCTAGAAAAATGAATTTGACACGTGGAATAAATCTGAGAAAAATAGCCGAACTTATGCCTGGTGCTTCAGGAGCAGAAGTAAAGGTAATGTTATGTAAAATTACATCACGATTTCATAGCAGTTAGTATAAAATAAATAACAAATTTAAATTTAAATATCTGCTCTTTATAGGGTGTGTGTACGGAAGCTGGAATGTACGCGCTTAGAGAACGCCGAGTTCATGTAACTCAGGAAGATTTTGAGATGGCTGTAGCAAAGGTAATGCAAAAAGATTCTGAGAAAAATATGTCGATTAAGAAGTTATGGAAGTAATTAATTTTGTAATTTTTTCAATGTTGCAAACACAAATAATCTATGCTATTCTCTTGTAAACGGATTATTTTAAATGACAAATATATTTAAGATGTGTGTGAACTTTATCTATAAAAAATAATACAATAAAACTTCAAAATAATATCACGATAAAATTTTTTATATGAAATTATTTTATTATCAATTACGATATTAAAAATGCCATACCATTATTATTAAATATAATTTAAAACATTTTTGATTATGCATATATCTTACATAGTAACAGTAATACTGTTGAAACAATGTTTTTCATAATCATGTCTATTGATATTAATAGCGAGTTGTGACTTAAGTATTTTCTCGTAAAATATGGGATATCTGCCAGTACATACTGTTTGACATTTCATAAAATTAAAAAAAAAATAAAACCATCAACCATGTACTTTATTCCGAAAATACAATAAAATATCCTACAATGCAAAAAAAAAAGAAGGAAAAAAAACATACTTGGTACACAGACGTACAAAAAAATGTATGAAAAAATTTAAATAAAATTATATCGTTGCTGCAAAGGAATATTGATTGCTGCATTGCACAATATAATTTCTAGATTAACTTGCATTCTAGCTGACTGCCTCATAAAGATTTGCCCCGAGTATTTTAAGATCATTATTTATCATCAAACACTGGAGCCAATCTGCTGGAAAATCGTTCTGTGTTGGATTATCCGGAACCTGGCCGTTCACAATAGGGATAATTTTGGCCAAGGCCATAGTGGTTTTGTTAACATCTATAAATCCACTCGAATCATCCGTCGCTCCTTCTATTATCGGATTTTCAACGCTTGAGCTCGAGGGTGATGTACTGTTCAGCATGCCGTCAATTTTGCAAGGTTCACCAAAGTACGTGGATATACGATCTAGCAGTAAAACAAATCCACTTCGAACATTTTTCTGCATTAAATCCTGAACTTCCTCGCTCTCCAACATATCTAGCATTTGATCCCTCAGTTTCGAATAGACAGACGTGTCGCTATTTTTAATATCCTGTTCCAATGTGTAACAAATAAAGTTTTTTATAGGATCTCTAGAGCTGTCGGCGGATATTGAAGACGTGATTGTCCAATAAATCTGTAGTAAGTCTCTCAATGTTAACCGCTCAGTCAGAGACATAGAAGCCATGACTTCTTCAACTTTACATTTTATGAAACTGCTCAAACTCTTAATACCGTTGTATATAAAGTAACTAGAAAGAGCCATGTATCGAGCTTGCACCTCGCTGCCGATCGTTCCGTTGTCCACGCTCTGCATGCCTTTGTACATGTGCCCGCTGATCAAATTGAGCTGGATTCTAAGAAATGTAACTAGCATTGTATAAGAATAAATTATTACAGTCGATCGCGTAATTGCTAACACTTTTAATCGACTCCAGGATTTTATCTTATCAGCGGAGCCAGTTCTAAGCTGATATATGATGACCTCCGTATCGTTTTCCTTGATCACGGAGTTCCTTAAATTCACCGCGAGCGACGATATCATTTGATTGCAGGTTCTCTCTGTACTTTCGTAGTACTGTCGTTTCCGTGACGTCTCCATCAGCATCCTAATCTCATTTTCTTGCCACTCCCGCAATTTACGTTGCGTGTAACGCGTCAGGAAAATAACGCTGCTTATGACGACACTCCCGAATATGAACTTGCGTCTGTGCCGGCTTAAAAATCCTCGAATGCTCGAAAACATGTCTAGCCGTTTATCCAGTGCATATATAAATATATTTCAGAGCTCTTAGAATCTATGCATGATAAACTTTTATACATAATATTTAGAGTAACAGCGTGTTCACTCCATGCTACTCGAGTCGGACATATTCATAGCAACGCGTTCCAGCCTGTTTGTAATATAATTAGTTGTGTCAATAAATCTCTCCACGCAATTGACAAGACACTTATGAACCTTGGGCTCTAAGTGCAATGATGGCTTATCCATGCAAATTTCCCAGCAGAGATCTGTCAACTCATGTACCAGTCCCTAAAAATATTATCTCCGATTATGTAAGTAATCTATCGTTCTTTACACGTGTAACATCGAGAGATAGGTTAAGAAATATTTAATAAAATAGATAGATAATTCGAGGTATATTTATAAAGTACCGATAAAACTTTAAAATTAAATTATTCAACAATACTGAAAATAATAACAGCAACGTAAATAAATTATTACGGTAAATGTATAGAAAACGGGCCTACTCTCCGATCTTCTTTAAATTTTGCACACGCGTAAATTTTGACCTGTAAAAAACGATTTTGATAATTAAAATTGTCGTAAAGCATTAATAACAGGGTTACGAATTTTTTTTAATTGACACGTAGTAAATTAGGTAATATGTCACAACAAATATCTACGCATACTCTGCATGCTCTCTTACCTTTTTTTTTGCTTTAACATACCCCCCTTACTTGCCCATCTTACCATTTTATTTAAGTTATTTTAAAGCAGGAAAATATAATAAAACAGTAAAAAAAATTATTTAATTTTATAATTTAATTATTTATATAAATATTATAAAATTAAATAATTTTTCTACTGTTTATGTAAATTATTTTAAAGCAGGAAAATGGTAAGGAGGGCATATTAAAGCAGAACAAAGGTAAGGGGGCAGGCAGAGTATGCGTAGACATTCGTGGTGTGACATATTACCTAACCTAATAATTATTCATTTGAAAAAAATCATAACTTTATTACTCATGCTTTACGATAATTTTAACAAACAGATTCGTTATTTACAGGTCGAAATCTACGCGTAACCAAAATTTCAAGAAGATCGAAGAGTAGGCCCGTTTTCTATACATTTACCATTATTACAAATTAAATTATAAATTAATTAATAATTAATGTCATTATCTAATATTTTTCTTGATACCGCAGACATAATAAAAAAAAATTTTTTAATCTACTACGTCGAGGAACTAACCTGAAATTGCTGCTTTTTTGTTTCAGTCTCGATGAAATGTTGCAACTGATCGTCCAAGACAACCTGCGTGTTAGAGTTTTCCATAAGACTCATACTTCAAATCCTCACGATTGTATATCTCTCCGCGATAATGCAAATTCTCGGCCTTTTAGATAAAACACCCGTAGTTTTGTGCAAGGTAACGATATTCCGAACCGGTTTACATATTCGCAAGCAAGTCCTAACTTATTTTTTGTCTGCAGTATTTATTCCGCATCACTCACGCATAGAGATGATAGAGAGTCAGAGAGATAGCTGCGCACAAAGAGCTGGCCTTGCACTTGTGTGCAAAATCGTGGCAGCCAATTGGCGAACGAATTTACGAAGATCTGATTTTGATGTCAAATTGGAAAAAAGCTACACACGAAACGAGCACGCCCACTGGATCTTCTGTTGAACCTAACCTTTTACAACACGTTGACCAGTCCGCCCCACCTTCAGTTCAGTGGTCGCAGATTTTAGACGGGCAACATACGCACACTAGGCACAATGCCGTGTCCGTGTGTGCCCGTAGCGCCAGCTAATGCCTCGGACGCAGAGAGCCCAACTCGGAATCGCGGCTTCCACGCGTTCAGATATAGAGACTCGTCCGTGTGAAGCCAGCGTTTCGGCTGCCGTCGGATAGAAGAACAGGCCAGACCTATACACTGTCTGTCCTGTTCTTTCGTGGCGTCGCCGGCACATATCGCAGATCCGCTTCTCGGTAACATCGCGGAGTCTTAAATAATTTTAAATAGTACGAAATCCGAGTCACCGAATTGTGTATTGTACGACATTTTCAAGATATAATGTAATATAAATTTTTAATGTACAATGCAGCAAAAATTTTCCGTCCCACTTAAACAGACTGCGGACTGTCGGTTGTATATACTTTTCATATTTTCTGCAAGTACAACCGGTGTGGTTAAAAATTTTTGATGCATTCTACACATCACTCATACCTAGTTTAAATTATTATAAAACAAGGAAAAATTGTTCGAATAGGACTTATAAAACTACTGAAATACGCGTCGCACAATCCGGCGTAACGCGAATCTCAAGCAGCAGATGCCAATTTCCCGAATTGCGTGCAGTAGCGCACGCACTATCAGTCACGGCTAACGAAACAGAAAACGACACTCCGCGAGGGACCGACGAATACTCCGGGCTGTACAACGATCAATTAAAAATAAATTGAAAACGCGAATTATAACCCGAGAGCGCGAAACAATATTCCGATCACGAGAAAAGCGACCTTGTTTTATAATAACTTAAACACAACACCCCGTATAATATACAAAAACGCAAAACTGTACGCTCACACTCACACTCGCTCACATAATATTCACCGCGCACTTCATAACACTATGACTCATATTCACCGCGCATTTTATTACAATATCACTCATACTTAGTTTAAATTATTATAAAACAAGGAAAAATTGTTCGAATAGGACTTATAAAACTACTGAAATACGCGTCGCACAATCCGGCGTAACGCGAATCTCAAGCAGCAGATGCCAATTTCCCGAATTGCGTGCAGTAGCGCACGCACTATCAGTCACGGCTAACGAAACAGAAAACGACACTCCGCGAGGGACCGACGAATACTCCGGGCTGTACAACGATCAATTAAAAATAAATTGAAAACGCGAATTATAACCCGAGAGCGCGAAACAATATTCCGATCACGAGAAAAGCGACCTTGTTTTATAATAACTTAAACACAACACCCCGTATAATATACAAAAACGCAAAACTGTACGCTCACACTCACACTCACACTCACTCACATAATACTTCATCGCGCATTAGATCGCTCGCAGGATAGTCCACGACGCTTCCGTTAAATCCTCGATCTTGACAAAAGAAATATGATGTATCTTGATGTATCTTGATGTATCTTGATGTATCTTGATGTATCGTCGATGAAACTTTTATTTAATTATTACTCCTCAAGGCGCTGACTAATCGAAGTGACCGTGAACTTAAACTTGAACTCCGGTAGAGAACAGTTATCCCCCCTTTACACATCCGTTCCCGACTACATTTAGGCGCGAAATGAGGGTAGCGCGGTCGTGATAACGGTACTTATGTTGAGGGGGTAATTAATTGGCGCACTAGGGAAAAAACGTTCCCACCTATCAGGTGATAAGAGAAGGGTTGTAATTGGTCGGCATGGGGATGATACCGCGAGTGTCCAATGAGTGTGAAAAATTTTGTATTGCGACCCGTTTATTTTTACCGTTATGCGCACTTTTTTGGCGCCGTTCATTCCGCTGACAACAAACTTTTTGAAAAATAGCGGATGCAAAGCGTGCGCATGGTTTGTTTTAATATTCAAAAAAGAAAATAATTTAAACGGCTATGGACAATTTTTTTCCCGCGAAGCATACTCGTAAAGGCAATTATTTAGACATTTGTCGGTATAAGAAAAAGAGAGTTCGCAGTTTTACAATAAGTTAATCCGTAGAAAGCGAGAGTGATAACGTGCAAAAAAGCCACTCAATTATTTCGACGATTATTGTGGATAAAAATTAGACATGCCGCTTCTCATCCGCGATATCGTAAAGTCAAATAGAGCTTTAGTGACCAGCACGCGCGAGTGATTTTCACATACGCGGTGTAAAACGAACCCCGCTAATTAAATTATATGTAGAAATTTAATCCGCTCATTAACAATAAACGATCCGATCGATAGCGTTCGTTTTAATCTAGAAACGTGAGATTGAGTTATCGCATAATAGCTACGCGCATTAAAGCGCGTTTCACCGATGCACATATCGGCAAAAATCTTAAATAAATTTATACTTGTTCGCGATCAAAATCTTTCTCTCTACGCGCTGAAATCTCTAATGGTCAGTTTAGCCGCGGAGCCTCAGCGTGCGGGTGTGTTGTTAATCGCTCCGCAATTACGCGTATTTAATTATAAAATCATTATAAAATCTTTTTATTTTACTGTTAAGTTTATATTTCTGCTCTCATCTTATAACTCGGCGATGTTAGTGTGAAGCGAATCTGTGATAACTGCCGGCGACGCCGCGAAAGAGTAGGACAGTGTATAGTTCTGGCCTTTTTTTCTATCCGACGGCAGCCGAAACGCTGGCTTCACACGGACGAGTTTCTATATCTGTACGCGTGGAAGCCGCGATTCCGAGTTCGACTCTCTGCGTCCGAGGCAGGCGCTACGGGCACACACGGACACGGCATTGTGCGTAGTGTGCGTATGTTGCCCGTCTGAAATCTGCGACCACTGCTTCAGTTAAGTTTTCTGTCACCGTCGCGAATGTCGCGGTCGGGAACGTATGGTTCGTCGTGCGTCGACACGATTTCATTTCACTCACTCGAGCGGCGCTCCTTATCAGTCTTATCACCTCGCCCTCGCGTCGATATGGCCTGGCTGTCCGGTCTTGCTGACAAGGCGGAGAACCTGTTGAACAAAATTGACAAGAACACCGCGGCCGTCTTGAATAAAGACAAATACGAGATGCCACAGGGTCACCTGTCAGAAGTTACGTGGCTCTCTCCGGAATCTGGGTAATTGCGTTCATGTCAATCTCAGGTTACCACCGAAATACTTAAGCCCGACGACCACATCCCGTCAGTTTGTTATCTCGCTTTATTTCTGCACAGTGGAATATAAGTAGTGTAAATTTATCTTGTCAGAATGTTACTTCGATTTTTGTTAACATATTGCTGCTAAAAACCAAGACCACTGGAAGAATACATGATAAAAAGTGAATATTAAAAGTATTAAATTTATGATTTACAGAAGTATATTATATTCTTTTTTTTTTTTTCTCTTACTCAGGATAAATGAAAGTGCATCCAAAACGCCTCTATTAGGACTACAGGATCATATTCCTTACACAGCTGCAACTTCAAGCTTGACATCAGTGAATCTGTTGAATGTAGGAGCACCTAAGGAGGATGCATTGTTTACATACTTGAATACACCTGATCCAAGTCCAAAGAGAATGACAGAGTCCTATAAATCACCATCAACTACATCATCATTATTGGTGGAGCATCCTACTGATGATACAGACTCAGATCTATCAATTCAGAGTGGTCAACTTAGTCCAACTCCATCTCATGTCTCAATAGAAATGATTCCCAATACCTTGGATAATACAGATGCAGAGATAAATGTAGAAAATGCAAATTTACACTTATATAATGGAACTGAAGGCCAGGACTATGAAGATGTGAGTAAGTCAACAATGGATTCTATACAGAATGGTAAGTGTAAATTTTTACATAAAATATCAATCTCTAGGGTCTCATTTCTAACATATTTTTTATTTTTATATTACAGAACACAATACTGTGGAAGAACATTCAAACACATCTTATCCTCAGTTGAAATACAAAATAAACTCAAACAGTGTAAAAGTAGAGAGTTTAGATAATGAAATTGATTCAGTCAATAAACGAAAATATATAAGAGAGATGGAGAGGCACTTGGAGAAACAAAACGAGTTTCTTGGAAAGCAAACAGATTATCAAAAGGAAATTATAGCTTTAAATGAAAAGCTTAAAGCCTTAGAAACGGAAAAATTGGAGCAGTCAAGGCAAATAATAGATTTACAATCGATTATTGACAGAAACAGGCAGGAAATGAACTCTATTAGATCCGAACTGGAACAGCATAAAGCTAGGGCGCTAAGAACCTTACAAGAAAAGGAAAAACTTATAACAGAACTTAAGAGCAATACACCTACAGCCATGGATGAAGCCACCATCATGGAGTTAAATCAATTAAAGTAATGTTAATTAACATTTTATAAATTAATTTCGACACCTGAGGTTGATCTATGAACATTATATGTTTTATTAAATCAGACAGGAACGTGACAGCGTCAGAGAGGAAAATCAACAAATGTGTCAACAGCTGAAATTACTGCGCGAAGAATTGGTAAATACAGATCTGAATTTAGAAAAAATAAAACAAAAATCAGCAGAAACAAATCTACAAAATCAAGAAATTCTTGCCAATGAAAGACGTCGAAGATTAGAGGCGGAAGAAGATATGAGATTACACTCGGAAGTAAATTAAAGTATTTTTTACATCTTTAAATTATTTAATTAATAAATTAAAACGATTAAAAATAATAAATAATTTTTTAGGAAATAAGATCTTTAAAAGACGAATTAATTAGTCAACGTAATGGATTTAGTTTACAATTGCAAAAGCAGAATTCAGAGATTTCTAAGCTTAAGTTACAACTATCAGCACCGGCAACACTAAGCAATGAAATGGATTCGAGAATAGCAACTCTTACTCAAACTCTGGTTTTAAAGCAACAAGCATTGGAATGTTTAACGACAGAAAGAAATGCATTACGTCTTCAGCTTGAGAAGATCGAGGTAAATACAGTAGTTTACGATATTTTTATAGCGATTACTTTTTAGTATAAAGTTTTGGTATTATAAAATATTTTATTTTCTAAAAAATAGTTTTGTGAACTTTATGTGTATGTGTGGATACTAACAACAGTTTTTTGAACAGCATGAGTACAGGAATGCTGCAGGCAGTTTACGGAGAAACATATCATATAATAATATAAACGACACGGACGATGCAAAAGCTCAAGTTCCCACTTTTTTAATGGAAACGCCGTTTGACACCAGCGTTACTAGAAGAGTGAAAAGAGCTTACTCTTCGTTGGACGCTATAAGTATTCGTACAGGAGTATTTTTAAGGAGATATCCATTAGCAAGAATTTTAGTACTAACTTACATGGTAAGTATATAAATAAGTAATGTTGTAAAATAAATTACGCTTATAAAGGAATGATATATATTTTTATAGGCACTGCTCCAGTTATGGGTTTTAATAGTTCTCTTATCTCAATCACCAGAGGCCCATTAATAAAAATAAGAATCTCTACATTATAAAACTTTTTATGAATATCAGAAAGCAATATTTATGACAGATTAGAACTTGTACAGTTTAAAATATCGTAGTTTTATCTATAAAATTGTTGTTAAATAAGCGTTTAAATAAAATTGAATGATAAATCAGCGATACTCGCAAAATGTATATGATTGTAAAATTCTTTATTTTTATACTATGTATTTAAAAGCGTATGATGTTACAAGACAATATGCATTTAAAAGAAAAATGTTAAAGACAAAGGGTATAAATAAATTGTTACACATATAATACTACGTTACAGAAATAATGTAATTATAATTTATTATCGAGTTTGAGATTTTTTTACGGCAACGAAAATTGGTTTCGTCTTTTAAAGAATCCAAAGAAACACAGTGTGTATTTCAAGTGTATATTTTCCCCATAATTTTTAAGTCACACAAGCTATACAAAATATATTGATATACGATATAATTACGAATATTGCTCTGTTAAATACGAATTTTTTTTATTACAATATTTGATTCCGTTGTTTCTAATAGTATCAGGAATAATTAAGCACAGTGATATGACAAGACATTATTTGTAAATACATTTGTAATGGATTTATACCTGCGCACACGCGCACGAATACATACACACGCATACCTACATATTTGCACAAGATCAAATTTATGAAATACGTTGTAATCATGCTGACAGAAAAATATCCTTATTTATATAAATACGGCAAATATTACGACAGACATAAGGTCTAATTGTAACATTAGATCTAATTGTAAATAGTGTCTAATCGCCACACATTGTAGATATATATATATATATATATATATATATATATATATATATATATATATATATATGTACATATATATATATATATATATATATATATGTATTGCTCCAGTGATTGGAAAGTAGCGCGTACATGCACTTTAGGCACAAATTCTCTATTCGCGTATAATTTGATTGAATATAATGCTAAAAGGATATTTATCACATAACTTTCAGTATGAAATTATTAATTGTATCCCTGAAATATGTATGTATATATATGTAACTATGATTTTATCACACAATTCTCTCTAAAGTATATTAAATGCGGCATTAACATTGC
Source organism: Cardiocondyla obscurior (assembly GCF_019399895.1). Lineage (NCBI taxonomy): Eukaryota > Metazoa > Arthropoda > Insecta > Hymenoptera > Formicidae > Cardiocondyla > Cardiocondyla obscurior. The sequence continues at coordinate 5,743,251 of NC_091871.1, read as the reverse complement.
TTTCAATTCATTACTCATGTAGATATCTCAAAAGTACACTAGAATCGTAAAATAAAGATTTGTTACTTCTTGAAGGATATCAAACCTTTTCTTTGTATGTATTGTACTCGCATCGCGCCACTTTAAAGTTTAAATAGTTATACGCCCAAAGCAATCGTTCAAGTTGAAATTAAATTAAAACTTTTAGTAATTATACATACTTGATACGTCAAGCTGGACGTGTGCCAAACTAGTAAAAAAGTATCACAAAAAGTTGTCGACAAAATTTCTTCGTACTAATCTTAATTAAGCATGCTCATAATTATGAACCGTCGTGTGGGTGATCCTAGCTTATTGTTGTAAAACGTAAAACATAGTTAATGCTAAAGAAAAAAAAAAGAAAAAAAAAGGTAATAAGTAGGCTGTTTATGAACATAGAAAATTTGTATGATTTGACTTTAGCATGTTATATTGTGACCTGGTATTAATTCTCGCAATATAATTATATCAACTCCAACGCCTTTTCTTTTTTTATATAAAAAGGAAAGAATTTGTATAGTAAATTTTTGTATATAGTAATTTAATGAGTGAACAATTATGTGAGTATTTATAATAAATGTCACACACGTTAAACTAAAGTTTTTCTGTAAAGTTACGTATTAACATATGTGCAGTCACGGAACATCCGTTTGACGGAATGGCCACGTAAATTCGAAAAGATTGCAAAGAAAATAGTGCAGATGTAAATACAAAAACTTCACAGCCATATAACAGCAACAGGGTTCGCTCAATTAACATTTAAATTGTTAGACATTACTGCTTCAACGAAAATCTGCGAGATAATCCTTTTAATGACTTTGATTGGAATATTATTGTAATTATGTAATTTAAAGAATTAATGTTATAAGAAATTTCAAGTTTTCGAAAATTGTAATATTAAAACAGCGCAGATCTTCACCACTTTTAATTTGAAAATACTGTAAGTTGTTTTAAGAAAAGTAATCGATGATAAAGGTGCTATCAACGAAAGATCGTCTGAAGATAACTTGATCGTCCTAATGAATGAATTAATTAATGGCGTTCTTTCCGTATCTTAATTATGTTATTCGAAGCGATTGTGCACTTTTAAATGTTCGTACCGTTTAAATCTTTACTAATTGTACGATAAGGTTCGATCAAAGACTACTTGCGCTGTCTAAACTTAACGCTCAACGCTTTATTCGCACTCGGATAATTCGGAATTGTCCGAGAGGAACAATTTCTTTTTTTTCCACTATCCCAAACTGCGAAAATCATAAAAAAAAGGTTTACGAAGTCTAATTGTATATAACGACGTCTAAGAATATTATAATTTTTTTTCACTACTGGTCGGAATAGCTGCGCACGGAATGAAATGCGTACTGGAATTTCTTTTATGTTTTTCAACGTCGCGTTAAATTCTCCAGCTTAATGTTACGAATCGAACATGTTAACGCGAAGCAATTCATTTGTTCGGCGAAATCTCTATCGCGATGCTCCAGATATCGCGGCACGCGAATGTGGAAGCGAAGGGCGCGCACCGAAAGATACAAAAATCGGAACATGCAGCATCGCTTCCTTCTTAAAACTGGAAGTAGTAGGAAGTCACGTTCTCTTTCTAACGATATTACGGAGGAACATTATTCTAAAATCCTCACACTCGAATAGCTCAACCTCATCTTAATCGAGTTTCTGACCAGAACTCCCGTTGAATTTATCCCGATAACGCGCGACAAATATAATTTATCAATAATCGCCGGTAATAATAAACGAATTATATTTGCCGCACGTTATTGGAATAAATTTAACGAAGACGCTGGTGCACAAAGGGAGTTACGAAGAGTCCGTAGGACTAACTTATCAAGAAATACATCTGTCAGTTTCTTTTTTTTCTCCTCTCTCTTTTCTGTGTAAAACAGAAGAAGAGTATGTTGGAGTTTCCTTTTAAAGAGAAGAATATTAAAATATGTGTAAAGTCTATATATGCGGAATAGGCAAGTGCCTAAATGACTATTACCCGCTCTCGCGTGATTGGGGGTTTATCAATCAACGTCCGGGCGACGAAGAATCAACTTCTGCTTGCAACCGAATCTTCAAACCGGAACTCGACTCGCCGTCGGGACATTTGCGATCGCGGCAGGGGGAATCGCGAAAAGAACATCTCGTCGCATCAGCGTCCAGCGGGGACGTTAAATTCGACGTGTCCTCTTCTGCAGAGGATGACTCTTCCGGATGCGCCGCTATTCGTGGCATGTCGGATTGGTCTTCCGGATTGCTCGACAAGGAGCTGAGATACTGCTGCGTTTCTGCTCGCAATGCGTCCAGCCGCTTCTGTAGCAGGTGATTGCGTCGTACAAGATGGATCGTGCGTATCACGATGCTCAGGAGATCTGTGGGAGGGATCGAGAGCGTGAAACGTGGACCGAATATTGTGCGGGAAAGCGGAGGTGAGTCTTGCAGGTTATTCATAAAGAATTATTGTTATTGTCATTATCGCTTACTTATGAAATAATAATAGTTATAAAATAATCTCAAAATAAAATGCAATAGGCAGATCGTAATGCCACGCTTGAGCTTTACCTCTCCGTTCTTCAACGAGTTGTCTGTAGCTCTTGTTTACGTTCGTAGCATGCTCCCTACTTCGGACTTTCGCCATGGAGTAATTCGTCACCATGTTCGTGCCCTCAGATCTCCGTGGACAGTTTTCATCGGGCAGCAAGAATCTCTCGGCGATTGTCCCGTTTCGCAATATCTCTTCCAAAGCAAATATCGGCCGTTTTGCGTCACTCTTGGTCCTTTGTCGACGGCGCACGTATGTCCGAACGGCAGTACCCACCATCGGAACCTCAGATACGCAAATGGTCGGTGCCATTTCCGATTTTAGAATCCTGAAACAGAATTACCAACATGATTTACGATGTTTAATAGAGATATTTAATTATTAAAAAGTTGTAAATTTTTTAAATATTTTTTTTACAATTTAAAACTTTTTGTTTGTTACAGGATCGTCGTAGTTGTTTAAATCAACTGCTGCGTATTGGCCGGTGAGTTATATATTTTTTTGATTAATATAAAGCTGAGGAAAAAATATATTATTTCTGAAAAATAATAATTATAATATGTTCATGCAAAGACGGTCTTCACGATTTTTCCGCGATCGTCAGTGATTGTTTTCGGGCTAATCGACAATTCGGGAAGAGATAAGTGCCCTAGTACGCCGACCAATCATAGCGCTCCCTCGATCGCCTAATTGCAAACAATCTACGCGACCCGTTGCGTAGTTGAGAAAACACGCCGGTCACATGCAGAGCGGCTTTCGGTTTTCGAGACGGATATCGAGGTATCTGCGTATGTTTTACGTATTTGTAGTCGGGCGACGATACGACGAGCATGAAAATCTGTCTAAGAGTCGAAATCTCTTACGATCAGTTCAATTGCGGAGTCTCGGGCGTGAGGACGTATCGGTAATCGCTCCGCAATTACGCGTGTTTTCGGCCACAGGGAGAACAGTCTCGCGTACGAATAAGTGTCGATGTCGTCGACTAGGGAACGGGCGATCGTATTCTGTCCTCCTGTGTCGTTCCACTCGTCGTCTTGGGCTCGGTTTCGTGCGTCGAAAGAGTGCTTCGGAACGATAAGGTTACGTAGTGGGTGCAGCTGACGGAGCGTCCGATCTGATATTAGCCGCGTCGCCCGCGATCAAGATTACCGACCCGCTTCTCTCGCCATCTTCTTCAGCGGTATTCAGCGAGTTCCGGGATTCGCCATTGTGAGTACGCGAAATCTCCACCTCGCGCGTCTTCTCCGTCGTACAGATTCTCAACCCGTTTCGAGTCAGTGATTTTTGTGGAACTTTAAGAAGATGAAGTGCGCGGAGAACATTTCACATCGCAGCCCGTCTCATTACGCCGCACGGGAATTAAAAGACTTGGACTTCGCTTTACGTTGCAGCCAATTTTTTGCGTCGAGATCAACAAGAGTGCCGTAGACTATCTCACGAGCATTCAGTACGCGGAAGAAGAACTCGACACGTCCCATCCGAGAGGAGGAGCAGGCCCAGGAAGGGTATCCTGCACCAACAGAGCAGCCCCAGGGTAAGCATAAATTTTTCTTAGTAATTATTTATGGAATTAAATAGTTTAGAATTTTGATAACGTTTTCTTATTTTTTTTTTTTTTATTTAATTAGATTTGATGTCTACAACATAATTTTGTTATTTTTCTGTTACAGATTAGAAGTTCAGTGAGAGATGAAAGTGCCGCACGCCGATATTTAATTATACGAACCGTAGCCGGTTCGTCGGTCGCTTCGGGGATGCCGCTAATTATCGGGCGCTTTTTATTACGATTTTTTTACGGGAGTGCCGAAAAAAAACGCGCGACAGTGTTCAATAATTTTCGCGATAGTAATTGTCCGGGCGCGTTCGCGAGTATCTAGTGCGTGGATGGATGGCTCGTCACGTCCCATCTGAGAGGAGGAGCAGGCCCGGGAAGGACACGGGGCATCATGCATCGGCGGAGCAACTTTTAGGTGAGAAATAATTCTTTTTATAAAATATTAAATAAAAACTTTTACCTTTTTTTTTATTAATTTTATGAACTAATATACCGGCATGTATATATTAATATTTTCCATTTTATGTTACAGCCACCGGCAGAACTCTTCAACTCCGCTGAAGCTCATGCAGAATGGTGAGTGGCATAATTTTTTTTTCGTAGTTTGACTGTCTTGAACCGGCAAGAAATTATTATAATTAATTAACGTCTTTAATTATAATAACGCGCACGAATTGGGACCTATCAAAAAATACGCGAAGCGTGTGCAGGTTTTGTTTTAATTAATATAAAAAAATTGATACTATTTCTCAAACAATGCGCGGTAAAATAATGCATTTGCAAAATAGACAAAACGTGTCATAATTTTTTATTCATGTGCAACTGAATGAGGATACCTATAAATATTTAGAAACACATGTAAGTCCAAGTTGCTGACAGGAAATTATACAGCAATATATGCGGAAAAAAAAGGCTTTTAATACAATGCGGGGAAACGGAATTTTCAACCGGTCAAATTTCTTACTCCTGCTGCTCGTTTCTTTCGCATTGTGCAATAGATCGGCTATTGTCACTGCAATTTTTGCAAAACGCGCGGTCATTATCGGGGGCGACATGCCTCTCTCAATGCTTCTGAATAACATCCGGCGTTTTGACCTATGTGTTCCGCACGTGGGATATCCTGCCACCGCTTTCCGTTCCCCTCCCCCACCTCCCCCCGATGCGATCGATGCAGGCGATGACCTGATTACCGCCGACGTCACTGCACGTGCCTGCACCGAAATAATGCCGAAGCCGCGACGCGACTCCCACTCGCCTCACGGAGCGTATATTTGAGATTGCCTCGACCTCGAGTTCTCCACGTGCGGAGCGTGACGTCGCGACCCGCCACCGCAAGACGCGCGATAAATAAGTGGTAGAGTCCTTGACACGCGGGTGCGTGACGACCAGATAAAGGGCCGCCCGTATTGTCTTCCTGCACTCTCGTCCCTTAATTATTCACCCTCCTCTGTAATTTTGAGTTAATTTTTGGGACCCCCGTCGCGTTAGCCTCGCATTAGATTTCTATTCCGATTATTGCGATTTTGCAGATTTTTTTAAATGCGCTTTTTTTACGCGATTGGGTACTGTATTTAAATTGACGTTTGTTGAATAGTTGGCATACATATAAATATATTTACAGTCTGGTGCAATTTATAATACTAATCGCAGACGCTCTTTTTTTTTTAATATATGTAGTTTTCTAAATATGTTTATATAAAATAATAAGTGAAAATAAATATACTCAGCTAACCATTTGCCTGCGAAATTGAACCGGGAAGCAATTTCTCGTCGAAGCTGTCAAAGTCCAAAGGCCCTACGTGGCCTCAAATGCGCCTTAACTAAAAAATATTTAAAAAAAAAAAAAAAAAAAAAAAAAGAGAAAAAAAATTGTAAAGTTACATATTGGTATCAAATTGAATGCAGTGCCAGCACAATTTTATCTATAGAAACTACGACAGGTATTAAATTGCATATTACGAAGAACAACACTCGAGGCATGCATCCAAGAAATGCATATTGAGCGTTATTCTTTGAGAATGAAAGGAGCCAAGAATAGCGGCCGAGATCTTCATTCATCGCCGGCGTGAAATATCGCAAGATTAATACGCGAGAGTCGGTAATTATATCTTTTTGCGGTGAAACCTTCGCCGACCGTTTATTTCCGCCGGTTCTATTTCAAATCTACGTGTCCGTTCGGTTTCACGTCCCCAGACCGCCTTTTATTGAGCTATATACCCGCGTGACGAAGGCGAGTTTCCTCGTACTAGATAAGTGCGGTCGCGGCACACGTAACCCCGCCACGCTTTCAGGAAGGCGTATCGGACTCGGCACAAAAGCGATCTTTATTTTCCCCGAGCCCTGGCACGTGTCGGCGATTAATGCGTGCCCCGCCGCAGTTATTCGCGCTTTTTGCAAACTGTGCTGAAAATGACGGCGCGTGACGCGTGCGACATTACGCGCGATAATTTCGGCACTTCCGACTCGCTCGCGTAAAAGTTTCCAGCAAACTTCAAAAGTCACATTGATATAATATACGCATAGATATTTTACTCTCTTCGATTCTTTGATCGATTGCCGCAACCTCGCGGATATTGCAAGCTAATAGACGTATTACAAATAATTAAAACTAAATTTAAAATCGTCATTTGCATCTGGAGATTAATCTCGTATTATATAAGTCTTTTCGGTCGGTTCGGTCAAAAAAAAAAAAAAATTTTGGGTTGCGGAAGGCTGAGGCGTCGAGGTTGCGAGGCGAAGCACGCGCAAGAACCGCTGCGGCGACGAGGGCGGGCACGTGGAAGGCCGTCTTACGTCACTCGTACGCTCGTTCTACTGCGGAAGATGGCGAGCGGGGGTAGAGGGGAAAGGGGGTGGGGCCGCGGGCGACACGCGCCGACCTAGCTGTATATAGGCAACGCCGACGCGACACGTGCGCGCGCTGACATCATTCGCCGACGCCGGGACACGTGTTAATGAGGAAGCGCATTTCACGCCGCGCCGCGTGGAATATACCCCGATTTTTTTTTTTTTCACGGCCGAGGGGAACGCACGTGTCGACCCTTCGCTGGTGCGAAAGGTGGAGGAAGCGGGGCATACACTCGATAGAGCGTGCATCTCAAGTCCGCGTCAGACTCGAAGTAGATTAGATTGAAATACCGGGGCAACGGAAGCGAGGGGGCTGCATCTCGGATTGGTTCTATCTCTCTGCTGGTTAAATTTTAATTCCACCTTCACGGCTTACGAATTGGATCGAGATCGAAATCGGATTAGATTCTGGACCCACCAAAACGAATTTTCAAGGACTCGGGATCGAGATCGAATCTGAGTTTGACCAAAGTGAAGTTCGAATGACACTCTTTTTTTTTTCTTCCGATCGATCGCAGCTTGATTATCGAATCGATTTTAATCTTCGGTCTGATACAAGCTTTACGAATCTCCCCGGACACGTAATTCTTGATACGGAAGACCGCGCGATTGAGGAAAGGCGAGGGGGCGTCTTATCAAACCTCGGCCGATGTGTTTTACATGACAGCCTCTGAGATATTAATCTCGCCCGACCGCGCGGTTTAATCTACGAGCACTTTTCCGAAATATTTTTGTACTTCACGCGTTTTCAATCTTTCACGTTTTTATACTCCGACGCTCTCCTCACGTCTGTCTTTCTCCCTTTTATTCCGTCTATCTCACCAGATTTCTTTATTTCTTTATTCCGTAAGTCATTGGTGTATTAATTATACCTGTCTGTATATTTTCAACATTTATCAGTCTCGTTATCTTTTCGCTTAGTCAGTCTCGTGGCTCATCATTTCTACGACTTCCTCGTGATTTCTGTTACCGATTTCCAGCCTTGCAATACAAATACAACAATCCCGTCGAGCATCAATTCCTTACTAATTATATACGCCTGTAAACGAATACAGGATGCCTCGAAATTATCTCTAAAATTTCATGGTTTCAAACGTTCGCAGCCATTGTGCAATTGGCTGTCGAAACAACAATAAAAACTCTTTTTTTTGTGTAACACGTGCAAATATCGATTCGGAATGCTTTGGCGGAATTTCAATTAGAGTTTAGCCTACTCACATACATATATTAAGTAGCCGGATTTGCATATAAATTAAACGCGCGTTGAAGCAACGTGGTTTAAAGAGCCTTGCGCTATGAAAGTCCTTTCTGATAAACAATTTATCAGCGAATTATTGATACACTTGCATTATTAATAATTCACTTCTACGGCGACACAAATGATATCGAGATCAAATCTGATAACTGAACGTTCCAAGTTTTTTTTTTTTTCTTCCACCTATTTACGTTATATATCTGGCGTACGATAATTTTCTAATTTCGGTTTCCACTCTACAATTTACGGTCGTGTTATCTATTTAAACTTTGCACTTATCTTTATTTTTTCTTGTCGTTTTGCGTTACAGTTTCACGTCTCATAAACTATCGCAATAAAATGAGGAAAAAATACATCACAGGGTAAAGATAGCGAAAGATCTTCGTGTTGTTTTATTTCTCGTGAAAATAAAATAGTATAAAAAAAAAAGACATTAATTTTTTCTTTTCTTTTTTTTTTATTTGGCAAGCCAGGTAGATTTTATTCTTTAATTCCAAGTTCAGGTAGATATCATTTTTTGTATGAGTTTTATGTAAATGGCTTAATTGCAAATGAGATTAATTGTCTGAAATCAAAAGATGACAATCGATAGCGCGCCTTATTATTTTCGTGGAAAAAGAAATAATTCTAATTTGAGCCGGAATTTATCATTTCAAGTAAAGATGAAAAATGTGAAACATTGTGTATACAATTTTCATCCTGAATTATTAGTTACTGCTCCGCGAACTCGTATATCTTTCAAGACCATAACAACATTGATAAAGGCCAGAGTCAACGGTTTATTTTTTTAATACAAAATTGTACAGCAAATTAGAAAATTAGTGACGCGATACGATTTTTAAAACTAAAACCACCGGCATTATTTTAATATATCTTTCACACACAAAAACATCTTGCACGCAGGGCTCAAAGTGGTTGACGACAAAAATTAATTATAAATATAAAATTATCTTTTCTTTTCTGAATAAAAATGTCTGTAAAAATATTTTGACAAATTTACAGTTTGAAAAAAGGAAATTGTAGATTCTTTTTATGCGAGGTGGTTGTTCTGGTATTAAAAATATATTATCGCTATCAAGTATCGATAAATTAATATTCGAAGTATAAATTACGGAATTACGTACGGTCATCATCGTAAACCTATCAATTAATTTTGCATATTTAAAATCTTGAGGCTAAAATATATTTTATATTATATAATATTCATCTCCGAAATTACTTTATCTCGAAAATACTTTTTTTTTTTTTTGCATATTTAGTCGAACGTTCTCTGATTGGATACTTAAACTATCTTTCACATTTTATTGCGAGATGAGGCTTATCGTAGATGATTGTTTCATTGCGCTAATTAAATTGCCAATCGCGAAAAAATTAAATTAAAAAAATCGATACGTTTATGTGCGTTTAACATTTGGTCTTCAACAACCGTTGCACCCTGCAATTAAAAAATAAAGGACGTATTTGAATTGCAAGTGCTGCTTAAATAAATTTAAATCTTGATCGGCCAGAATTGTCATGACTCGCACGTGATGAATGCATTTGTCAGATCGTTCAATTCAAACGATTATTAAGTTTCTTTATTAATCAAATAATTATTGATTCAATAATTCAAATTTACAATTACAATTTTTATCGATAAGAATTCAAATTTAATTCAAATATCAGAAGTATATGCGCGTTTATTATTATTAATTTTAGTTAACAATCATGTTTGTTCGAGAGAAAGGCGCTGACAGACTAACTGCGTTAATCGTCTCCTTTTCTCTTCTCACGTCCGTGAATTCGTTGTAGACACCGAATTCCCGTTTTTTTTTTTTTTTTTCTTTCCTTTTTTTTCTGCACACGAGGAGTACTACACGTGGCGGCTGCGAAGTTCAACGACTCCAGCAATGCCTGCAATATTCCCATCGAAGAAGGACGGACACGCGCGCAATTCTCCTCACTCTCGCGTTATTCGCACCCTAGGATTCGCTCTCCTCCTGTTTCTCGGTTCGCAATTAAGATCATGTTGTACGAGCATGCGCGAATTCGTAGACTCCGCACGCAAAAAAAAAAAAAAAAAAAAAAAACAGGCAAGGAGGAAGACACGAGGACGATGAGTCAAATCTTATCGACGTGCGCGAGGACTTAATATGCCCGCAATTTTTTTCAAAACGCACGCGAGACTATCTCCGTCTCGTCACGTCGTTCTAAATACGTCACGAGTTCCTGGAATAATATTAAGCCGGAAGTGAAAATTTATACTCGTTCGTATTTCCTTATTGTAGGCTAATGTTTAAAAGTATATACCGATGGTAATCTTTTGCTTAAAAATATTATCGGACGCATTGAAATAATACACGTTTTGAGATTGTGCTTTGAGATACTGTATTGCTCTTAATTAATTGGCCAATTTAATTAAAAGCGATAAGTTATTAAATGAACAACGTAATAAATTGTTGTGTTTTAGAATCTTTGGGAATACTGGTTTTAATATTTTAATAAATTAACTAAGAACAATAATTTATTATTAAATTAATTAATTAATTAATTAATTGTTGCATTTCAGAATCTTTTGAAATTGTATTGTCTTGAATGAACCAGTGAATCAATTCAGAGCAACAATTGATTATTGAACGATTAAAGTAATAAATTGTTATATTTTAGAATCCTTTGTTCCTAGTAACGGTTATGCGAATGCCGAGCGGCGATAATGCGACGTTTTGTGACCGCGACGCGATCGAACGTGCATTTCTAACGTAATGAATATCGTTAAATGGAACAATGGAATTCCGCTTTCTATTGCTGTCAATTTTGCACGACCTCGAAACTTTGCATCGCGACTGATAAGGGAAAGTTGTGGACTCTGGTTGAAACGTGAGGAGTCGGAGGTCGAGTTTCGGGGTCCGGCACGAGTCCCGAGAACTCGCATTGATCACCGGCCGCAACGAACGTTAGGGCTCTCTCCTCCTGTTGCATTTGCGTCATTCACGAACAAGAAGCGCTGGCGGGGGCGGCGGAACAATGCGAGCCCTCAGCGTCTCGTGAAACCCGACCTGCGCCGTGATCCCGTCGCGTTCGATCCTTTCGCACGCGAAACCGGCTCGCGGAGACGCGTGCAATTTCCGGTCGCGGAAAATAATAACGAGAGGAAGAAAGAAAGAAAAAAAAACTGAGCCACACGTGTCGCGGTCGCCACGTAACCCGCGCGCAAAACACAAAGATAAAACAATCACGTACAGTTCTTTTTTTTTCTGTATATAAATTTAAAATAAAAAAAAATACAACATAATTATAAAATATAAAATTTATATTAAAAAAAATTTTTAATAGAACGAAATAAAAAATATATATAAATGCATATAAAATTATAGACGTGCTACTTACAGTGCGATGTTGGAAGAGCGATCACTCGACGTCGTCACGTCCCTCTCTCATTGATCTACGCGCACTGGTGGTCGCAAATCGACTAAACCACGTCAGGCAGTCGCCATGTTATATTCCGACAGTGCCGAGGGCACGTCGTCGTCGCCGCCGCCGCCGCCGCCGACGGTCACGCACGCACGCTTGCGCGCGCGCGCGCACGTACGCACGCTATATCGGCGAAGTACACGGGCAAAGATTCGAATTCACTCGGATGTATTATATCACAATGACAAAAGGGACGACACGTGCGTCCCCACCAACGACCCGCCGCCGCTCCCGTCGCTCCCCCCTCCCGTCCCCCTCACTCCTCTTCTTTCCCCCCGGTCACTGCCGTCACCGTGTCGGTCGGTGAGATATTTCGCGATAATGCCGGCAAGGCGGGACGAGACGATCTCAGGCCCCTCGATTAAATCAGGGTCGGTCCGTTCGAATCGTACCGAAAAGAATAAAAAAAAAAGAGAAAAAAAATAAAAAAAAACGCGGCCGGAAAAACGGTTTTCGGAGGGAAGGGAAGAAATCGATGCGGCGGCCGTAACTTGTGGCACGTGGGATAAAAAACGATGGGGAAAAGGAAAAGGCTTCTCGAAACCTCGCTGAGTTATCTTTCTTGAAGGTATTTGCGAACATCTACCTTGTCTTTGAAAAATGTTCCATTTTAGGGGAAGCTGCGGAAAGACCCGAAATGTGCAATTAATCTCGCGTACCCTGATACATTTATTTAAAAAACTTGTTTTGTGAAATGTAATATACATATATCATATATGCATGTAATATTTTGCTTTACATATTATAATATATAATAGAGATGATTTATTTCACGAATAAAAAATATGTCGCTTCCGAGATATTTGTAAAGCCGACGCAAATACTTATCTCGCAAGGGCATCTCGACATTCTTACAGAAATCCAGAGCGTCTCTTAAAGGTATGAGAAGGCCGCGATGCGAAATCGAGTACCATTTATAATATATGGAAAGTGCATGAAAACGGGCAATGAGATTCGCGAGAAGCACGCGAGTAAGCACCTGCGTTTACAAACGTTAGCGAGCGCATGCAGAAAAAAAAAAAGAAAGATAAAAAAAAGAAGCGCGCGATGTGCACAATTCGCAATTCTAAGCGAAATCGGTGAACGTAATATCACACAAGCGTTCTCCGTTTCGACGACGTTCAACATAATCCGATCGATGCTATTTAAAGATTCGCAACGATACGAAAGCCGACCGTGTTGAAATAAAGACGTGTAATTCCGCTTCTTGACACGATCCGGACTATTGAAATCTGAATATTCCGACAACGCGGCTGTCCTCGATCGATGAAAGTGATCCGGATCAATTACAATTCGTGATTGTAACTGAATAAAATTGCACCCTTTGTTTAAATTAAATTCAGGAAAAACCCGAGACGTGCGATTTTATCGTCACTATTAGTTTAATCGGCGTCGTAAGTGCAGCTCGTATTTTTATTTGCTTTCTTTCTCTGTCATTTTTGCGGCCGCAGCCTTTGAAATTTCCAGATGAACTTATCTCACCTCGAGATTAGCGGAGGAACGATACACGCGAATTTTAAACGCATGTCTTTAATTACGCAGAAGCTCGACTGTGCCCGAATTGAAGAAGCTCAATTCGGGAATTTGTTGCTGTTCTTTTTGCAGCTTACGTAATCGAATAATTGATTTGCTTTTTGACTTCTCTTCGGTGTTATTAGACCGTTTTTGCGACCGACCGTGAGTCAATATCGCTGAGCCTTGACTGCGCTCTTTCAATTTCCTTTTTTTTACAATTAACTCTTTGTAACGTTGAATCGCTTTCATGTAGATTGCAAACCATTTTTTCGGATCAAGCACAAAGTAGAGCGTCTTGCTATCTATTTTCGTCTGTTTATCGTCGCTGTAAGCCGTTAACCAAATTAGTAGATACAATATCTCTCGTTTAAATATTATTTACTCAAACTACTTTTTTTTTTTTTTTTTTTTCCTTATCATCGTTTTTGCCACGTTAAATCCATGAACATTACTCGGAGTGAGCTTGTGCGTTAAAGCGTTATGATGTTTCATTAATACTTGTATTAATTAATTATGAATCCGAGAACGAGATAATTATTAAGGAACGCAAACGTTTTTTTTTTTTTTTTTTTTTTTTTTTTTTTTTTTTTTTTTTTCCCACAAAAATAGTTTTTGTGTTGCAAATAACTTTCTAGCGATAAATACTTTTTAATCAAATGAATTCTAGTAAAACTTGATAACAATTATAATAATATATATTTCTGATTTTCTATTAACATTCGAGTCACAAAATACATCTACGATACAGTTCGAAATACGTCGTCACTTTCGCGTGCAGCTCGTCGATTTTTTTTACTAATTCCAATTTATCATTACTGCGCAATGGAATGTAAGCTACAATCACAGCTTTACATACATTTACATTTATAATAAGCGAGAGAAAAAATCGTTTAAATTGATAATTTTATCGCCTGTTAAGCCATCGACTTATCTCTTTTTTTTGCTCTCCATTACAAATTATCTGAATGACGAAAGGGCGGTGAAGTAAGATACGGCTGCCTGTATCATCTTAAAATTCAAAATATATTTCTACACTGTTTGTACACAGTGGATGCTGCGAGTTTAAGGAAGTCGTTCTTACCGAGGCGTAATTCGCCATTGACAACACGTAGATTTTGCCGGCGGTTAATGTGCAGGGTGTGAGACCTCTGTAAAGTAATATGCTCAAGAGCTGGGTTGTTCTCCGCGACGTTTTGTACCATAGCATGCTGTATCTAGAAAGAATAATTGGAAACATAATTTATTTTATAATCTTTCTTGTTAACATTTTAACATATTTTATAATTTAAATTATTATTTATATAATTCAGTTAATTTTATAATTTATCATCGTTTATATAACTTATTTATATAATTTATTATTATCCGCAAAATTTATTTACGCCTTGTGGAACACATCTGTGCTGTGATCCATTATCCTCTGACCGGGATAGCTTAAGACGAAGAGGTGTATGAAAGCGCCTATCACTATCGCTACGTATCTGATCATCTCCTCTTTGCGATTCATTAAGGAAATTATCTGCGGGACAGTTAAGTTCTAGGTTGATTGAAGGTAGCGCGGTTTTTATTGGGGTGACTCAACGTTTGTCGCGCGCTTACTTGAATTCCCAGCAGACTCATGATTATGATAGTGATGAAAAGCAACATGAATGAATACAGCTCGAATGAAGAATCCAGCAAACGGACGTATCTGAAAGAATTGAACGTGAAAGACCCAACGCGGTAAGCATTCAGAAAACTCACTGAAGGCTCAGCTGATGCTTCCGCAAAAGCGACACGAATTCGCGATAGATCTCGTTCTCATAATCTCGCGATTTCCATCTACACATCGCGTCTGCATCCTTAAAACGGCCGCTGCCCTTTGAATTTTTTTCCGAAATCAGATTTTCCAATCGGTACCTTTGAAACATGAAAAAGTTGTTTTGCATTAACAAACAATTTATTTGCGATACAATATTTGAGAGAAAAAAAAAGTGCTTTCAGGGGTTTTCTGAAAGTAAATGATGTAGATACAATACCCAATCGCGGCGAACAGGCTGCACGCGTGTTGCGCGAGCGACATGTAGCTCGTATCGGTTATTATCATAACGCTCATAGTCAACACGGTCGTTAAGTACGAGTGGAGCAATACGGGATAGTAATACACCTCTCTGTCGAAGCCGTAGTCGACATCGAATAGGTATTTGTAAGGACGTGATTTGTTGAGAGGCATGAGGAGATCCAATAATTGCGGTGTTACTGGGATCAGCATGTAAAGGCTCATCAACGAATAAATCATCACTGCAACTTGCATTATTGCGCTCATTATTATGACGTAAAAGAACTACATACCGACGAATAAATAAGCAAACCGCATTTTTTATAATTACGAGCGATTGTGCAATTCATGATGACGAGCGTGAAAATAAGTGCGGCGCGATAACCGTGATTAGTCTGTCTGGGACTGTCGTGCACAAAAAGCTGAAGAAAGATACTCAAGACGTGAGATTTTCAATTTTAAAAACAGAATTTCTGGCGTTGATAACGTTTCGAAATAGCCACTTAAGCTTTCGTTTGTAGCTCGTCGCTTTCCTTACGTCTTAAGTCGTTTGCACGCAGTATATAAAATATTATGATGTGAAACTGGAGAAAAGAGTTTAAGAATTTCGTTGTTAATTGTGCGACATCGTGGATTCTTACCGGCGTAACTTATTGCCATTTTTCGTCCTATGACAGCGTACTCGTGCATAATTTGCACCTCCATTGAATGCGTGAAGACGCGCCAGTGGTAGTCGATAAGCGACAACATTTGTTCAATCTAGGAAGCAACAAAGAGTACAATTAGCGGCCTTTATTTCTTGAGCAAAAAAGCGCAATCGGCGAGATCTTACGTTTTTGTTTTTGAGAACTATGATGTACAGCTTGATGTAGCCGCCGATTGTTATAATTATCAGGATAAAACACTCGCAGTCCTCGGTCATGCTCCTCCATGTTTCAGATAATCTCACGAACTAAAAATCGGCGACAGTAATTGCGAAACTTCAGCTCATCTCTAACGTTTCACCTACCTATTATTATTAACATATTATTACTAAAGCAAAGATATTATTAAAAAAAAAAATTAACACTTTATTCAAGTTTTTATAACGTCATCGCGAATGGAATTGATTACTTACTGACTGTAAAAATATTATGAAAATTTATAAATAAACGGTCTTAAATATTAATGAGTGAATAAAGAAAAAGCCGCTTTTTTAGTGTTCTTTTAAAAAGGTCATTGAAGATTTTTTAAAAAGTTTTATATGAATATAAAACTTCTGGTTTTTGGATATTTCTGTTTAAATATTGACACGTGCAATGTTAAAAAGTGATAATGATCTGAAATTGCCTGTCGCACTGTTCGATCCGACAATTTTATTGACCGTGAGTCACGAACATCGTTTTGAAGTTGAATTTTTAATTATTGAAGCACGCAACCATTTACACCCATACAAATACATATATTGATAATATTTCTCTGAACGAGGTACGAATAGTATTTTTAATATTAAGTCTTTAATATTAAAATGATAAACAAAATTGCTTTATTTTATTACCTTAAAGAATTTAGAAAGTAACTTCGCGAAGTGAACTTCGTACATACTTCTACGATTGCGTCACTAAATCCTCTAAAATACGTTTTGCGTATGCTAAGTACATGAGAATTTTTTCTCTCTCACGTTCTCCCTTCTTCTTTTACTCTCGCGAATATTATTTGAGCTGCGGGTTGCGCGAGCACGGATAGCGCTGGAAATTTACCTCGAGAAAGCCGATGCTGAAAATAAATGACGTTATTATAGTCGGCAACAATATCTTCATGAATCTGCTTTGCGTTGGCCAGCCGCCAAGTTTCGACAACAGGCTCTTGTTAATGCTGTAATAACGCTTAACGGCTGACTGCATCCTCCTGGTGCAGTTCTACCGCGCGGATGTTAAGGTGTCGTCTACGAGATCTGAGCCCACATTTTCTGACCGGTCCCCCTATATCAGCAATAAGTGCCGCGTATCGGCTAATACCGCGTTTTCCTTTCTTTCTTTCTTTTTTTTTTTTTTTTTTTTTTTTTCTTTTTTTTCTTTCTTCAAATTGCGGCATTGTCTAACAATAATCACGGGTTGTCGAAAGACAAGTGTTGGTGTTCTAGGCGTCTCCATTCTTCATTCCCGCCGCTGTCGCGGCGAAAAAAGCCGATTGACGTCGCAAAAATTACACCAAGCGAAACGTCAATCTTTATAGTGACACACGGTCACCCTCGCCCTTTATTTCAGCCCATACATTTTTTTTTCTTTTTTTTTTTTTCTCATTCGGTGATAACGTGTAATTTACAGTGCGATCTGTACCACGACGATAAGCGCGAGATTAACGGGAGGAAAAGCCAAAGTGGCTTCGGAAGTAAACCTGTGAAATTACGGAGTCTGTGAAATTTTACGAGGATGCAGAAAATGCTAATCTCAAATAATTCTTTTTTTTATTTGGTTTTTTTTTATTTTACTTAGTTCCAGGACATTTAATCTCGAACGCTCTGGTTTGCTTATGATCAATCAATAAGTGTGATAAAAAAAAAATTAAAATCAATAATTGTGTATTTTGCACATTAATGAGAAGTTGAATGCATCGAGGGGTCTGCAAAGATAAATTGAAATAAAAGGAAACGAAACATTTCCATTGAGAAAACGAAGTAGTATTTAAATATTTACTTTTTGAAAGGAGAAAGAAATGTGCGGTATTGGATATTAATGCGATACTTCCAAGCCTAATTTGTAATAAATACCATCGATAAATCTTTTTTTTTTTGTTTTTTTTTATTAAATAATAACTTTTGTACAAATATTTTATACAAATTACTTGTAGATTTAAAATTCTTTTCCTTTTATTGATATCAGCTCGCGTCATAGAATTTATACAAAAAGAAAAAACTTAATTTTAGACATTACAGAGCGCGTGATTTACTTTTACTTCCTTTACGTTAAAGAAATTTTTATTTATTTTACTTATATTGTGAAAGAATATTTGACAAGTTACTTTCTTATTAAAATGTATATTAACAATCGAATAAATAATATTTGATTCTCAATTACAATTAAATAAAAATAGTAATTTAATCATGCGCTCATATAGATACTTAGTCGAGAAATTAAAATTTAAATGAAATAATACCTTCATCAATATCAAAGTTTCGCACGCTGGTGATTAGCCCATATGGACCAATCGAATAATAGAATGTTTTTTTATTAGTTTCTAGAAAATGCGCCACTACGGGCCGCCACTAACAGATTCGAGGTTGGGACGAAATCGAGTATGAGGTTATGAACAATTTGAACACAAAATGACGTTATAGTGCGAATTGTAGATAATTAAAAAGACAAATTGAATTGATTTTTGCGTCCCTCATTAGCAGTTATTATCAGTGACTTGCAGTGGTTCCGAATTAACCCCTTTTCTTATCTCCCATTCTATGGGAGTCGCGGAACACACACGAGCACGCGTTCGCAGAAGTTTAGCCCACGAAAGAAACGAGAAACGCGATTTGGCTTTTCACTCTGTCTGCATTTCGCGAAAGCATGAAGTATTTTTGTCGTGAAATGTGATAAACTAATTACCACACGTTCAATACAACCAGTCGACATCGTCTAAGTCCAGGGTGAAAGTTCGTAAGAAAATTTCGCTTGAGAATGGCCGGGAACTTCTGGCAAAGCTCGCACCAGTAAGTTGTAAATTGCATATTGTTTACATTATTTAATCAACTGAATTTTCAATCAAGTTTCTTGTTTCTGACAGCCAACAGTGGTTGCTGGATAAACAGGATTTGGTCAGGGAACGGCAGCACGATCTGTCAGTGCTAACGGAAGAAGAGTATCAGAAAATTTTCATTTTCTTTTCTAGCAGTGAGTTACAAAAATTCTAGCAATTAAAATAATGTGTTTTACACCTAACGACTAATTCTTTCTATATATCAGACCCCCTGTATAAGATTATTAATTCTGACAAATTATGCAATGTTAAATAAAATATAAATTAACATAAATAATTTTAAAATACATTAAAACATTTGAAGATTTTGTTTGACAAAAATATCTACTTTGATGAAATTAATAATTCGTATAAGATAAATCGTTAATATCATTAAAAAAAAATTTTTTATTTATTAAATTGTAATTGTAACTGATTATAAATTCGGAAATTCATACTACATTTTGTTACAAAATTACATGTAATATCTGTAATATGATTTGTAATTACATGAATGTATACCTCCTGTCGTTAGTGATACAGATGATAGGTGAACAGTTAAAGTTGAGGCAGCAAGTGGTAGCCACTGCAACAGTCTATTTTAAAAGGTTTTATGCTCGCAATAGCTTAAAGTGCATAGACCCTTTATTATTAGCTCCTACCACAGTCTTTTTGGCATCAAAAGTAGAAGAGTTTGGAGTTATTTCTAATAGTAGACTGATATCGACAATGGGAAATGTAAGTAAGTTCCATGACACTATTGGATCCTGTTGCAATTTGCTGAAGACTTACAGCATTGAACAAAAAAATTATTTTTACTAACATTTTTTCTTTTTCTTTGCAGTTAAGAACAAATTTAGTTACGCATATTCGCAGGAGTTTCCATATCGTACAAATCACATCTTGGAGTGTGAGTTTTATCTTTTAGAGCATTTGGATTGCTGTTTAATAGTGTATCAGCCATACCGGCCTTTGTTAACATTAATTCAGGATGTGGGACCAGACGACCAGCTGCTCATGCTGGCGTGGCGTATCATTAACGATAGTCTAAGGACGGATGTATGTTTGTTATATCCACCTTATCAAATAGCTATCGGTAAGAACAGCACTCAATAGAAAATTCAAACTTAGATATTTTAATTTCGCAAAAAATTCGATGGAGTGGTATTCTTTTGCAGGATGTTTGCAAATAGCTTGTGTGATACTGCAGAAAGATCTCAAGTCATGGTTTGCGGAATTGAACGCGGATATGGAAAAGATTCAAGAGATAGCACGGTATATAATTAATTTGTATGAACTTTGGAAGAAGTATGACGAAAAAAACGAGATGCCAGCGATACTAGCCAAAATGCCAAAGCCAAAAGCAGCGCCGCAGCGTTGACAATAAGCTCTTGAGTCATTGAACGTGTGGGATTTATGCTAACGCAGTGCTTTGATTAAATATCTCTTCTCGCAATATATATATATATATATACAATATATAAATCGACGAAACTGTGGCAGTTTCTTATATCGTAATATCTTTATTACGATATAAGAAATGGCCATAGAGTTTCGTATGAAAAATCGAACTGATAAACTTTGAATAATTCCTTTCTGACTGTATAAATTTTATAACTGAAATAGAGAAATGAAATAGAACACGAAACACCTACTTACCTTATTAATTTTTCATTGCACACAAGATTTGAAATAACTTTTCAATGTTAATTAAAAAGAAAACATTTTTCCAGTCCACAACGAAAAAATGATCAGGAAATACATTTAAATTTTTATGCATATTATATCTGTATATAATTTTTTAACGACAAATTTGCGATTTAATAAATCGCAAAAAAAAAAAAATTGCGGATTAGAAAAAAGTGTCAATGTTATAACGGTAGCAGCTGTGTTTTAATTTTTATTAAGACAGAAAAATAAATCTACAATACGTTCTAAAACGCCTCTTTACTTTAAATTTTTTTTGTCACTGCTGCGCAATAAAATCACACGTTTATTAATGAAAAGTCACTTTCCAATCGCTAATCTAATTCGATAGTTTAACGTAATTATTTTTTCTATTTTTTTTTTTTTGCACCACATGTTACGACTGGAATGACGTCAGAGTGGTGAAATAGGAAAAGGTTGCCTGCATCACCTTAAAATTCGAAATAACATTCTGCAATGTCATGAACATTCTACAATTAAAAAACAAAGCCGTTCTTACCGAGGCATAATTTTGAAACGACAACACGTATATCTTGCCAGCCGTTAAAACACAAGGTTCCAAACTTCTATAAAGTAATATGCTCAATAATTTTGTTGTTTTTCGAGACGTTTTGTACCACATCATATTATACCTGAAAAATATTCATGCAATAATATTATAAATATATTATAAATTGCAATTTTTTATTTTCGAATTTTTAGGGGTTTGCAGTACAAAAATGGAAAAGAATTTTTAGATCTCTTCCGAAATATCTATGTTACTCATATTATTTAATCCTATTATTTTCATCACACAATGTATGTACATTGATGCCATATACTTACGCTTTATGGAACACCTCTGAGCTATGGTCTATTATCTCCTGGCCGGGAAAACTCAAAACGAGAAGGTGTATGAAGCCACCTATTACCATCGCCAAATATCTGACTAATATCGTTTTCTCACTCATGAAGTTAATTACCTGCAAGACGGTTAAATTCCAAAATTGATTGAAGAAAGTTACGGAGCGAGGTCCGATCATCAGCGTTTTGTAATGTCAACGTGCGCTCACTTGAACTCCTACGAGGCTCATAACGATAAAGTGGAGTAAGATCATCGAGAATGAGTACATTGAGTACAGAGACTCCAGCATACCGACATATCTAAAAGATATACAAAGAGAATAACAAACTTATTGAATTTTATAGTTCAACTTTACGCATATAATAATTATTATAGTGTGCGATGCAATTCAAGACTCAAGACTCACTCAATACTCATCTGGTGTTTCCGCAATATAAGCACCAATTCGCGGTAGACCGTTTCGTCGTAATTTGGCGGCTCACATTTGCTACTTGCTATTATGTCCGTGATGTGATAATTACTCTTCTTTTTCAGATTCATTACTGTCGTCAAATTTTCCAGTCGGCATCTTCAAAGAGCAATTAATCGAAAATTTATCTGCAATTTAGAAAAAAAAAACATTTATCGGGGAACAATAAATGTGATACGATACCCAATGGCAGCAAACAAACTGGACGCGTGGTGAGCGAACATCATGTAACTCGTGTCGGTTATCAGCATCGTAGTTATGGCCAGAATAATTGTTACGTATGCATGAAGTAGCACGTAGTAAAAGTATGTGTCCCGATCGAAACTATAGTCGATGTCGAATAGATATATGTAAGGGCGCGACTCGTTGAGGGGTATAATGAGGTCCATGATCTGCGGTGTTAGGGCCATCATCATGAAAACAATTGCCAACGAGTAACAGGCAACTGCAAGTCGTATTATTATTGTTATATACACTACGATATAAAAAATGTAGGCGAACAAACAGTCAAGTCGCATTATTCATTATCTAATTATTACTGGAATACGTAATGGTCATTTTCCTTCCCACAAGAGCATATTCGTGCATAATTTCCACCTCCAAAGTGTGTGTGAAAATGCGCCAGTGATAGTCGATGAGAGACATCAGGTATTCTAACTGAAAGAAAAATGGAATAAAACAGAAGATTAGTATTCCGGGGTTTTCACTTGGGCTCTTTAATGAAGAAAAATTGCGAAATCTTACGTCTTTATTCTTTATAACTACGATGAACAGTTTGATATAAGCACCAAGCCCGAGCAAACATATGATGCAGGACTCGCAGTCTTCGGCCAGCCTTTTCCAGATTTCGGATAACTTTATGAACTGAAAATTCGACAATAATAATTGCGAATACCTTTACACGGTTTTTGCATTTCACTTATCTGAGTGAAGTAAAATGACCGACGTGAATAAATAATCGGGAAAAATAATTTCAGACACGACAGAATATTTTTAGCGTATAAAATTATATATAATTATAAATAAATTTTTTTAAATTGAATTTAATATAATAAATTTGTTCTACTTAAAAAAAGATAGCAATTAAAGAACATTTCTTTGTAAAATTTATACAGCGTGTTTCTCTAATTAATAAATATAAGTAGCCGAAATAATTCGCTCGTGTATCAATCACGGTTGTATTTTTTTATATCTCTTGCAAACTATATGAAAACTATATAAAAAACTAAGTTTTTACCTTGACTATCGCTTGCGTATATTATACAAAAAAGAACTCCTTGACGGACATTTACCTCGAGTATAGCGATGCTGAAAATAAGAGCCGTCAGGATGGTCGGCAGCGCAACTTTCACGAACACGTGCTGCTTCGGCCAGATGCCCATTTTCGTCATAAGCATCTTGTTAATATTGTAATAATGTGTCATAGCTGACTGCATTTTCTCGGTCTCGCGTCGGACGCTAAGTTGCCTTCAGACTCCATCTGACATTTTCCGGCTGGTCTCCTATATCCCACGGCGCCGCGTACCCGCCAGCAATCACACCGACGTTATCTCTGATAATCACGGGCTGTCGCGAGGGCCACCCTGTGCTCCTTCGGTTTCCCATTTATCATTTATCAGTGGCGCGTAAGAAAAGAAGACGTCGCGGAAATTACCCTTTGCCTTTGCGACACGTTGATCGACCACCGGTTATCCACGTGCCTGTCACCTAGAACTCTCACATTGTAAGAATATCATATCCTTTTTTTTTCTACTTTGATGCCCAAGCCGTTATATTTTTCTTTTCTTTTCCGAAGTTGCTCGAAGTTTTACGCGAGCGGTGTTCCCAGAAGTCCAAGATAGGCAAGAGCACGAAGAGAAGCACGAAACATTACGCGACATAAGTCAAAGTTATAGTGTCTAAAAAGTGACGCGTGCTGTGATAAAAATCTGGCGGTTAATTAATTTACTTTTAACATTTGGGTGCTTTTTAAATTTGATTTTTAATTATTATTTATATTCACCAGGCAAAAATATTTTATTGGAACTAATTTGGAGGTAATGTAAATTTTCTTAAAACGAATGAAGAATTTAAACGATCGTTATAACGGTAACAACTATTTGCAAATTTAATTAAAAGAGAAAAATTAATTTACAACTCATTTGAAAATACATCTTTGCTTTCATATCCACGCGTTTCTATCGAACACCGCTACGCGAATTATTTTTTTTTTATTAATCTACTCCCTTAATCGTTAATTCATCACTTGAGATTCCAATGTAGTTATTAATCTCATTTTTTTTTTTTTTTTTACTTGAACGACGAAAGAGCGGTGAAATAGGAGAAAGTTCCTTGCATCACCTTAAAATTCAAAACGACAATATACTTCCGTAACGTAGATATCGTATGAATCAAAAGATGCTATATTTTCTTACTGAGGCGTAATTTTGGAACGACAGCACGTACATTTTTCCCGCTGTTAGTATGCAGGGCATAAAACTCCTATAGAGCAATACACTCAGCAGTTTCGTCGTTTTCCGAGACATCCTGTACCATATCATATTGTATCTGCAAACAATTCGTAGCTTAATATAAATTTCGATCGCCTCAATTGATTATCTTTAAATACCTACTAGAATATTTAAAATTTCAAAAGAAAGAACATAAAAAAAAATATAATACTTTGGAGAACACTTCTAATTTTTACGCTTTGTGGAATATATCTGCACTGTGATCCATTATTTCTTGGCCGGGATAACTTAGCACGAGAAGATGAAAAAAGCCACCTATTCCTATTGAGACGTATCTAATCATCTCCTCTTTGCGATCTATCAAAGACATAATCTGCAAGGCGATCAAATTCTAGATTGATTAAGGAGGATCACAGGACAACTTTCGATAGATAACGTTTTAATACCATCGCATGCTCACTTGAACTCCTAAAAGACTCATGACGATAATGTGTATAAAGATCATTGAAAACGAATATATTTCATACAAAGATTCCAGTAAATTGACGTATCTGAAAAATACAAATGATATATCGGACGCAAAGTACTCTGTGCGGCGTAGAAAAGTGTATATGTAAAAAATGAAATATATTTTCAGGAGGTATGCTATGTGATTCGAAACTTACTCAATAGTCAGCTGATGTTTCCAGAGGAGAAGTATCAGCTCGCGATAGATCTTGTCTTCATTTGCTGAGTTGCGCTCGTTGTTAGGTACCTTCGTGTACTTAATGTGATAGCTGGTTCTGTTAAAATTTACTTCCGAGGTCAGACTTTCCAATCGACATCTTTGGAACACAATTAAACATTTATTAGCAGTGTGGTTAATTAAAAAAAAATTATTTAATAATTTTACTTTTTTTAATTATTTATTTATTTAGTCACTGATTTATTTAGGAACAAAATATGTTATTTTTTTTTGCGTTAGTCTCTTGAAAGATATATAATTTAGGATACGGTACCCAATAGCGGCGAAGAGACCGCACGCGTGTTGCGCAAGTGATAAGTAACTCGTGTCGGTTACTACCATAACACTCACGGCCATCACCGTTGTCAGGTACGAGTAGATTAATACGGGGTAGTAATACACTTCCCTGTCGAAGCTGTAGTCAACGTCGAACAGATATTTGTAAGGGCGCGACTGATTGAGAGGCAAGAATATGTCCATTAACTTCGGCGTTACCGGGATCAGCATGTAAAGGCTCATCAGTGAATAAATTATCACTGCAACTCGCATTATTATTACGATGTAAAAACGGTACACTGGTGTTTCCACATTGTAATTTTACATCTATTACAATTGGCAACTTAAGAATAATTTTTTTAATTTGATTAATTATTTTTTTTTTAGTGTATGCAAATTACTTATCTCATAATTACCGGCGTAACTAATTGTCATTTTCCTTCCTACGAGAGCATATTCGTGCATGATTTTCATCTCTAAAGCGTGCGTGAATACGTGCCAGTGATAGTCGATCAGAGACAAAAGATGTTCCACCTGGAAAGCAAAAATCGTAATGAATAGAAATGCAATTCGCACAATTTTTTTTTTCTTTTCTTGTGCTTACATTTTTGTTCTTGAAGACTATAAGCAACAATTTTATGGAGGCGCCGAACGCAAGCAGCACCATGATGAAAGACTCGCAATCCTCGGTCAGCTTCTCCCATATCTCGCACAATCTTACAAACTGAAAATCGGCGATAATTACGAACGCCGCGCATTTTTAACGTTTGACCTACCTGCATAAAAAGAAAAAAAAATTAAAAACAATTGTTCTTTTCGTTTCCGATCAGAAGATCGGAGAGCAGGGTAATACAATTATTTAAAGTTTTTTTCCCTTACAATTTTTAATTTTACAAATTTGTGGAATTATTTTATTTAATTAGTTATTACGCGAAAAGCGGCGAAGACTTACCTCGAGAAAAGCGATGCAAAAAAAGAAAGACGTTATTATGGTCGGCAACACTATCTTCATGAACACACTCTGCTCTGGCCAAATTCCCAGGTTTGACATGAAGATTTTGTTGATATTGTAATAATATTTTACCGCCGCATGCATCTTCTTATTTTTGTGGATGTCAATTTCTTTCCAAGATCAATCTGATTTTTTTCAGACGGTCCCCTATATCCAGATATACTCCGGCACGCACTAGCAACGGCTATACTAATGAACTGTTGTCTTTGATAATCATGGGTTGTCGGAAAAAATGTTCCTGCTTCGTATGTCTTATTTCGTTGTAGGGTAGAAAAAAAAAAAAAAAAAAAAAAAAGTATTAAGAATTGTATTTCATGAAGCGTCAATCATCGCAATATTCATCGCGTCAAGAATATTATTTCTATAATATTTTTTCTTGGTACATTGTTTAATGTTTCATGCGTGGAGTGTCACGCCAATAAATGTAAGGCAGCAGGAAAGACGAGTGATGCGGAAAAGTACTAAATTACAGCGTCTACGACGGCTCGCGTAACGCGAGGGGACTCGTGAGAATTAAAAAAATAATATATTTTTTATTTTCAAATGTTCCTCCTGTCGTTGTAGTTTCGCGATCTAACAGTAAGTTAGAAGTATTTATTATATCTAGTTTACCGATATTGTATATACGTTTTTTAAATGTATGCTCGTACATTTGCATATTTTTTTACATTACACTAAGTTTGTTTTAAAAACGTGATGGTCAAAATATATTAAAAGACGGCTATGCTGTTCATCTTTCGATAAATTTATTTACGTGAGATCACAATAGCCCTTACTACGGCAAATTAAATTGACGAGTTTTAAACAGTGCTTTTGCATCCAATTGTATGAATTTGATAATTGCAGCGGAAATGTAGAAACAATATTAAATAGCTAAAAAAGAACTTACTTGAATATCACACTCGTTATCAAAACCTAGTCCGACTTGAGAAAGCTTTGGCATCGATTAAAAAGAAAACGTTACTTCTTCAGTCTATGTCAAAAACACTTCTCCAGTTTTTCTAGGCACTTTCTTGGGGCAATATTTTTTTGTCGCTACGTAGAAAACGTAATACCATACATAAAGCGCTTAAAATTAAATTATATTTATCTAATATTAGCTCGAGCCTTTTGAGTACCGCTTCCAAAATTTTTTTACGTCGTCGTGACCGGCTTTGGTAACCACCATAGTTCTCTTCCTGCAAAAAAAAAATGTTATTTATAATTAATTGCATTTGTTACAATAATTGCTCGAGAAAAAATTACATATTTAATATTTGAAGTTATTTATATTTAAAATATAACCACCTTTCACTTTGCCAAATTAATACTCCAGTTGAGACCGCATGGTCCCGAAGAACCTCGAAATCAGTTTGTGAGAGGAACTGACTGTACAGAACTCCTTCGCTGAATAGAAATCTATTTCTTTCATTTTCCCATAGCTTAATTTGATCGACGATAGTAGGTGGTAGTACGGGTGGCCCTGCTTCTATCATTTTACTATGTGAGTGTTGTTGCAAATAGCTGTTGACGTAAAGTAACATATTAACAAAAATATTTCTAGATTTTGTTTTAAATATTCAAGATGTTAACACCATACGTACCCTACTATTTGAGAAGCAGTTATTCCACTCTTTAACGCTTGTCTGACAGAGTCTCTTGTCAATATCGACACAACTAAATTTGGAAACCTGAAAACAGAACGACATAATTATTTATTTAAACTTGTTAATATATATTATACGCATTTTTAAATGCGTTGCACCGACCTATATAACATTTCACAGAAAAGTCCAAGCAGTGCAACTTGCAGGTTTGAATTCGTGTAGGCGTAAACTCGGTAATTTGTTTCCACAATTATATACCCTTCCTTATCCGTATCTCTAGTTAAAGGTTTGTTTTCACCCGTAGCAATGTTCAAAGCTAATCGGGTTGGATAAAATCTTGAAACATAAATTAATATAAATCAGTCAGCATTTCATTATCACGCGGCAAATAATACATATATTATATTTCATCTATTTTACCTTCCCGCTTTTCGTTTTCGTTGATAAACAAGTCCGAATTCTCTTAAGTGTTGTAAAAACGTTAAGAGTCCCTCGGACATACCTTCTGTACTATAATCTTTACCAAGCGTGGAGAAATTTAATTGAAACAAGAAGGTAAGGCACTCTACCAAATCAAGACCACGCGCCTCAATGGTGTCGAGATATTGTAGAATAAAATACCATACCTATTAAAAAAAAAAAAAAAAATTATATCGTTTTTGATACAATACATATATTTTTTATATAACAAAAAAATCATAAAGAAGTGATATTACCTGTGAAGCTGTATCTAAAAGCAAAAACTGAAAACCAGCTTGAGTTATTACTGGACTTCCATCAGCTTCATCTCTCTTCATCAAGCCAGCATGCAGAAGAATCCTTACAGCATCCGCGGATATACCTATTGCAATATTTAAAAATATTACCAAATTTTTTAAAAACTTTTACACAAAATATAAATTACGATATATATTTTAGAATGCATAAAAAATGGAATTTCTAAAAGACCTCACCTTCTTGTTGCTGGGAACCAACCATGTAGTGCAAGACACACTCCCATCTTTCCAAAGCATAGGAATCAAGGAAGGCTACATCTCGAGGCTTGCTGTCAGTCTCTAACTGATTTGACATGGTCCAGGGTTTACCACCTCCTAGCAACACAATCTTCAGATTCTTCTTGAATGTGTTATTCAAGATCCAGCCCGGTAAGCCACCAGGTATAGACGCCTCTTTCCACACATATAGTTCATTCAGGATCTGCACCACCTTTTGATGCTCTTCAAAGTACAGCTTAGAGCACCAGGACGCTATGACAGCCTGTGGCACTGGCTGCTCGACGAACAGAAGCCTCATGACGTAGTGTTTAGCGATGATGGGCAGCTCGCGAAATACAGCTAAGCATATCGGCGGCTTGTGGTACAGTTTGTTTAAAGTGTCGGGCGTGCGGGATTTTAAATACTCGTGCAAGTTTTTGCACTGCAGACTGTTCGGCCGCAGCCAGTTCTTTCCGTTTATCGTGGACATGCTGCGTTCTTCAACTGTGATTACATTTTTTTAATGAATAAATATGAATGTTGCTTAGGAGCTTAAAAAGTAAGAGGTATCGTTGTTCCAAATAAAATATTATTTTCGTTGCGATTGAACTTAAACTTCTATGATTGTGCAGATTAATGTCTTCGTCACGAATGCCATCGTAATTACGTTCATTCGGTGGATTTTACACGAAACGACAACAAATTGATAGAAGTCAACGTCGTTCTTCTCCGGGAAGCAAGGTATCGTTGAATTTGATGTTCATTCAAGTTAGCTAGGTTATAAAGTCAGTCGCGCCAATTTATAGCGATGCGAGAAGCGCGCGAGTTTTTAAGAGCACCGGCTGGAAAGCACTAATATTCTTAGGTAATTTATTTGGTATTTAAATCGATTAAACAATTTTTTATTTATATCATTTATTATTATTACTATTATCTTTTTATTTTATCATATCACATTTCATGATATATATATAATTCATGCGACATACATTTATTTATTCGCATTTGAGATACGTTTCAATTTTTCCTCTATCCTGTTTGTAATTAAAGAGATAACCATGAACGAAAATCCTGAAACTGATAATCTCATTTGGTTTAATATTTCATATTCGTTGGTCTAGTTTTGCAGCCAATTAATGGCGTCGCAAGCGACACACATAGCGAACGACAGAGGGCAATGTCACTAGCCTCCATCATGAGGAAAAGAAAGAAAATAAGAAGATGGTGGAGGAAGAAAAGGGAGAGAAAAGGAGAAAGAGAGACAGAGTGCGAACTTTTCCCTGCGACATATGTATGCGCGTGTCGTAGAGGAGTGGAAAGAAGGAGCAAAAGAACGACGGAGAAAGAGATGCGCGAGCTATTCCTGTACGCGAGTTGCAGGCGGAATAATAACGCCATGTTGCCTGGCGTGGTGAACTCGAGGAAAATCCCGAAACGGAATGTAGGTATCCGCGCGATGAGAGCGATAATAGTTGTTTAATTTTCCAATAAAATCACAGAGTCCCCGGATTGCGGTAACGCAACATAAATTTGTATTTGATATTCAAGAAGATATTAAAATATATTGAATCTAATTGTTGAGATATTAAAAAATTATCTGTTTATTAAAATATTGCATTTAAGATTATATTACATAATATGCGCTTACAGGAATATTGAACTACTTAAGAATATATCTCGACGATGACATCAAAGGACGTCATAAGGCAAAGTGAGTAATCCGACTAAAGCGATATGATGCAGTCAACTCCAAATGATATTATTACGACATCCGCTGCGTATATCATTGTTATGCATCTCAAATCGCTTCCCGGAATATACATACAAGCTTACGACCCACGATTCGAAGTTGATTTTCTCCCTCAACTGAAGTTTCCCCAGCTAAAGAAAATCGTGACTTTAAATTGTAAGTAAAATATCTCTTTTCGCAACAAATTCAATCTAACTAAATTCAGGTTAATTCTCTCTCGCCCGATCTATTTGCGTGCTAAGCACAATTCTCCCCCTTTTCTCCTGACATCATTATCACACAATAAATTGAATAATACATTTAAATTCGATTTACAGTTCTCCAAATTCTTCTGGAATAAATTAACGAGGACCGTCGCCGCCTTCGCCTTTCTCCAGGGTACCAATTTGCGAAAGAGCGAATCCTCGACGAACTTTGCGGAGGATTTTCCCGCGGTTATTACGCTCTCCGCAATTCTCTTTCTGGGCACTTGGCAAGTTCTCACTCTCCCCAGTGCCCCTCTGCCCCTCCGTCTTTGCTCCACCAGCGAGAGGGGCCTTTGTATTACCTCTCTGTCCCCGGTACTTCCTGTGTTCCGCCAACACGCTCACCTGTCTGCCGTCACCTGCCTTAGCGGTTACCTAGGCGTACACGGGGCCCCGCGAGCTCCGCGCGTGCCCCGTCGAGCGTGATATCCCGAGGGACCTTAGTCTCGCCTAGCGCAACGGTGGGGCCGCGATCTCGTCGCGTGCACCGGTAATGCGACTTGCACGCGATTGTGCAGTCGACATCACGCTGTCGCGCGAACGGGCCCGCCACGCCGTCGTGCTGATAAGCGGCCACGAGAGCTGGACAACAGATAGAAGACGGTCTCGCGGTTCGACGAACTCCGGCGCTATAGATTCCTCAAGAGACGCCCCGCGGGTCTCTCCTCGCGGGAGGAGGCTGGGAAGGCCTCGCGAGTGCCAGGTCCGCTGAAGAGGGGAAGTATCGTGTATCAAACGTCGATCTATGATGCCAGCCGGATACCTGAAGCGGTAAGTTCGCAATGATTATGATTTCCCTGCGCTTGGTTTTGCCGACGTTACAGAATGATAACGACAATAAGATAGAAAAATGATATACATATCATTTAATTAAGGCTTTTGAAAGTTTATCAAAAAGTAAATCTTTTTATTTGGCAATGTCGTGCAAGACCATTCAGCATGTGGTATTTCCTTCTGACGTTTCTGACTTAATATGATACATTTATCGCTTGCGTTCGGTCGAAAAAGCTGCCTCGCGATTGTAAGTTCGAATTCGATTGTTGTATCCCCTTAATTTTGAGCACACGCCAACGAATATAACACTTCTGCAGCGTTTTGCGAGTAGCCAGGTGATTCACTTCGAGGTGTTCTCGCGAGTGTAGGCTTTATTATCCGGTTGTGGTTTATAACGCGGCCGACCGTACCTTTGTGCGCCACACACGCGCACGTAGAAGCCGAGGAGCGAGCTGGTTATCGAATTGGGCAGCAATGCGCCGCACTTTGGTGCAGCTGCCATCATCCGATACGTTCTGGAGGCGATCGAACAGCTGCGCATACCATTACTGTGTGACTACCCCAATTCCTGGCTTTAAAATCGTCTGATTAGAAAAGGGAGGGTGGAAACTTTAACGCACTAAGAACACGGAATGTAAAATGAAGGAAAGTGAAAAAAAGCAACGAACTGTGCTTGGCGTAGGAAAAGAAAGAAAATTAATTAATTGATTTTAATTAATTTTATGTATTCAGCTTATTTATTTATTTTAATTAGTTATCAATTTTTTTTTTTTAGAATTTGGGATGTTAGGAATATTTAAGATGTTAGAAATGTTTGGTTTGACAGAAAGACGGGAAAAAACGAGAAAATATTAACATACGTATATGTGAGTTGAGATATTTATTGCAAATCGAGTTTCACTCATCTTAATTCTCGTCTTGTTACTGAATCGAGTAAGAAATTTATCTAAAAAAAAAAAGAAAAAAGAGTCTTACCATAAGTAAAAAATATTACTTGTCTCAGATATCACGTTTTTATCTCGAAATCTCGAATTCCTTGATTAGCTTCACTTCCACAACAAGAATAACTTATTTAGAAAAACAGACTCTTCTCGTAGATGTTATACATCGATCGATGATCAATCTCGACACGATCTAGTTATACAACCGTGCATAAAATTATTTTTCATTTTTTAATCGTTCCTTTTTCTTCTTCTCTCTGCCTTGTTCATTATGATATGTCGTAAAACGGCAGCTGAAAGTCTCCTACGAGTGGCGTCGCTGTTGAAACGAAAAAAGGTACTCCGTTCAAGGCCCGAGATAAGCGAGTAACGTGTCGAAGAACCGATATCGCCACTAAAGAATCCACTATTTCATCCGGCGCACGAAACGCCGCGAAACTTTCCTTTCACCTAGCCGTTTTGCGACACGAGTCTTCCATTGCGCTTCCAGCCGTGCCAGCGTCGATTACGCAAGCGTAAATAATCACAGGCGATCGTAAAGGTCCATATGTAGATATGGGGCGGGAATAAGTTTCCTTGATTTCTTTTTTTCCCTTCCTTTTTAACTCTGAGGCTGATAAGATTATTCCGAGTTCGTCGAAAAGCGCAAATGGGGCAAAACCGATTGTCCCGATCAACTGTATCTTTTATTCAGTATCTCGGCGAGTAGTGGCTGCTGTTGCATCAATCTCGTTTGAATGCATACGTATCTGCGTATTATAGTAAAAGCGAAATTGAGTTATTATGGTGACGTGAAAGAAGCGCGAGAGTTAAGTTAATTTAAGTACGTGGCAAAAAGCCATCGGAGAAAAATTGATAAATAATAAATTCGAGATTCAGAATAGCAAGGCGTGGATTAAATATATACATATATATTTTATTATATATATAAATTTCAAGATTGGTGAACGTAACGTCGCCTCGCCCGCTCTCGTCGTGGAGATATGTTGCGCAGCATCCATTACGGATGTGCCATAGGGAGGCAGATGTGTGGGCAGGGTAGGAAGTTTAGTTTTACAAGAGGAGCGCAGATGCTGGCGGACCACTCCATCTCGCAACGATATCCTTTCTTCCTCGCGACAGTGGCTGTTGCTCTCGAAATTGAGTTGAGATGCGGGTCCTCCTCCCGCGTAAAATAAAATAGATTACAATCGCTGATCACTTAGAGAACAATTTGCCCCCCTCTCCCCTCTCCCGACAATCGGGATAAGCGAAATTTATTAAGTAAAAGTAGTAAATGTTATCAGCGAAAAATATATAAAACACAAGCGTGACTTGAAATTAATTTTTTAAATCATAATTGATATAACAATTGATCCTATTGGAAAATCTAATAAAATGATATCAGTATAAGATAAACGAACTGGTCTGGAAGCTTGATAAAAATCCTGAGAATGGTACGTTCACGGTTACACGCTATATTTAAATAAATTAAAGGCATAGATTTTGATAAATTAATAAATTAAATTTATGGTAAACGTGTCGACCAGATGTTTATTCCAATAGACTTGCTTCCAAGATAATATAACAGCACGGAAGGCATCCGTGGCATGTCTGAAAGACTCTGAAAGACATAAAGGTCGCTGAGGGACATTCTAATCGCTGATACGTGCTTGGAACCATCTTTCAGCCTTCCGTTGCCATGCCGGCATGGCTTCCAGCTGCGTTCGCCATCTCCTTGCGACCAAGTATAAAATCCGTAAAAGAATCAGTATGCCAAGGCAAGAATTAGTCGATACGTGGCAAAAGGCGCAGGAGGCGCCGGTGGAAAGCCGGCCGGGCAAAAAGAAGAGGCCGGCAGAAGGAAGGCTCGCAGCTGCTGTGACAGCTGCACACTTCCCGACGTCGCTCCCCGGCCGGCGCGCGCTCCGTTTGTATCCTCATCCGCGCTTGGTCCCTCCTGATCGCTGTCTTGCCAGGTGCGCTTCGCCTCGAAAGGGGCCACCTTTGTACTCCGCGGCCCGCTGAGGACCGCGCGCATGAGGACTCAACGAATCCCTACCTCGAAAGAAAAAATTTTTCGATCGCGATCGCATCGATTCCACCTGCGATCCACGTTAAGTAGAACAGATGCAGTGCAAGCGCGCGACTGGCGAACTATTGGGTAACGCGTTGTTAAGCAACTATACTAATTAAACACGCTACTTTCGGTTTTTATATTTTAATTTTACTTTATTGCTATTCACTTCTTTTTTTTCTCTTTTTATTTTGTCTAGTTTTACGTATTAAATGTCTTAGACATGTGTATGCTATTTGGGTGGGAAAATACAAGCTCGGCCTACGTATGATTTTTCAGCTTCGTGACCGATTATCTATCGAGAACCCGGTGATCCACGTTAGATGGATCGCCCTCGCGATTATCGGAGGGCCTGGGACGGGCCGTCGCCGGTCAAGAGAGATAGGGCTTCCTCCCTTCGCCGATCATCGGTGGGGGGAAGGTCGAAGAAGGCCGCAGCTGGTTAGATCCGGTCCGCGGGCAGTTGAATGCACGCCGTGCATACCGGGCGGAAATATAGGTCCGGTGATAGCGTTATTTCCTCTTTCTCCCAATTTTCTTTTTATCTTCCTCTCTCTTTTTTTTTTTCTCTCTTTCCATTTTTCTTTCGCGTCCCTTCCACCTCCGCTCGTTACTCCACACAGCGCAGTTAGCAACACGTATCTCTTTCTCTTTTTCTTTTTTTTTTTTTTTTTTTCTTGCTAATTGCGTCGCCTATAGAGATCTTTGTCTTCGAAAAGACGATTTTGAAATCGGAAATCAGGCTCGCCAAGTCTTTCTTTGCACATTAATCAAACTTTTTTTTGTATCACGAATCTCGCAATAAATCATAAAATTTTACTAATAAAATTTCTTTTCAATAATCGAAAAAAAAAGAGAGAAAGATACTTTGATAATTGTATACCTCGTAAATAAATCAGGAGTAAAATGATGCCTTAATTATCAAGGAATGATCTAAGTAAACGTTTTGAAAGGTACTCTGCGGGATTGTACAGGATCGTACCTGTTCGCCACCTGAGAAGAGGAAGAAAAGAGGGAAGAGAAAGAGAGAGAGAGAGCGCATTCCTGTTTTACATGCACGCGCACCTTCATTCACGACCTGCCTCTCCCACCTCTGAACGGTCTTCCTTTCTCGGTTATCACGTTCCTCCCCAGTTATCTTTCTTCGAGACGAAAGTCTCGCGGGGGCGGGTTTGATACATGAAATCTTCCGTATAAAAAAACCCCTCGACGTCCCTTGGTCTCGATCTCAATCTCGGTTAATTCTTTTAATTTTCTCTCGCTTCTAAGTAAGACTCCGGACTGACCAAATTAAGTCAAAGTCGACGTTACCTAGAAACCCACGAACCGTGGACTGCAATTTGCGAGATAAGTCGCTCGCTCGCTCGCGATCGCTTTCGTCATTCATCAGTTCGAGTTCTCACACTGTTTCGGGAGATGGTTTTCAGGAAGCTGGGGGGATAATGATTGCGGGCAAGACGAGAAAACTGGGAAACTGCACGCGCTCGCATGATCGTGCACTATCCAGTCTCTCGGCCGCTCGAACGGCTCTTCTGGCTCGCGACCGAGTCTCCCCCCGTCGTCCCTCTCGCAGCTGCTCCCTCGCCTCTTCCTCTTCCTCCTCTACCCTCCACCCTCCATCCTCCACCGCCGGCGTGACCACCACCACTACCTCGACATCATGGGGTCCAGAGGAGCCAGTCGCAGCTTGCGTGTCAGTTCATAAGTGAGCTCGGTCTTGCGCGTTGCTGAAGCCAGGCCTCGACTTGGTCCGCGTTTAGCAGCTTCTTCGAGGTTCAGGAGCCGAGTAGGGTCGCGGCGTACTTAGGTCAGACGACTTCCGGTCGGGTGTCAGGTCCCCGCGTCGCGAGACCTCTCGTGACCGCGAGCGAGGAGTCGGCGGGCCCGTGGGAACGCGATTTAAACGACCATGCCTCACCTGCGCGAGTCGCGGGTCTGAAACTGAATGGTAGCGAGTCGATCCGGGAGTGCGAGTGACGCTGGTGCCTTTAATTTTGAAGATGGTGCGCGGTTTGTCGCAGTGGACCAAGACCCTGAGCTTCCCGGCGAGGGTGTCGCCGCAGAGGCCTGCGAAGGAGACCAAGGGCTTCCACGTGAGCCCCAGCGCTAGCCCCACGTCACCACCCAGTCCAATCAACGACACCATGGACAAAGCGCCTATAATTACGGACGAGGTTTGATTCTTTTTCACTTTTCAAACATTTCCCTTCATTTTCGTGCACGGGTGTATTTTGCTTTTCATCTCGCGAAACGAATAATTAATAAAATAAGTCTGTCGATACTCGGGCATTTGAAACGTCGCGTCTCACGCTCGTCTTCCTCTCTTCGGAAGAAGCTCGTGTTATTCTCGATGACATTTGAGCCGCACGTGGGAGAAAGAGAAAGAGAGAGAGAAAGAGAAAAAGAACTCGTCGTAAGTGCGTCGGCGGAAACAGCGGTTTCCGATATCAGCGGGGCCGTTTCCGGCGCGGAGTTGAGAATAAGTTTAGGCGATTACGCGCGGGAGACCGTTGACTCCGAGATACGGGAGAGTTCCTGCCTGGAGAACGGTTCTTCTCGACGGCAGCCGCGTTTTAATATTGCTACCAGATGCTGCGCCGACTTGGCGACGAAAGGGTTTTCCTTCGCGCCCGTATGATTCGTGGAATTTCGTGCGCGAATGCCGTCAGAATAAAATGCCGGGCTGAAGGCACGACCGGCGGAAGCGTGGGAACCAAGCGTAACAGATGGCCTCGACCGCTTCCGAAGTCGTTCGACCTCTCCTCCCGTTGCGCGGCTTCTTCTCGACGAACGACGGCGGGAACGGCGAAACGCTCGGTTAAAAGAATTTCATAATTGATTCGGTCGCCGCAATTTCCGGCTCCCCGACTCTGCGAGGAGAATACACGTCGGATTGGCAAACATTGATACCGGTCTTAATCGGACGGGATTCTTAATCGACCTCAAAGCTCCGGTTTTACAATTCTCAACTTTTATCTGAATAAATAGCACGAGGAATTAATAATATTAATTAATAAGAGTATTAATTTTAACGTAACGATTTTTTTTTCTCCGTTTCTATAAAATAAAACAAAAAGATAGGACGTACTTCGGTGAACTTTAAAATTTTCGACGCGGTGTGCACCGTCCTTCCTTTGTCGGTAGAAACGAACGGAAGATACGATCGCGTTGTATAACGCGGTACTGGCGAATTCAATGAGACTTAGAAAGTGGAAAGACGCTTCCTTCTTTTTTCTTTCTTTCCCGGGGCGAAATTCCAACGCGTGGGTCCACTTCGCCGTGAACTCCAGCTGCGAGCGCGTGGTTTCAAATTCAAGCTAAACGCGCGCCGCGTTCTTTTATGATTCTCCGTGTCATATGCCGCCGCTCGGGAATGCGAGATAACGCGGGTCGGCGGTTACATTTAGTCCGCTGAGGACAGTAATTACGGTGTTATATTAAAAGCAGTCGGCCTCTTCTTTCTCTTCGTTCTTTCATTCTTGTTCTCTCCCTCTTTCTTTCTCGCTCCCTTCCCTTCCCACGACGACGACGACGACGACGACGGAGTCGGCGTTCCCTGGTCGGTCTGCGCCGGAAGTGGCAACGGCTTTGCGCTCTGCCCCTCTCCCCCGCGCATTGTTCCTCGTCGTGCATTCCACGGCGATGAACTCCGCCGTTCGAGTGAACGAGAACGTTACGCTTCGCGGCATGGGCGCAGCCCTACGCGAGAGGAAGCCGCGCGAGCGGATGGAGATTCTGGCGCGGCATCAGACGTCTTCGAACGTAAACAACCGCATTATCTTTTTCGCGAAACGGCCGTATTCTCGCTTGGTATCCTCGGCTTTCGAGGCGATCCCGGAAGAAATATCGAAAGGTTATTAGTTCTCGAAGTTGCACGAAGGGCTTAATTAAATTTTATTAAAAGAAAAAAGTAGATAATATGACGTGCGTCCACATTAAATTTCTTTTACATTGGTACCCCACGAAATCGCCGAATTATCTTCATTCCGAGGCTTAATAAAGATCGACAATACTATAAATTAATTAGCGATCGATGATCTTAAGTATAACGATCGAGAAATAACTATAAAACTGCCGTGCGGATCGTGGAGAAAATTATAAAGGGCGGTTTCTGCATCGCAATTAATAGCTGAAACGTTCCGTTTTTTCACAATCTCGGCGTGACATATACTGTCTATACATATACTGCCCGTTCGGAGATTCGACCGTTTTTGGGAACGACGAGGCGGCGAGATCAACGCACGCACACGTCGCGTCGTATGTTAATTCCCGGCCGTTCGCCAAGGTCGTGCACTCGGGACCGAAAAGAGACGGCCGTTCGGAGTCCACGGCGGTCAGATTCGTGGGAATATCCTGGTGTCGCCAAGGAGAACGCGAGGTCTAATTTTTAATGACTCTTGCACTGCCCAGAACCGCCTAAATCAGAAAATAATAAAGCCAATGTACTAAAATCAAAATTGGTTTTTTAATAATTTAATTGGCAGTTAAATGAAGAAAATTAATTATAATAAAATTAAAAAGTAAATAAAAATTAAGATAAACTTTTGCAGTTGCATGAGTGGGACGTATTTTACACGCCAAATCTTTTTTTGTGCTAGAAAAACGAGTTTCTTTTTTTTTTCCTTCCCAGAAAGAAACATTAAAGATTTAATTGATCTTTATAGTAACGATATGTTTGCGTAATTTGATGTAACGATAAGAAAATGTTATGCGACTCGCTCGTTGCTGCAACGCGGATCTCGATCTAGATCGCGTCCGTTTGACCGAGGTCAGGCGGAGGGAAAGAAAAAAATCCTGTTGCACGTAAAGTGCGCCGATTGACCGCTTATGATGGCATTAAACGACACTGAATATTGGACGTTGAACGTTCGGCGCTGCGAGGTACGGAGAGTAAGTGGAACATGCGAAGATCGATTGTCCGTTACTTTACCGTAACGTCATGCTTACCTGCCGCGGCACGCTGGTATTCTAATGCGACGCAAAGAGGAGAGACCCCCGTTCGAACAATGAACTACTTAGTAGAGCAGAAACCTCCAGATAAATTATATCTACCATATTATTATCCCAATAATTTGATTTTCAGATTATTAATTTAATAAAAATTATTCCGGTTATATTTATTAATTATTAAATTAATAATTTGCCATTAAAATAATTTATTATATATTTTTTAAATTGTATTAAGAATTATTTTCTTTTTTCTTTTCTTTTTTTTTTATTTTTTTATTTTTTGTAATCTGCTTTTTGCAGTTTCTTCAGTATGGCTTCTTTAGCAATCTTCGCTCTGTAATGCATCCGCAACACATTTATTCTCCGCCTCGTATCACCTTATTCTGAGCCTGCGACGAGACTCGGGTCTCTGCCTTCGACTTCTTCATGCGTCTCCATTTCTTCCCTCTTTATAATTTCTTTTTTCTGCTGCCGAAGCGTTCGATATAAAGTGTCCGAGAGCGATCTCGAAAGCGAGAAGGCAGGTCTGTCTCCTTCATTTCTTTTCCGTTTATATCTCGCCACTAACGGCCGGGCTGATTGCGCTAGGTTCCTCGACCTTGCTGGTCGTGCAGGTTTCAACGTTCAAGCACATCCCGAGCGCACATTTATACACTGGACTCGTCCGTATACGAATGGCATAAGGCTGATCGTATCTCATGGCTCCTTTTTCTAAAACCTACGTGCTCTTCGAGAAAATCCTCTCGAAAAACATATTCGAAGGAAAATAGATAGACAAATGTACGGAGCTTCCTATCAATCTTGTGTAATTTATTTTATAAAAAAATAATTAATTATTTATTCAAATACTTTATAAAAAAAAAATTAATTAGCGTTAATTGGAATTATGTATATCGGTTGTTTGCTCGAGTAATGTGACGATAGTTTCAAGTATTCTTGGCTTTGCACCACCCACGTGGTTCTCTGCACGAGGTAGCATCTCTCCCAAGGCGTTTCACCCCGTGTTACCGTCTCGCTATTCCGAAAAGTAAACTGACAATGGTTAGCTTCGAAAATAGTTCAGCAATTGCCGGACGAAGTTTTAAACGCGGTCGAATAATTTTGCACGTCATCGCAAATATTTAGATAAATGATCTGGAGCGAGGTAACGGCGTCTCGCTAAACAGATTTCTCGAAAGCCGTAAATTTTTAATCCGCTAACAAACGCAAATAACATTTCTCTCCCGATAACTTGCAGAACTTTCAAGATACGGAGGCAGA
Organism: Cardiocondyla obscurior; assembly: GCF_019399895.1. Taxonomy (NCBI): domain Eukaryota; kingdom Metazoa; phylum Arthropoda; class Insecta; order Hymenoptera; family Formicidae; genus Cardiocondyla; species Cardiocondyla obscurior. The sequence goes on along the minus strand of NC_091871.1, from coordinate 5,702,308 downwards.
AAAGGCAATAATGGGTTCCATTGTATACTGTATACACCACAAGGACGGCTGCAAATGGTCGGACGAGCTCAGGAAGCTGAAGGTAAGATCACCGTAAAGAGTATTCTGTCACTAATGAGCGAGCCTCTCAATGTCCCGATCTCCGGCTGAATTTAATTTTTTTTCCTTTGTCACAGGCACACCTAAACACGTGCAAGCACGATGCGGTCCCATGCGGCAACAAATGCGGGGCGATGATACCCCGGGTGCTCATGGAAGATCACCTGAAGTACACCTGCGCCCAGCGTAGGGCCCGCTGCGACTTTTGTGCCAAAGAGTTTACCGGACACACTTTAGAGGTATAGTAATTGAACGATTTCACATGTGGGAATTTACGAGATTTAGACAATAATTGCAAAATTAAAAATAAAAAAAATTATTAACAATTGAGTAAATAATATTAATTTATGGCTTTTTAAAATTAGAATTAATGATGTAATATTCATAGTAATACAATATTTCCTAATCTTTCCAGAAACACACGGGGACGTGCGGGTACGAGCCTCTCTACTGCGAAAACAAATGCGGCATGAAGGTCCAGAGGCGGCATCTCGGCCAGCACAAGCTGGGCGAGTGTGCCAAGAGATTGGTCGCCTGTCGCTACTGCACCAAGGAATTCGTTTTCGACACGCTCGGCGCCCATCACGCGAAATGCGGCCGATTCCCTGTTGCGTGCCCCCATCGTTGCGAAACCGCGGTTTTGCCTCGGGAGGATCTCGAGATTCACCTAAAAGATCATTGCACCACGCATCTGCTTTCCTGTACGTTCAAGGACGCCGGTTGCCGCTTCAAGGTACTATTTTTTCGCGGGTTATAGCTTATATCCGCTTGCATAAAAGATAAATAAATCAGCACGCATTGAAACAGGTTTCGTTTCAGCGAAATAGAATACCCGATGTTTGGACTACGAGATTTTTATCATTTTTTTTAATATGCTGTCTTAAATATCTTGATATCTCAATTAATTCAATTTAAAATTTTCAAAATTTATATTTAATTATAATCCGTTTATTTGTTAAATAAAAAGTCTTTCGTGTAATAATTTAATTTATTTTTAGTTAAAAAAAAAAAACGAATGTTACATCATGATTTTTTTACAACAGGGAAATAGGTTCTCTTTGGACAAGCATTTGGAGGAATCGGCAAAGATGCATCTAAGTCTCATGTGCAGTTTAGTTACAAAGCAGCAACATCAAATTACGAGCTTGAAATCAGCGATTAGCAAGCTGTCGTTAAATTATACGGGCACGCTCATATGGAAGATCACGGACTACGCCGCGAAAATGTCTGAAGCGAAGGCGAAAGAGGGTATGGAGCTCGTCAGTCCGCCTTTTTATACTAGTCAATACGGATATAAATTACAGGTACGTGTGCCGTACAAATTATTGTACGATAGATCATCGATCAAGTCTCCATACTTTTCTCGGATATCTTTCCATGTACATATCTCATCATTGAACTAATCAAAGTTCTTAAATAAAATGCAAAGCGTTAATTTCTTATTTCAATTTTACAGGCATCTATTTTCCTAAACGGGAATGGGACCGGCGAGGGCAGTCACATCTCGATATACATAAAAATCCTCCCTGGCGAGTACGACGCGCTTTTGCGGTGGCCGTTCTCGCACAGTGTATCCTTCACGATGTTCGATCAAACGGTGATCGCGGAGAAGGCCTGCAATATCGTCGAGAGTTTCATACCGGACCCAACATGGAAGAACTTCCAGCGGCCAAGTCGCGAGCCGGACTCCCTTGGCTTCGGCTTTCCGAGATTCGTTTCTCACGAAATGGTGAAGAAGCGGCACTTCGTCAAAGACGACACGATGTTTATCCGAGTCAAAGTAGACCCGAGTAAAATCGTAGCGGTCTAAGGGAACGTGCAACTTCGAGAATACGTTCCCAAAAATAGACTTTATCCGACAATTTCGCAGTCCGATCTTTTATTCAGATCGCTTTAAACGAGATCTCAAAACGTTGTACAGTTGTTTCATCGATTGGAGTTTTAAGAGTGATCCTTGATCTGATTCGAGGTCTTGAATACGAAGTTATACTACGAATTCCACCTAATGTGATATTTTCGAGTGCTCGCTTGAGCGAGACGTTCAGTACTTACGTCGGTTTAAATAAAAGATAATAGTTTATATTAAAATCGACTAAAAGCGAAAACTATGCTGCCTACTTGCATTAATATTTTAACGTTAACTCATGCTGTTGCAAATATTGCCGGTTGCAATAATTAATTGATTAACATTGACAAATGTGTAACGCGTCAAAGTACATTATTTAATTTTTTTATCTTAATTTTCCGTGTAAAATCGAAGAACATAAAAACTTAATAATTACTACTTATTATTATGTGACGTTTTACAAGTACTTTTGCTGCCTTTTTAATAATTCTTACATAAATTTAAACTTATATTATCGAAAAATTTACCAAATAAGAGCAAAGTCTAAATTCTTTAAATAAATGGCCTTACAGCTGCGCGATTATTTTTAAAGAGAACAAATCAAAGATTGTTAAGGGATTGTGTGTACTACGAACTTAGTAACTGTAAATATAAATGCAGATTGCCATACAATAGTGGACAACGAAGAGCAATCGAGACGAATGCACCGATGTAAATATGCACTTAATACATATATAGAAATAATAATAAAATGTGATCGACATATGCTAGTGAATATAACAATTCGAAGATAATTCGGCTAATAAAAGCATTGTGTAATATATATATTCGCATATAAATGTATCTAGTGTTTTATTTCCTACATTATAAATCCAACATATGACTGAATAAAGTGCTACATATACATTTGTATTTAAACGCAGAACTTTGAAAATTTAAATGTGAAAACTTTATCGTATAATTTATTCATCAAAATATTCACATTAATTTCTATTGGCATTGCAATACATCAACATGAGTAAACACTTAATAGACTTTCTTTATATACTTCCACTGCTTTGTTGAGAATTTTCTTCTCTGACATTTGCCTATAACAACATAGAAACGAGTTAAATGTAACAGTGAAGTTTTATCACTATTATTTCTTTTTATGTAGATGTTTAAAAGCTTGTACTTACATATTGTATTCGTAACATTTGATCCAACGCGTGTGGCAGCAATGGACGTATTCCGTTGATCTCCATGGCAGTTAAATGATCGACTCTCGCATGCATTCTGTTACTTTTCATAAAAGCATCCATGGATGTGCGCAGTTTTGACATTCTTATATCCCATATATCCTGTAAAATTTTTATTTTTAGCTTCGTTATAACGTACAGGTAGCAACGTGTATACCTTTACGGCGATTCTTATTCCGTCCGAGTCAGAGATGTCGTCGTTTGCGATGTTCAACAGGATTTGACTCTCGTCCATGTAATGACAGCTGGGCATCTCCGTGAACAGCCTGATCGCAGGAATGTTGATGAATAGGCATTTCTCTAGCGAGTCAATTTATTCAAATTTAACTGAAGTACCAGAGGCATCAGTCAAGCAAGTAATTAAGAACGCCAGAAGTGGACTTACTTGGACATTTTCTCCATCTCCTTTCTCTCGTTCAAGTTCTCGACGTTCATCCAGTCTTGGCCGACGACACGGCATTTTTGCTTCTGTTTCAGGCACACTGCGAGCCAGATCGGTACTCGGACGGGCAGACCAGCGCGGAACGGCCCCACCGAGCCCGAGATCAAGTGGATCACGTCGGAATTGAAGTTCGGCACGATGCTAACTAACCGTTTCTCACCGAGAAACTCGACTTCGCTCGGGTCCATACTTTGTTCCGAATTTCAAGTTAATTGATGTTCAATACTAAAACTCCCGAGACCACTCTCCAACGCTTCCTGACACATTCTAAGCGATCTGAACTCGTCGCACTGCCCTCGACCCTCCAACGTGCGCTCCAGCGATGCTTGAAAGGCTCGTAGCAGCTCAAATCATAGCAGCTTGAAGCAAGGGATCGAAAAAGGCGGGAACGCGTAGCTGTGGGCGCCGCCACGTTTTCTTGCGCCTGTTGCATCTGTTAAGGGGCTTGTTTGGCTCGTTCTTTGCTATAGCTTATAATTTATCTCTCTTTTTTTCTGATAATTAAAAAAAAAGATGATCTCTGAACTGGTGCAGATTAATACAGCAGTTCAATTTTAGCGAACAAGCTTAAACAGGCCGTACGCACTTTTGAAAGGAAAAAATACGAATTCTGAATTCTTGTTACATGCTTTATTACACACATATCTCGCTTTCCGGCCGATTTTATTTTCCTATACACGTAACATAGATAATAGTACTCAATTGCAAGATTTCATAAACACTTTGGTGTTTGATAAAAAAAAAAAAAATGGCACCAGGAATTTTTCTTACTATTTGACGCGATTGACGTTGAAATAAATAAGATACAAAAGGTTTAGTAAGGGAGGGAAGACGTGGTCGTTGAAACAATCGATGTAACATTAAGTATATTGTCCTCCCTCGGCGTACGTACATATATCATTCGATAACTCTGCTGTATATGACATATGTATTGCACGTATTATCCTTGCGAGTGCCATCGTGAGTCTCTCGATATTTAGCCTAGTTTTTATTTACAATACGTGATAAAAACGGAAAGTCACTTGCTCTTCTTCGGACTTCAAATTAAATACCCGCTTTATTTCGATATTACGTAACACTCCTCAACGTTATTCGTTAACGCTGTATTTAAATAACTATATGGCACGCTTAATGGGCAACTGCAAATAAAAGAATCCCAGCAAACGCAGAATATTAAAAGGAAAGATCCGAGTGCAAAATATATTTACAATATAATGTTCCTTTTCTAGAATTTAATTAATTTGTTAGCCGCCCAGCCACGTCAACTCCGTCCCGGGATTCTTCCAAAACGAGAAGATGGTCGGCGTGATTCACCACATCGGCTTCGATCACGAAGATCGACGCAGGTGGCGTTTCCTCGACGCGATCTTCCTCAGCGGGTAGCAGCGGTGCCAGGGACTTATACGTTTGCAGCTCCATCGAGGGCGAGATGTCGCGGTCAGCTGCGTCGCCGTTGCGATCGACGACGTCGCCGTCGCTGGCTAGGTCTTCTTGGCTCGTCTGCGTGTCCGGGACGGAGTTGCCGATCGGCACCGGGCCTTTCGTCACATTCTGAGGCGGCTCTTTTTCTCGAAACGACGATCTGCCCGAGACGCGTTTTTCAGGATACGCACCGTCCAGCTTTCTGCTTCCGTCGATCGCCTGCGAATATATTTGCATATTTTATTTAAATGCAACCTCACTGTACATCATTTAACTTTATAATTTTAATTCTTTAAACATAAAACTGAGACGACTAATAAGAGCAAGTTGGATTACCTGGCGCAACAGGCTCGGCCTCTGACTTCTAGGCTGGTCGAAGCCGCTAAATCGCCTCTGGAGCCTCTGCGATCCGACAAGGGACCCTCGATCGTGGATCACGCTGATCACACTAGACTTGACATTACTGTGCGGGAAGAGTAGACTCCAGACGAAGTTTTTGAGGGCGATACGGAAGTCTTTGAGATGGTAGGCGTAGAGCAGAGGATTGCCAACCGAGTTGATGTGCGATAAAATGATGCAGAACTTCATGAGAAAATCGTCCACTTCGCATTGCGGACAGAAGGCCATCACGCAGTTGATCGTGTACAGCGGAAACCAGCAGACGATGAAAAAGACGACGATACGGGAAAGGTTTTGCGTCGCCTTGACCTCGCGTTTGCGTGCCGCCCCGAGGCACCTCAGCATAGTCCCCGTCGTCTGGTGATGATTGCGCCCACCGAGCCGCAGGACACCAATGCGTCGTATAGTGCCGCTCCCTGGGTCGCCGGGGTCCATCGTGACGATTTGCTGTAACTGAAACCGTCGTACCCGTTACACTCTTTGGCTATTTTCTGCCGCTCTCGATATCGGACCGTCCCGGCGATTTCGGGACAATTTATTCATTTTACGCGACTGACCTGCTTTACGATTACGCGGTAGATATGCGCGTAAAAGGCAGCGATGAGCAGCGCGGGGAAGATGATCGTGGCGAAGTACAGGAAGACCAGGTAGTCGTAGTCCATGACGTTTGTAAAGATGCACCGGTGATCTTCCGTCTCGCCGGCGTTCCAGCCGAAGAGCGGTAGGAAGCCGATTAGAGTACCCGCCACCCAGCACACGCATATTATACCTAGAAATCAATCATTTTTTTATTTTATTATTCTTTTTTTATATATAGAACATTATTATATTATTGCCATCGATCGTTTTCAATCGACGTGACGACAGAACGCGGCGTCGTCGCGACGGCTGCACGCTCGGTTGATTCGAATGATTACCGCTTTCCATTTACACAAAACTAGGATAATTCGCACTGCGACGTGGCGAATACTTTATTACTATGGTTTATTGCTATATCATTGACTGAAATCACAATCTTTGCTTTGATTTTGATTCCTGAAAACTTGAAGAAAAAAAATCGAAGCAGAGTATGATTTTATCCAGTCGCGGTGGCAGATTAATTTGTTCGTAATTAACAGCAGCTCCTCGCGTTTTCTTCGAGCCTTCACGTCGATGAGGCAATTTTTGTCTATATACGAGCTCTCATCGATTTGTTCCATTCGTGGAAAACACTGTTCCCCTGGGAAATGCACGCTATCGGGTGCAATATGCAGAAAATGACATTTTGAAATGTCGAGGACTTACAAGAAAATCTTCGCAGCTGTCCCTCACTAATTTTTATGAGCTCTGGATATATTGTAAAACATTGAAAAATATTAGATTCATATTTTTCAATATTTTACAACATATATCCAAAACTCATTAAAATCAATTATGACAGTTGCGAAGATTCTCTTGTTAGTCTAAGAAAAGTTATTTATTGCTGGTTTCAGCGACATCCGGTAACAAAGCATTAATTAACTTTGAACATATCATTAGATTTTACGATTTTAACCCACAAAAGCGTTATTACATAATGATGCGTAATATCACATGTCGGAATGAATATTAAATCCTAAGAAATGAATCTACAGCGCCGTTCGACGTTTAATAATATTATTACTGTCAAATAAAAGTATCTATATAATCTTGCCGAAGTATCTTATTTTTCAAACCCAGACTCGTAGAAATCTCAAATAAGTCGCTTTTAAAACCAACTTCCAATCTTCGAATAAAGTTCAAAAACGAAGTTACGGTTTTCTTGATTTCTTTCTTTTGTGTCATCTCGAGGAGCGTCTCCTCCTGAACTGTCGCGAATCAAATTCGCCCGCTGGTCATCTCGAGGGCATCCCGTCCGTGCGTGGCACCGAGTTCCGAACTGGGCGGGGGAAAACACGATTTTACGATTACCTTAAGAAGCACGCGATGCAATTTCACGATTGTTTTGCATGTTCCCGCTAATTGGCGTGCGTTCACGCTTAATGAACGCGATGCAGCGTCATGCGACGCGACTTAGGACTGGAGCCGAGCATGACAATAGCGGATTACGCGGACAATACTGCGTAATTGCGCCGGATCGGCGTATCCGCGTCCTCGTAATCGTGTGCACGTGAAAATTAGGGCTGGAATATATCGCGCGCGGCACTCTCATCCCTTTCGCCAGCGTCGTCAACATCGTAGTTAATAACGCGCCTAAAGACCTCCGGAGTTTTCTTTGTGGCCGGCCACCGATTGAACAAGTCCATAATTGAGCCGCTAAGTGCCGCATGCGTGTCTAACTCGTAATTTCTGTCACTTGAATGGTCGTACTTGCCAAGTACGAGCATTCATTGCATCAGAGTACTTGAAATTATGTCCGTGTGTCTACGAGCCACCTAAAATTAATTGCCTTCGGCGCTTAACCCTTTGAGCCTCGAGCTAGGAAATCGTAATTGTAGTCGGCGATTTAATCATCAAACAGCGCACCGGCTAATACGATACTTTTTTTATTCGTATTTATCTCAAGATTTAATGAATCAATTTAATTTTTTTTTTTTTTTTTTTTTTTATCGATACGCTAGATATTAAGGGTAAAACTTTCACGTATGCACATATCACAAATGCGATAGCATTTCGTGTAACAGGTCAGATTGCCAAGGCTAATTTGCCCGATTCAAATTACTCGCGGTCTCAATTACGCTGGAATACAGGCTCGTTTGAACCTAGACGGGGAAAAAATTGAGAGGCATCAATTCGCCAAATTAATCGTCACGATCGAGTTTCCGTTTCTCGGGGGAGTACGATCTTGGCACGGTACAAATCAACGACCGTCATTAATCCCGAGTGTCCGATGTCGGGTGTCGGAATTAACCCTCGTACGGCGCACTGTGTCGTCTCACCTACCCCGTTTCTTTTTGCTCGTACCTCGGAATTCAACGCATCAACTTTTTAACTCGCACCGAGAAAGAAAACAATTTAGCTTCGATCTATAACTTAATTTCTTTGACGAAAAAACAGAAATAACAATCGTGACGATAAGAATAGTTAAGCCACTTATACATATCGTTAAAAAATATTATAAAATTATAGTTGAGTTTAAAAGTGACTATACTTTTTTTTTCAGAATTTTTGAAAGCCTACAGTTCGTTTGTGAGCTACGATTACTGAAGAAGGATTATCTCACCTATAGCAGTCTTCGTGCGCACGGTGCGTGAGTATCCCATGGGGTACAAGATAGCCCAGTAGCGATCGACGGATACCGCGACCAGGCAGAAGATGCTGATCGTGCAGAGAACCACGAGGACCGACACGGTGAACAGGCAGGCGTGCAGGTTCGTCGGCAGGCCGATGCTCGCGAGGATCGCGAACGGGATCGCGAACAGGCCGACCAGAAGATCGGCCGTTGCCAGTGAGACGATGTAATAGTTGGTGCGTCGGCGTAGCTTCCGTTCCTTGCCGAAGACGAGGATCACCAGGCCGTTGCCGAAGACGGCGCAGACCGCGACCAGGATCTCGCAGACTGTATACGGCAGGTTCAATTCCGCGCCCAAGGACGACGCGTTCGTCGGTCCGGCGTGGTCCAGCCGTTCGAACGGCGGACCGGTCGCGTTCGGAAATCCCATCGCGACCGCTGGACCCTCCGTTCAATTCGGCCTTATCGGCGTCGCGGAGACCATGGCATTGCACCGCACCGCGGGACCAACCGTAACGCGATTCTTCTCGGCACGATCGGTGGTCATCGTTTCCTAGTCTCTTTCATAGATCCGATATCCCAGCCTTATCTTCAAGGACTATTAATAATCTCTCTCTCTATCTTGGATATTTAGCAGCGGCGGGAAGCGGACGGGCGCGTTGACGCGGCCACGTGCGCTCGCCGCCGTGTCGAGAGAGAAACGGCCTGATGAGAAATCGCCTCCGGATCAATTTCCGCGTTTCTATTTTTACAATTCAGATCCACGCTTTATTCTCGCCCCGCGCGAAGGAGATTCGACCCGGCAAACTTGCTGGTATTAAAAATGAAGATCACTCCGACGCCCGCCGTTCCCCGCGGCTATAATTATCAGGCCAGCCCACCGCGGAATATCGTAGTTTCCGGTTCCGCGAATCGAAGTCCCTCGGCGGGAGCGTTTCATCCTCGGCCACGAAACTCACACATCCGTTTTATCTCTTCCGTTTTTTTTTTTTTTTTTTTTTTTTTTCCAGATTAGTCGGACATTCGCGGTTCCTTCGTTTTTCCGTTCTTCAGTGCTCCTTTTTCTTTTAATTGAATTTTTCTCGCGGCTTCTTGCGAAAGAATAAAGGATCAGCTGGTCGCGCGCTCGTTACGTGACCCGTTAACAACCGTCGCGTTCGCCATCCATTACTCATCGGGGTCCAAATTACGCGAGCGCGTAAGACGACTTCCGCGCGATATTATCTAATGAAGGCCACGTGTCACGCGAATCTCACGTCGCCACGAAGGCTCCGGATTCGCCACGAGTTCGCGTTATCGCGCTTCGCCCTTATCGGCATCGATTTATCGTCTCGCGCCGCGAGACGAAAGAACTAACGGAACCCACCACCAATCGCATCAGATGTGTCTGCTCTCGGTACAATTTGCCAAATATAATTCGCTAATACTTATTACATTTCACACACGTCGTTATCTCGCGTCATCGAAACACTGGTAAAAAGAAAGAAAAAATAAAGAAAAAATACGGAAGACGGGAGCCAAAGAAGCGGAGAAACCGATCAGTCGCAGATCGATCGGCGTTTCGCGGACCGACGCTCGTTTCTTTAATTAGTCCGGAGACTAATTAACCCGAGGATGATGCCTGCCTTCGCGACGCGTTCGAGGCGCCAGAGCTTGAAACGAACGCGTCCGCCTTCTCAACCCCGTGACGCATAACTGAGGTGCTTTCCTCGTGACAGCGAGGCTTGGCGGTGGAGGTGGGATCTCCGGCCTCGACGTCGCTTCGCGCTCTTCCTTCCGGAAAGCCGGTCAAAAGAACCTCTCTCGGCGAAGATAAAACGTTACCGAAGAGTCTGAAGTACAAAAGAAAAGTTTGAAGAAGTCTGGAAGAACGGAAACGTCGGAAATGAAGCTTAAACTTAATGTAATTCATAATTCGAACTAAGTATAATTCAATCACCCATGCGCGTTTCTCTTATAAAAGATCCAGGGCATTTTATCTAACTTCCTGGCAAATTTACTTGCCAGGTGAATATGTTCCTATCTTTATCTACTTAAAAAAAAGAAAAATGAAGATAGACATGTTATTACTTGATAAGTAAATTTATCAGAAAGTTAGAACAATCGGGTTTCAACATGAAAAACCGGCGCATTATAAAATGATAATATATTACAAAATATTTGTTTCTCTTTAAGTGATAAATTATACCTTGAGAATTTCCGTAAGGGACGTGCGTACTTGGCCTTGCTTCGCCGGCGATATCGACACACCGCGGAGCTTACTGTGGCGGTTGTATTCGTGTCACGCGTGCTTCCTCGCTTCTCCGTCCATCTTCGCTTCACCTTCTCGTAATCGCCGTCCAAATGCAACCGAGCGTAAAACAACGCGTGACAAGGTCCATTTGTACGCCGTTCACGATCTTGGATGTTCTCGCGGATGCCGCGCATTCGGTGTTCAATTAAACGGCCCGCGGCTCGTTGCCTAAATACGGCGATCGCGCCGATGTAAATCTTAGGCGGCAAACCGGCAAGACGCAATCAGACATCCGTTTTCGTGGTCGTACTTTTGAGCATGACGCGGCGGAAAATAAAAAAAAAATCGGACCACCATGTCGACAGCGATCCTCTAATGGAGCGCAATCGGCGCGATGTGTGATCTTATATTTATCACGTCAAACAATTAATTTTTTCGGGCCTCAAAGAGAAAGAATTAAAATTCCTTCGAACTTTCGCTTTTCCCGTAAATTCCGGTAAAAGCTGAGGTATCTAGAAAAGTGACAGAGCATCTTGGTTCTCCTGATCAGTTTCGCGAGGATCGTCACGACTTGAGATCGGAAATCAATCGTCGACGTCCTGCCACGCGCGGGAAAGAAATTAGCGGAGGGAAGAGCGCGCGGCCGGCATTCGCGAGAAAAGCGACGGACGGGCTTTAACAAACGGTGAACGAAGCTCATTCGTGGTAATCCGTACGCGCTCATTGTCCGTAACTAGCGTATAACGGAACGCCCGGCGTTGCATAAAGGATCTCTAATTGCGCCGCAAAGATAAACGGCGTCTTTCTCGCGCGCGAACATTCTCCCGGTAAAGCGCGCCGGCGATCTCGATTTAAATCGAAAACGGGGTCGTGCTCGCGTTACAGCGGCCCCGTACACGTAAACACACCCTGGAACACACACCGTCGGTCATCTAATGGTTTAATACGACTAATGCGTCGCCGGAAGGTGGACTCATTCAGTGCCGTGCCTGCGATCGTCAAATCCATCGGCAAACACTAATAATAAAGCAAAAAAAGAATTAATCTCTACTTAAAATAAAAAAATTAATCTTTCTTTGCTACTTTAGATTGGCAAAATTAAAAAGTATTATTCTATTTAAATGTAACTAAATTTTATTTAAATTACAAGCTACGCGCGGAGCATCGTATCAAATCTATCCGTTCTGTTATCAAAAGGAGAGGTTGACCGAACGGTTTCTGACGTAATGTCCTAAGTATTACTTGTCACGATATGCGGCCAACCTTGATCTTTAAGGTGACGTACGTTTTCGGAGATTTTAGAATTATATGTCTCGTTAATTTTATTTAATTATATAACATTAGACGATGACATTTAATTAGTTAACACGTGCATGTTCGATAATTCCAAACGTAACGTCAAAGGAATTAAAACTATACATTACTTTAATAAAGAAAATAAAGAAAAAATTAATAAAAAAGAAGAAAAAAGACCCTTTAAACAGAGCAAGCTTTCTCGAGTTTACACGTGGTTCGTAAAAATGCGCATCGTGACTTTAACGAACGTGGCCGACTGCACTGCGAGCCTGATTTATTCCGGAAGTAAGCCGGAGGTCTTGCCCGTTTTCCTTTATCCCGGTAACGACCACGAACGGCGAGAAGACGTTCGGCGAGGACGACGCAACCAAGCTGCTAAAGAGCGATATTTAAGCGGGATCCAATTATAAAAGCTCCGGGACCGCGCACGCGACGTCCGCTGGCGGTGTGCTTTACTTTTATTACAAGCCGCGCGTGACGCGAAACTTTTATAAATTAATACGCTACACGCCACCGCCGCCTTTCCCCCGCGACCGAGGTTAATAATTACGCCCGGCTCGGCACGTGGGCAGGAGAAAAATATTGGCAACCGGAAATAATCGTGATCGCATTTGGCACTGTCGCACGCGAGAAGGACTAATTAAGCGAATGGCAACAATGTTCGTTTTAGAAACGTAATAAAGCATCAAAAAAAACAAAAGTAAACGTCACCAAAGTGGACTGAAACTTCGTTCCCGATAATCATCTTCTTGTATTTAATTTACTATCGTAATTATCAGCTCTGTCGGCTTCGAGATCCTCATGTCGTTTAATTTATATTTTTGTAACGCCCGGCCTTTTCTCATCGCCGTCCTTCGAAAACCATCTGGAGAACGAGAGTCTGAAAGTGGTCGATGGACTTCCATTAAGTGCTAAAAAAAAGAGAGAGCGTTAATTTTTAACGGACATTCAAATATTGACACGAGGATTAATTTTCTCCGTGGGCGCTCGATGCTCCATCGATCGGCGATTCGCGATTCAATTTCCGAATTCAATTTGTCTAATGAGCGCGCGAGCTCCGATGCGATGCATCATGTTGATTAGGGCCCGCGCCAACGTGGAAGAAAAGTGGATCGCGGCGTTAATCGTTCCCCGCACTTCTGCCATTCCCGATACACACGAGGCAATGAATCAATAATTGTTAATGTTATTGCATGTGTGCTTAAGTATCCTGGTGATTATAGATCGCGCCGTCCGCGCGAACACGGATATCATGCTCGCTTATCGCGAATTACACGATGGATATAAGCGACCTGGCTTAATTAGACAACATAATTAGGCTTGTCTTTCTACGAGAAAAAGAGAGAATTTAATTAATTTTTACCGGTACTGATAATAATTATTGTACGTGATCAATAAGAGACCTCGTACGTTTTAAAAAGATTTTAACTTTGAGCCTTTATAAATGTGAAAGTAACGTGTAATTTAATTAAATTATAAAAGATAAGAATTTGAAAATAATTCGGCAAGTTATTTCGCAGAGTCATTTTCAACGCAGAAGTCTCCGTTCATAAATAATTACAACGCAGTAATTTCGTGCCATTACTTAGCAAACTTAATTAAATTAACGGTTTGCAAACCGTGTTATTGACAGTATGGTTTTCATCGTATTTTTTTATCGTTTAATACACTTACAAATGCGTACCCCAAAATTGTTATTCGTTGTATATAAGGGCTTCTCATCCAAAATTGGTTACAATAATACGGGTTCGTCGTCTTAAAATAGGAAGGTATCATTGGCCGATAGAAGATACGTTCGTATTAGATCTGAAAGTACTTGCACTAGACGGGAAATAGTGCTGCAACGTCGCACGTATAATTATGTACAAAGTCCACATGAAAAGTATAAATCCCAGGAACGTAAAGGGACCGTAACTAAAAAAGAAAGTATTTTATAGTGTGAGACTTGCTATATATAAATACCCAAGGTTATAAAAAACAAATTATTAAATTACGTACTTAGTGAACCACGCGATCAATATACCAAACGATATGGTCATGAGGAAGGTGTAATTAGCTAAAGGTCGCAGACTTAGTCGAGGTGGCATTCGTTCTTCAAAACCACTGGTAAATCCATTTGACGTTCGTTTGGGTAACTTTACAATTGTAGTAGGTGGAGTAATTAACTGCCGAAAAATGCTGCCAAGGAAGTTCCGCCTGTTATACAGTGCGATTATCTCGTACCGATACTGTAAGCAGATTTTAATCTATTAAATTAAAGACCCGCAATTTTTTTTTGTATTATGTACAATACCTTGAGATTGATGTAACAGCACAGCTTGTAAAAATTTCGTACGAGAAAAGCGCATTCGTTGGTTCGCACTGGCTGCAGTTCTGGATCGCCCATGTATTCAATATATCGACAGGTTTGTCTACCTTCTTGCAATGGTACGAAAGTGCCTGGTCTACTCGAATCGAAGCTGGATTCCATCTAGAAATTGCGTCTTTCAGTCGGCCGAAATATTTTTAAAAATCTTTTTTCCAACAATCAATACCTGCGATTGATGACAGAAAGAAGTTGATAGAATGCTATCATGATATTCCTGATCTGCTACTATAGCGACTTGCGGAATATCCTCGAGCTGTATCTGCAACATATCGCGATGTTATTAAAAATAACGACGAATATGCAATTTTTTATTAATATAAAAAAAAAAATTGAATTACTTGAAATATATCTATTAACTGTTGTTGAGCGGTGGCTAAGAGTACTGGAACTCGTCGTCGTTCCTCTATGCTGATGTCATCTGAAGAATACTCTTCACAGCTAAAAAATTCCCATAAAGAAAGCAAAAATCGCTTCCCTCTTCTTCTATTTTCCAGAGCCTCAACCAGGCTAGTCGCTGTTAAATGCGCTTGTTTAATATTACTTAGAAACCATATAATCTACAAAGCAAAATAATCGTCTTAAAAAGTAATCTAATGACAAATACTTAAAAATATATAAAAGAATAAATACCTGCAGGTTAATGGCCGTCGAAAACATAGGAACGTATTGATACGTCGGGCCTTCCAATTCAAGAATCTGCTGTCTAACGATTGATGTCCACTGATTCGCAGTTATTCGACCTTTACTTAAGCCTATGTCATCAATACAATTTTCTACTTCGCATATCATTTTTGCTAAGTACGGTTGTGAAAATACCTACATAGTTTTAAAAAATACATATTTAAAAACTAAAAATAAAATAAAATAAAATAAAAATATATATATATTTAACTGAGAAAAAGTGTACGTACTTTTGTAACTCTAAATAACATTAACGCGTTCTTGGGTGCCACTAGATCAGTCCTCATAAATCGCGGAAGCAACTGCTGAAATACAGCTGTATACGCTAGCAGATTATTAGCAACAAAAGAAATCCATCTGCCAGGATCATGAATTTTGCCTCTTTCTTCTTCTTCTGCTTTGCTAAAAATATTAAAGTAAAAATTAACAAAAATTATAACATATTTTGGCATTCTCGATAACATACCGCGCATACCCTTCTTTAGTATATGTTACTCCCGGAACGTATCTCCATGGTTGAATAAAACTTAGCCAAGCTTCTAATATCAATCTAAAGGAGCTGTCTAGAGGCCAATGATATATTGCTTTCCTCAAAAATGTATATATTTTTCCCTGAACCGAAGGAAGAATTATTCTAATAAAACAAAAAAAGTTTAGAATATTTATGGCAAAGTTAAAAAACTTATAAAATATTATTTCAATACCTTTTTAGTTCATCCATTGCGCTCTTATCACCCGTAGCGCTATTTGTAAACTCGTGCAGCGTCTTTATAAATGCTCTCACAAGACGTATGTGTTCTCCAGAATGTATACTGTGCTGAAATTCAAAGTTCTAATTAAATACATTCGAAACAATAAGTTATTTTAATTGCAAAAAGTAATTTATGTTTTTTACGTATTGTGTAGTATTTTTTTTGTTGTACATAGTAAACTTACTCGTCGCGGTATCGAAGACAGATAAGACGTATTTAATTGGGAAGTTAATTGCGTGTCTTCTGTATATTCCAGCCAAAAATCGAGAAAAACTTGCACTACAGTCTCGCTTCGCCAGACTTGTGGTAAACATTGCTGCTGTGGCACACCTGATCCAGGACTCATCGGTCCTGATGATAATATAGATGCTCGCAAAAGTCTCAGGGTTTGTAGTTTTTGACAATCTCTAATTAAAAATCAAGATGTAGAATAAAGCATATTTGTCATTTAAATAAAGTCCTGCTAAATCTAAAAAAAAAATATATATATGTATATGTGTGTGTCATATGTCTATGTACCTTCGAAATTCTGGTGACTGTGTTAATTTTCTAGGAGGTGTTTTTTTCACGTATGGTCCAATCACTGGTAGAACTGCAGAATTATCTCTTGGTAGAAAATGATATAAATAACAATGTGCTAATTGAACATAAACCGTTTCCCAATTCATCCACACATTTTCCTGCTGCTGGAGTTGCAGCCAAGGATTGGTCAAATGGTAGGCAAAGTGAAATATGTAATATTCAAAGGGATATGTGCTTGTGTCAAGAAATATTCAGTCTTAATACATTGTATGTAACAATAATTATGTATATACAATAACTATGTGATATTTAATAAAGGATACTCATTGATAGAGCCGAGGGAACGCGTGTTCCTTGATCATCTCTAATTTTATCCAGATAAAATGGTGATATCATTGCCTCCTCCAACATGGAACGTATCTTGGACTAAAATGACAAATACAATATATTACAATATACCATCAATCATCAACAGTTGTAAGACACAATACTACTGATATAAAATTAATTCTTAAACATACCGGAAGGTATGATACTGGAAAGTTATATTTCAGATAGCAATCTGGAAGTAATTTATAACATAGAGAAAACATTGGTCCTTGTGGACTGAGAAAATGACACAGTGTCTCATATTCAACTGGATTTTTCTTGAGAGTAATGTTGTGCAGGCCCCATCCAAAATTATCCACTATTCCAAATAGGGAATCTATTAGTAAGGGAAAGACAAGCTGCAGCTCTGTAGTGCTTGACTCATCTATCAGCACAGATAAATCTCTGCATCTTTCCACTATTGGCTCAGTCAAATATCTTTGAGCTCTGATCTACAAAATGATATAAACATTAATCAATGACAATAATTAATAGTATGAAATGCATGCTTAAAACAAATACACTAAATAAATTAAAACTAAAAGTAACATGCTGGATCTTTTGTTAGATTTTTAATTCATCCTTTTTTAACAAATAAACATATGTATAAACGTAAAAATGTGTTAAAATAATTTTTTTAATAACCAATAAGTGCGTAAAGTTATATTTAATAATGCATAATACGTATATTCAAATGTTAAGTGCTCCAATTGTAACGTTTACATACTTCACATTGTCAAGTACTCTATTCAAACATTCGATTTTTACAAAGTATTAATTAATCATACTTACTGTAGCAACGTCAGTGGAAGAAGCCATCGTTTACAGTTTCCGAGCTTGGATAAAATTGTAGAAAAAAACAGTAGTTACAAATTTAATAGACTATTCATGTGCAATGGTAACGTACTTTATATCTTCGAATCGCTGCCATTGACCACTACCATTGTATATACATACATACATGATTTTTACCGTCGTCAACTGTCGACCAGTCGTCGACAGTGGCACCTCATAGCAGATTTGGTCAGAACCAAAAAATTTTATTATTTGATTGGTTCACATGAGTCAATCACTAGCGAGCGCAGTTCCCGCTAATTTTGTAGCGGCCAATATATATTATTGCAAAGAAGAATTCCGCAAGGATTACGGCATATGGGCTGGTGTTTAGTCTGTCGTATGTGATGGAATTTTAGAGAGCACAGCCGCTTATCGGCGAGTCCCTCACTACCTAAAGGATTGATCTCCAAGTGTACGTAAGTAGCATTTCTCCCCACATTAAAAAAAAATTAATTAATTAAAAAAAAAAAAAATGGCCTTTATAAATTGATTGGTAGTGATGGGAATCAATTGATGCTAATTGGTGATCAAGCGTTTTTATTTTTGACATTCTAGTTAAACATTGTATGTATGTAAGTTTATACATACAATATACAGACAATATACAAATATAATTTTTTTTTTTTTTCTCCAATATCAGTTTATCTTCTGTACATATTTTAAAAGAGATAATGTTGAAATCTCTTTCATTAACTGCCAGTTTTACTTTTATTTTCTGCAGATGTGTCTTCATTCTTGAGTATAGGATTTATTAAGAATAAGATAGTATTCTTCTTTGATGGCATTTTTTGAATGCTACCAATGTTTCTTACAGCATCTTCTATACATTTTTGTACCTCATCCTACATGTTAAATAAAAAATAAAATGACAAAATGTACATGAGATTGAATAATTGTATTTATCACAGGGTAATCCAACAGGGTTTATTTTTTATAAATATTACTCTATATGTCCAAAGAATTATATGTTATTTTAACTTTTTATAGTTTACAAAATTATGCATGAAATATCCTGTGTTATTACAAGTTCTCTCAATCATTTTGTCTCTAAGTGTTGCTGTATACAAAGAAATAGAAGGAAAAATCGCAGAACTCACCCCATTCATGCCATCCAGAGTGATAACAATCTTGATTTTGTGTCCTTTATTCAGCAGACGCGTAATATTTTTCGTTTTTGTCTGTAAATCATGCTCAGTGATCTTTGCAGCTATGTAGAACAATTTCGGGGCTTTGGTCAGCTTCTGTCCGATTCTTTCAACGTTCGTGACAATCTCGTCATCGTCTTCGGTATTCTCCAAGACGCCAGTACCGCTCACGAGCTTGTAGGTCGGCCGGTGTGTCTTACTGTCAAGATCGCTGATTTTAATTAGGTTGAGATTACGTCGTTTTGCCAGACGTTGGGCCTCTTCAAGCACGATTACGGTGACTGAGTTGTCCGGAGAGACGAGCGTGATTTTCGGTACTGACACTGTCTTCGGCCGCGGCTTCTTGACTCCATCGCTGTCGGACTCGTCCGGACTCCTGCTGAATGTTCGACATCGGCCGGACTTCCAAACGTTACGTGTCACGCAACACCGAGTGAAACCCTGAGTGAGATGCACGGCCCTCCATAAAGCCGACGGTAACCCAGGAACAAACATACCTTGCATTAACTATCTCGACTCCAGGTCCACAACGGTGTGAACGTCTCTTTACAATGATTATCTCATGAGAGCGCGTCAGGATTGGTGGCGTATGAACCGAGCCGATCGTCGCGGGGATACGAAGATTTGCACCTGAGATTAGAATGACGCGATAATATTCCGTTACTCGGCGGAGCTTTGCGTGATTCTGTCGAGATCAGTCGAGATATGCGCTGTGAAACACGGGAAGATCTGTAGGAGTCTAGTCGATCTCCGGCGAGGCGATAAATAAATATGTCAACGATGGAGGGCTCACTCAGCAAGTGGACGAACGTCGTGAATGGATGGCAATATCGGTGGTTTGTTCTAGACGATAATGCGGGTCTCCTGTCATATTACACGGTGAGAATACTTGCAGCGTGTTAAATGCATTTGCGGTACAGCCAGTTGTACCAAACACTTGCTGCTTCTGCTCTTTCAGGTTATATATGATCTTCCTTTCTTTTTTCTGTTCGTTCTCTCTTTAGAGTAAGGAGAAAATGATGCGTGGTGCACGTCGCGGTTGTGTGCGACTGAGAGGTGCCATCATCGGCATCGACGATGAGGACGACAGTACGTTTACTATAACAACAAATTCCTGCAAGGACGATCCGAAGACGTTTCATTTTCAGACACGCAACGGCGAAGAGAGGGAACGTTGGGTTCATGCCTTAGAAGACACTATACTCCGCCACTCTCATACGGTATACATGCAAATGCAGATTACATACGTGAAATATGAAATTAATTGTTGCACACTTGATGCTGAAAATAATTGTAATTTTATGGCATTGCAGAGATGGGACCCTAAGAAATCTCCACCTAAGCACGATTTTGATCGCAAGGTAGCCGAAGCTGACGTCTATCTTCAACTTCTAATAGAACAGATTAAATTGATTGAGGGTAAAAAAACTGCAGCAGAGGAAGAAGAAAAGCAGAAGACATATACTGCCATTTTGTTGCAAGCCAATGCCATGCTTAATTCTGTTAAACATACTATTGTCCAATTGCAAATTGCCAAGGTACTTGTTATATTATTTCATTATGTAGGTAATATTTTATTACAATTGATTTTATGTTTGATATTTTCAGAATACAGCAATACCTGTTAATGGAGTATACAGAGGACCATCCAATTCTATACTAACCACATCTTCACTTCCTCATGGTAAGATGTTTAATATAATATTGCTCGATTACAAAATTGTTTAAAATTGATCGTAGTTTTTTTTTTTTTTTTATAAATTTATTTATGTCTTATGTGCGTAAGAAATTATGTTTTAAAAAATTTTCCTTTAGTTGACGTTGAAGCACCTGAAGCGACAGTGCAAACTGGCATCGAATTAGGCTCCGAATGTGTGGAACCAAGAGTACCTAAATTACCACCTAATGGTTAATATTTTTTTAAATGTTTGTTTTGCAATCTGGATATTAATTAAACAAATCTTAAGTGATGACTAAAGTGCGATTTTGTATTTTCAGTTGTAGATAGAGATTTACCAGTACCACAGTTCTCATATTCGTCGTCCGACGAGGACGACGATTACTTCGATGCCGCGGACGAGATACCTACTCCGGCAGTTCAAAGTCATGTTGCGCTGTAAGTATAAGTTAATTTCTATATAAGAATAAAGCCGCTACTTTATTCGATCTTCGTGCTTTTCATGTGCGATTTTTATTATACATTAATGGGCAATATTTTTTCTTTAAACTGTTACATTTGTATATTTTCCTGATAAAAATTCTATTTTTAGGTATTCAGATAGTAAGCCATTACATTCATCTGTGGAAAGTACTACGGGCGATAAACGCAAAGAGCCACCGCTGCCGCCTATCAAAGGTGATGGATCAGTAGATTACGATGGTAAGTGACTATTTTTATTTTAATATACGCTTTTTTACCTGCTTAATTTTAATTTTATTTACTCGTTTGCTTTCCATTACTTTAGTAAAAATTATTCCATGCATCATATTTAGTAAAATAGTATATCGCGAAAGATTAAAAAATAAATTTTTTAATAAAAATTAATTATACTATATTGATTTAGAGGAAGTTAGACGGGTAGGTATTTCATGTACACCGAAGGGCTGATTTGGCGTTTTCTGCGGCGACAGCGGCTAGCGTACGTACGTAATCAGGCGGCAGAGGCAAAGGATGAGAGAACGGAAAGAAATCGGTCTTCGGCAAACCGGCCGGCGCGGTATATACATGCGGTACATGTAAAACTCGACGCGCACGACGCTAAAGTCACGTTCGCTAGCTGCCGTCGCCACATCTGCCTTTCAGCGTACTGTGCTGATTTTTTAAACATTTACAAGCATTTTATTACATCTAGTTGTATTTAATTACAAAGACAAGTTTTATATTACAAAATAATTTATATAAGATACAAGCCTATATGTCATTTTTTTTCTCATGTCGTTGGCAGGAATTGAAAGGTAAGTACGATTATTTCGGGAGCACACAAAGCTACTACTATCTCCGTAAAATAAAATAAAAATATACATATGCATGTATATGTATATTATGTGTAATCAGTCTGGAGTATATTATTAGATATACTATGTAAAAAGTTGTGGCAAGATAAGATAAAGATTATAAAATTAGAAAAAGAAATCTCGCGCATTTATTTATATTAACAAATTAATGGTCAAGTTTAGTCACGATTATAAATTGTCGCGTCATGTATTCTGTTGTTGATAATGCAGGGTGTATTTGACGTGCCCATCTGTTTTATCCATCGCAACTATTTATTGATCTCTGCGCGATCGTGGACTCCGCTATTCTTTGACGTAAAGTTTGACATTTCGCAAACGAGCGCACTCGCTAAGGAACACTTCCCGTGTGTCTCTTTTAAAGTGGTGAATAAATAGAAGAAGAAAGACAATGTCCCATTGACACGATGACGAGCATAGAAGAAGAATCCCGGTGGAACTTTGCGTTCTGCTGTTTGCCTTTAAATCGAAGCGTCCAACGAAGTACCTTGCGTTAATAGAAAACAATTCGATCCCGGGAATAAGGAGCTTAGGAATGGATACTTGTTGGTCTATCTTAGCCAGACAACATGTTGGACATAACTTCAAGTCGTAAGTTTCGCATGACACGGGCATAAATGCGATAAAAAGTTCAGGTTAAGCTCTTAATTCCGGAGCAGCCCCCCTACACGACGCGTATTATCGCTATCGCGAAGATTTTACAACGCTGCAGTATTTACAACGTATTTTTTATATTTATTGAAATTTTAAATTGTGATTTTGTATTTGTTGCAGCTCTTTACGAAGAAGAAAGCGAAACAGAAAGTACGTAATATTTTTATCAAGCATAAATATTCGTTGAATATATTGCATATTGATTTTTTTTTTTAATTCTTACCATCTACAGTGGACTCCATGGAGAGTCACGGCTCAGTTGTGGCTCATCTTCTGTCCCAAGTGAAGATCGGTATGGACTTGACGAGGGTTGCCTTACCAACGTTTATTTTAGAACGCAGGTCACTCCTTGAGATGTATGCAGATTACTTTGCTCATCCCGATCAATTTGTAAGGTACTTTCGATTACCCAGTTTAAAAAGATTGTCAAAAACATTATCTCATATGTTTCGACATTATGATTAATTTAAAAATAATGCCTTTTTTTTTTAATTAGCATTGCAGATATGCCTACACCTCGAGAAAGGATGGTGCAAGTAATTCGTTGGTACTTGTGCAGTTTTCATGCAGGACGTAAATCTGGCGTAGCTAAAAAACCATACAATCCTATATTAGGTGAAATCTTTCGATGTCACTGGAACATACCTAACGTTAATCCCTCTGATAACGCTGCTGAGCCTATTAATAAGCTTGCATCGGACGGTCCCGTACCATGGTGCAAGGAAAATCAACTTGCTTTTGTCGCTGAACAAGTTTCTCATCATCCACCGGGTAAAGAAATAATTTTTTTTTCTATTATTTTGTTATTTGTATTGTATACAATAATTCATTATTATATTGTTTGCAGTTAGTGCATTTTATGCTGAGCATGTCGGGAAAAAAATTAGTTTCGGAGCTCACGTTTGGACAAAGAGCAAATTCTTAGGTTTGAGTATAGGGGTACACAATGTGGGAAAGGGTTGGGTAAATGTGCTACAACACGGAGAAGAATACGTTTTAACTTTCCCTAACGGTTACGGTAGATCTATTCTTACTGTACCATGGATAGAGTTAGGAGGAAGCGTGACGATAAGTTGCGTGCAAACAGGCTATCATGCAACAGTAGAATTTTTAACGAAACCGTTTTATGGTGGTAAACGAAATCGGATTACATGTCAAGCCTATCAAGCGGGAGATAAAAAGCCGTTTCTTGTTATAAATGGAGAATGGAGTGGAGCGATGGAAGTGAAGGCATTGGATGGCGTAAGTTAAAATACAGACTAATTTTAACGTAACGTTAGTTAAGATTAAACATTTTAATCGTATTTGTAATTTTTTTAAATTTAATTTTACAGAAGAGTGAAATTTTTGCTGATGTTAGAGAACTTGGTACAGAAAGAAAATTAGTAAAAACGGTATGTGAGCAAGATGAATGTGAATCGCGAAGAGTTTGGCGCGACGTGACAGTTGGCCTACGTATCAACGATATGGATAAAGCTACTGCGGCAAAATGTGCAATTGAGCAGAAACAACGAGAAGAAGCACGACTGCGGAAAGAGAATAATATACCGTGGCAAACAAAAGTAAGTAAATTATTTTAATTATTATTATCTATTCGTCATATTTATCGATGATCTTATTTTATTTTTTTTTTTTTAACAGCTTTTTAAGGAAACCAAAGACGGTGGTTGGGTGTACATAAGACCTCTTGTAGACAGAATACATAGTTCTAGCGATCAAACAAATGTTACCTAACTATGTATACATGCATATTACGTGACAACTTAGATGCAGCACAATACTAGAAAAGAGTGGCCTACTGCCTGTAAGAATTATAATGTCAGGCTTAATTCAGAAGACACTTTCTTATTCAAACAATTTCAACGAATATTTTCAAGCCGCTCTTAGTGTAATTAGGAACGAGGGAAGGTAATATTATTTGCTATTTTACTTGCTGTATCACGTATTTTAAGTTTCATTTAATAAAAGTATTTTGTCAGTGATAGAATATAAATTTTTATAATATGAAATTATATTTCTACTTTTCTTCTTATCTTTGGACTAATTTCACACAAATATTCTACTATATCCACATTTCAAATATATGTACGTATGTGAAGTCTTTTATATATGTAACATTTATTGAATCTGTAATTTTTTATCAGCAAAAAGATAATATGTACAATTTAAATCTGTACACATAAAATATATATTGTATAGATTGCATGTCATATTGTGAACAAAAAATTATTTTACAATGTCGTCAATGGGCATAATATGATGTATTTATAATTAATTATTTTTGCGCAATCTCTAATTTTTTATTTCACAGAAATAGATTTTGAATAGTAAAAAAATGGATGTTAGACTAAAATTCGATTTAATTTTAAATTTCTTGGATTGTTTAAATGTTCGTTTAACAAGTTATCTTATTATACTGTGAAGAATGTGTATGATAATTTTTTTTTATTGCGTATAAAAATAGATATACAAAATATATGTAATAAAAATTAACATTGTTGGACAATAAATTGACATTTAGTTCGCGATTTCTTGTAAGATGATATAACCAAGAAAATAACCCGTAGCAGCAGTTCTATAAATATGAGGTAGTCGTTTCGTTGATGACAATAAATAATTTAATCCAGCTTTAATTATAGGTAAACCTACTTCGTGATATTTAACATTTAAGTAATTAGTAGCTATAGTAACTTTATTTGCCTCATATTTGTATAAAACTTTGGCAGCACATTTTTGTTGCAAGGACATAGTGCTACAGACCGTTTTGAGATCGGGTTCTGTAATTAAATTTAATTTACAATCCATTGGTTTTATCACAAGACAATGGGCTTGTTTGCTAACAGATGTTTGCAGAACAATTTCTTCTCCTAAAATCTCACCCAGCGAGTCTTTTACAAGCATTAAAAAATCATTGAGCGGATCTGTAGCATTTACGACAGACAATGCGTCATTTTGTGGTTTATAATCTATGCAACAGTTCCATATCTTAAATAAATTATTTGCGTGAAACGTTCCTATGTGCAACAAACACTTATTACAAGTTAACGTTTTATTATTTATACATATATTAGTTTCAAAATTATTTTTATGTAGTATAAAAAAATAAGAGCCGTACAAGTAATCGGTTTCCTGTGGTTGCACATTTGGAACGGTATTACAGCTGTGCTTACAACAAAACCACTCGTCGGGATCATATTCTGTATCGGGTAAAGGCAGAACCCTCTTAAAGCCAATCGATTTCGAGATAATATTTTTACAACAGGCACATAGTATAGTACATTTCGACGTTTTAAATAATAATTTAAGATTATCTAAAACAGGTTGCAAATAAGTGGTTGAATAAATTGGTTTATCTACATTGGTTATTACTTCTGTGCTAAAAGACCCAAATGCCGATTCTGACGGCACTGTTTGCAGACGAAAGTAAATCCAATTGTTTATAATGCTTAACATAGATAATGAAGTGGGTATAATTTTTACAGATGGCAATAAAAAGTTTTTATCACAGTCCTCC
This sequence comes from Cardiocondyla obscurior, assembly GCF_019399895.1. NCBI lineage: Eukaryota > Metazoa > Arthropoda > Insecta > Hymenoptera > Formicidae > Cardiocondyla > Cardiocondyla obscurior. The sequence continues at coordinate 5,676,289 of NC_091871.1, read as the reverse complement.
ACTGTTAATATTAAATTACTTTCCTTTAGTTTAATTTGAATATTTTTTAGGCAGATATCTTTCCGTATAGAAATAAATACATTACAGGATTGCAAACGTGGTCTCAATTCTAACGTTATGTGCTCCATAGCTCTTCATATGATTCGTCAATGAATCTGCATACATTAGAGTTTCGATGCATTATTAATAATTCTAGAAACACAACGTATAATATTTAGTTTTGTTAGATATAAAATATTTAATAATTATTACACATATAAAAAAATACTTACTGACGATATATCTTACAGATACACATTTTAGCCATGTGACATATGCTGGCCAACCGTATACGTAAAGTTATGAAAGTATTAATGCTTTCACAAAAATTGAAAGAAACTTTTTTTCGTAACAAAATTACAGCAGAAAAAAACCTTGTGAGTTCAGCATTGTGTCTATAAGGAATTTTCTAACATTGTTTCAAGCATTTCAAGTATGCTACTGGCAAGAATCAACCTAATTTAACCTCAATTTGTACAACGCACACTAAAGTCTCCATTCGCGTCGAAAGTCGCTGACTCGCTCGTCAAAGTGAAGGGTTTGTCGTGTCAAGGGACGAGAAATGTGCTGTGAAAGATCGAAACGGACTGCATGTCATAGTAGCCTTTTATTGTATAGTATTGCAATAGCTCTTTAAAGCAGTTGCACTAAACGTTTTCGTATAAGAAATACGTGACTGATTTTTTGAGGCATCAGAAACTGTTGCAGATAGGTTATAAACATCTGGTATATGTACGCTATGAAGAGTCTTTTCGACAAACCGAGGGTGAGTGTCGCGTATGTATACGAATTTTAATATCCATAACTGCCCAGCTAGAACGACTTAATGATTTTTGCATCGATTATACTGTGGACTGTATTGCTCGGCAGATCGTTATTCGGAGATGGGAAACATATGGAGACTTTAATAATTGTGTGTACACAGCCAAGTACATTGACATGAGTAAACGCACCTTTTGTGCGATGTTGAGCGTGTCTACTCTTGGCTGGATCAGCCTTTGACTTGGCCTCTTAATTAAAAGGCTCTACTTCACTTTAAAAAAAAAATATATATATATATACATATATTAACGTTCTTTAAATATCGCCAAACAGGGTATAGAATTTCAAGACTAGTCGTAGTCATAAAAAATGTTCGAGATTAGCACAGGGAATTAAAAAAGATTTATAATGTATGTTGATGCATATATTCAGTAATGTGCAAATCTATATGTGGTAAGTTACAGTCTTGTCGCGTATTTATTTAAGATTTGTAATTGTAACATTGAAACAATTTATTTTACAGATTATGCAATTTATTATAACATGACGTAATTATTAGTCAAGTGCCAGTGCAAATGTCAATACAGTTAAAGATAATCATGTTGTACAACGATGAATGACACGCGCGATAGTATATGAGACAAGTGTCTAGTTTAGTTAAAATAGAAATAAGTAGAAAAAAACAACAATGTCAGTTCCTTCTTGCTCAACAAGTAAAGAACTGGAAAATGAGGTTGCTCATAAAGAGAAAGTGTATGAAAAATGGGAACGTTTTAGTAATTGGGTGCATTGTATATGCGTCGTTACTTTCGATCTTGAATTAGGTCAAGCTATAGAGGTACAACAATATAAAATTAAAAAAAAAATTTTTTTAATAAAATACTTTTGCTAAATTTTATATTTTTTCTGTTTGTATGTAACAGGCAATTTATCCAAATCACGTTAAATTATCCGAACAAGAAAGATCCAATGTCTGTTACTTAGCTTTTCCCGATTCTAATTCTGGTTGTATGGGAGATACTCAGTATCACGTAAGAATAAGACAAAATGGTAAAATGATACAAGAAACTAACGCTATCAAGGAATATGATAGAAAATCACCTTCTTTTTTACAAACCGATAGAGATTATTATTGGGGATACGTATATTTTCGACAAGTGAAGGATAAGTCGTTGCCGAGGGGATATTTTCAAAAGGTGTGTGCTGATACTATATTTGTAAATTGTAATTGCGATGTATTTAATTTGCAATTATATAATATCGTATTTTCAGAGTGTTGTCATAATTACAAAACTGCCGTTTGTCAATTTGTTCGGTGAGTTATGTGGTTTAATCGCGCCAGAATTTTTCGAAACCGGAACAGCGCTTATGGAAGCTGTAGTACGCGAGATTGATCACTGGCCTCCTCCAGTTCCAGGCCAGATAATTCATTTACCTCTTATTGGTGTGTTATTCCAGGTAAATTGATTTAAAAATTATGTGAGCTAATATATGTATACATATAAATATTGTCTGTACTAAAAGAGGCGATTATTTCAGACGTATATTCCGAATCAAAATTACAAAGCTGCTGTTCCGTCAATTGCTGCTATGGAACATGCATCAAATATGCACTCGACACAAAGACTGATGCTGATATCGGCTCATGAAGGAGACATGTTCCGGAGTTTAGCCAGTGTTGTCAGTTATGTACATTTACTGTGGGAGTTAGTGCTTCTTAGTGAACCAATCGTTGTAATGGCAGGCTCGCCGACTACATGTTCCGAAATGGTTCAAGCGCTTATAGCGTAAGTACTAGAACATCTGAGATTTTTATTGTATATTTATATCGACGATGTTTAATTGAAAAACATTTTCTAGGATGATCGCGCCGTTAAAGTACTGTGCCGATCATCGTCCGTATTTCACTATTCACGATTCAGAATTCAAGGAGTATACAACAGATTCTCCGTCGCCGCCTGCTGTGATTCTAGGCGTGACAAATCCATTTTTTGCAAAGACTTTGCAACATTGGCCGCATATTATTCGAATAAGCAACGGAAGCAACAGCGGTAAGTTTTATGGATCTTAATGATTAACAATATGGGTTTAAAACGTGGTGTTTCCAGAAGATCAAAAATATAAAATCAAGAAATCTGAAAACCTGAAGGTGCTGGACTCAAAGCCTGGAGTTTATACTCAATACAAGCCATTCCTGCAGAAAGATAAAACTATACTGAAAAAATTGTTCAGGGGCATCCAAACGAAACGGCCGGGTGAAGTACAGACCGCGCTTTTAAAACGTCATTTAATAGAATTAACTGAAAGTTTTATGATTCCACTCGAAAGATACATTGCGACTCTCATGCCACTGCAAAAGAACATATCACCATTTAAGGTGCTAATCGCTTATCGGCAATAAATAATTACAGTGCTAGTTTAAGTAATAATAATTTTAATATCGGGAAATTTTTTTCAGGCAACTCCCACACCACAAATGTTCAATCCAGATGACTTCCTAGCTAGCTTAAGTAGCTCCGGTCCTCAATTAACAACAGGTATAAAAGGGGATTGGGTAGGATTATATAAACGATTTTTTCGATCGCCAAATTTCTCTGGATGGTTTCACACAAGATACATGGAGCTCAGTCAACAATTACAAGTTAAACAACTAGAGAAATTGTCTCAAGCGGTATGGATAATAATTTCTTTATATTTTGTAATGCTTTTTATTGAAAATTATCAATTAATAATTATGGACAGGACTTAAAAACGTGGGTGCAAGGAAAGCAAGAGGTGGAAATAGTTGATATGATTCTTAGAATTCGCCAAAAGTTGGAAAGAAGCTGCATCGATGACGTTCCAATTGATAATTCAGTAAAAAAGAGACTGCGAGAAAGAATAAATGACATCACGCATGTATTACCGGATGATTTAAAAGTAATTTTAAGACACGAATCTTGACAGTACGAGTATGTTATTAATTACAAAACTCGCTAGCGTTATATTTATGCATTTTGAAAACCCGTGGTCGTATATTTAAGTTAACTGAAACAAACGTAATACGTAAGGTGGTAATTTAAATGCTCTGTCTCCTTCCTACTTATAACATAAATGATGTCAAAATTATACTTTGAGGATACGATAATTATGCTAAAAGAGAATTATACGTAATATGCAACTGGAAATACTCGTTACAGATGGGCTGAAAAAAATCTTGCACTGTATATATAGCAAAAATTAATTGTGGAAATATTGTTTTATACGTTACACATATTACTTAACCCTTTGAGTATGTAACAATACTGAATATTCTACATTATTGGAACTCAGCAAACGATATTTATTTTTACATCGGAGTTAATAATCGAGAAATTACTCCACATGTAATTGAATCTACGAAAAAATACTTAGCATGTTTTGCGAATTTTTATTACTATTTCTGATATTGCACATTTATATATAAATTTATTTATACGTAATTTATTTGTACATAAATTATTTCGTAGATAAATCACAAGGAAAATACGTTAAACTTTCATGACATTCAAAGGGCTAAGTATTTCAACGCTTTTATATTCGGAACATAATAATTCGTAAATTTATGTGAGCTTACTTTACCGTTAAGCTTGACTGATTACAAATTTAATTAATTTCCGTCATAATGCCAATTTAATAGCTTCCATCCTTCTCTCCCCTTACTCGACCAAATCATTCTGATTGATAGTTTTATACATAGAGCGATCTTTGTCGTCACTAAGTACTGATGAATACTCTGTTTAGGGGCAGTGAGCATTAACAATAATAATTGTAATCTCATGAAATTAAGGATGAAGTTCTCAAGTGGAAATTTAAGATTGAAATGTTAAGCAATGTACATAGATTTTTGAGATCTGTAAATATTGGTACAATGCGTATATAATAAAAATTTATTTTGATATTATACATAAAAGATTGAACTATTATATTTATATGTATAATTTACTATACTAGATATTTTATTATTACAGGGTGTCCCACCATATATTTTTAATTCACAATTAATATGTCCAAATGTAATGACGCTCACGAATTGGGATTTCTTAAAAAACAGAGCGCGCATATGGTTTCTTCTTGTACATTATAAAACAGAATTTATCATAAATTACCATCGGATTATATGCAAATCGAATTTTCTGCTGTTGATTAAAGATGACACTGGCAGCGAAAGTGGCGAAAACGACAAACCGAGAAACCTCGAGATCGACAGATTTATCATTCTGTTTATTTGGAATTTCTTAATCGCTCATATGAGCGTATTATTCAATTACAATTTTTATTTAGCTGTAATTAGAAAATAAAAAATTATTTATTCAATTGTTAAATGTAGTTTTTAATAACATCAGGCATTATAAAGCGCGAGCTTTGCGCACGTCATTTGCTAGTAATTCACTATGCGTTAATCTGTGTAGGGGTGACATATTACGCAAATAAAGGTCAGACGGTCGGATGACCTCGTGATATTCAGTATTTCGTAATAAAATATTGCAATTGAGACAATGCAAGTGCATGTAGGGAGAAGAAACATTAACTTATAAGAGGTAATATTTTATTTTATTTTATTTCTTACTTTTTTATTGTTACATTCTCCCAATTACATTAATAATTTTTTTTTTTCTCAATAATTTTATCTTAATGTTTGCGTCATTATATTCTCATTATAATATTCATAATATATATATATATATATTATCATACTTTCAATAGAGTCTCAACAACACACATATATATGTATATATTTGTTGCAAGTATGACAAATATATGCACATATATATATTTATCCATATGTATACATGTATACATATACATATATGTATATATAGGTATCGGGTGTATGTTCATTTTCTTTTTTTTTTTTTTTTTTTTTTTTGTTAATAGTGTGAATGCACAGTACCGTAGGATAGTTTTATTACACAATTAATTCACAGAGTTCACTTATTATTCTGCCGAAGTACACCTCGATTTCTGGCCATCGCGTTTATCTCCTGTCGCTTTTGTGAAAGATAGGACGACGTTTCTGCGCGCGGATAATTTATAAACCTCGTGTAGTTTTTTTCTTATATATTTCACTTCAACCGGTATATAGGAGAGAGAAAGAGAGAAAGAGAAAAAGGGGAAACGGAAAGACTCTCTTTCTCGTGACTTTTGTACAATTCGTAGAATTCGGAAGGAACGAAGGGAGGAATAAAGAGAACGGATAAATGCGATTATCGCCTTTGCATTACTTCGACAGATTTAGGCCTGGGTGAATTGTGCCTCTTTAAGTAAATCTTACAAGACTTTCGCCTATTGACTAAAACACGAATGGAAACTTTACAACGAGCTCTTCCTTCCGAAAAAAGATAAACGAGGAGGACTCGCTCGCCCGCGGTCACAGCCGGACGCGAACAGACTTCTTCTCAAATTGTATGAGAGAGGTATTGATATAATAATACATATTAAATAGCCGCTCGCCGTGTAGTTTCTGGAGAAACGATCTCATCGCATTACCGCCGAAATCCTTTCATCTCGGGGGATGGGGTTGGTTGTTCGAATAGAGGGGTAGAAAAAGTTACGGCGGTATGAATTGACTGAAAGCCCGGATTCTGTACACGATGCAAAACGGATCTCCCGATGGGAAACGCAAATGCCGACCTGCTCCTCTCGCTCGACGGTTTATTATTCTTTGAAGTAGGATTTATGGCGGGAGGCGAGAAACTTTTGAGATCTATAAAATAAGAGTTTAATACGCGAGGATCCACCTCTGTGCGGAGCACTATTCTTACTCGTTCTAATACTTCTCGTGAACGTGAATACTTTTATATCACCGGCATACATTTAGGGATAGAGACGTAACGACCCGATTCATATTTAATGCCATTTCCATAATAGAAATCGTCAGTCAAATCCACGGTTAGCGTTACGGTGCACGATAAAAATACACGACGATGCCATTTAACGTTTCATCCGGTCAGACTAATTACAGACAATTAAACGCAAGTAATAGAACCGTATAAGAATAGCAATTAACTTTTGTGGGTTCCACGCTCTTTTCTTCCCGCTATAAATCTCGTTCTCTTCGCCCGTTCATTTCGATCCGATAAGAGGTCGCGTTCGTCTCTTCGTGCGTGTCTCGTGTTCAGAATTTTATCATACGTGTTGTTGGCATTGCGGTAATCTCGTTATTTCAGCGTCCGATGGTACGTCAGCATGCAAACGCGACAGATTTTTCTTACGGCCTAAGCTAAATCAGTTTGTCTGCACGGAGAAGATATCCCTGTTGCATTCTTCGTATAAACTACGCACGAGGGTGGGCGCTTTTCTGCATGGTTTATCGATATTAATATTCGGTAAATCGTCTCGCGTGACGCGAGATTTTATTGTCGCAAGAACCCTCTTCCCTGTCTGCGAAAGTCAACCTCTTGGGGGATTTTTTTTTTTACCCTCTTTTCCGTGGGCAGGGGATGATTGGACGGTATGTCGCACGAAGAACAATGTTGCAGCAATGAGATGTTGCACCGCGCGACCTCCGGGACGAACGAGAACGTTATTCCTACCGGCGTGTTTTTACATGTTACAAATGAAACAGCGCAGTATACAGGTCCAGTGGAGTTTTGTCAATGCAATGATTTATTATTACGATATTTCATCCGTACAGACAACGCGAACATGTCATACTTACAACGAATAATTCACTTTGACACAATACAAACAACGCATAACAGAGCACTTCCACGATCGACGGGGGCAAACTTAAAAACGACACATTCTCGTTTCAACAATCATCGTCATCGTCGTCGTCGTTGCAAATGACGATTCTCTCGCATCTTATCTACAGATCTCGATACAGAAATATACACATAGAACGAAAGACATCGTTAAAATCTAGTACCGCTCTCGCTTTTTTCTTTTCTTTTTTTTTTTTTTTTAATTGTCAAGCAACCGAATCGATTCTTGCTCTCGCATGAGCGTCACTTTTTGTGAGTTCTATCGCGTTGCGATCGGTAATTATTGTTGGTGATCGACAACAAAAAGCACTGTTGATCAAACGTCGGTTTGCGAAAAAAGAACGGTGATCAATGGCACATTTCTAATCAGAACGTTTTATCTACAAGCTGATAACATTTCTAACAAATTTATAAATTACGAAGCAGCCTTCTCTCATATTCGAGTCAATAGATTTTGCAATTAGGGCAGAAAATGCGCCACCGATCGCCGCGATCGTCGACCCGCGCCCGAAACGGTGTCCTTCGGCACACGGCAGTGTAATTTCTCTTAAAAGACCGCCGATCCTTCGATCACGATGAAGAGCGTCCGAACCAATCCCGCGCACCCACCGTCCACCCCGTGCCTCAAATTAATTTTATTTTAATATCACACAACTTTGAAGACATTTATTATTATAATCATCATTATGTTCTCGGACAACAGGGTCCGATAATTGACATAAGCTTATGGTGTTAATTAATTTATGTATTCTCCAGCATCCGTTTCTCCCACAGGAGCAACAACTATCGTTCTGTACATTCGCGGATGGAAGCACGTATTCCGTACGAATATATTACTTGGCGAAATTATCATCGTACGAATACGTAACGGAGTCCGTTCTCTCCGCCGAGCTGTAAAGCGGCGGTAAATGGGGCCATCGTCATGTTCATCGTGTTCGAGGATCGTAAAGAATTTCGAGAAATTAAAGAAAATTAAACGCTTCTATCCCTTTCGCCATTGCCTCTCACGATATCTACCTTTGCTGTCATAATAGCGATTTCTTCCGTGCGTCGAGAATGTTTTCGCGCGGCTTGTGGTTTGTATCCTTACGCCTGGCTCTTACGTTTTATTATAATACGCTTGTCGAGGACGAGCCGAGCCTCAGAGAATTACGCGTCACCTTTCCTCGCGCTTCTTTCCCTTAGGAGATCGGCGATAGATCGAAATAAGAGGAATCCTCCTTTTGAGATGGTCCTCTACGACTACCATTCTCTCTGCGAAAGGGCGGTTTCGCGTATTCCATTTTATCGGGATTCACGCGCAGGCAATCGTAGGGCAGGCCGAAATAAAAGATAATAAAAACGCAGGTACTATTTTCGCTTTATCACGCGAAGAAGAAGAAGTCGGCGCGAACGCGAGAAGAATCCTATCGATGGTTGAATTTCTACGTTTTCGTATCAATATACGACGATAAGATTGCCATCTGTGAATAGCGCTGATTCTTCACGCAACGCATAGAAAAGAAAAATCGAAAACGGTGAAGAAGGTTCATCGCTCGTGCGAAATTTTCGTATTTTTCTTATATGTCAAATCACGAATGGAATAAGCTGTTTAATTTTTTTTTCTCAGATTAAATATATACAACTATGTTCTCTTTTAAAAAGAAAAAAAAAAAAAAACAGCGTTACGGTATCGTGAAAATTAATTTCGTGCACAGGATGCGTCTCGATCTATCGGCCGTGTCGACTTTAGGTAGAAAATTAATTTAAATTGACCGACGAACATTTGTCGTTTCGCCCTAACGTTTCTCTCCGTCTCGCACGACGTCGATCAGGAGGCCGACGAAAGATTAATAATATACAAAAGAAATTCGCGAGCTCTTCTCCGTGTCAGAGAGAAAGCGAAACCCAGCACGCCGACTCTCGCCGTTGACGCGCGGGATCTCAACTTGGACCTTTTTATCCGGTCACCAAGAGGATCTCCCTGGCTCACTTGAGGTCCTCGTCGTCCTCGTTGGCGAGCAGCTCGTCGATCTGATTCTCCCAGTCGTTATCGCTGGCCGCGGTGTCTTTCGTGGCCGACGCGACGCTTCTCTCCTGGCCGTTATTCCCCGTTACAACCTCGTAATCCTTTAGCTCGGCCTCCAATTCACGTTCCCAATCTTCTTCTGCGGAGAGGCACAAGCAGCGTTGTAGCTATTTTGCAGAGAGGGCCACACTCTGGTCTTGTTTGTCTGTCTGTTTTTCTGTTTGTGTTTCCGCACCGAATATCTGAGTTTCTTGTGCACGGAAATCATTTCACGTGTATACGTGTGTACCTAACGTGTACGTGGACGTGTGTATGTGTGTGTGCTCGTGTAAAAGTACCAGGATTAGAAGGGTACAACTCAAATTACAGGACTGGAGAAATCAAACGGGATGGAGAAAGAGAACACGACAGCGACGGAAGCACGAGGGAGAAGCTTCGACGTTTTACATTTCGAAAGCTCTCGTTCTGAATTCGGTTCGTTAAGCGCATTAAATAGAACCAGGATATGTTGGTAGCCTGAGAAATAGAGGGAGAAGATATATTACACGATTATCGAGAACGATGTGATTACGATCGTGCGCTTTTCCTATTCTTTCTGCGCTTATATTTCACAGACAACGGCGGCGGCGACGAATGACGTCTGTCTCATGATCACCGACTGTATATAACTCTCTGAAAATTACACCGGATTGCCGGGAGGAGCTAGAGAGTTAATCACGTTTCGCTTAGCACGTACTCGTTACAAAAGTGACTAACTTACAATTACAAAAGTAATTAATCGCGACTTAAATACCTTGGGAATGCGATTATCTGCAAGTACGACGTCGCGAAAATAATTCTCTTTTCTAAGCCGACGGTGTCCAAAGTTATACTGCGTAAAAACAAAATTGTTAAATGGCAAATTCAATACTTTACGTACCCACGCACCGAAATGTAAAGGCAAGTAATATTTAATCCTAGATCCAAAACAATCGCGATTAAAAAAAAAAAAAAATATTAAAAGGGATTTAATTTTCAACGACCCGCCACTCTCCCGAGTGAATAAAATTTTATATAAAATTTTTAATAGCGCACACGACCTTTTTATTCGCCGCGTTGTTCCGAACGAAGCCTTTGGACACCGCTGAAAAATAATCCGTTATTCCAGCGCGAAATTGTCTAATATTGCCGTCCTTACATTCAAAAATTGCACGAGAACGAACTAACAACAGTAGACGGTTTAATAAATATTGCGACTCCTCTAGGAATACCTAAGTCTTAAACAATATCCTCTTACGGCACATTCCAAGTCGCATTATCACTCGTTATTTCTTTTTTACGTTCCAGCTAGAACAAGCTCATACGTTGTCCCGAGATTCAATTTAAAGCATTTCTTAGACTGTCTTTAAGAAAAAGAAATGAGAAAAAAAAAAAAAAAACAGGATTTCAGGCCATCTCGCAAGACAGTTCTATTAATCGAGAGGATACGTATTTCAGGACGCTTCGCGACTTATTCGCGCAAAACCGTTCGTCACCTTCTATTTGTTCTTACATGCGTCCAATGTCGAACTATGCTAATTCTCGATATTCCCGAAAAGTCGTGCGAAGAGGAAAAAAAAAGTATGCACCGAAAAACCGAAGGCCGTAATTCAGTTGTCACCGACTTTTATCGGATTGCACGAAACAAATAATCCGATATATTCATGCGCGTTTTTACGGGACTTCCCTTCATAAAACTGCACGTAAAACGTTATATTAAAAAAACCAAAAAATTTAGGAAAAATATAAATGCCACGGTTACAAGGGAGAGAAGTGCGAAAAATATCATTATTATATCTTATATCACCGTATTGCTTATTATTTTACTTCGCGATAGTCTATGCCACGCCTAAGAACCCTTTAATTTCTATTTTCCAGTCATTTTTAATATAAATGTAGAAATTAAAAAAAAGCGATGCAGCTATGGTAGAGAATCGCGAACTAAAAGCAATGTGTGTGGAATGTACACGGTCTTTTAAATTATTATTCTATTTAAAAAAAATAAATAAAATAAAATAAGAAGTGCTTATTTCATTACGAAATAAAATACTACAAAACGTACGTACAAAATCGAAACGTAAGTATTAACGTGAATAGAAACAATCTCTGAGCAATCTACATGACCGCCATAATACTGCTGTACGTCGAGGCTTCCCGTGATAATAATTCTTAACAAAAAAAAAAAAAAAACCGAATTCTTAAACGCTACTTCGATAATTCACGGGACTTCGCGTCGCCGCGACCGGAGAAGAGTTTTACCGATCGCGTAAAGTACGTATCCGCAATTTCTTCCTATGAACGCGTCTCTCGCGTAAATTCTCACGATAAACGCATACAAATCGCTCGTCAGACGCACTTACGCTTTCCACCCGATCGTTTGTCGTCCACGTGGAAAAACTCGCGACGCGTAATTAATTTATCCCGCTCCGGTTTTCCCGGGACGATCGGGTGGCGCAATAAACGGGATTGCAGCCCAGCCAGTCAGGTTTTTTTTTTGTCTTATTTATTTTTTTTTTTTTTTTTTTTCGAAAGAAAATCGCTAACATAGCTATACCACCCACGAGAGTGCCGGGCATCAGCGGTATGATAGCTCGTTCCCCGGTAAAACACGTATTGTCATTCAACGAATTTTACAGCGGCGCGATAAAAATCCAAACGTTCTCCACCGCTAACCCGGGTCTCGCGAAATCGTCTCTCATCCCACGAAGAGTTGCCGATTTTTATTTTCTTGCATTTTTAACGATTAATGTTTTTTTTTAGAAAGTCTGATTACACGAAGGGAACACATTGCGCGATGTCGCGAGAAGAACCGCGGAGGAAAATGTCGGATTGTAAAATATCGCCCCACCGTCTTCATATTTTTATTTAGCAATATTATATATATATATATATATATATTTATACATATATTTCTCTTTTATTTATTCATTAATTTTTTTTTTTCTTAGGTCTCCATTTAATTAATCTCTTACGAAGATATACCTATAATTAAGTTTACAGTTTGCGCAACGTAATCTCTCGCGTTTCATCAATAACTGCGTTATACTTCCCGGTTTGTTAATTTTTTTTTTTTTTTTTTTTTATTCGATCGTTTCTGCGTTTAGTTATATGCTTTACAAAGACACGGAGAGAATTGAGAACATGCTAGATTAATTGGAATTGATACAGAGAAAGAGAAAGAGAAAAAGAGAGAGAGAAAAAGAGAGAAAGGTAACAGTAAAACGGCCAAACATACAGACACGTAGCCGAATATCTTTTTGCTACTATTCCGGTTGCGTATGTTTGTTATGTTTTCTTTCTCGTTCTTCGTTCTCTCGCGGAACCTCCCTTTCATGGTTATATTTGTATCTGTTTTATTAATTATTTGCCCCTATGTGCGCACAACGTTTCAACGTGACGACGTCAAGACATTGCAATCCTTTCCCACGTGAAAATAACATTTTTATATAAATCGCTCGAGTATTCTAACGTCACTAACAACAGTATTAAAATCAGACAGTAACGCTACTTCACGTGAAAATTTGTCTCCGCTACACTAATTAAACTTATGACGGATAGAATTGCCTAACATTCTTAAATCGGACACAGCTGCCCCTCACACGTTTATTTCGTTCTAAGGTCGTGTAGTGTGAGGAGGCACTCTACATTTTCCCGACTTCTTCGTCGATTCGTACTTGACGTCGCGTTTAATCGAACTGATCCTCACGACTGGCACCGGATCGCGTGGGCTGCCGGTGATCGGAAACGGAACAAATATCTGCGAAGGAGGAAAATGCTGTTCGTTCCGTGGAAACGTTTGTGCCAAGACGGGGTGGCTTCGCGATCGAACGTAACGGGAACGTGGAACGAAACGAGAATAAAAAGAAAGACATTGAAAGAAAAGGGGTGAAAATGGGAGCGGAAGGAAAAAAGGAACGCGAGAAGAGGTCCGGTATCGCAAGAACTGAAATTGTCAGTTTTCGAGAGTGGGAAGCATGTATATCTCTGAGGGGTGTGCTTGGATAATGGCATTTGGGGGGCACTCTCCTCTTCTTTTAGGCTGTTGACAAAATAGAATGGAAAGCGGTCGTTTAGTTAGAGCGCCCATGTAAGAGAGAGCAAAAAAAAAAAAAAAAATTAAAAAAAAATTAAAAAAAAAATTAGGAAAAAAGAGAAAGAGAGAGAGAGCGAGAGAGATGTTCAAACGTAACAGACGTTCAACATCGACAACGACATGACGCACGTCGAAAGGCGTACGTCGTTGTCACACACTTAGAATTCGGAACAAGCAATCCCTAAAGAAAGCACAGACAGGAAGATTGAAGGGATGTACAGAGAAAACTACGTAAGAAACGACACTAGCTCTGGTGATGGTGTAACACATTGAGAAATTAAGGTCAGGCTTTTCGCGTGGTGGCATTAATTTCATACTCACGAGGGGAGTACTCTTGGACCGTGTCGTGGCACAGATCGAGCTCTTGCATCGATCACCTTGGTGACCCGTTTCCGTTTTGCTGGTGAGATCAATGAATGGTACGTAATTCTTGCCCCCGCGGTAAGAAATAGTTTTCAAGAACCATTTCTCAGCCAACAACAAATTTCGCTATAACGTTAACAGAATGCAATTACCTGTGTTTCTCCGAAACTACATTTGTAACAGCAGAAACGAGTGTTGCAGATTTTTCGTGTTCTTAGAAGTCACATAAATGTACTTTTTTTTTCTTTTTTTTTTTTTAATCCGACTTTAGTTAATAAAAAAAAAGTTCGTAGAACAGTATTAAAAAAAATTGTAAATATTGCCTGCCAATGTCTTCATCTATAATAAATTTTACGATCACTAATTAAATTCTGTTTAGTACCGTTCGTTAATCGCCAGCAAATAAGGAACGGCGTCTTCATCATGTAATTATGTAAAATCTCGTTGGTGGTCGTAACGAAGACTAAGGAAATGGTAAATCTACGGTTTATTGGAATTAAGTCATTCTAGCCGAACAGCGTGATGTAGAAGTTCGGAAGTTCTAATTTAAAATGCAAATCACTTCTCATGATCTCTGCGACGGCAAAGATTATCTCGGGGGAGAACCGCGAGAGTTAACGATCAAGATTCATAAATTTGGCACGCGCGTGCGGGAGAGTTAACGACGACCAACGATCAATGACTGACCTTTCGGTGGTTGCATTCCCAGCTTTTTCATTCCTTCTCGGACCTCCTCGAGATCTGTGTCCGAGACCCTCATGGTATCGGATACGAACTCGTGACCTGGCGAATCGGCCAGCGCGCTGTTACTGCTCGTCGTCGTGACGCCGGTGGTGGTTGTCTGGCCAGTGGTCATTTGAACTGTTCGCAAGACAACACTGACGGCTAAACTAGACGGGTAGGGGTGCGCGTACATGTACATGTTCGTGTACATGAGGATGCGTGTGTCATTATGTACATTAGCGCGTGTATTTATGTATCTAATGCTAACGCTAAGTCTACTGGAACCTGATTTTGCACGCAAACGATCAGTAATCGTGAACGAAGGGGTTGTTTGCCAAAGCCGATCGCGCCCAGTTCCAGAACCCCCGCGGAAGCAGGAGGGACTTTAATTAATCCGAACGCGAAAGCGGAGTGGCAGTTAATCAATTCGAGCGCGAGGTATCGAGTTGCTAAATTAAATACACGCAACGTACGAAATTTCCAGAGGTACATCTGACGCGAGCGACTTCAATCACCGATACAAGGAGATACCGTCGATGTGGCCGAAATTGTATTTCCACCGGCGGCGAAAGTTATCTTTATCCACGATCTGAATATCGGAGAAAGATTCAGAGATATCTCTCGACACTTAGCAATACTACGGAACTTCGTCTATAAATTCAAAAGCGCGAAGATATCGTTCTTTCATCAACTGAGAAATATTCGAGATATCCGTATTCTTCAACCGAATACTACTGAATCTCCCTCAACGTTTTTCTTTCCGATAGATTCTATTTCTCGCGATACATTGGAACTGGAGCGAAATCGGATCTTTCAAAGTCGTCGGTTCAATGGTCGGAAGAGACGGTGCGGTGGAGAGACGAATTGCGAGAGAGAAAAAGAGACGGAGTAAAAGTAACAGCAATATCAATCCCAATTCACAGGATAATTTTTGGCTTTAAAGATATTTCAACGCGTTCGCGCTCATTTTCTCACGATCGATTTCCCGACTCGACCACTATTTTCCCTGGATCCATTAATTTATCCGCGCCGATTTCATTGTTTGCACGATCAAGGGATTGATCACCAAGGATTAATGGCCTTTGCTCTTTTTTCTCTCTCTCGTTCTCTCTCGTTCTTCAATATCGTAATCTCGATGTGACATCACGTTTCGTGCAAAAGCCCATGTACACGATGGAACGCATTGGTACATCCATGCGAATCGTCGAGGATTTAGCGTACTTTTCATCCATTAACTGTACTGTTTCATCGGAGAATTTAATTTGAATAAATTTCCTTCATCTGTTTCCCTACCGCTTCGTAATCGGTTAAAATAAAATTAATTTTAGCGTTCATTATATTTCACGAGAATATGCGAAACTTAATAATATTTAATACCGTCGTAACGTTTTATGCCGTCTGTAATATTTACTTTAGCAATACAATTATATATTACATGTAAGGAAATTATTATTATTATTAATAATTAATAATACTACGTGGCATAATATCCACTTTGTTCGTTAAAGTATCCAAATATCAGGCGCCGTATTGATTTCGTATCGTGTTAATTTTTGCGATTATGTAAACGCAAATGCGAGCTGCGCGCTTGAATCGTAATCACGAGCTCGACTTCAAATTTAATAATTTCATGGAATATTGCAAACTTTTCATTTCGATTGAACTTTACGTTACGAGCTTTCCCCTGGATCAATACGTTCCCGCAGCATCCGGTGTGACATTTGCACAGAAAACGCATGCCACCACGGGCACACCATCTCAAAAACTCCACACCATGCAAAAAGGTCCACGACGCTGCTAATCGGAATTGCAAATCAGGCATAAACGCAGCGAGACGCCGCCGATCTCTTTGCCTCTGCATCTTACAGATTGCATTATATAACTCGACGAGGCTTGTCTCGGCGAGACGTCCTGCTGCATCAAAGGAGAAGCCCCTGCCGCGCGGACGGCCAGAATTTTCCGATTCTTGATAAAAAAGAAATCTGGCCAGTATGAAATCTTTATATATTTTCCTGGCGTCGCGAATATATTAGCGTATAATAATAATAACCAATATCGATTATACAAATCTCAAATTTCATCGCCGAGAGACAGATGCGAATAAGTCGCTTCGCTTTGACAAGATATACACGATCTGTTCACAGTCGTTTAAACAAATTTTGATTGGCATTGATATTAATGTATACGGCATACGGGGCGTCTCCTTCAGTATTATAGAAAGCTGCGTGCTCCGTAATCGATATTAACAGATCAGAAAGCACGTCGAGCGAGAATGCTCTTGAGCAAAACTGGAGAACCTAATCACGTCGCAACTTCAATGTCGGCGTACTACGCAAACCGTTCTACGTGACAGAGGGAAGGGGAGGAAAAAAATGAAACAGAAGAAACAAATTACCTTGAGTATGATCGATGCTGTCGGTACTGGCGAGCGTTTGATTGGGGTTGCTTTCCGCTTGCTGTTGGCTGGCCATCGCGTTCAGCTCGTAACCCTGGCGTAGCAAGGACACCCGATAGAAGTAGTTGCGCCAGAAATTCTCCTCGGATATACTGTCCCAAATAAATCTGATAAGTTCTCGAAATCGACGAAAGGAGTTTGTCTTGGAAGGGATCAGGTTCCGGGATCAAGATTCGTAGTCGCGTTAATTAACGTTACGCTTCGCCGCGGTGTTTCAGCAAAGTCGTGAACCGATTAATCGTCAAGGCGATCAAAATCTGCACAATGTACTCGTATTCCCGCACGCGCGGCACTTTTGCACGGTAATCGCCTTGCTCTGGCCCTTGACATTTATATACAAAGGCCTTGGAAGAAAACGCGATCGAAGTCGCAGCGGTTAATTGTTTAGATCGACTAATTGTTTTAAATCGAGCAATAATGAGAGAGCACACTGTGCATTAATTTTTATTGACTCTTTTATTAACTTATCGTTATCAACCTGCCGTAAAATTTCTTTCTCCGTTTTACGTGTAGTTTTATTGAATTGAACGAAAATTATGAGGATAATAAAATGCATTATTTTCATCGAATGTCGCAACGTAATTTAATCAACTTTTTCATGTCTCAGGGAATATTAAATTAATTAAAAATAATTCGGCACTTTGAGAAAACAGACTCGCGAGTCAATTAATCAAATCAAATCATATTTTCATAATTTAAACTTCATAATTTTCATTTGTCGGCTATTTCATAATCAACGTAAAGGTCATTTAAATTTTTACTGCACATTGCAACAGTTTAATCAATGTGATTTTGCGAGTGCAATTATTTGTGCAATACAAAACGTGAATCAGAATTATTAATTTCACATGTCGCATATACAGAATGACACGATTGCTTTTCGATTATTTTATTTTAAATTAAAGAAATTATTTCAGATTATAAATAAAAGAGACAATTGGAAATTATTATGTTTGACATTTTTATGACTTCGTAAAATAAAAAAAAAAATTAAAAAATTAAAAAAAAAAGAATAAAAGTAAAGATCACTTTGAACTACTACGTGATAAGACATTTTTTAATCTACTTACACTTTCGGGACAAGCTCGAACCTCATAGCTTCGAGATTCGGATCCAGGGCAAGGGTGGCCTGTGCCATTGGCTGAACGGCTTCGAAATCCCAAGCGAATTCGACGCCTGGTGGTGGTGCTCTCACAAAATTACGTCGATCCTGAAATAAGAGGGCAAAATCTTTGTCTAATAAAAAGAAAAATGTTTTTTAATCTTAAAGCGTCTCCACGAAAGTTCCTAAAAGAGAAAGAGATAAGAAGAAGAAAAATAATTACGGTCGAGAGGGACAGGCACTCCTCACGTAACGCATCTTCATTCGGCGCTCCGACCCACGGTGCAACAGCCTCGACCTTCTCGCCTGCCTGCTTGCTGGCGATGAAAGCCTCTTGTTCTTTGTTGAGTTCAGCGATCAGCCTCTGAAACACAAAATTAATTCCCATGTCAGTAACAGTTATGTATCGTACAAGGGAAACTGCCTTTGGACAGAAGAGCGAACGCGAATAAAGCGCGCTGCGAAGCTAATTTCGCTGTTAACGTGAGAGCTTAACGTTAACCGACGCGACGGAGGAAATAACGCTAAGCTCGCGATAGGTTTTATTTCATTTCACGGGAGCTTATTACCGCGCGGATGACACTCTGCGATTTGCAGCAGTCAATTCGTTCTCGTTTGCGGAGCATTAGCGTCGGGAGTACGTGAGCATTTAACGCGTGCTTCTATAACAAACTGCAGAGATAGGATAGTCACGCTTTTATATGCTGCAAATTATATTTAATTGATCTTTAAAAGCGGCCCCCCTCCCTTCCATTTTGCGAAATGTGATGATTTGAGTATTTTGAGAATCTAATTAAACTCGCTTTTACAAGAGTGAGTTTTTTCTTGCACTATCCGATTCCGATTATTTTCCGCAGTCAAGAGAAGTGATTAACGAGGGCCGGGTGCATTTATACGATTGTAAATATCTATATGTATACGTATATATACGTATATACTTTCTCCGCCTGTGCAAATCGAAGAAAAGACCATTATTTGGTTTAAAAACAGATTCAACTAACACGGTTCTTATAGAAATTATATCGAAGCTGCAAATGTACATTTCATGTAAAAATTAAATTTATCTTCCATAAAATGATCTATAGACATTTCTAAATAAGCAACTACGTCTGAAATTAATCCAACTTATTTTTAAGAGGAATTGAATGCCAAATTAGCCTAAACAATGAGTCTCTAATGATTAAAATTCACATTTACACCGCTATTTGCGTTGATGGAAATCGGGTTATCGATTTCTCATTTCCGACACGTTTGTGCGCTCGGGAAAATTAAGTCCGTCCGTTTAACACAATCTTCGACTGTCTAGGAAACGAAATATTTATAGATTGTTCGGGATAGCGCAAGTACAGAGGCAGACGTAGCGAACAAAATGAAACTGATCACATCGAGTTGACAGTCTTGACTTATTTTCCGATTCAGCGTCGAGACTGCCGCTATCTCATTTTATAATTTATGCCCACCTGCGCCCAGCTTTTGCAATAAATAGTCACGCGAATTTCCGGTTTGCTAAAGTGTCATACTAATTTTCTAGAATACTATTTTTCTTCGTGACAGCCACCGCTGTTTAGTCGATACGCGATTCCGACCGCGTACCATTGGGATAGCAATCGTCGAATAAATTTATAACGTCGCTGCATTATACATAGAAGGGCTGATCGCAGCAGCCGAGCGATTTTCGACAAAATAGCCGGCCGTGCGTGTTCTTACTCGTCGTAAGCTGGATATTGACTTTGTCGTCGATAAATCAACTTGTGCTATCGACGTGTGACAGTAACGAAATATCGACGTAATCTTTGGACCGGAACAAGAAACATCGTTGCAAGAACGGGAAAAGGAAGGAAACATCGCTTAGAATATAGGCACTCGGTCTATACATATTATACATCTCTATTATATCTCTAAAGTCTGCCACTGGTGTTTTTGATAAAACACTGGAAAAGCGTGTTTAAAGCTGTGCTTTACAATTTTGCGGCTCATCCCGGCAAATATATTTATGGAAAAGATCTTTTAATCAAAGTAAGTCAACATATCGCTTCTCGTGGTAAATTGAATTTATCTTCGATAAGCGGAACATTAAAGAACCGAGCGACGAAGGATGCGCCACGTCGAATCGATTTCTTGGTGATTACAAACGAGCCTGGCGATTAATCGCTTCCGGCTGATTCTTTCCTAGGATATACACTTTATCGCCCGAAGCGGATAATGTATTTTTACCACCATCGTAGAAATTTTATTTTTATATAGTAAAGAGTAATTAACAGCTCTTTTTTCATCATTTATAATATCACGGGGTCCTGAAATCTTATTTTAATATTACGCTTTTTTTCTGTCAAGTGCAGCAGAAATTTCCAATCGGCTTCTGATCGATCCGGAAGCAGAAATAACTGATTATCCCTGACGTCGCCGTGAAAAGTTCGCGTTCGCGACGCTCGAATTTCTCTTCGATAACCCGACGTTATTAGAGAAATCCATTACTTCACCGTTAAAAAAAAGAAGTCTTAAAATAATTTTAATCGCGCTATGGTCGCGATTGGCGTACGCGGAAAAAAAATTGTATAGAGCAAAAAAATATTTGTATTGCAGTCACGCGTTACAGGGAACGTGACTCGCATAATGGGTCGCAAGCGCTGACAAATTCCTATATCAGAAAAGAACTACTTTATGCAAGAAGATGAAGCATCCGAGAATGTCGGAGAAGTAAAATCCAAAGAGAGAGATAAAAAAAGCATCGAGCATCAAACAATCTTAATCCTGCGGAAGCAGAAAGTAGAGTCAGAGCTGCACGATTGATACGAAAATCAATTTAATGGCATATAATATCAGCTGGTACTACAGCGAGTAAAAGAGCAATGTTCCTGAATTAATTTACTGCAATTTTAATATTTATTACATATAATTATAAAATATATTTAAATTTATTAAGTTTTACGATAAACTATGAATTCGTAAATACTAAGAATTATAAGAATATTTAACAAGATAAACATTGAATTTAATTGTATGTATATGGCAGTAATTTTTCAGAGCTATCCAAAACGTAATTTAATTCACTGCGATGTTTTAATTATGATCTCTCTATTATTCATAACTCAATTACTACGCGTGCCGCACATTTGTTGTATATTACATCAGAGCAAGAAGCTTGTATACACACGGGACACCATTCGAAAAATTGATCGCGCACTTTGCCGAGTACCATTTATCAAAAGAACGAAATAGAAGAGGGCATATTCCGCGAAGAGCTTTCGCCGCAATTCTTTCCCCGTCAGTTGTAAGAAGTCGATTGCGTACTCATTGCTGATTAGGTCGTCGCAATATCGGCGAAACGATGCACTCGCGCAATGAGCCATCAAAAAGTCTTCCCTGAGAATGTCGGCGCCCACGGACATCTCTTCTCGGCGTGCACGTGCGCGCTCATCTCAGAGTATCGATTGAAATGTCGATAGTTGACAAACGTACATGATTACGAGGTGAAAAAGCTGCTCGTAAAAAGAATGACTGACAAAAAAAAGGGGGGGGGGCAGGGTACTTTCATCAGGACAGCTCGTATTTTTTCTCATTTTTCTTTTTCGAAACGAGATAAAGTCCAGCACCTAGAAACGGTACCATATAAAAATTTAATAAAATTCATAGTAGAGAGAAGGTCAAAGGAAACACCTGAAAAGAATAAAGTGTTCCTTTGGACTGGGATTGTTTACATATTTACGACGCGGTCGTGAGAGAAAAAAAATTACGCCGCCGCGCGATTCAGCATGACGAGCTTGATATCGATTCGAAATTAATTCCAGGCGCAAAACGCAGCGCGAAGACCACACGTGGAAATTGTACTTCGATAACGTGATAATCATGCGTATCCGTAACAATAAATGCTGAAATAAAAATGCTTCAATGCTGCACGAGCTGGCAGCAATATTTTTTTACAGCACAAATAATCGCGTGGAAAAACTCTGCAGTATCAACTTCTCTTGTTCATTTTCTATTTTAATCTTGCGAATCGTTAGTACTCGGAGGCAAAGAATTATCGGTACGGTGCAAGTTGTCGAAAGCACTTGGAAGGATCGAGGCACAATAGCTCGAGGCAGAGCATCAACTTGATGGCAATTCTAACATCGTAAAGTACACGTCATCCCGGGAATTACCGTGAGCCAGGGCATGGAAAGACTTGGATAAAAGTAATTATTATTAATCGTAATTGCGACCTACCTATACAGGATAATATCAAGTCGGAGGATATCATTTACATCGCTTATTCAAGAATTCAATGAGCGTTAATTCTGGATTATCGTTCCAACACTCCATGAACTTTAATATCAGAAGTAACGACGAGCAATATATCACGTAGAAACTTTTTACTTCCTATGTCTCCAAAAAATATGGATAACGAATATTTAGCGTACTCGTAGAAAAATTATTTCATAAAGATACATTAAATATTCGTTATCTGTAATTTACTGTCGCCGTTACTGACAATTATTTTAGAAGAAAGCCCGCACCCTCGATTTATAAACACGATATATGACGCATCATTAATAAAAAATATTCATCGTAAAATAAAGACGAGAGAAATATTGAAACGACGTTTTAAAAGCGTCTTTTAAATAAAAATTAAAGTCACATTGTTTATTAGAAAATTTCAATTTTCCTTAACGACCCGCTCTGTTCGATCGATATTTTTAAATGAGGTTTAAAAGTTGCTCAAAGTATGGAAAAACAAAGCATTTTCTCGATTTACATCTTTGCGAAAATCTCTTTACGCTACTATTGATTTTCCCTCAAGGGGGTATTTTTACCTGAGAAGGAATGGCGCTTGCCAAGAATATCTCTCGAATATATGGAAGTTAAAGCACCGCGAAGACCGCAACTGAGAAATTAGCCGGGAAGTGAGTTTATCTATCCATAAATGTGATCATTGGTTTAAGAACTTTAAGAAGACGTTTGTTGACTTAGTAATGTGAATAGTTTAACATGCACTTTTTTTTTTTCCTTTTTCATTAATCAACCTATACATATAATTTATAGAAAAAGCACTTATTTTTTTGGATATTTTGCTTACTACGCATGCTGGTGCAACAATGATCTCGATTCGAAGTAGTCAATATGGATGGAAATAAACGGCGCCGTTATTTTTAGTTGACTATTATAATTAGTTTATGTAACAAATCACCGCTGTGGGATTTTAATTGAATTATATAATATAATCCCGGTAGAAATACAGATATTCGACAGTTAAGCGTCAATTACGTTAATGAAAATCGTGTGCATTTAATCGTAGCATGGGGTCGCTGTCATTATAATCTTATTAATTTTTCTTGTTGTTAATTGAAAAAAAAAAAAAAAAAGTAACGGATTCGATGATTTGCATGTATTCAGAAACGGGTAATAAACGACCCATTGATCTCGCGATATTACATCGACGGAACGAATTGCCTGAGGCGTAGCTTTTGGCAATAAATTGTTCAAAGATTGAAAGCTTACAAGCCCATATGCCACGTAAAGGGTGGTATCGCTCGAAAATGCTGCGAAAGAAATTGAAAATTTAAATATCTAAAAAGAGACTCAATCTGTGTTTAATATATAGATAAGTCGAACTCATTACCGAGATAATACTAGCTGCGAATATAAAAATCATTTCGTCCAATATATATTTATAAGGTTGTCCCTTCAGCGAAATTGAATCGTGCGACGTCTAATATAATATTTTCCATCTTTCACGTAATCTTGTTCCTTTCCCCGGTTAATTTAGTTAAAACGATTCGAGTTACAGTCAAGAAGCGCTGGTACCAAGGCAGCGCTAACTAAATGTCGCTGGAAAGTTCGCCCTTCGGTGAAATACGTGGCATTGATCAGAGCCGGATTGTGTCCGCTCGTTATTCGCATAAAAGGTCGAGATTTAGGAAGATTCTACCGCGCGGATCTGGTTGCCACCGGCGAAGTTTACCGCGCAACAAATGTTTATCTACCGTTAAGATTACTTGCGTGCAAGTTAAAACTCGATAAACACGCGTTACATGATATGGCGGCTGTTTAACGATGTAATGCTGTTCGGATGCTCACTACATTGCGAGCGTAAAGAGTTAAAAGTTACCCTCGAGGCGTAGACTAGCGCGTGCGAAACTTCGTGGTTCGTTCATTACCGGAAAGCAAGACCGGCGATGTATAGTCTTGGAACGCCCACCGGAAAATTTCACTTCGCGAGAAAGTTGGCGATCATTAATTTAACCGAGGGTCCATAGTGTTTCAATTCCATCTGCCCGCGGCTAGGAATAGATAGTCACGCAACAATGTCGTTGATCATAAGCAAATGTAAATTCGTAACTTCAATGAATAAAGATCTTCAAACAGCATTTTTTGTCGGAGTACATCGTTGATCGCGCAGATGCAAGAAAAAAAAAGAAAAAAAAAAGAAAATTAATTAAAATACTGAATAAAATAGCGACGTGCTTTTTCCCCCTCAAACTTCTCGCTGCTTACAAAGGAAAGACGTGACACGGCGCATATAAACCGGAGAACTGTCTTGGGAAGAAAGTAAGTACGATGAATAAAAGAAGGACACCCCATGGTGCACATTGCGATTGTTCCGTGGCACGATAAAATACGTTCGCAACCTTGAGACGCGCGAGAGATTCAGCACGGGAAAGCAGCGCATTTCCACAGAAATGCCTCTGACAGCGAGCTTCGATCGATATCTGCAAATGTGCCGGCACGTAAATGACGCTAAAAAAGTTTCATCGGGAGAAATGGACCCTGACACCACTCGAGATGTGATTCCCTCAAAGCAAACTGGACGCGTGACACGCGCGAAAATTTATCATTCTCGTCAAGTCGATGGGAACGTAATCAGTTAATTAATATCAGTTAATTATCGACGTACGACGCGATATCGACGCATCGATTACTCCGACGGTTAAACTTTTCGACAGAGATTGCGCTGAACGCGACAACACGTAGAAAATAAACTTTGCAATGATCCGATCAATATCAACGCCAGTTAAATTACGACCCGGCTGCGTAAAGATAATTCAGATCCCAGCAGAGAAATCTATTTTCTCTGCTCTTAAAAATATGGCTTCGCTATTCGCTCTGATGATTTACGGTTACAGAAATTCCACATTGTATCGGAGGAGAAGAAAGCTTCGGACAATATCGAGCGCATTAATTAACGGGCAACGGAAATTATTAATCAGTAGGAATTCGCGGTATCCGAGACGCGTATGGTTAATCGAGCTTGTAAATAGTAATATATTATCGCTTTATTAAATACCGTATCTGCCGTCTACGAAATATTTGCTGCACCGTTTCTTGCGCGCGGTAAATGTGTTTCCTCAAGCTCGTTTCACCAACTCACCCCATGGTGACGAACTGATTGTCCGCGGCGATTGAATAGACCTCTCGAAGGAGTAATTGCAACACTAATTAATGGTATATCGGCGATCCATTAAGCGCAACCAAAATTCGATTACCTCTTGCACAAACCGAACGAAACTTCCGTACACACGAGTTGTGCAACGTGCTCAACCTCTCGTTTGTTTGCTCCCTTGCATTACGCCGTTACACACGAGTGAATTGCCGCCCGCGCCTTATCTTATTCTCAATACCTTCTCGTATATCACGGCTGAAAGAGTAATGACACAGCAGAAAAAGCCACGCATGTAAAATTCACATAACAAACGCTATTCAAATAACACGCCGCAACCGTGGCTTACTTACATTGCATATTCAGCGAAACACTTCGTGTAAAATGAATGCCAGTAGGTCCCTAGATTTACAGAGAAATTTTAACAGAAAGACATGAAGAGTTATAGAAGATGCAAAATACAAAAACCCAATTTCCCAGGAATAATTCACAATTCTAAATGAGCTTTCGGAACAAAAAGAGATACCCTGAATACTTATTGGCGACTCGTTAGTCACGCAGGACAGAAGTTTGTCGTTCATTCAATTTAACGCAAATTTTTACGTACTGCGCGGCATTCATTCGACTTTTCCAAAATAATTCACGGAATTAGGCGCAACGACGTCATGCCGGAGTATTATTGGATCGTTATATCTGACGGTGTTACATCAAAATTACATATTTTGCGGAGGGCTGTAAATTATAGTCACCGAAATCGGTAATTCTCCACGTGGCACGATCTTGCGGAAAGTAATATTTATCCTACGTCGTATGTCGCGACGACAGAACCATTTGTTTTGTTACATGATAGGGGATCAAAAACACAATCAGCGGGTCGCTGGTAAAAAACACGAAGGGTTTCGTAGAGAGTGCTCTATTCGCCCTTCGTGTCGCACGAATGTGCGGACGACAAATTAACTGGCGAGGGAAAAAGAAATGAAAACTCTGGGGTGCGTAACGGGTTTTCTCGTTAAGCCGCGGTGAATAGTTAAAACGTTAATTGAAAAGAGAAGTTTTCCTCAGTCACGGTTTTAGGTAATTTCGTCACGTTTTGTCGTGTTTGACGTAATTTTTATTATAAGGCCGTGTTTATACTTCAATATTTTTATAATTACCCGCCGTTACTCGTTCGACAAAACACGTTTCTCTCGAAGAAAAACGGATCTCGTGACTCTGATCTGTTAGAAATATTTTATTAAAGAATTTTGTTATCTAAAAGAAACGGAATCGATACGTCTGCCTTCCGCAAGGTCGAGTGTAATTATAATTTTATGCCACTACCCTTTGTCGACAATAAGATAGCAAGAAAGTAATGTAATATTACAAACTGTAACTTGTTGCATTGTGTAATTAGAAACGCAAGAACGGCCAGTTTTCTTTGTTCGATAACATGTGATTATCTGGAGCGCTTATCTTGCGCAATTATTTGTGTCCTATATAAAACATATTCGAAGAATGCGAAACTTGTTTGAGAATCAACTACTGGATATTTCTCGTTATAATTTACATTAATTACTGTTTTTATGTTATACTTTGCGAATAAAAAAAAATTAACCTCTCGAGTAAAGCAATATTTGTTTCGGAATTAGTAGTCTGTTACAAATTCCGCTTGTTTCTAAATATGTGACAATCGCTAATAGCTGTTATAAGCGGTTTATTGATTGCTAACAATATCAGTACCCATCCAATTAGCACATAATGTACGCTCTATGTATAGTCGCTAATTATCAGAATATGATGTTCGAACTTAAATGTAATAATGAAGATCCATTGATATCGCCGTGTTAAAACTATGTGATTCTTATCAAATAACTGGATTCTTGGAATGAGTAAAAGCAAAGTTTTTCGTTACTTTGCGTTCGCCAATTCTGGGTCTATATTTGTCTGAGTAGAATGTACTCAAAGTCCTTAATCTTCTATGGGTAAGTGGCTTTACGCAGACCTGCACGTGTTCGTTGAAGCTCATTTACCATGATAATTTTCAACACCGGAATTAACTGTTCGACGCTATCGTAGCAACAGAACCGTACACGCAAATTAGCTCGTTATATTTTTCACATTAAATTGCACGTAAAAACTCGAAAGATTAAAAACTTCAATTAAAACATTTGTGAATTTGATTAATAAAACAATGTTATATAAAATAATTTGAAAAACGTTATCAATTTTCTTCTGCCTTTTATTCAAGAGAATTTACGATAAAAATAAAATAATAAAAAAATACGAAAGAATCTCGGTGCCTGTTTGAATTTATGTAAACTAGTAGCGAAACAAACGTTTTATTTTCACTGAAAGCTCCTTTATTACATGCCACTGGCATGTTCCTCATCCGCATAATAAATTCTCACAATTGCACAAACGAAACAGAATTTCTCTATTGAAAGAAAAATAGTAAAACGGAACACGGAAGATTGAGACGAATTTTTTTTTCGCCAAAAATCAATGCCTTCGTGCAGACGCTAATTAAACGTAGCACGAGAACACGTTTAAAAAAATCGCGATGATTTCATAAGACGTATGATTTGTAGGAAAGAACACTCGGCGTGATATAATGTTCCTCGCAAAAAATCCTAGAAACATGCTTTTTAACAGCACGCCATATTTCCGTTATTAAATATTATTGATATAATATAATCTTTTCACCGCGGTTAATTGAAAATGGCGTCGGATAAAACCGTCGGAAACGCTTTCGCAAAAACTTGCGGCGCTGGAAAATTGCGACGAAGGCGAGGTTCACAGGAGCTTAGCGAGTTTCTTCGGCGCTTTTAATTATCTCGATAGTAATCACGCGAAGCCGATGCAGCTCGTTAAATTCTTAGCGCGGCAGACAGAAATTAGAGACTTCTGAAGATACCCGTAGTCCCCATACAGCTTCTCGGATGGTCACGATAACCGTGACCTTTGCGAGATGTTTCACCACAGTGCGAGGTGCTCGAGGGTTTCAAGGTGTTTTCCCTATTTGTCGAGAAATCGCACAAGCAACTCTCTTTGTGTAAAGGTCGGATTATTTCAAGCCAAGAGTGCGAAAGTGAAGCGCGATAGTGACTTTATCGCGAGATGAAAGAAAGACAGTTCTCCCGGCGGTAGTAACACTTTGAATACTGATAACACTTGAGTTCGCGAGTTTTATCCCTATATAGAGAAAGACGTTACTGATGTTATTCTATATTCTGTACAGAGAAGAAAGAGAGGAAAAAAAAAACCCTGTCATTAACGTTCTCGCGATAGCGATCGATTTCGCGCTTCGAACGCACGTTAATGTATGACTTAGGGAGTCAAACGTGTTTCATAGTGTTTTAATACATTAATGGCGCGGGGTGTGGCGAAATCAAATATTTTGCAGCCAACATTTTTCAAACGTTATTGTGCAAGGAGTGTCTAATTAAATGTCTGAAAACTAAATTTATAAATGTGTTTAATTTACTGCGAGAATGTATTCGCAAAAAGAGTGAAAAAAATAACGGTGTAACATTCAAAGAGAAAGTAAAAAAAAGAAAAAAAAAAGAAAAAGATAAGCGCGCGAGATGGAAAAATAATTTGTATCTTTTGCAAGATAACATCAAAGAGTGACATAGCGTGAAGGCAATCGATGGGATTATGAAACTCGGCTGGATTGTTGGAGGTGCTGCCACGATGCTATTACGTTGTCGTATTATAGTACGTGATCGATAAATCGACGACATGACACACTCTTTTACTCTCAATGGTCTCACGGCGCAGTGTGATCGAAGAAGTGTATGAACCGTTCAAAATTTTGGCACGTATTCAGAAATATCATTTCCACTCTCTTCCTCTGTAATACGGAAATCAATTTATATTTTTGGCGCAACGTTACGTGATGCTCGAGTTTTCTACAAGTACTTCAAAACAGTCTCTCGTTCTACACGTACATCGAATAATAAATCTTTTAATTAACAGTGGTATATGCTGTTCTTACAAGTATCGAACGTATTCGAAGTCGTTAATTTCCATTTCTAATCACTGTACGACATGTCCACCGTTATGAAATTATTAGAACTGTTCTGCAAACGGGATCAGGAAATTTTGCACGCACCGATAGACGGTCGTGATGAAAAAAAAAAAAAAGAAAAGAAAAAAAAACAGCTGCGTGGCATGCAAAGGTTGCGTACGTATGCACGTGGAGTCTGTTGGGGGCGGCGCCCAAGTAGGTCATACTCCGTCCTGACCCAGATGATTGCAACTGGGTGACGTCATAACCAACCTCCCTTAATCTCCCTCTCGCCCACCCCCCGCTATATCATACATCCTCGTCAAAGTGTGGGGCCGCGTTAAGCACCCTGACCAAGGTTGCTACTCGTTTCTTCTTTTCGCGTCTCGTCTTACGAAAGCCATCCGAATCGCTTCGACCGAAGTTCCACGGTAGTAGATTAGAACATACGTGCCTTACGCGAGAACTCGCGCATACCTGTCGCACGTGGATGCGATAATTACGAATAATTATACACCGTACACGGCGACACCGTAACGGTGTATTGCGAGCAAGTCGACCGTAAATCATGCAGGGGTTATTTTTAACGCGTGCATCCGCCAGTCGGCGTCACACCGAAATAGTGAGCACGCTCGAAATTACGCTACGTGCGCGATCATAAAATTCGTGATGAACCGAACGGCATCGTGGATCGATTTATTTTTCAAAACGGTACGCGATCACGAGTGTGTCTCTCTTGTCGCGTGGAGAGCGCAGTGATAGCATCGCGGTTTGAGCGGACGACTGTGCTGGGTAAATTACTTCTCGGATATTACTCTTTCTGTAACCGATTGTATTAATATGTATATTTATTCAAATAAAACATTTTATGCTAAACCCTGCAGAAGGGATTCGTAAAGAAATTTTTCTTGTAATATTATTCGCGAAAAGATTCCGTGTTAATTTCGACGAGTTTATTAAAATTTTTTTCGATCAAGAAAAAATTCAAATTTGTCTATTATCTCAGGTTTAATCAAGAAAAATTTTATTTATCGGCTAGTTTATAAGTTATTTATATAATTAATGTAATTAAACTGCAACTTCATCAAACTACCCGTTACCAATATCCAAGGAGATAGAGGTGTAACCTTCGAGCACACACATCGCGAAAGTGTCGCGTTCGCAGAATATAGAGTTATATCTGTGCGAAACTAAACTTATGATTCGACAAGCGAGTGGTATCTTAGTTTCCAACGTTGCACGAACTACAAACGATTTTCGCTACCGAACTAAGCCAGGATTGTGCAATTAATTCAAGCGTATCTGTCTTTGACAAAATACCATCGCAAAAGGATTGGCTCTACGTACAGTATAACATATAGATTATATTTCCGCAAAATTTAAGATGTTCTATCGTTATATCCGTCGTATAACCAGCGACGGATGTTCATTACCTATCCATTACAGAACATGAGGAAAACGGACACCTTCATATCTCGCAAAATGGAATTCATCAACGCGGTATTAAATAGCTGATTTATATTCTCGATCGAGTTTCTACGATGTTACCTTATTAAAAGTGATGTAATATGAATACGAGACGTGGCAGTAATTTTTTATACCGCCGTTCAGGAACTCTTAGAATGTCGAGAAGAAAGTGTACGGTTTTCTTAAGGAAAGCGTCATCGGGTGGCGATCGCGTCGCTCCAAGTATTCGCGAGTAATAATCATTAACTTGAAAGCGAACATCGGTAAAAGAAACTTAACCCTCGTCTACTCGTTCGTAAGATAAAACACATCTTTCGCTTGTAGATATCATTCCGTGGAGATCACTTTGTTACGTGCTTGAAACTATCTATTTTTCAATGTCATCCCATTGAGTCCGTTCTTCGCGATGGGGACTACAATGGTTTCATTAATCAAAAATACAATCAACGAAGGAAGCGCAGATGTGTTTCGCTTACGCTTGACGTTTTTGAAACGTTCAATTTCAATGTTTTACACGTGGGTGCATACATATATGTATATGCGTAACATGCACATGGCTATATCGATCTGTCTCGATTGCAGATGATAACTTAGGTGAAATGAGATGAGGCAAACGATCCCGTTATCGAGCTTTAAATTACATTGAGCGCGTAGCAAAGGCCGTACTGGACGCAAGGTATCCGGTACGGTCTTTGTGCGTATTTGCATAATACATCAATCAATATACAAGCGCCACCAGCAAAGGACTGGGTGCGACATTTCACGTATGACGCATCGAACAAATTGCGTGGCGCCGACGATGCGCGTAAATCTCGTGTACTTTTTAAACGACGATCAACAACGATCTAAATTTTCTCATGTGCGAATACCGGCAATAGCTTCTCACGAGATTACTAAGCATTTATTTGGGAAACAAATATTAATAATTCTAAGTACATAATAATTCTGGTGCGGAAATCATGATAATAGTAAGTAGCCTGGATAATTTTCGACGTTCGTAAAAAATGTATCGAGTACTCTAAGTATCTCCACCAATCGAACTACCTAGTTGGCACCTCGCGTAGGTCGAATAAGTGTCCTACGCGGCGGTCGATACTCGCTATGTTTGCGCGGCCTCGTTTCTGATTCCTCATTGTTCCCACGAGCTTCAGTTCTGCCGTTTCTTTTACGCGGACTAAGTCTTTCGATTTGTAGATAAGATTACTACCCCGCGTACGCACGCATAATTAGTTTTATCTGTTTGCGAAACTGTTGGAACTTTCAAAATATAGTATACAGATCGAAAGACATTTATTACCGCAGTTATTATAGATGATGTCGGGCAATTAATTCCACAGAGAGTGGAAATTATCATTCGATTCTAAAGAGAATTCCACGGGTACGCGATAGTTTTATTGGCATATCTTAACAGGTATAGAATTAACTCTCTAGGGAAAATAAAAGTGAAGTTAATTTTTAATTTATAAAAATAATAGCTGATCAATTTTAATGCAAACATGACAATTATTTTACAGACTGATCTTCACGTCGAAAACCTAACGGAGAAATTAAAACGTATGAGAGAGACTGTGAATTTTATATCGAGAAAACTCATTTTGCAATTTCCTCTCGATGAGAATTCTAGTTTCAACCCGATCCGACGTTTCAGCCGATTGTATGTATTACGCATGTAATGAAAAGAGACGAACTGCATAATATGACCGTAACGCGTTACTCTATTATCTCTCACGGGACGAACGCGATCTCGCCTTAATGTCATTAAAACTACACGCTTGGTCCCCGTTGCTCAAGCAAACTCCCGACAACGTACAACTCTAATGGTCGTTACTATTTGCGGTCAAAGTTAAATTTGAATATTCTTGACGAGACGTGTTCCCCTATCGTTAGTTAGATCGTGTTTAGACTGTCTCGACATGTTTGAATTTACAGGGCAAACGCGATTTGCCTCGCGGGCAAATATTTTTGGCGTACTTTTTGGAAATGCTATCCGTCACCGCGATAGTTCAGCTTGAAAATATATCACGACTTCGATGCATAGCTCGCGCCGCATACCGCGGATTTTCAATGGTGCTGACAAAATTCCACGAGTCCCCCGGCTAATTTGATTCGCGCCTACGAAGCCTCGAACGACGGGGTGATCTCGTCACAGTTTAATTAATGTCAAGCATGACGCAATAAAAGCGAACGACCAAAGGTCTTTTCGCTCGTAGGAGGAGCGCGCTTTCAAGTTCAAGGCTACGCTCAGAAAGCCAGCACTGCCGACTGTAACTGAAGCTCTGTTTTCTCTTACGAGACACCTGTCACGCGCCGCCGATGGACATGCAGAAAGAGGAGACCACACGCGGCACGAAGAGACCTTTACACAGCTCGTAAAACCATGTTACACAGGCGACGGCAAACTGGAACGCGGTTACATTTGCCTCGACACGGGGATGACTAGACGCGGTAATGGAGAAAGAACGACGTTCATTGGAACACGGATGTAATGGGCAGTAACAGTTTTGACTTCGCACCGCGCAACGAATCGATATGGTATTTGACAAACGACAGCCAATTGAAAAAGATTTTGTCGATTAAAATCTACATCGAAAGATATCACTAGTTCAAAACAAGATTTTGTAAATTTTAAATTAAAGAAAAAAAAAAATTTAATAATTATTTTACAATCTAATTTATAAAAAATTGCAGTAATTTAACCGAGAAATCTAATGAAACGATAAAAATGTCAGTGACGACAGCGGTTTCACAGCATCCGAATCAGTGTAATTATACATATTTCGGTCGTATGTCGAAAAAAAAGTCGATCAACGACGTAAATAATTTCAGTAAAGACATTTCGCGTGTCGTACTACGTACTGTATGTCGTGCACCTGGAGTACGCAAACTTCATAAATTATTCATGAAATATTCGTAGACGCAATCAAATTCCTCGACTCTCGCGCGGCTCCGTGTTTAAAGCGACATTATTCCGCACGTGTGGAGCGAGAAGAGACAGAGTGGCGAAAAGTAAAGCGAGTTTGCGAATGCAAATTGTCGACGAGTTGACCTTTCAAAAAAAAAAAAAAGAAAAACTGCCTATCAGGTTGGTCGCTTTCAGCTTGCAGATTATCGATTTTATCTGATACGGAAGCTGGATATAAAACTTGATTACGCTACACCTACTCGGTAGGTACTTCAATTCTCAATCTGCAAATGACAGACGTTAATGAGCGAATTAACGTAGTTTGCATAACGTAATTATATTACAGAGATCACGTCCATGCGATTCAATAAAAAGGTTAAAAGCAAAGAATTTGTCAGAAACTTAACAAAGAAAACTTTTACATGGATTTTACGGTAGTTTTCAGAAGCGGAAAAATTCGCTAATTTTCCTGAAAATGCATGCATGCGGCTATTTGCACAAATGCAATTAAAACGTAAAAAAAAAATACAAATAAAAAAACTAAGTGTTTAGTGTTTAGTAATTCTGCTGGAGATTGCTGTTAATAAAGTACGTAAGAGCTACATAAATGGATAAACACTGACATTAATCTTTCGATAGGCAGTATATTACTCATAAACATTTAAATTTAAGGAAAAAAAAAATCTGGCGAGCCGACAAACGAGCTGGAAAATGAGAAACGATGATAATAGAAAAGTAGCCCTTCTGACGCGACTCGTTAAACGAGTTGACAAGAAATTTACGTCGCGATATAATTTTGTAATATTACCACGGCCAGGAAATTAACTTTCGCTTTCATTTGAGCGCTAAGGAATTACTGAAATATCACGAAACACTATTTCTAGCAAATAAAGTTTCTTCCGTTTGCCTGCGGTACTTCCACGAAAATTTCTTCTGCAGTTAAACGAACGACGAAGAAATTTTACAAAAAGGTTTATTCTTAGATTAACTAATCTTACGATTTGCCTGACTCTCGACTATTTTTTGCATATTGTACTAAATAAACCCGTTAACTAATTTGTAATTTAAAAAAAGCAAATTATAACTCAAACAAAACAATTTATCCGGTGCATACTATTAATTTTATATTGCAGCCATCGAAGTTATCGTCTTTTTTTTTTGTTCGTTACGTCGTATGCAAATAATTGGAATTGCAAATGGCGGTATCTCATACGTGTCAAAGCGTTTTGTAGTAACAAGTTATGCAAATTTTAATAAACATACTCTACAAGCATTTTTCAAAGTAAAATTTTACTTTCAATAAATAAAAAAAAAACTACAAAGCACAAAAATGAAACTGTTCAAGGTTTTGTTTCTACAAAATCGTATTATGTCTCAAAAAAGATTTAAACCTATCCTTTATATTACAACATATCTGCTCAATTAGCCTATTATTCAAATTGTGCATTAGACACCGAGGTCATGTGATTCGTGTGCATTTATTAAACGACCATCAACCACCACGCAACCTTGAGTTGACATATTTGCAATCCCGGCTGGCATCTGGAATCGACATTCGATACATGCGGTATGGGGAAGCGCATGAAGGAAGAAGTGGTATATCGTATGCGTAGAACAGGGAACGACAGAGCAAAGAAAGTTCAAGGTTCTCAGGCCATCGATTCTCATCAGCCGCACAGCGGTGCAAGCTGCGGCGAAGATCGAGCAAGAAAGAAAGATAAAAGAACGGTCACTTGTCGTTGTACAACAAGATTGGACAGGCGAACGTGGACATATATCGTAAAGAAACAGGCAGCATATTGTCTAATATAAACAATATAAAAAATGCACAAGTCTGATGATAAAAGTATTATTAAGTCTTTCAAGTGTTTTTCGTAAAATAATGTTATAACAAAATTAATTTTTTAATATTCGATAAATATATTTTCTATGTAATTAAAAAAAAAAAATAAAAAAGTTGCAAAAGGACCATGCCAACTTTATCGAAGAGACTATTGGAATCGTCTATTACGGCAATTAAGTGCCACCACCAGTTACAACCCACTAAACAGCGAAAAAACGTTGCTAAATCTGATTAAATGGCTGTCCACGCGGAGAGAAAGCTAGGTGCCGGGAGAAGGTCGTTGAAGGCTGCGAGTGGCCTTGTCGTTATCGCCAGCTTTTCGCAAAAGTCACATAAACCGCGAGATGCTCGTGGTGGCGGCGGTAGTGTGGGTTCGCTTCTGTTACCGTAGTCGGGTCCCTCAAACCAGGGGGTGGCGTTGCGGATCAATACCAACTGCCCCTATTCTTCAGCTGTGTATGCACGCCGCGCGTAGTCTCGCACGACCGAGACAGATTCGATACACGCGCACAGACTCGTGCTTTCTTTATGTGCGAATAAGTAATAATAAAATAATTTATCAATAAATAAATAATTTATATAAACGTAAAAAAAAAAGAATATATATATTTGCCTCTACGTGATTTCATATTTAAATTTTGTGCACGTATACGCGTGTAAGTAACGAGTTACGATCTATAGAGAACGAGTTTCCTAGTGAAGGCTGACTAGACGCGGTGGACCACTACTGATTCTCGTACCGTTTGGTTCCGCTAGCTTTATCCACTTGTTGGCTACCGACGATCGCACCCAAAACAAGCAAATTTCAATGTAAGTACCTGCGATTCGTACAGCAATTATGCACCATACAAAAGTGGCGGAATCTAACTACCAGGATGTTCGACAAAAAAAAGTAACGCGATATTGATTACGATATAAAGCAGAAACTGGCTGTTGCGGAGAAATAATGGTACGCGATCGATAATGTACGTGATATGCATGAATTTTGTTTCCCCAAGAACCCTGTCGGCAAGAATAAGGATGTGAACAGACAGTGTCTGCCAACGATAAAGTAAATGATGAAATATTTTATTCTTTATATGGGACGAGATAACGCCCGCGGCGATGCGAGATCACGGCACAAAGTAGATGATCATGTGAGCACCAATTTCCTAACAACTTTTTATTTTTATACTCGCGATAAAAAAAAATTGAATTTTTATAATAAAATATGTTGCTAACTGCCACAGAATCTAAATGTTAATAAATCCCTTCCGCGGCAAAAAATATTTTCCGCCGTGTAATAATAATACTTGGCCAATTTTTATGTACATGGCGCTCCCATAATTTTACATTTTCGAACGCACGTACAATGCATTCGATGGATTCTCGTGTAGTCTCGTTTACCAAAGCTTGTCATGCGATAGCTCTTATTCAACGGACATCCAACCTATAACATTGGTTACAACGCTAATACGTGCTCAACGATGTCTGGTAACAACGTTGAGTAAATTTATTATACAGAAGAATTTATGCCCTTTTCGTACACCTGCACGTAATATAAATTCATACAGTTGAAATTAAAGCGAAAATCTAAGGGCCAACATTGTAAATCTGGTGCGAGATTATCACTGAAGCTACCGATGGAACTATCACGCAGTACCTACTGCTATTCCGGGGAGTTAGTTGACAAAAGTTATAATTGAATTAACTTCTTCATTTTAACAGACAGTTCTAAATTATTTAAAATGATGTAAAAAATACTAAAAACCTATTAAATGACGCAATGTTATTTTGCATCCATTTATTACCAACTGATAATAGATCATTTATTAATCAGTTTATTAATCTCTTTATAAAAAAAGCCATAACTGTCGCGCGCGAATTAACGTGTTATGAAGAGTGGAACTATTTGACAGCCTTAACGCGAAAATCCGTGGATTTTCAAGGCAATGTACACTGCAAATAAATTCTACGCGAAAATCACGGTATGGATTGCCCGGCGACGCATTTTAATAACCTATATTTCGAATGTCGGATTTTGTGCCATCGCAAATGTGCATCGTTCGTTCATTCACACGTCTACTCGAACACAAAAAGGAGGAAAAAAAAACCAGAAGAGGCGGGTGAACAAAAAACCCCCAATATCTATTCACAATAACCAGAGTATAAACGCAAAAGTGGTTTCTTCGGCTCGCCGCACTGCCGGCGACTCAAAAAGGATGGACGCGGAATAAATTTCGCCCATTCACGAAATTCCCAATAATCGCGCGACGTGTACGAGAGTTCGTCGATATCAACGGCATTTCCCGCTCGACATATGTATGCTGCACGGATGCGCGATAACAGGCTCTTTGATTGATACGAGCATCACAATCAGCGACAACGAGCATAAACGCGGGCGACGCAATCAAAATTTAACACACTGATTTTTAAAGCGATTGCAGGAGTGTGCAATATTGCATTATACGCCGTACGTTATTCTTTTTGAGTAAATTGCATCGGTCAGCTTCATGAAAATTTCATCAAGTTATTATGTTAAAATGTCGACCCGAACTTCATTGAGTTTATCGCGTATGGAATTAGATCTCTCGAGTTAAAAGCTTACGAGGTCAAGTTAGCTCGTTGCAAACAAGAGGACTTCTTTACTTTTCGAAATGTGCACCGTAATACGCGATTATACATCCGCGGAAATGTCGCGGTTTATGCATTTACCGAATTTTCCCAGGACGTCGAGTTCTATTCTCTACTGGATACCTTCGTGTATACATATGTATCAGCCCGTGCTATTACGAAAGAATAAATCCTACGAGCCGATATCGACAGCGACAGAGCGTAATGCCGGCGACGAAAGGGGTAAAAATAACTACCGGCGGGCTTACGAATTTTTGTTTTTTTCGAAAAAGTAGAACAAAAATATTGGCACAAATATGTTTCTTTGTATTCATCGTGAAATGGTTGGAAAATAAATTTGTCTCCATTTAGTATTCCTTACTGTACTTCAAATTCATACTCACGGACAGACGGAAGCACGAATAGCAAAAACGCAATGCAAAATGCTAGGGTACTTCGATACACGGAACGCGAAAGCGTCGAATAATACCCGGCAGGAATATTAAAACTGTGTTATCAATTTGCCCGTGCACGTAACGACGTAAAACGAGCGCAAATAAATAACTCTGCAGTTACATTTAAAAAACATTCCTCGAAGGCGAACGTAGCGGAACGTTTATCGATCAAATCCTAAAAGATAATGCACTTGGTGTCTAACGCACTTAATTTGAAGTCGTTGCAAATCGAACGTGAGCTTCGCGTAAATAAGCATCGTATAGCAAAGGAATCCGATATTAGTACCGTACGTCATTATCTCTTAATAAAGTTTACGTACAGTATTTATAATTGGGTGCACCCTTATTAGAAGAGCGAAACTTTCACGTAAATTATTCAGAACTAACGGGCATCTTTATCGAATGTAACGTAAATCGGAACAAATCGCGAAGATGTTTCGCTATCCGATTGAAATTGTCGCGACGACGGTGATCATTAAAGCCGGATCGATCCGGCGCATTTATAGGATTATAGTGACAATGGAAAAAACTCACGTTCTCTTCGACGGTCTTCTTGATCTTCGCGCTGGCTTCCACCACGGTCTTCCCGGCCTTGTTCACGGCACTGTACAAGAACCCACCGAGACTCTTCGCGCCAGCCAATGCCTTTGTGGAAACTGGTGACAGAACGGAAAAAAGTAAAATGAAAATAAATGCGACATTCGTGCAAAAGGGCTGCGCCTTTCTTGGCACAGTTAACTCAATGTTCAAAACTACTGTTGAACTAGCTCGTGGCCATTACATAAAATTAAACCCAAGACAGATCGCTATTGTTGTCACTTACGTGGCAATTAGAAAATTATTATGCATATGTACACATAATTTTAGAGTAAAAAAAAATCTTCACATTGTAATCGAGAAAATCACGCGGTATCTCTGATCAACGTGTAAATAGCGCCTCTCCGGCTTATTTTAACCCGGATACGTCGAGTAGATTTCTCACGAGACTCCTTTGCCAAGAATTCTGACTTCGCTATTTATCACAACCCGATGAGAAAAGGAACTGGGCATGCGGCGATAGTGATAGGAGTACCGGCGTGAATCGCTTTTCCAAAGCAAAATGTTACGAGGTGCTTCACGTTAAATATAATGCGAACTATCACTCGATATAACTTTCGTTATATTCCATTGCCTGATGTTCCCGATATACGTATAATGTAGATCTGTCACAGTACGACATGGACACGCTAAACTTACAATTATCAGTTTGCAAAATCCGTATATCTATTTTTAGTTATCGCTCGATATTGTACCTTTTATATCGCCTTTAATGTGTGATCAGGATAATTAAAAATAAATGCGCGCATGCATGAAATCTTTGTGACAAAAATTTGTAATTTGGAATTACAGCCGCATAAAATATATCGAGATACATAAAAGAGTAAAAAGCTCTTTTTCTTTGTACACTTATTTCATTTTACGCTCTATGTGGCTAACATACGCGAATGACGGTGGAATATTAACTAAACGGACCATATATTTCACTACTAGGGAAATAAAAATAAAATAAAGCGCCGCGTGAAAAATCGTCGTTACATCGTACACGACGTACCGAAAGAAATATGCGACGTGTATTATTCTTCATCGTCTAACCCACGCTTCATAGATTGCCGCCTGCTTGTCTAACACACCGACAACGAGTTACACTGACATTTACACTTTCAATAAAATAGAAAACGATTCACCTCTTCTTATAGCCTTAATGACTCGTGAAAAAGGTCGGCCGGTCTTAGTCTTTGGTCGCGGCGTTTCAAATTGCCATGTCGCAGCGTACTTCACCGTATGTACCAACATATTAACGCAATTTGATCGTAACCTGGAGCACTTTAAACATAGTTTTACGAGAAATTGTAGCGCCATAACATTTTATTATTAGTTTTATTCGCAGAGATTTTCTGGAATTTTATACGCCACTGCAAGTACACTTTAATATCTAATCATAAATTTTGTATTTTTTAATTTAAATTACATAAAAAAATTCAATATAAAATTTCGATTTTTTTTAACGATAAACGCGCTATTTTTTTTTCTTTCTTTAAATTAAAAAAAAAAAAAATTAATACTAAAGTTTTAACAATGCTTGACGAGTAAATTCAGAAAATCGAGGACATATGTAGCGGTTCGTTTTATACGTGTCACTAAAATGGAAACTGGAATACTTTAGTTAAATCGCGTGGCTTTAAAATGGGAGACACGTATTTTTTTATGTACCTTGCAGCAGCAGTATCGTAACAATACTGCAGTGTTACAAGAAAACGAGGCGATGTCTTTCGTAGCGTATTTGAGAACTCGCACGTAGCACCTCCAGGAAATTTACGAAGGCGTATCCTTAGCATAAGCAAGAATACGCGGAAGTTGCCTTCGTAACTTGGTTGCCTCTGTAAACCAAAGGCGATTTAATCAACTGGATTGAAGCACTTCAATTCGCGCAGCCTCACCCTCGCCATCTCCGTCCGATTCGCTGCGAGCGAGCGACTATTAAAGGGAACGAATCAACGTAAAATACGGTGGTGCGCTGCACAAAGCTTAATAACAGCTTCGCAAGATGCAGGCACATCGGATAATTGCCGCCGGGACCCAGAAGTCGAGATTACACGGCAGGCTTAACTCCTGCCGAGATATTCGAGGATCGCTAAACAAGTGTCAAGTCCTTGTCAAGCCGAGACAATTTGCGACTACACCAAGTTTGTGGATTAACGTACATAGATAAAGGCTGATTTTTCGAGATATCAAGCAGTTCCGGTCTCGCGAGGATTATGCGCAAGGTCAAGAACAGACCTTCAATTTACAGAAAGAAAAGGATTACGCGTAAAGCTGATCCTTTCTCTTTGTATTTCAGATTACATGTGACAGTAATTGTAACGTGTACTTAGAAATTCGTCGTTGCGCCGTTGCGGCAAAAAGTTACGAAAAAATTCGCCCGGCTGATACCACTTGGCAGACTTTTCTACGACAAAACTCC
Source organism: Cardiocondyla obscurior (assembly GCF_019399895.1). Lineage (NCBI taxonomy): Eukaryota > Metazoa > Arthropoda > Insecta > Hymenoptera > Formicidae > Cardiocondyla > Cardiocondyla obscurior. The sequence continues at coordinate 5,634,399 of NC_091871.1, read as the reverse complement.
AGTGTAAACGTGACGAAAAATCTCGCGCTACGTGTCACCGGTACAAACACATCTCACTTAGCCAATATCACAAAGAAGAATGCTGACATATAGCCGTTTGATTTTCCTAACTTTCCAATAACTTGCGCAACTTTGAACGTGGAATGACTGATTAGATATCCGCCCGTTTTCAAGATATTGATAAAGAGTTATCAGCGTCATTATCGCTGGATATAAAACAATGAAGTAAATAAGCCGATAAAAATTAATGAAATATAATACCGTCAAAATACTGACGAGTTTAAAGATACAATTATTTCCGTCCCGTGTCTGCTTTAAATAATTGTTGAGCTCATGTCAGAAAGGTCGCATATTTATGTACATAGAAATGGAGCTCCTTTGTGACATTAATGTCACAATCCTTATGTCATACACTCACGTCCGGCATGTTCCAGGTTGATGACGTCGATAATTGTGTAATATGTCGGAAGGATAGTGGCAAAGAACAATCATAAAGGGAAGCGCACTACGTAACCGATATAGTCCTCCTTCGATCCATTAACGATAACAGTTCTGATATGCAATACATAATGTGACCTACAACGTTATACGTACACACGGCCGATAAATAGATATTTTACTATCTAACAATGTATATCTAGACGCGATACAACGATATACGAAGTATGAATAACCGGTAGCCAAGTATATGCGATATTTGTCAAGTAAATATAGCGGCATTCGTTTCAACTATGCATCAATGCTTCAAGAGACCGTCGCGATACCATCGGAGATACCATCGCGATAACGATAGGAAGAGTGGCAAAAAGTGTGCTGTAAATCTTTGTTCCCGACCTTCATAAATAATTTAACAGATAAATCAACAAAAATCGTATCCGCATTAAAAATATACTCTCGTTCGGGCATCCGTTTTCCACTTTCTCACCGCGCGCTCGTCATTCGTCGTCGATTTATCGCCGGTCAAATCTCCACCGTAAGTCAGACGGAAAATTATCTGCGGCGCCACTGTGAAAAATGAGTAAAGCACGAGAGTAATAGGAGAATACGTATATTTGCAGCTCTCCAACGACAGCTTCGCGAACGGGAAGAGTTTGGCGCGGCGACGTCTTCGGGTCAAAGTACCGACAATGGGTCGCAATGATTCTCGCGTTTCAATTACGGGTATCCTTTCCGTTTGAAATCCGACGAGTCTCCGTCGGAATGGAGGAAGTGCGTTCAGAGACTTTCGAGTCGATGACTTTACTGCTCCAGGCAGATCAAGCGAGCTGTAAAGCCTCAATGGACCGAGAGCGGATTAATTATGCTCGGGTCACTCGTATCTCGTTAGAAAAAGTGCTCCTATATAACTGTCACGTGATATTATCGTTAACTATACATTTAAGCAAGTACTTTTTTACGGAAAAAGAAAAAACATTTTTGAATAAGAAATAAACTAACGTCAGTAATAAATATAAATTTCTATCATAAATTTCGCGATTTAGTGGTATTTAAATGAGTATTTAAATACTTCAAATATACTATCAAACTTGCTGCATTATTGATCAAGCCCATTAAAGCTACGGTAAATCAAGTAAAGCAAAATGCAAAGAAGATACTTTAGAAGCGCTTCGAGTCTTGCGCAAACAAAAAAAAAAGTAGATCCTCAAACGTTGATATTAAAAGTGGAATCGATAGTTAATCAATATATCGGATATCCGGTGAAATTGATTACTAACCAAATTCGATTGATAACGATCGTATGGCAATTTCATAATGATTTTCTGGAATCCGTTTAATGCGCAACCTCCCTGGAACCTCACGCCTAGAAATTCTCTGTTCGGAAAGGATCGATGAGAGTTCCAGCCTGGTTAGAAGGTCATAAAATTGCTTTCGCGAAAGAAAACTTCCTCTTTCAAATGAACGAGTGTACCATTCAGCGCCATTTAGCGAAATAAAAATTTTATAATCGTAATATTGAAAAAATTATTACGGCTAAGTAATTGGGAGATTAAAATAATCGTATGCAAAAGAAAAATCACTGCAATCTCTCTTGTGATAACAATTTCGAAGAATATCTTATACGTTACATTACATCTTTTTCAATTAGCACACACAGTTAACAAAAAATGTATTCTGTGCTATTTAACAAATTGCAATAAAAATATGTACAATACATTTTTGTAGAAAGTCAAATTCCTAGGACAATAAAAAGTTTGCGTAAGAGAACTTTTAACAAACAATTGTATAAAAAAATATCAATAGCGATTGAACGGCGATACAAAAGAGAACGTATTAAAAAGCCATTTCAAAATGCGCAATATGCGACTGTCTCTCTATTTGAAATACGTTTCAGAATGAAATAAAAGGAACGTTTGCAGTACACATTCAAATGCTATAAAATGTTTTGCGTTAGCTTCTCAGGGATTCTCAAAGTTCCATCAAATGTGGATATTTCTTATGATTTAACTGATGCGATCAAACTAGAATTTTTATATGTAAAGAGAAAAAAAATATATTGTACAAAAGAGCGAACTGTTATTTTTTTTCCTCCTCAATATTTATACTGTAACAAGTACTCACAACTTTTCTACATATTTAGCGTTTTGATTTTTGCTATATAATTTATCAGAACACAGTATAAAAAAACTTGCATGCCACATTGGTACTTCAAATTTTAAATAAAACAAGCGAGAAATTTTGTCTTTACTCAAAGAAATCCGAATTCGAGACTACAGAAAAATAAAAAAAATACACCTAACAATTGAAGAAAGAACATGGATAAAGAAAGTCGATATATATTTCTGTAAATGTTGTGTAAAAAATATTGATCAAATATTCCATATCGAAATACTACGTTGAGATGCCAGTACGTCAGAAAGAACCGTCTACACATACGTAATTTTTTGTAAAGAAAAAACTTTATAAGGAAGTCACGTAAATTCTTTTCCTCTTTTATCTCTGAAAGCGCTCGTTGAGATTACAGGATTGTTTAGAACTCAATTAAGTTGTGTCAAAATTTACCGGACAAGTAAAAATTTAAAAAAAAATAATAAAAAAAAAAGAAAAATAAAATGGCAGTAGAGATGGGCTCATCGAGATGCGGTTACGCTGTAGTCGCTGATTTTCCGGAGGGAAGGAAAAGTCGGTCGGGGTATTGATCGACAAAGATGGGGTCCAACCCGTCGACGACGCGAAGGACAGCTACTTTGCTGACTGGATTATACTCGGGAAGCGCGAGTTTCGGTACGATCGTTTTTTCTCATCACCCATTCGCGACACTGCTCCCACACGTTATCAACGGCGTAAGGTGAAATGATAGGTGAAACAATGGATGATACCGTAGGTGGGACAATTTTAACGACCCCTTCGCGGCAGTTTGCCCAGAAAAGACGGGGGCCAGCACCGTCAGATCTAGATGTCTGACTCGCCTCAGGCCAAGGACACGCGCAACGCGTCTGCTCTTTTTTATCCGTTTGCGCAAAAAAAAAACCACCCCTTGATATTACTCCCCCACCCTTTTCTTTTCCCGACTTTCTTTTTCGTTTCGCAAAACCTTTCGTCTGTATCTTTAATCGTTATTGAATTCTGCGAGTAATGCTCTCTCGATCGAAATAAGCGCGATATACCTTCCATCTGAGATTTACGCGTACTCGACAAAGAGATGAAATTAGCGAGAAATCGGCTGTTTAGATTTTACGATGTTAACGTTTTGAAACCGGGGCAGCTCTTTTACGCCTAACGAGAGTAATTAAAATCATTTACGGGACTTGGTAGTGCAGATCGTAAAAGGGGAGAATGCTCTATCCGAATGGTATTTCTCGCTTTTAATAGCATTTAATTTTACTTAAGTATACGTACAGATAGTTCTACGATAGCTTATTCGATATAAGGGTAAGTTATGTATATGTATATACGTCTGAACATTCAGGTCAAGGGCGAGCCCATCGAGAGACCGTTTCTTTCATTTCTTATTCATTTTCTATTTTGTTAATCTCCGCTCAATTGGCACGGGAGTAGTGGAGGAAGAAATATTTCGCAAAATCGTGTAGATAAACGGAGAAAAAAAACCCCTCTCCAGCAAAATCACGAATACATTTATAGATCTGTTCATTATACGTTGTACGTCTTCAATTTTCTCTTATTTATATCACCTAGTCTTTTCGGTAAAATCGACGATGTAAAAATTGCTCTTTTATATTGCTTATAAGCAGTATGGAATTTTTCACAATGGAACAGCGATCATCTACATAGCAAACATTCTTGTATGACGTAATGAAACGCTCGCGCATTGAACGAATAAATAAAAAAATTCTGCTCCCGGCATGAATGTTGAAAATGAAGTAATAAATTAATTTAGACGTTTTCAAAATCTGTCAAAAATAGTTGTCCAAATTTTAACACGTATGCTCTTTACTCCGGCAATAAACGCAACAGCCGTGTGATAATTGATATGCATACACGCAAACATAATATAAATATTTCACGATCAATTACATCGCTGTTATTGTGTGCCTAGCCCGGCGTATGAATTTTGCGCGGAGGTGCAGGTTTCACGGACCGATGCTTCGATTCGATCAATAGGAACAGTACAATATGTCATACGTCTTGTTTGTAACACAACGCATCTCCGATTTCGCATAGAATTCATTCATTTTGATTAATAAAAGCGAAGACGTAGGTACACTACTCGATGTTACATTTGCGTATTGTAAGTTTTTTAATAACGGCAGACACACGAACGGTCGTGGGCGCTGCATATGCTGCTTGCGCATTTATGTAGAACGTATATCTAGTAGATATCAACGCGAATTCTCTCTCTCGCGATTTCGGAGTTCATCAAATATTCCGTCTCGGTCGACCTATATGCCCACTTTCATCAAATAAACCGATCTCTCTTAACGTGCGATAATAGTTCCGATCTTCCGTACATTTTCGGTCGAAAAAGCAGAGAAAAGAAGGTATATTCGAGAGAAAAATTTTCTTGAACGATGGCACTTAACGATTCGCCTTTGCAACTTGCTCTTTGTCCGTGAGACTGGTTGGCAAAGCGCTGATAGAAGCGCGATTTCCGATAATACCATTCTAAACGCTTCACCGCGTTGTACGCAAAGCAAAAGCGCGTCAAATCGAATAAGTGATCTCCGCTGATCGTAAGTTTCGCCCAGAAGAAACACGCGGCAACGTGAAACACTTATCAAAAGAGTAAAACACTCGAAAATAACACAAAATAATTTTAATTTTTTAGAAATATTTAATAAGAATTTAATTAAGAGAAAGAATATATTATAAAAAAAAAGAAAGAAAGCAATGTCAAAGGTCTAAAAATGTTTCTTACGTATTCAAAGATTAACGTTCTTCAATTATTTACGAACAGAGAGATGAATATGTATTACTGCGGCAGCAGTATCCGTTAGAAGGCGAAAACACTTTTCCCGATGAGAAAGGGTTTACGTGCGAAAGAGTAGCCACAATTTCAAAGTAATATCGTGTCTTTGCCGGACCTATACCATATACAAAAAAGTTCGCGAGATAAAAGGTGTATGAATAATACAAAGGCAATTTCCGAGAGAGGAGATACACGGGCATCATGTGTGTGCAAGCGCAAATAACCGCTCAAGGCAGAAATCGAATTTTCCACGGGCATATAGAACGATTTAGCGGTGTGCGTAATCAAAGGACTGACGACCGGGGCAAATTAACCCGGCGATTGTGCGGCCCATCGCAAACGTGAGCTAATGTAAAGAGTTTTTAATTTGCTAATTTGTTTTGCACGTGGATCGTATATGAAACACGAATAACGTAAAAGTAATCTAACGTAGATTTTAACGCGATCGTATTACGATTATCGTGATCTCGTATGCGTTACACAAACCGGGTGTCATTGCACCAAATCAAAATTAAAACTGAACGTTTCAGTAACGAAATTTTGGTGCGCTGTGAAGATTGAATCCCGCCCTGCTTTTTGTACAAAGTGATTGAGAGATAAAAGTGAGATAAAAGTAAATACAGAAAAATAAATCTGTCGTCTAAATAATCGTTCTCGGACTAAATTTATATACGACCTGACGTAAATACTCGAAAAAAAAAAATTTCTCCATACGTCGTTGCTTCCGTATTTCTACGCATTTCGTTCTGAAAAATACTCAGAAATGCACCGTGTCGAAAAGCTTGCTTGCTATAAGAATTTTTCTGATTCGGACAAATAAGAGTACATCTTACAAGCGAGGCAAAGAGCAGAGTGCGTCGCGGAGGCGTTTTCGAAATATTTTACTCGTTTCCACGAACTTATCGCGCTGTTTTTTTTTTCCCTTGCTCCCTAACGTAATGTACGTTAGTTTATTTTCCTTTATGCCACCGAGGTTCATATAAGTATTCTATGAAATATTCCGTTTTCACGGAATGAAATACCATTGTTGCGCGAAATGCTTCAACTCGTGCGAGGAGAGTGGCAAAAAAGTAATAAGACGTGTAAATATAACCCGACTAGAGTTAAAATTCGTAGAACAGTAGAATAATTATTTATACGTATTGAAGAAAGAAATAATTTGTATCGTTACGTATGCGCGAGCGAAAAAAAGTGAATTTTCGAGGTGGAACGCGCCATGAATTTTGTGTAAACTGTGAAGAGTAACAAAGCACGACCTACTTCAAAAGGAATCATTATTTGTCGACTACTCGGGGACTGTTTTGAGTAACAATAAAATTCTTAAGCCGGAATGTTAGCGGAGTATGTGCCCTTACGTTAATTTGAAGATTTTTAATTGAGCACAAATGCAAAACGCAATCTTGGAGAACAAAGTTACGCCTGCTCGAAACTTGTAATAAAAATTTTCGTAGATCTTCGAGAGAATTCTCGGAAAATGAAATCGAGTACCTATTGTAGGGTAACTAATTAATACCACGGATATCAGTGTATATAAACTACTTCTATACAAGATCTCCTTGTATCTACAGCCAAGGATTTAATTAAAACTTTCCATTGTAATTTTCAGACCGGGCATCGAGTTGAAGAACCGATTAATTCTTGTCTAACGTAGTGTAAAGGTCCGAAAATTGCAGCCAAAATTTAATATCCCGGTGGGCATTTCTTTTTTCAACGCTGTAAAGAGTATAAGATATTTGTTTCGAAGAAAAAGCCGCGCGGTGTTCGAGAGAGGTAAGTTCTACGTTCGAGGGATTTACACGTCCGTATTGCCCGTACGTGCTTTCGATTTCGCTTATCTAAAAATAATTTAAGCAAAACGCCATTTTATGCCAGGCTGCAGCGACAAGGAAAGCTGACGCGGGCACGTCGACACGCGTTCAAAATGATATATACCCGGGATTTACCGAGGCGGCCTCGTGAAAAATACCACATAAGACGCTTTAATCTTGCAAATACCGATGTAAATGGCGCGCAGAGTGATTTCTCGGCGCGAGTACGACGTCGGTCATCGATCTTCGCGTCGAAACGACGTATTCGCATTAATGTCAGAAAACTTACCGGCGCCAAAAGCCTGCTGTCCATTCTTATCGTCGGTTGGAGTGCCCTCTAAACTCGCGGGACCGCTGTCCGCTCCACCAGTCGCACTGTAAAAATATTTTCACCGTCAATTCCACCGTTTATCCAAAAAGATTGAGCGGGACGCTGCGCTCGCGAACGGTAATAGCATTAAAACCGTTGCATGTGAAATATTGGATTTCAAAAGTTTTCAGCGTTGCAGAGAGCACGTACAAAGTGAGCGTCCTTCGAGATAATGAGACGTTGTGTATCTAATTAAAGCGACTCGACTCTTTGACAAAAGTATGTTTCCTCTTGACTCTACGATTAATCGAACTATGTCACATTTGTCGGGACAAAGGGAACGAAGAAACACGCATTAAATTACGAAATTTAATTTATCGTCCACACGGAGCGATATTAAATTAAAGAAAGTTACGATGAACTTTTAATCCTTTTTTTTTTTTATTTTATCTTTAAAACTTTTTTACGTCAAGTCTTTTGTCTGTCATGTCTGCCGATAGATACGTCAAGCTTACCTGCTCGCGTCGTCATCCTTGACTTGCTCGTCGACAGGAGCCTGACTTTCTTGAGGCTGGCTCTCTTCTGTTTCGGTTGGGGGTGGAGCCTCACCTTCGGCAGCCCCGGCGCCGCGACTTAACCCGGGTATACCGCCACTCAACCAGCCAGACATTTGATTCTTTACTCCAGCGAACATTTCCAACTTATTGCCTTTCGGGCTGCAAGACAAAAAATTGGTAAACTTGGTAAGTTGGTAACAGCAAAATAGCTTTAAGTTGATAACAAAAGATAAAAATTATATTTCAATATTGGTACAATTGCATTGTACAACAATTCAAAAATTTTCTAACAAGTGAATGAGCTCGAGATTGGTATAGATGCACATAAAAACAAAAAAACAAATAAAAACATATAAAAAGAATTTTTTTAGTCTCGTTCTTATTTAATGCCTATGTCCACCGCGTAAAAAAACGAGAATCGCGTGTCGTGAATCACGTTACTGCAAAAAGAAGTCAATTCAAACGAAAGTCCCGAGTACAAAGTTAGTTCTGCGATTTCGAAATTTGTAAAACACGAAATCTGCGCAATATTCCAAAGGGAAATGGAAACCTTGAATATTGCGGATTAGGAATAATGGAATATGAGATAATTGTTCGTATTGACGCGAATGCGTTTAAGTGATTAATCAGGCGGCGCTAACAGGGTGGCGTTTCGCAGCAACGAAAGCGATAGAAGCACCTGAGTAATGCAACTCAATTGCAATGCAATTTTCCGGCCGTGCGTGTTGTTATAAAACACCCGCACGGCAGATGCGGAATGAAAAACGGATATAAACGCGCTGCACGATAAACCGCAACGCACAACTGATCGATTAATTAGATTGGCGCGGAGAGAAATCGGATTACACGGGCGAGCGTGGGCTCGAGCGGAATTACAAACGCGACCTTTTTAATCACCTCCTCAAATTCGAGCGTAAAAAAGGTTCATCCCGTTTAAAAACTTCTTCGCTCGGTCAAAATTTTATGTCCCACCTGGGAGACGTAAAAAGTATAATTTATACGGCGCAGAAAATCGTCTAATAATCAATTGAAGAACTCGCAGAAGTGCGAGTCCTGTCGGTGCTAATTACGTTCAAATTTTAAATTTCGATTATGAGATTAACGAGATGTGCGTTAGGATGTGCCAGGCTCGCAAGAATTGTGCAGTCCAATTTACATACGCAATAGAAACGACGTTGTATTTACGCAACGTACACAGATGTATCGTAAACAAGTTTTGATTAAAATTTTGATTCGATTAAAAAAATTTTTTTTTTTCTTTTTCTTATCGAGAGGAGAATGAGCCGAATTATTGCAAATAAGGTGCCGCTGCAATTTCCTATTTCGCGAATTCCGATCGAACGTGCATCTCATCACGGGGAGATTAATTTCGCGCGATAGTGGACGGGTCATTGTGTGCGTTGACATTTGACGCGCTGCTATTTCATTGCTCACGCACGATTTCGCAGGAAATGCACAGTCGGAGGACAAGCAGTCCACGCGTTATCGCGCCGGAAGGGGCTTATAAGAACATTTCAGTTGAGTACATACTGAAGAACACATTGCAATCCCGGGATTAATTGGACAGGGTGCTTCGCGGCGATTCAAACGGACGTGGGAAAATTTTTTTTTCCTCTCTCACAAAATTTTATCGAGATTACATATTTCACGCAGCAGCGAGATGTGTGTTCGTACACGTTCATCAAAAAGTAATCAATGAGATTAAAATAAATAGCACAATTTTTATTAAATAAAAATAAAAGTAAAAATAAAAATAAAAACGTGCATTTACTCCTCGCTATTTATACTAGATGTAATTGCAAATGAAACGTTGGCAAATAAAAGCTCGGTTCGTGTTACAGATCCGACACATGATTACGTATTACGATTCTGGCCGTGAATTTAAGCTGCCTAATAAGTTAAGGAACTTCGGAGAAAAATAATCACGCGTAAAATCCGCAAACGCGCGTCGACCAGATCTCGGCGACCGTGGAAATTGCAGGAAATTCGGCATCGCGCTAGTTTACGTAAGTCGGGCGTTATTGATCTAATCGCGAAAACGCGTCTCGCGAGGCGAGGTTATGCCGCTAATTTCGAACGCGCGCTCTGCCCGAGAGATCGAAGGTAAAATCGCGGAGGTTTCGTTCTTCCAGGCGAATCGAGCGACTTGACTCGCTGACCTCAACAGAGCTGCGTATCGAAGACAAAACTGATCTCGTACGTATTTACCTCGGCGCAGCATCCGTCGAATTAACGAGGAATCGTGTGGGCTTCGAATCTCTCGTTGTCGACGAGGGGATCGGGGAAGGAAGACCGCGAAGGGGAATCCGCGTCCACGCAGAGCCGCGCGGAGGATCGATTCGCGTAACTGACAAATTCGCGACGCAGTTGGGCAGTCGCGCGCGCACGCACAGCGTAGAGCGACGGCAACGAGATAACAGAGAGAGGAATCTATCCATGAAAATCAGTCGCGACAGGTCGCCCGGCTGACGGATCCCCTGGCCGCCCCCCTTCCCCCCCGCGAAAACGATGTTGCAGGTTATGGCTGAATAAAGCGAGGCGTACCTGGTATTGTTCTTTTTCTCGAGATCGCCGGCTGTCTCGACCTCCGGAGACGTCGGCTTGGGCACTTCGGCGGGTGTCGCTTCGCCGCCGTTCTCGGGCTTCTTCCCAATCCAGGTTGACACCTGATTCGTCAGACCGGAAAACATCTTGACGATGCGCGTCGACGAGCTTGGTTGGAAGTCCGCTCCTCTCGCTCTCTCGCCTCACTTCCTTCTTCGATCGAACGTTTTCTGCTCACACTACTCGCTGATATCGAGCTGAATACGTCGCCGAGGATCTCGCGGCACCGGAGTAACGGCGGATATAAGAATACCTCGGTCCGTCCTCACGACAGTGCAGCCAGCCACGAACTGACGGGGGAAAGGAGGTAACTTGACGTCGCAAGATAGGCCGCGTCTTTTTGCACATGCGCTCAGCTAGCGCATCAGAGAATGAGTTTTTGAACACATCGGTGAAGATAAACTTTTGTTCACTTTTTTTCTGAGCATCAGTTGAGTTTATTCTTTTTTTTCTTCACGATGCGAAGAGAACAGATCGACGCTAAAACAGAAAAAAAATTAAAATGTCAGAAATAAATGTAGGATCGCGGATGCAGTTGTGATTGGTCGCGGTAGGTCGCTGGCCGCGTGCAGTCAGTACGATACGGCCCTAAAAACTCGGCTAACTTCGCTGGACCGCGTCGATAAGGCAGACCCGGTCAGCGATCTTCGGGGCGAGCAGCGAGTCGAGTGGACGCGCTAGTGGGGCTACCTTGATCCCACGTCGCTTTCGGTCATCGGTTCTTTCGTCTCCCCAATACTTTTTTCGACGAAATGGCCAATCGGTCGATTCGCGATCGTTGATCATCGAACCTCGCTGGTGCGCTGCCTCCTCTCCGCCGTGGTAATCGGTGTCGGTATCCGCGCCCGTGTCGTGTCGCGCCTCGTCGCCTTCCGTCTCGCGGAGTACCGTGTCGTGTCGTGTCGTGTCGTCGCACGGACGCAATTTTGTCCGCTGAGCGCAATCGGGGGTCCGTTACGAGTAATCGTCGCGTTACTCCCTTCGTTCTCTTCCGTCCCTTCGTTCCCCCGTTCTGGTGTTTCGTTCCTGGAGAAGAGCACCGCGGGATCGTCGTGCGTCTCGAGTCGTCGTGGCCCACCGTGCATGGGATCGTGGCGCCGTGAACGTTAACGTCGGCCGACGTTAACCGCGGGGGGAGCCGGATCCGGTGTCGCCGACTTCGTCATGCCGTCGACCACGGCAGCAACGGCGGCGATGACGGTGACGGCGACGGCGACGACGACGGCGATGTTCGTCGAGTCGCGAGGGCCAGCGCTCTCCCGCTGCTGATATGGGGCCACTGACCGAGCGTTTGGTCCTGGTCCGCGGGCCCATCTCGCTTCGAAAATAAGCAAAACTCTTTAGCGGCTTTGTGCGAGGAGACCGTGAGCGTCGACGACGACAACGACGTTCTCTTCTAAGGTAGGCAACTGGGCTCAGGATGGCATCGACCTCCAGCGGTACGTCGCCCGACGTTCAAGTGCTGATGGGCAAGGGCAAACGTGGTGCGGCAGCCTACATCAGCCTGGCCACCGGCCGGGACACTGGCGGTTGTCCGCCGTACCTCAACGAGCTGCTGGACGTTCTGCTAAATCCCAGCAAGCCCATTGACGACTGGGAGACCATCGACTGGTGCAAATGGCTCATGGCTGGTGGCCGGACACCTGACGAGTTTGCCAGTACAGGTGAATATTTATTCTAGCAGATAAAGTTCTGTGATAGCAGGACCTGCAATTATAATAATAAGATCAAGCTTACGCTACGTAATGCTCGTAATTATTAAATGGTACAATCGAATTATTAACACGAAAAACATAGCTTGTTGCAGAATTGTAAAACTTTATGAAAATTTGTATAGATTTGCAGAAAATTTCTATTTCGTTACTTGTTGCATTTATGGTTTGCTTTTATTTATTCAATGGTTGTTATATTAGCAATTTATATAAAACGGCAAATAAAAACTTATTGTAAGGCTTGCTGTAAAAAAAATCTGATTCTATTTACTGATATAGTGAGTAGATTAATATTGTTTTGCACTACTGAAATATTTTACAGCTCGAGATAAATTGCCAGTATCATGCGGCAAATGTTTATTGACTTATTGTGAGAGAATTTATATATTTTATTATAATTCAAATTTAACTATGATTTTACTAAAATGTTACAAACATTAAAAATAAAAAAATAATTTTTTTAATATAATAATTAATAATTAATTTTTTCCATGATCACCATGTCTCCCGGAATTTAATAAACTACAAAGAATTAAAATTGTGCTAGTATTTAATTTTTATAAAGTTTTTAAAAAGGAATCCTTAGAGAAAAAAGTTTTGTTTATTAAACTTTTTTGAAATCCCATATAAGTCTACTGTTACACTTTTTTTTTAAACATTTTATTGGAGATATTTTAAATTATATAATAATTGTTAAAGTATTGGCTTCTTATTTAAAATATTATGAAAATTCCTTGGTGTTTAGGTTTAACAATTTATAAACCGGATCAATTTCTTAATTAAATAATGGAATCTTACGATAAAGTTTTATAAACACAAAAAATAATCGAGTTATTATAGCGAATATTTTTTATTACCTTAATAAGCGTTTTTATATACGTCTATTTCATATACCTCATTTGCAAGTGCACTTGAATAAATTACGCGCATATATAAATATATAGAATTTGCGTATTTGGCAACACTAATTTTTCAGATAAACATATAGTCATCAGAAGACAAGTATAGAATTGCAACTATAGTCGATGACGTTAGCTTAACTCGTGTTACAAAAATCACATTGAGCTCTGTTTTAAACTATTATATAAGAACAATTATACGCATAAAAATATTAATTTTTATAAAAATGTAATATAGGCGAGAAAAATATATTAAATAACATTCAATTTACTTACGATTTATAGCTATGATGTATATTAAATATTAAAAATTTAATTACAGAATAGCGAAATTATTTAAAAACTATTACATTACATAGCAATAAGTTACAATTGTTTTATTTATTAATTAAAAATTCTTTTTTTTTTAGTACGTTCATACGATAATGCTACTACCTGTGGTTTGGTATGGACACCAAATTTTGTAGCGTATCGCTGTCGTACATGCGGCATATCTCCCTGTATGTCTTTATGCACCGAGTGTTTTAAGAAAGGAAATCACTATCGTCACGACTTCAACATGTTTCTCAGCCAAGCAGGTGGTGCATGTGACTGTGGCGATACGTCTGTGATGAAGGAGACTGGGTAAGATAATTAACACAAGTAACTTATTTTTTTTTACAGTTATTAAACGTATTTTTTAATTATTTTTCTAAGCATATTTTTAACTTTTAATTACTTTCGTCTTATAGATTTTGTGATAGGCATGGGCCAAACGCTGCTGTAAATAAATCAGTTGCACCGTCTGATTTAATGTGCGTAGCCGAGGCAATGATGCCCAGAATTATTCTTCGACTTATACAACATTTACGTGAAAATTGGTATGTTGAACATAATACTTTAACAAAAGTTCACTATGGGTTTGTTCGCGGATTACTTTGTAGCAAATGAAATAGGGCTTTCGGCTGTACTTTAAACACATTTAATGTATATTTTATCTCTGACCCTTTGCCACATGATATAAACTGATATGCAGGTTTGTGAATACTTTAAAATTACACAACTCGTATTATTTTTAGAATTAAAATGGTTTTATCTTAAGCGCAAAACGTTTTTAAATCTATGTTTGTTTTTATTAAGACTTCTTTAAGTTTAATATTTGGAGCAATATTATAATAATATTGCAATATATGTTAACAACAGTGCTAATAATTGATTATAGTTTTGAATATTTTAGTAAAATGGGAGTGCCAGATTATAGAGGTGCTATACATGAAGCAGATGCATACCTGACCATGTTGCTCGACTTGAACAATATGGGCGCATTAATGAGGCATGTTATGACGTCAGCTCTCACGAATCCGCAAAAGTACCGAGGTCTTATGGATCCATCCGTATTAACGGGACAAACTGAGTATGATAGCTATTGCCAAGATAGCAACAAAATATATCAGCATGCTGTGAAATCGCTACCAAATCCCGAACCTCCGGATGAATATAAAGGTAAATGATAAAATTAATATTATAATATGTATTAATTAATTCTAGTCGTTAATATAAATTATAATAACTGTTATGATGGAATAATTTGTATATTATTGTATATTCACCTTAATAACAATTTATTTATTTAATAGAATGTGTATCACTTCAAGAGCACTTAGAACACACTACATTTTTGGAAGAACTAATGTTCTGGACTGTTGCCTACGAGTTTCCGCAGAAATTGGTCTGTTTACTTCTAAATATGCTGCCAGATCCCGATTACAAGGAAGCTTTAACTCGCGCCTTTGTATTACACTACAGCAGAATTTCGATGATGCTTGAACGTTCCACGGATCCCGACACATTGAGCAATAGAGTTGTTCATGTTAGCGTACAGGTAACTTTTTAACTCTTGTTATTTACAACAATAATGTGCGTGACAAAATTTTATCTGCAATTTCTTTGTATTTGTTATAATGCAAGTTTTAATTTTTTATTTTTGCATTTTTTAGCTATTTAGTAACGAGAAGTTAGCATTAAGAATGGTTGACCAATTGAAGTTATTACATGTTATGGTTATTAGTTTGAAATACATGATGGGCAAAATACTCATTCAAAACACTTTGCACGGTACGTAAAAATCACAAACAAAATAAAATGTAGACAGAATTATTTACTCGTATGTTTAGAAGACAGTGAGATAAAAATATTTATTTTTATATTTTAGATCCGGATAAAAACTTTCATTATGTCGTCGATTGCGGACGTCAAGTAATGAAGGAACATTGTTACTGGCCATTGGTTTCCGATTTGAACAATGTGCTCTCACACAAGCCGGTCGCTGTTAGATTCATGAGCGATAATACTCTCTTGGAAATGTGGTTCGACTTTCTGTCTATGTTTCAAGGCATGAATGTCAATCAGAGGGAGTTAAGTCAGCACGTTGAGTTCGAGCCTAACACATATTACGCTGCATTTAGTGCTGAGTTAGAAGCTAGCGCGTATCCGATGTGGGCTTTAGTGTCGCATCTTCGTGGGCCTGAAAGTGCAGCATTAAGTCGACGAGTACTTACTTTTTGCCTCACAGCTTTGCAGGATTGGCTTGATGCTGTGAACTATACACATCCGAATGTGGTGAGTGTAACTTTTTTTTTTTTATATTGTATCTCAATAAATTTATAATATATACATTCTTTTTTTCTGTTTCTTTAGAGTGATAGTTTACAAGTATCGTTTCATCTACCGCTTCATCGATACCTCGCGGTGTTTATGTGTCAAGCGATTAGACAACAGGGAGCTACCTTGCGCGAATTATTGCCGCCCACGGATATGCTACATCTTCTCATGATGCATCCATTGCGAGTGCAGGTGAGTGTACATTTTCTTTTTATTTTAATTAATCTTTTGCATATCTACGATAACTTTTTGAATTTTTAATAGAAAATCTTTAATTCGATTTTTATAAATTTTTGGTAAAAATACATAAGTTATTTAATATTAATTCGGTTTCTTTATTTAAATAATTACATTAATAGAAATGTAATTAAAGTACTAGTATGCAAAAGATTAATGGTTTCAAGATAAATGAGGATTTTTTATTGACTGTATATATTTCTGATACATTATTTGCAATCGTAAAGTATTTACGCAGACATAAATTTCATCAATTATAATAATTTGTTTTAAAAGATATCTATTAATAGACACATATAGGGAAAATTTATGAAAGGAGTTTATATTGTAACATACATATAATATTACGTACAAAAGTATTCAGTTACAAATTCGGCTATAAAAATTCTAAATAATGTTTATTATGAAATTATATACTTAATCTGAAAGACAGTTAATAATATAATTTTATATAAATCACGATATAGCCATAAATCGTCATGATATTTGACAATATAAGTTAATGTCAATATTTCGTATGCACACGATGCACATTTTTATTTTTACCTCAATACGTATATAGAGGTTCTTGGCAAATCACAGATTCTTTAATCGTAATTTCGATAAAGTATTGAAAAATGTGAAAACTTCTACGAGGCTTTTATTTCATTCGGAGTTTCAAGAACCGGTGGTGCTGGTGGTAGATCAACCTGCAAGTGTGGCGCGAAATTATAGGTAGTTAATTTCAAGGCGACAAATCCGCCTGAACCTTTTCGACCCTTGTGAAAGATACCGGCGCCTGACAGCGGTACCGGTGGGTTTGGTGTCACCGGTTGAATGTCGAGGAAGGGAATCGTGCTTTGTGCGGCATCCTTTTGTCGGTCACTCGGTGCAAAGTTTAAATATTGATTTTCATTAGAATCTGGTACGTTTGGTGCGGAATTGCGAATCGGTATGTCAGGTTCGACGTAATTTAGCTCGCTCCTAAAAATAAGTATAATGGTGTTATCGGTATAGTATTATTGAAAAAAATTCTAAACTGTTAAAGAAATAATCTAACCTGGTAGTAACGTCATTGCTATGCCAAAAGCTTTTTTCTGTGGGTTGAACTAATAATCCAGATGTAAAATTGAATGGAGATATCATGATTTCCAAATTCAGGCGACTACCAACCATTCGGAATCGAATACCTGAAATAGAGTTTGTACAATAGATTTTTTTCAACGCTTTATATTTTATATAAGAAAAATATGAGCCACAGAATGGTACAAAATTTACCAGGATTAATTTACCTGTCAACAGATGATCTTGCGGCGACGTAAGATCATCAAGATCCAAAGCGCGTTTTTCCCATACCAGTGTGTGGTAGTCAACGTTGTTTCTAATCTTAGAGTCCATGATCGAAAACTCATCGACTGGCTGCCACTCGATTGTGGATGTATTAATTCCTCCACGTGGAAGTAGCTGACCTTCTTGAATTTGTATATGAATAACTCGATTTACCTTCTTTAATCTCATCCCTGTTATAACTCTACAGGAAATAGGTATTATTTTTTCAGTTATCTTCTGTAGATTATCTTCTATTAATCTTGTTACATGCTATTAAAAGGATTGTATAAATTTTTCTATTATCGAAGTCATTGATTATTCTTACTTATTGTTTGAGATGTCCGATGTCACGGATCGGAGGCTGAAATATCGGTGGGAACTCGAATTTTGATCGTCACAATAGCAAAAACAATAGCTACAATGCCAGAAAAGCCATCGCCACCAACTATCGACTTTAATCGGATTTTTAGAACACGTTTTAGTATTTCCATAATGAAGATTATTTTCATACTCAATATATTCGTATCGTCTGTCGTATGCGTCCTATATGCAAAAGAAAGGTTTAAATTAGTGAATTATTGCATTAGATTATTTTGTTGATTACAGGACATAATTTTTTTTAATTTACAGTATTTTATTAATAACATTTTTTCTATTTTCAAATAAATAATTTCTTTTATTCGTGTTACTTGTAAATTCTTCAAATAGAATGTGTTTATTAAAAAAACACTCACCGAGGGGCAGATCGACATATCAGAATCAATATATTCGCAATTTAATATTTTGCCATTACATTGACGTTGTTTTGCGCAAAACTGATCCTGATAGCAACCATATACTTTAGTATATCCATAATAACCGCAGTTTTCCTTGCAAGTGCCTTGGCTATTTAAATCGACTTCATTTACGATATATCCTTGGAATAATTGTTTCAACTCGGTATAAGTTTTATCTAAATGAAAATTTGTATAAAAATCATATATAATTAATTATCATTTACATTAATAATCATCACCAGCCATATTTTTACGACGTATATCTATATAACTTAATTATTCTAATTTAGAAGATTTTACCTAACTCGTGCACACTCGGATCGCATCTCCAAAGACTTCTTGGAGCAAATGCCATTGCTGTTTTTACAGCTCTCAATGTCTCGGACGTTCTTATTGCATATTGATGCTTTAACGTTTGTATTTCCTCATTGAAGTCACTACCTGTGCGTAAAAAGTTTATCAGAATTAATATTAATTAACTTGCTTCCTCGATTCTATTTAATTTAATATGTTTAATTTTATTTATTATATTTGATCCGATTTTAAGATCTAAATAAAAATATAAGCACAAATTTAAATTTCTAATCCATAACTTTAATTTGAAAGAGGTTTTTAATTAGCTATTATTACATTTTGGAAAGGATTAGTTTTGAGATCACTCCTGCACATGAAAAGTGCTACATGTAGGGCACTATGTGCTTAAACGTGATCGTCGGTACCACGTACCTTCATTGTACAAACGTAATAGCATGTATGAGAATTGAATCATAGTGTAACCCTTGATCTCCGTCAGCGCTACGGCATTATACAAATTGTACAGCAGTTGTTGCGGTGATTGCATCTCATTGCACATTTGGTTTGACGCTTCCTGCGCATATAAAAATAACTTACAAATCTTTCTAAGACAAATACATGTATGTAAATTAAAATATTATTTGCGACCAAAGAAGTCACTTCGTGGTATATAAATTTTAGGCGATGTATTCCTTCGATGTATATATACTGTAAACTTTTTTTAATTTAGTTCTTTTTTTATTTTTAGAGAAAAAGATATCTCTTTTGAAAAAATGTTATTTGTGAGGATAAAACTTTTACGGTCATCTGTACCTGAAAAGCCGCGACGAACAACTTTTCATTGACGATTGAGGACGCGACGCGATCAAGCGCTCGCGGAATCGCAGCATTCGGATCCCGCAGGATTGTCTCTGCTAAATTTTGAAGCTGTTTCTCATTGATCGGCGCGTTTAGTTCGACAATCTCGCGTTGCATCTGCCGGAAAACTCCGTACAGTCCGTTGATGCCCTTGATCTCATTCTGAGCTCGGGCCCAAAGCCACAAGGAGTCTAAGGAATGCAGATAG
The DNA here is from genome assembly GCF_019399895.1 of Cardiocondyla obscurior. NCBI lineage: Eukaryota > Metazoa > Arthropoda > Insecta > Hymenoptera > Formicidae > Cardiocondyla > Cardiocondyla obscurior. Next base: position 5,614,823 of record NC_091871.1, on the reverse strand, counting down.
CTCTCTAAAGTCGGTGGGAATTGTTCATCTATCTGATTGCCAAATTTTTTGTACGCTTTAATCAAATGCAGGCATTTCTCTCGCGTCTCAACGTTCATCCACTTCTGCTGATTGCTTAGGTCTTTCCTCAGCTCTTTCTCTAAATTTAACAAAGCTTCTCTGATCACGTCGATCCGTGATGCGTTGTACTTGATCGCGGCGAAGGCTGCTACAGCCAACGCTCCTAGTGTTAGCAAACATGCGAAGAATTTCATTCTCGGTGTTGGACCTTCGCCGATGATTCACTCTCACTTTACTCGCGATTTGCCGTTTAAGAGAATTTCAATCAGCTTCTTTGTTTAGTTTCTTAGACGAGTTGATCTGAAGATAAAAATCCAGGTTTGCAGAAAATTGTAATATAAATTATCTATCTTGGTATTAAAATTGTTACATCTGAATATATTATTTCGTTATTGTTCACTTTTAATTTTCATCACTTGTCATCGTATGCGTTTGTTAACGCACGACTTTAATTCCACATGCTTGACAATTAGCAAGATAAAATTGTACGACTTTGCACGTCAGTGATCTTGTCATTAACTGAGCGGAAAGATGTGTACAACGATGAGAGGGAGTGACACATGAGAAGAGGGAGACGATGACGCGTTAATATATGATCTAGAACTGTTAGGCACTACCGGGCGACAATGTTTTATTTTTCTGACGAATAGTACGGTTAAATAACTGTCAAGTGTGATAACAACACGAAATATCACGCTAACGTAAGCATTATTTATTCCTCGTGCTCTCTATCTCTTTGTAGTCCTGCTTGTATCTAAATTTCAATTCCAGAAAACCGAAATGACGCTAGTACTATTAAACGATACGAATAAAGAGTATTAGTTCAATTCTAGGAATTAAAATTAGCGGTAGTTAACATGAAATAAGAGCTGGAGATTGAGACCTATCATAAAGTTGAAAAAAAAATTGTACTTGTACAATAAAATATTCTATAAAAATTCTATTCAAGTGAAATTAAGCAGGAAATAATAAACAATAAAAATAAAATTTTCTATTTTTAACACTTATCGTTTATCATTAAAACGATAAAATAGCATTAAAAAACGAAAAGATTAAAGAAAATAATTGAGAAATATTATCCAAGGGTTGGATATATTTTAGATAATTCATAGATATCTCCTTAAGTCTACTTTCTAGAGTCCAATTTATGATTTTCTAATAACATACGTGTTTTACAATGGCATTCAGACCGTGTTTTTCTCATACATATTCCATTTTAATTTCTTTCTCTTAGCGTTTATCTCTTTTGATCGTTATTGAATCCATTGAAAGTAGAATGAAGTTTAACGAGGAATTTGTCGACAAAGCACTTTTCGAGGCACGATTACATAGAGTTGACGGAATATACGGGTAGTAAGCCTTTACTGTTTCGGGATCAGCGAGTAAAAGTAACACTGCCGTGTGGCCGACCGCGCTCGACTGGATTTCGCGTTATGCGTCAACGTTTCTGGCCCACCTCTGGCCTCCTCTGGTCTCCGCAGGCCCCCACGTTGTCCACAATCATAATGTTGTGTATCTCCATGCGCATGTGGTGCTCCACGCCCTCCTCTCGTTCCACACGGTACAGTAGCACTTGAAACGGTGATGTAGCATATGCGAAGCATACTAGCATGAAATGTTAGTCTTGTATGGTTACACGGAGAATTTCTAATTAAAATGCTAAGCAGAAAAGTGTTAAAACGCTGAAGGAAGGAAGTTTTTTATACGCTACGTGGGAAGTTAACCACATTAGAAAATTGTTGCTTGATCGACCTTAATATTTTTCTATTTGGGTCCCTGCTTAAACTCGATTATCCTCTTAAAGTCCACGAATCCATCAACGTAGCTTTGTTCGCCCGTCCGCAGCTCAACTTGCAAAAAGCTGTCTTTCTCTCTAATTATTTTTGTTCACAGAACGTATGCCAGACCGTATCAAATTTTTTTGTCTTCAAAAGTTTGCAAAGAGCGGTGGAAAGCGTTGATTTTAAAACATACTTGAACCGATATCTGCAGTTCTATCTTTCTTTCCTTGCAAGACGATCTTTGGCGTATTCATAAACGTCAGTTTGCTAATAAGTGTCGAGATGCAATCCGTACGTCCGCGGTGCATCAATTAACGCACGACAGCTCTAATCAAGTGACTCGCACCGACTGATTTGTGTTATTGCCGTGGCATATCCGGAGTACACCGAGTAATGACAAATTTCCGTCGGCGATTTCCCTTTTCTTTCACGAATAATAGCGTGGAATAAAAATGCAGTCGGCCGATGCGACCGCTTCGTTATTTGATCCGAAGTGCGATATCATTCCTCAGTGCTTAATATCAGATGCTCACATTTAATATACATATATGGAGAGGTTCCTATTACGCTGTTATCGAACCGCAACTCGCTCCCGTGAAGCTTCGTCGATTCAACGTTTTCGTGTACGCTCGTGCTTTCTACGCTTCGTCGCCTGAAATCTAAATTTCGTTCACTTCCGACTGTGGTGGCTCGTGACTAATTTTTACATTACAGTCGCGTGACGCGACTACTCAAAGCCAGCGTAAGATCACGCAGACAACGTACAGATGATACTCTTTCCTGTTTGTCATATTATCACGTTGTGCTTTAGATACCCCTGCTGCGAACCTTTGTCACTTCATGCGCGTATTTGAGCATGTATTATTATTTATCTGCCGCATAAGAATTAAGCGAATATATGCAGATAAGAGGCACAATATATAACGAGTCTAATGATATAAAACGAAAATATAAATATATTATAATTGAACGACATAATTATATTTAATACATCGATAGTTTGCTTTTAATTAATTATGCGTAGAAATTAAAATCGTCTCAATCTTGTAATATGTTAAACTCTTCCGGATAAAATATTTGGTACCGACGATGGGATATTATTAAAACTTTAGTGAAGAGTTTCGCTTGTAGAATGAAACAAAGCACACGGATGAATTACGTCATATTTTCTCGGAAACTGCAAACACTGCCAGTGTAATTACTCTATAGGAATACGAACGTTTGTTTAAATTATTATTAACAATATAAAAAAAAAATTGACGGCAGTCAATGTTGTACAGAAAAAAAAATATATTCTTTTGATTAACGCGACTGAGTTCGTCATAAAAAAAATTCGTTTAAATTAAAACATTTATTTTGAAATAAAACTGAAATGAAATTAATCTGAATTAACGTTATTGTTGATTATATTTTCTTTCATCGGAAACAAATTGCAGCCTTGAATCAGGGAGATACAATTCTTTTAAAGAGGAAATATTTACTTCGAAGCTGGGCTCATTCAAATTACGTGATATTAGATGGAAAAGTCCGACCAGTCGGGCAGCTATTGAAAGTATTTTTATACGCGTCAAGCTTACCCACCTTCATTAGCTTAGCCAAAAGCACGAGGATGCTCCTGTCGTACACCCGTTGTTCGGACGGGACAACTAGCCTGTGCAACGATTTCAAAACGTCCGGGAGATCTCCCAATGCCGGCGACACACAGGTTTTGGCGAACTGCAATAGCGTGAAACGCTCGTATTTGTCCGGGTGGTCGGCGTACGATTCAAAAATCTTATACAGCCCCTGCACCTGGCCGATGTAAAAGTCCAAGTCCTTCATGCTGTCGTCAAGCCTGCGCTGCGCAGGCAAGTGCAGCAGTAGCTGCGTTAGGACCGTGTCGACTTTGTCTTCCACCCGGTTCTGATACTCTTGTATCTGGTCGGAGATCTGACCCATCCGCTTGATTAGCTCACGCTCCATTGTCTTTAAGAAGATGAGGTCTTCATTGAGCAACTTGTCATTTGGGATCAATTTTATCATGTCCCCGAAGTCCATCATCTCCATGGCCGTGCGGGCCAGCTTCATCAAATGGAACGCGTCGTCCAGGCCGATCGCGCTGGTACAGCCAGCGCAGGCCAGGACGACAACCAGGATTACTGCGGGAGTGCACCTGGACATTTGAAGGTAAACACACGCAAGAAAAGAAAGCGACGAAGATCAAGATGGTCGGACAGTATGGTGCGCACGCATTCGCTGTCTGCGATTGGCAACGCTAACTCGCCGGGACTACTGCCGTTCACTCTTGACTCGGTGCGACCGCTACGTACCGGGAATGGCAAAGTGGATGGGTAGGGGTATTGTACCCGACTACCTATGAATGGAGCTCATTCTTATTTCCTTTCTTCTTTATTGAATATCGCACACGAAGGTCTTGTTTTCTGTTTGTTTCCAATGAAACTAAAAAAAAAGAAACAAACAAAATAAATTATTTTTCTATCTTAGAAAAAAGATAAATACTCGAAAATTTCCAGGCACATTTAATAGCAAAGAAAAACCTTAAAATCGAAATTAATTTATTTTACAAATTTCTTTATTAGTTGCAAATAAGTATGTTATAATATACTTTAAAATTTTGTTATATATTTTATATGTTTATATAAGAACGTTATGTGTCACGCTCTTATATAAGGTTGTATGCGGTTGATTTAAATGCTATTGTGTGACTCGAGATATCAAGTGATTAAATCTTCTACGGAAAAGTGCAAATGTAATTTTTTATGACACTGATGTGTCAGAAATGAATGCAAATATTTAGCTCAATATGTCGCTTAACAGCTTCATAAGAATTTTTTTTTTTGTAATTAAACAACGATAATGCAGTCATTACATTATTATTATTTCAATGTATTTATAATATTATTTAGCGTTTTAATTAATTTTTATTGAAAATTAAAATTATTTAACATACATTTTGCTTTTTTCAGGTGGCCTTTTATGAAATTTTGAATGGATTATGGGTTCGCAATGGATTGCAAATAAAGGGCCAAGCAATGACCTATATACAATGCAACTTTTGTAATTCCATGGTGGATGCAGATTTATATTTGCTACAAATCTGTGCCACAAAATTATTACCAGATGTTTTTCTGAAAACCGTGATCGAAAAGTAATATCTTTTTTCTCGTTTTTTTTTTACATTAAATTAATAGTATGAGTAATTTAATTAAAAAAAAAATTTTTATACAGATTTCACGTGAGAGAATGGATGAGTTTATGCCTGTATCATGTCCCGTTAAATGAACTTCTTGAGGGTGAACATGATACTCCGATGTTGGAAAGCTGTCTAACATTCTTGGCTACATTGGTCAATGTCAGAACAAATCTCGGTAAGGTTCTATCAATTCTAACGTAATTCTCCTATAAAGTTTTATATTTTTTAATAATTAATTTTATAATCCTGAAAATAATAGAACAATTATTAATACAAGAATATAATATTATGGTATTTATATTTTTTTTACACCAGGTTTATCAGATCCTGAAATGTCTCGTCTTGAAATGGTGACCTTATTGTGTATGGGTGATAAAACGCATAGTCAATTGATGGAACTCATGCCGGAACGCTGTGGTACTACTCAGAACAGGGACTTCGAATCTGTTTTAGCTGATGTACGTTGATATATTATTTTAATTTATTATTTTTATTTTTTTATAATTATTTTCACATTTCTTAATTGATATACATTATTTTAACTTTACGTTATTTAAATTTAAATTATAATATCGATTCTGTTTTACTTAATAAAATTATATGTTTATAGGTAGCGCAATATAGAGCTCCGAATCTCGAAGCAAGTGGCAATATGCAACAAGGTATGTACGGACCAAAGGCTCGCGTGTGGGATGAATTGTTTGATCCTTTACATGTCCTGTTGAGAGCAGTTCATAGAAGAGATTTCCAAGTATCTATGGATCGTTTCACAGAATAGTATGTATTAGTTACATATATTTTAAAATGTTCTATTTTTGTTACAAATATTATATATAATATTATATATTTTTTTTTTAATACAGTGTGAAGCAATCGGGCAAGCTAAAGAACGGCGCAACTCCTTGGCCACCATTCAGACATCCTGCTCCGGTTTCATCGGATTACGATGACCCTCGCATTGTTTTGCGTTCCAGAGTTTTTCACGCTATGATCTTGATAATACTCTATAAGGCTGTGAATGGGCATAACATATCAGAACATGTTATGGCATTGGCTATTTATCTTTTGGAGATGGCAGTTATTACTGCGGAACCGCCTGATAAATCTGTAAGCGATTTTTTTCAAGTAATTAATCGTATAGTAATAATTTAAGTTCAAAGTTTCTTACAATTTATATTTTTTAAATTCGTAATATGTGTCTATAATTTTATTATAATACGTTTTTTGAAGGTGAGTCCGTTATGTCAATATACCGGTGGCACTTCTCGTGTGATAAAAGATATGGATTTGGCTGGATGGTACGAAAGTGATAGCTTGTCCGAAAATCTGAGGACAGTGATACCTCGAGTAATTCTAGTCCAAGAGTCGGAGCCTAGCAGCTCAGATAGTGAGTACAGTATACTACATATTATTATAGTATTCTTTGTTTTATCTCTCGAGTCGTTCCGAGCGAATCTAACACACCCCGGGTGCGTTCGAGAAGACGCCACTCTTGCAACTCGGCACCGTTCTCGTATTCTAATGGTACACATTATAAAAAGAAGACAGTGTCGAGTTGCACGAGTGGCGTCTCTCCAAATGCACCCGGTGTGTGTTGGGCTTGTTCAGACCGACTCCCGAGAGATAAAACGAACAATATTTATGTATACTAATTTAATACACTTATTAATTTATTTAACAATGATTAGGCGAATTCGAATGGGAAATTCAAGGAGAGATGAGCGAAGTTGCGACATCTTTGATGCTGAATGATGGCGCGGATGACGGCGCGGAGGAAGTTTCTTTAGAACTGTTGGGATTTTCTGTAGGCGCTGTTAGAGATGACAATGGTGTGTCAAGCGCAAGTGCATCATCTTTACCGGCTTTACTACCGTCAGTAGAAACTGCTACATCTCTGCCAGCATTACCGTCAACAAGTGGTTAGTAAAAAATTTTAATGGTATATATTGTCGCATTAATTATTAACAAATTATTTAATAAAATATAGTGGAGTATGATGTTGCAATTGTACCTGAAGACGGAATCGTCGCCATAGCTCGTAGTAACAGTGAAGATGACTTAACGATACCTATGCAAAGAGCTTTACCACCATCTGGAGAAGAATCTATGGCTCTAGCAATTGAATCGCCTCCTTCACCAAATAGTATGTTTTTTAACTTTATAATTTCTTAATTAAAAAAAAATTCTTGTTACAGTTAATTTTATTAAATTTAATTATACAAAGTGTTCCATAATAAACGGACACTTTCGGGAATACGTAGAATTTATCGAGACAAGAAAAAAAAGTCGTATGCCGTTTTAAATTTTTCGTGATAATAACCGAAATATAAATTTAAAAAATATTAATACTAGTATCTCACCGCGTGATTTACTTGACGCACGAATTAAACGACCGATTATCGGCGAGACGAGCAAAGACGCTCGATCCGCCCGCGTGTTTTACGTAGTTTTATACAAATATATTTTATTCAATTTATAACATTTTAATAATAATGTAGATATAGTCGGTGGCCAGCCAGCATTACCACCCGCTCCTCAACTTCCAGCAGTTATGGCCGGAAATGAAATTGTTACAGCGCAACCAGTTAATTATAGAACTACAGAAATCGTTCCATCTACGTCGAATCCTCATAAACATTTTAAGAGGAGAGAGCCACAAGTAATACAACATCTTTAACGATATTTTACTTTCTTTTCTATTTCTTATTATATGTATATCATTATATTTGTAATTCATTGTTAAAAATATTTATATACGTCTTTCAGATCGGACCAATGCAACCGCAATCTGTAAAATTGGGCGAGAGTATTATCTCTTTACTATTAAAGTTACATTCTCAATTATCGGGTGTACCAGACAGCTACAACCCTGAACAAAATGCAATGTCTGACAATGAAGCTAGTAGCAGCAGCAGCACTAACGATAATAGTAGTAACTTTTCCACGTCATCGATACCTAGTGAATCACGAATTGGCGACGGACCGTTTTTTATATCGCAGCTACTTAGAAAAATAGCGGATTTGGATCCCATGTGCAAACAAACAATTATCGAGACTAGGAATAAATTATGGCCCCGTATGCAGGAGTGCGAAGAAGATGAACAACGCGAAAGAGAGAATCGTGAACGAGAAGAACGTCGGAAAAGAGCAAAGGAGAGGCAGCAGAAACTGATGGCGGAATTTGCTAGCAAGCAGAAGCAATTTATGGAAAAAGCAATGAAAACCGGTAAGTTATGTTGTATATATATGTGCGTATATGTACACCGAAAAGGAGATATGGCGTTTTCTGCGGCGACAGCGGCTATCGTACGTAACCCTAGGCGGCAGAGGCAGGGAATGAGAATACGGGAGGAAATCAGTCATCGGCAGCCGGCCGGCGCGGTACATATATACGGCACATGCGAAACTCGACGCACACGACTTTAAAGTTACGTTCACTAGCTGCTGTCGGCGCAGCAAACGCTGTATCTGTTTTCCAGCGTGTAATGGCAAATTTTTTTTTAAGTGTAAAATTGATAATGATTTATTCTACAATAAAAGTATAAATTAAAATTATATAACACTTATGTTAACTATGTTAATAAAATCGGTTTTTTTTTTACAGAGGAAGCAGGTGCGTCTGGAATGGATTGGGATCAGGAAGAGAACGAAACTAAATTAACTAGTAAAAAAGAATACGATTGTGTGATATGTAATCAAACTACTCCTAGCAGTGAAGACAAACCGATGGGCCTTGTTGTATTAGTACAAGTAATATCCTTTGCCGCATACGTTTTATTTGCAAATATCTATAATCTATTATATACATTTACATATGCATATATGATTTTTTTTATATAGGCAACTAGCATTATTGGCCATGAACGACAACAATCGGATAGATTAGTTCTTCCCACGTCCGACGAAGATCCACCTATACCAAAAGGAGATACTCGAGGCGCCCATTTCGATCGTAGGATGGACGAAATGAATCGGTTATTCGATACGGTAAGAAAATTTGTAATGCACATAACACATTTCAGTATCACACATTGAAAATCTAGATATATTATTTGATCGCTAACCTTTTTATTGTATATTTTTTTTAGTTGTCTTGGTTGCTCTCAGTTAATTTAGGATGGGAAGGTGGTGTTCATGTTCAAACGTGTGGTCATCATCTGCATCTAGATTGTTTAAAATCCTACCTAGAATCTCTTCGTAGTCAGCAACGGCAGCAAAGTTTAGCTGTAGAACGGGGCGAATATTTGTGCCCGTTATGCCGACAATTAGCCAACTCTGTTTTACCGCTATCGCCGCAATTGGGCGAATGCTCGGCAATAGTACGATCTCGTCATGCATCTACAGAGACTATACTCGCAGATCTAAATACTTTTCTCAAAGAGATACAACGAAATCCTGTACGTATATAACTTCCTTGTAACAATTTTATTAATTAAATATATTTTAATTATTTATTTTAATGTACGTATGCATACATTTTAGGCCGTTTGTTAAATATATTTGTTATTTTTTAGGTCTCTTCGAATCTAGCTGTGGCAATGGGAAAAGCTATGGAAGATATGACGAGTTGCACGTATCTAAAGTATAAACAAAAGAATTGTAAACCTAGTCATCAAAGCTTGTTCCTTTTTGTAACGTCGGTAGCTCGAACTAATTTTGAAATTGAACTTGTACAACGTGGCGGATCGTTGTGCGTTCCACCACCTACTACAATACCTCTGACGCCTAAACGCGATTGTATAGGTACGTTATTTTATTTTTATTTCGATTTATCGATCAATTTAACCATACCTTACTGCGTAATAATTTATTTATTGTACGCGATAATATTTTTTGTCTTTTATAAATATAAAAATTCGGATTAGAAATAAATATGTATGTTTTTACAGTCGCGCTTCTTCACGTTTTGGCGATGCACGCTCGGGTGTTGACCACATGGCCAGTGCATCATGTATGGCAACAGCTATCTGGCATATCGCTAATGGAAGAATCGGCACCTTCGCTCGCCTTAACGCCGCACGAAAGACAGGTTCCATTGCTCCTGCGAGATCCGACCGCTATGCTTATTCAATTTATATTGCTTTTGCCGTTACACTTAGACCAAAGTACGTAAACGTATATCTTATAAAGATTTCTTTTTGAAAATCTAATTAAATATTTTAGTGCATATCTTAAATATATTTAATCGTATTAGAGTAATAAATTCTTTTTTTTTTTTTACAGCGTACTTTTCCGGCGTGGTAAAGGTCCTTTACAACTTGTTGTACTATCAAGTAATATTACAAATAAGCTGTAACTTCTCGCGAGCAGAGCGAAACACAATCCTAAAGAGGAGATGCAGCTGCGCTACTACACCCTCGGAAACCATACTAGCCGAGGTTATCGAGTACTTCAACGAAAGCGGACTGTATCCCGGTACGGACGATGACAAACCGTCTACGTCAACCTCCCCTACTTATGCCAGAGTGAAATCGCATTGCGTCGAACAACAGGTACGATATGACTTTTATTTAAATTGATTACTTTTAAAGAGAATTTTAGAATATATATACTTTTTATTTTGTTTCTCTTAGAGTTATAAACTTTTATAGAACGTCTTATATTTTTTTTACCTAAAATTAACTTAACCTTAAAAAAAACTTTATTATGCTACAAATATTGTTTAATTATTTTTACATTATTTCTATGTAATTGGGTTATTCAGATCCAGTCGTTGTGCTTACCATTTCTGCGAGTAGCTGCATTGCTGCGTTATCATTTATACGAGCAACCGCTACCACTGATCAGAACACAGCAGAGCGAATTTGTAAGACTGGTATATTACTTAGAGCTAGTCACAGAAGGCATGAGCTGGGATAGCTTCGATTCAACGGTAGCATTAAACTGGCAAGAACCAGAAGCGAGTGTCTCAGTGCCTCTCTTTTGGTGCGATCAATTGATTGCGTTTCTCGCCAATTGGCGAGGTCATCAGCCGGCTCGGAATTTAATAATGGAGCAGCACATATCGTGGCACGTGCCGAAATTACTTAGTCTTCCAAGAGAATATGAAAAAATTTTTACGGTAAAATAATAAAAATACATTATATACGTTGTGTTTAAAGATATTAAAAGTACATTAATTTAATTAACAGCAATAAAAAAGAGGAGAAACATGTAGATAATATTTAAAATATACTTAATACATAATAATCTTAATTTATATTATTATTTTCAGTATTATCACGAACGACAGTGCAGCCAATGTCATTCTGTACCACAGGAGATTAGTATTTGTTTATTGTGCGGTACTATTGTCTGTCTTAAACAAAATTGTTGCAAGCAAATGAATGTGTGTGAAGCTATTCAGGTGAGCATAATTTATAATATAGAAAAAAATTAGTTTAAGTTATCATTGGATATCGTAAAGCATCTAACGTTTATATGTTTAGCACTCCATTGATTGCGGAGGTGGAACTGGCATCTATCTCGTAGTAACTTCGACTTATATCATCGTGATACGCGGTCGACGAGCGTGTTTATGGGGATCTTTATATCTCGATGATTTTGAGGAAGAAGATAGAGATTTAAAGTAAGTATAATTTCTTGTAAGATATAAGATAATAATAATATGGGCAATATACTATTAAATATTAGATATTTGTTATTTTAATTTTTAATGTATTAAAAATAACAGCAAATATTAATACTAAATTCTATAATTTATTTATAATTTTGTAGACGTGGCAAGCCCCTGTATTTGAGTCAGGACAGATATCAACTTCTGGAGCAGCAATGGCTGGCGCACAGATTTGACCACACAAAGAAAACGTGGGTATGGCATCGCGACGCTCTGTGACCCATCACAATGCTGTCGCATATCGCTCGTCGCTCCTAATCTCAGAAACAAAGACTCTCCCTCTTTATCCCTCTCTTTATCTTACTCCTATGACTCAATTTATTCTCACACAAAATGCCTCGCCCTTTCGCAGTAATGTCCGTGCGCTTTAGAAACTAAGGATACTGAGAAAATTAGATCGTTTAATGGATATTGTATATTTATTACGCAATCGCGAATAAGTAGAAGATATGAACGATGAATGAAAGTATTAAGAAAGAAAAAACCACTCATTTGGGAGGAGATAATAAATTTTGTTCATATAACTGGGCGTTACGACTTGAGTAATACATACTAGATCTGTAGAAACTGTATGCTCTCAAATAAAAAAGAAAAAAACAGTTGTACATTGTATTTAAGTATATGCAGTTTTTATTTTAATTTTTCTATATAATTGTTAAAATTCAAGTCAGAGTTATAGGAAACGAAAATTTCGATCAAAAATACTTTTTTTTTTTATCTATAAAACAAAAAGGAACAAGTTTGATCCTTAAATATTTTTGTACAATAGCCATCAATTTCGAAATTAATTATAAAGAAAAATTAAAATGAGGTACTCTGTATATATATGTATACATATATGCATATAAGCATATAAATTGTCTTAATTACGAAACAAGTACTTATCTAGTATGTAGTGTTTGTACCTTTTAGAAGAGAATGATATGTAAGTAATAATCGGAAAAAGATAAGAGATAACTTACCTGTGCGTTGTTTAGAACGCAAAAACTATATTGAAACAAATAATTTCAGGTTTATTAATTTTTTCTATGTCACCAAATGCTTTATGAATATTTGTTGAACAATGTCAAATTTGTATTCTTCTTTTTAATGGCTTAGTATGTGACATGAAAGTAAACGATGCATCTTTATTTTCACTTTTAATAAATAAATTTATGAAAAAATAATTTTATTACTTGTTAATTTTATGATTTTACAAAAAGGTATGCTACTAGTTAGAAACTCGAAAAAAAAAGTCTATTGTCGAAATAAAGGTGCGAATTGTGGATCATTCTGTATATACATCTAGAAATCTCACGTTACAGCTTTAAATTTCGATAAAATTTATTCTAGAAAAAAAGTTTCTCCTCCTGTGCACTTTCATACTGTACATATGTAATAATTACAGCTCGCCACGCGTATTGTATTCTTAGTCAATGCTCGAAATGACTTGTATATAACTATATAATTATTTTTAGGATTGTGCTTACAATGTAAGAGTTTATCATAAAATATGTACGATTTAAGAAAAAAAAACCTGAGAGGTAATGAATTATAACTGTCAAATATGATCAGTGTATAAATAAAATACTTCTATGCAGAACATTATCTATCGTTTTTCACCATTAGAAAATTTAGTTTTAAACTGAACTTGATTTAATTAATAAAAATTTTTTTAATTACACTTTAAAATGTTTATCTTTGCGTCCTTTTAATAATTAAACGTCATACTTTTATTTCACCACAAATTTTATAAAAATTGCCACACTTTTTTTTTTAGTATTTATTTTATAAATCTGACATACATGTTTTTCCTATCATATGTTTATATATATAAATTTGGTATTTTTGTTGCAAAGATAAGTTACGTTATGGTTTAAGGAAAAATCTTTGAGTGAATTTTACTGGGGAGCATTTATATTTTTTATTATCGTTATTATATCAAAAATGCACGATTAGTACATACTGAGAATATTGCAAAACTATCCAAGAGAATGAAACGAATTTTGCCAATTCTACACGTTCCCAGTCTTAAATGTTACGCAAACTTCTCATTACTGTTACAATTGTAAAACAAAATTTTATAATTACTAGGTTTATTGTACTTTAAACGTAACAATTTTGTTATATCATGTACACATCGCTTTTTGTATTTATAAAAATGAGTTGAAAAAAAATGTGAAGATTTTTAAAGACAAGTTTAAATGGGCAAAGGATCATTGCCAATGCCAAATGCATTTATAATAACGTAAGTTCAATTATTCTACTTCTGAGAATTGCCCTGACGACACATACGAAAACGGACACACAGTATACGATACTACGTTGTGACTGCCCGTACGCATGATTTATAAAATAACCCGGGAATTTGTTGTCTAATTTCTCCGGACGACGATTTGCCTTGATACAGGAATGTAAGACAACACACTTTACAATATCGTACGTGAAATCAGGAAATTACATCTTGTTTAATCATTTGTATGCATGTGTATATTATGTGTATGTGCATGTGTATATGGATGTGTGTATATGTATGTACGAGAATGTCGCACTGCGCGGACGCCCGCGTGTGTGTGTGTGTAAATACGCATACTTATAAACTTGTCCATCTTTTTTTTGTTTTTTTGTTATAATAGTCACTTTCACTTTATAAAATATTAGAACAAAATGATCATTCTCTTTTTAACTTAGTTAACGGCCACCTGTTTGTTCTTGATAAACTTCGATGACATCATCATTTTCCATCTCCAGCTGAAAACAATAGACTTTGTCAAGAATATCTTAAAACGAGTTAAAAGTATTAAAAAATTTATAATGTTTAGATTATTTTTTGCATGTATAGTAGATAGATTTTAAAATATTGTACAAAAATGTTCATACAATATATTCTTGACTTAAGCAACTAATTACAAAAATGTTACTAAAATAATATACAATGTATTCTACTGATTTCCAATGAGTCATAATTTGATTTACCTGCTTTGGTGTTTCATCATCATTGATTCTTTTACCATCAAAGAGAAACCTAAGTGAGGTCATAGGTACACCCTAAACAAAATCAAGATTATTACAGCATGAAGATTACTTTCAAAGAAGTGACAAAAGGGATATTTTATGTTCTTATATAAAAGAAACTGTTTTTCAAACAATTTAAATTTAAAAATTGCAAGAATATTATCAAACAGAAATCAACAACTCTTGACATTCAAGATAAAGGACTGTGGCATTGTAACTTAAAGCATAAAGTTTCAAAAATGTATTGTATACCAAAAGTAAAGTATCTTTTATAGTCCAAGTTTAATCGCATCACTTTTTATAAAGCCAAGCATGTGATAGCAGGATATACTAAGATTAAAAAAATTAAAGGTGGAAAAGAGAGAAGAGAGACACTTACCACGCGATCGCTGTATGATTTTTTCAGCTTGCCCATCTGCGTGGTCATCTTTACCCTAAAATGAATTTCATTGCTGTCCTAAAAAAAAAAAACGAAATCTCAGGGGGTTGTTACGTGCGCGCGCGCGCGCTCGCGAGTAGTCACACAACCGGCGTTTCGTTGGTAGCTCACTTACGTTTCCAACGACTTTGAGCTTAATGTATTCCGAGTTCGCATCGCCTGGGCCGGCTTCGGGTTTCTGTTCCTAGTGGGCACACACGATAAGGTTAGACCGTAGGTCGAAGTTTCACGGGGAAGAACGCGGAACGACGGCCGTTCCCGGTACGGGGAAAATCGCGAAATCAACGCTGCCCGCGATCGCGATCGTCGCAACCGCGACGCGGCGAAATCACGAAGACGCAAACAGCGCACACGCAGGGCTACTTACCTGATTGTCGGACATCGCTATTCAATTAAGTTACAACTGGCTACAACGAGCTGCTTCACCACGCGCCAGAAACGCTAACCAAACACAAGCTCGCAATATGGCGCCGCGCTTTTGTCAGTCTCACAAGCCTATTCGCCTCTTGTACCGGGATGGAACCGCCGGGAACGAAGAACCGTAACGGTCGGCACCGTTCATAAATCCATCCAGTTTTCTCCTTGCGACGCGTGGGATACACACGCACGTATATGCATACATGTATATATGTAACGTACTATTTTCATAAAGAATTTTCCGTGCAATTATGCATACGTTTACTGAAAAGTTTCTATAGTTTGGTGCATATCTTTGTCACATTTTACAGATTATCTATCAGCGTCTATTAAAAAGAATTTGACGACGATCGGTATGCATTTTAAAGATTTCGGGCAGTATATATTCGACGATTTTAATAGTATCACTCTTGCACGAAGCAAATTAATTTTTTTATTGTACATTTTTGTACTTTATATGTAAAAATTGAGACATATTCTTACAATACAACTTACATAATAATTTTTTTTTATGATTAACAGCAACACAGCGGGATATTTATGTGCATTTTGTTTATGAAGCCGGTTAATTAATGTGAATCTTTCGGTTCATGTCGCTTAATTATCGCGCGCTCTCACTTTTACCCAAAGTCCACCATGTGCTCTAATTGTCATTCGAAACTTGGGTATTACTTTATCTTTACCGAGGATCGATTCTAATCGGCATTTTCTCAAAATTGCACTGATGACCGATTTCATTTCGAGTGTAGCGAACTTGTATCCTAAAAACATACATGTATGAATGCACATATATTTAAATAAAAAGTTAAATCTATCTTGCGATATTGAGAAAAAATATCTGACAGATATTGATTCGTTTTTCTTACCGATGCAGTTGCGAGGTCCAGCACTAAATGGTATATAAGCGTAAGGATGTCTTCCCTCGGAGTTTTCAGGACTAAAACGTTCCGGCTTGAAATCGTGGGGGTCAGGAAAGTGATGAGACAATCGATGCGTGCAGTACGGTGCTATGAATACGCCACAACCAGCTGGTATTACATATTTTCCTGTGCGATACAAAACGTAAAGCGTGATAACAAAGTGCTTTTAATTGTAATTGATTTGTAAATTTTTATTGCCACGAAACGTTTTTATGTTTATTAAATATTTAAATATTATGTAATATTGAAGTTTCTCCTTTTTAGGTCTAACCTATTCTCACGTCCTCTCCAAGTGTCCTGGCAAAGAACGGCACACTGGGATATAGCCTCAGAGATTCCTTGATGCACATATCCAAGTATTTCATTTCTCCGAGATCCTGCATAGTCGGTGATCGTCTGTCATCACCAAAGATTTCTTTCAATTCTGCTACGCACTTCTCTTGCCATTTGGGATTGTTTGCGAGAAGAAAAAGCGTCATCGCAGCAGCGGTGCCGACCGAGTCCTGGCCAGCCAGCATAAACGTGCAACACTCCTCGATGATATCCTTCTCGGTGAACCAGGGATTCTTCTCACTGATCTCGACCATGTACTCGAGCAGAGACATTTTTTTAATCGCACTATCATCGGCGATAACGTTGCCGTTTTTTCGTAAGAATTCGCGCTTCTCCTTCATTTTTTTAAAGCAAAAGTCAAATAGATCTTTCTGCTGCCGTTCCTCCGTTTTTCCAGCTGCTGTCAATCGGTAAACCCAGTCGATTAGCAACCACGGCCGTGCAAATCTATACGGCACCATGACTTGGCCTCTGTTTTTAAAATATATACAAGGTTAGTGATCGCTGTTACCTTTATACAAGTTTTATATGCAAGACTAAATTTTATATATCGATATTTATAAAGTCACTAAAAAATATTAAAAAGCTAAATTTCTTAATTTAATTCAGATAAATTATTTTGTAGAGTTCAAACATTTATAGAGCTTAATCATTTATCACATACCACGGAGTTGAATAACAAAGTTTTCTAATCGGATTAATTATCGTTTTAAAATTTAGATTATACTGGTACTCACTTTCTAAATGGCGTGTCGTCCTCACTGCCCTTATTTTCACTTATCGGAGTACCCAAAATTGTTTCTAAAATAAACATTCTTGTGTTAGATAATTTATATTTTTTGTTGAGTAATCGCGCGAAGATATATTCTTAGCTAATAAAACAGACGTCTTTCCGCGCGATTGTCACCATAAAAAAAAGAAAAAAAAATTATCCTCGAGCAGAAGTAATTTGCATTACGTACCAATCAATATATCATAGACCGAGTTGTTGATGAACACGGTGACGTTTATATCTTCTCCGTCCTTCTCGAGTAATTCGTCGACTAAACGATTGGCGTATTGAGAGAACGTTCCGATGAACTTCTCGAGCACGTGGCGGTGGAAGGCAGGTTGTAAGATTCTCCGATGTACTTTCCATTTGTCGACGTCCCGGGTAACCAAGCCCTTGCCCAGAAAATTATCTAACAGCTTGTAAAAACGTATCTTCCGTGTATGCTTCATACTGCTCAGTACTACTTGAATGTCCTGCGGCTCGAGAAGCGCAACAAACGGCACGACCGTCAACCATATTCGTACAACTCGTCCGTAACTCTGCGCCTCGTTTGTCATCCTTTCAATCACTAGGAAATCAATGTCTTTTAGATTTAGATATGCACTGATCATTTTTCAATAGAACACGTTAAAGATTTTTTTATTTATAAGTCGCTGTCGATATTTATGGTATGAAAGCAACATAAAAGTTTGACAATTAGGTAAGATGTACAGGAATGCAATTTTTATTATTTAATGATAGTGATAATAATTTTTCTTTTAGTGGCACTGAATTACTTACGATTCCCTTCGAAAAGAGCATTCGCGTTGCCAAGAATGGGCACCGTCTTCGGTCCATCGAGGGTAAAGATGAATCTGAAGATTCTGATGTAATTCTTCAAAGCGTATATTACATAGATAGCAACTAGGAAGGCAAGGTAGGTCCACATTTCTCCTGATATACGGTTTAACTGCAAGAAATATAATTTTTATGTCAGTATTACATAATTTATTAATTGTAATGAAAAATGAATAAGAATATTCCTGCTTGGTAATAGATGTAATCAATCATTAGATTTATTCTCGTATATTTTCAGGAAGACAAGAACTCTGAAATTAAATATGTAAATGAAGAATCGACGAAATACTACTTCAATGCAGTTGCGTTTTTCTACGCAATTTTAATTTATTATATTAAACAAAGAAGAATATTCTTTTGAATTAACGATGCTTCCGTGTTGTACTAATTACTATCGGCAAGACAGCAAGATATGAAAATAGTGAGGTACAAAATCTTTACTTATTTTTCAATTTTAAATAGTTATTAATAAATACTGTGGTTCATACAGCACATAAATAATAAATAGGCAATAAAGTTTAATCAGCAATTTCTACACGATGCGTTAATAATATGCGTCATAAATGTGTCACGAGTGTAATGTCACGAACGTAAAAAAAAGCACTGAAAAGTGAAAAAGAAAAAGGATACAAATAGTGTTCAAGTTTTCCTTCTTGATTAAACAATTATTTTTACTTTGCAGTGTTTTAAAAGTATTTATTAGCACTATTATGATTTAATTAATTATTTAGTTTTACAAAAGCAAGCTTGTCGAATAAAGTTTTTTCTTTTTCAAATTTAGCAACTTCTCAATTGTGATCTGTTGTCTTCTACACTTGCGATGATTCCTGATGTCACAATATCACAACAGAACGTTGGTTTATACAGAAGGAAACTGATAGCAAGGTAAATTGTTATAACATAAAAAAAATTTTTTTGCTGATACAGTAAACCGATTATTATAACAATTGATTTCTTATAACAGTTTATATGCTGTATCAGCAAATTTTTTTTTTTTGTTTTCAATATGACATATGTATTTAATAACTTCGTTATGAATAGCATTGGTTTGTCCGCCGACTTCCACCAGGACATTTACTTCCTCACATTAACAATTCAGATCAAAAATACGTATTAATTGGCGTAATCGAATCGTGGAAGTAGAGTGTGTTTCGCTTATACGGATTGCATGTTTAATATTAGGTTTCACAAGAGGAATAAACCGGAAATATTACAATACACAAAAGCACAAGTCATCATTAATTTAAGAAGAATTTGCCCTTTTAAATTCTTCACGCGTACCATAATCTATTTAAAATAAACTAAAGAATTTTTTTTAGCAAATAGAAAAGTAATTTTTTTAAATGGTGTGAAGAAACCCTTGACATTTTATAAAATCGTTTTATACTTAAAAAGGTGTTTAGAATTGGTAAAAATTCTCAAACTAAAATATATAAAAGAAAAAAAGAAATAGTACAAGAAACGTATTTTTTTTTAATTATATTTAATTAAAAAAACGTGGATTTTTTGTGCTATCTAAAGAAAACTTATCTAATATATATTTACTCATTTCTTTATCTGCACGATTAAACTAATTTATATTTAAATGTAGAACGATGAAGTTTTCACTGTTTCTTGTCTTAGGGGTTTGTTCACTGTTACTTATTTTTGAGAAAGCAGTCACTTACAGTTTGTAGAAAGTTATTATAGGACGTGATGCTTCAAATTCGATGCACAAGTGCTCACGTAAAAATCATATAATGTATCAAGTGAAAGTTATCAATGTGACATCGATCAACCAACTCGCGTCCATTCTTATGATGTCTGCGTACTTATAAGATCACGTATGCAATACATTCCTCCCCACCGGAAAGAAAAAATACATCATATATGTGTTACCAGTAATCACTTCGTTTCATATCGCCGCCCACAATTTCTTCTTGTATCACATTTATGTGTCCTGATGTTTAAAATAATCTTAATGAAGTAATGCAATCTTTTCTTTCCTTCGTCAGCACTTTCAATTCTTTCAAATACCAATTCTGTCTAAGAGACTGAAACTTGCTCGCAACAACGATAGCCGTTTATTGCTTTATCATTCCTGCTAGTTTAAAATAACGATTTTTAATTTTACAATCTTTGCATCCGTCTTTTCAATCATTTATCTATAATTTTCCTGTTTACAACACGCGCATTGGCTCATCTAATCACCCTACATAGTGCATAATTGGCAAAGATCGCTTTTTCTATTCAGTAGTATTTATCGCTTTGTGTTTTTTTTTTTTTTTTTTTTTTAAACGCCTGTAACTGTTAATGTAGATATAATCCGTAATGTAATTATCAAATATCTCGTTTATTACTTAACTTATTTATAAGCTTATAAAAGTTTGTTCTACAATATATTTGCAATGGAATAGTACGTTTTAATTATATTGCTATGTTGATTGATAATTACATCAATATAACAGCGACATAATTCAAGCATAACACACATTATGCAACAAGTATCTTTGCTTCGCGAAATTATCATTGTTACGGAATATCGCGGCGTCGCGGTCGTCCTTGATTCGAAAAGAAAGAATTCGTTTTACGCAGCGTGGCAAAACGCATGTCGCGTGCGTGGAATCGGTCTTCAGTTCGGTCGCGATCGATTTAATTCTGCGAATTGTTAATGCCACGACAGGTCAGGAACACTCGGTGTGATACTAATGCACTCTTACCTGTTGTAGCAACGCCATGAAGCCGTCATAGCCCTCCACGAGGGACCAGGGGGTCACATTCGTCGGCGGAAGATATTCGCGCGACTAGGACTCTACATTCGCGATTGAAACTATCAACGGACTAAACCTTGCCACCTGCCTATCGCCGGCTTATATGTATGGGGTAGACTGGAGATCGGTCTGTTTCGCAGCAATAAGCTCGTAGCCCATCTCTCGCAGTTGAAATTGGCAATTAGCATCCGGATCACGTATAGCGTAATGCGCGCGTGCAGGCGTGCCGAGCGATCAAGCAGAGCGCCTCCGGGAGTTCGACCTCCGAAGTGGCGAAACCAGGCGGGGTGAGGCGAAGTGAAGTGCCAAAGAAGATGCCGTCACAGAACGAGGAAAACTCAAGGAAACGGCCTCAAGGCAAGGCGATTCTACAAATCGCGCGCGATGCATTATTCAACCCGGAAGCGGTTGCTCGCTTCATTTTTGGCGCGTCGCTTTTCGCCGCTTGTAAGACAGATGCTTTTCGCTCAATTTTCCGGGTGTGCTGCCACGGGACCTTTGCAAATCCTCATTTCGAATTCGATGCGAGAGCACGCGTACGCAATAAGTCGTTAGACCGTCTCATTGACGGCTTTAATTCTTTAATCTCTCGACGCGGAAATGATTAATGAAAAATTATAACGCGTTTAGATAACTTCATTCTTTTACAGCTTTAGATAACAAGGAATATATTATTATTAGAGGTAGGAAACTAGATTGTGATAAGTTGTTAAAATTAATTTTTTTAGCAGTGCAGATTGTTATTGTTCTTAGATATCAGATAAACGGATGAGATAATAATCTTTAGGCATTTAAATATTTATATAAAATAAACTAATTTATATCCACGTGGTAATTTGTACAATGTAAAAGCGATAAGTAGTCTGCGGCTTTTTTTTTAATGATAACAAATTTATTAACCGTATACTGATAATTCTTGCAAAACTGATGAGCATCGCGCGGAAGCAGGCGTCCTCTGATTTTCAAATGTTAAAACTTATAGCGACCGACTGAGGAGTTTATCGAGTTAACGCTAGATTTAAATTTAAATATCGCTTTTTATGAATTATAAAATACGAATGGCACGTTCTTTAACAAATTTTAAAAGGCAAGGGTCTCTTCGGATAATGAAAAATTATATTAGCTGACTGAAGAATAAAATAACAAGGGATTCTCTTGCTATTTTTTTTTTCTTTGAAACAATTTTTTATATTACTCGAATAAACATAAAAAAATATATAAAATGCGCGAAATTTCGATTGTTTACGTCACGATGGTCGAGTGTCGATAGCTCGAGATTCGGGTGTTTCGGAGGCGCCGTTCGATATTCGAACGTATACGTATGCGTGCGAGCATTGGATCTCCTGCTGGTCCCTCTCCCGCGAAGGAGGGACGCGAGGTCGCATCCTCGTGCACGGTACGCGACTACGCGCGAACAGCGGCGACGGCTATCAGTCGGCCGTGAGGCGTCGAGTGAATGTGAGGTGAGTACAGCGACTCCGCGCAATCGAGAGAGGCGATCGATTAAACGGAGAGCTGCGCTCTCCTTCGACCTCCGCGAGAACGTTCTGTCCGCGAGTGTTTCCCCGCGCACGATGTAAGTCTTGTAAGCGGCGAGAGACGATCGATTTTTTCTCTCCCTCGAAACCCTGACGAACGCCGCCGTGTGTTTTCAGGAACTGACAAGTTGCGTGTGGAACACGTAAGGATTGGGAAACGATCGCGGACGTGGGGCACCCACGTGATAGCAGCTGCCGCGCGAAGGTGTCAATTCGAGATTCTGCGTCAGGAGCTCTCACCGTGCGAACGCGAATAGAAGAGGAGAGGATATAAAAGACGGAGTGGAGGAGAGAACAAGAGAGAGACCGATCGATGTTTACATGACAGTCAACGGCGCGACGTGAATTTGCAGCGACAGGGTGCGCGAGTAACGACCATATTCTAGGCGAGCCCCGCCGTCATCCCTCGATAAACGCGGGGCTGTACGGTGGTGTTCTCACGGTGTCCATCCCCCGGGAAAGAGACGCGAGAGATAAAAAGGGAGAGAACGAGGAAGCGCCCGGGCCGCGACAACTTTGACAGGAGAGCCTCCCCTCTCGTCATTTTGCCGAGATGGAGTTCAAGTTCAACGTGAATAAGCTCTTGCCAAGGAAGATCAACAAGGTCACGCATAACCTAATGCCGGAAGACTTCAAAGGCGACCGGCGTGAATTGAAGTGAGTACGCCCAAGCGTGGGATCCTGAAATAGCACCGTCGAATCTATTAATCGCGCAATGTCCGTTTGCACAACGAAACTCACGGCTCGTTCCGTAATTTCGCGAGCAATCCTGGCAGCTTTTTGCATTCGGTAACATTTATCGCCAGTCTATGAAATTAAATCTTGTCACTTTTAAATCATATTATCTCTTGACTGATATCGCATGGATTTTTTGTGTTTGCAGAAAAAAAAATTACTCGATCAAACAATTTCTTACAATTGTTTCTGTCTATATGTCTATTATAAAAGTTCTTTTATAATGGGATTCTAATTTGGGTCTTTAATTTTGCGCTTTCTCGTTAACAAGATTTGAATCACGAGATTACGCAAGCAATCTCTGATAAAGTTCAGATAAGATTCCACATTTCAACATTTGTTCAATTCATTCATTACGTAGCTCTATTCACGCTACTGTGTGACTTTCACTCCTGTAACAAATTATCTCAGAGTACGTCGGAATATACAGTGCGTACTCCGAATCACCTGTCGTTATCATTAACGCAATTATCTCTTCAAATAAAAAGCGCGGGGGATGGCGAAAGTTAGCAAGATAGTTTTTTGTTATGAAAGAAACTTGACGCGAAGTAAATGAGTATTTTCGAACAGTAAAGTCGGCCAGGCGATCTTCTGTGTATATTGTACATTGAGCAGATTCTCAGTTCAAGGAACTCGGTTCACTTGCAACAACCTCCATCGAATTCTTGGGCAGTGACTCGCAACGCTCGCGGAAGTCTATGACGAAATAGCAGAGAAGTGGTGGTTTCTCATCGTGAGAGATTTGTCTCTTATTATCCAGTTATTATACGGAAAACTCAGTCTCCGGCTGTCTGCTCTTCTTGACAGTTGAGGCAATAATTACACTCGTTTGCGTGCTACGAAGTTGATTGTTATTTAGATATATAGTAAGAGACTTGCCTCTTTCCGATCTTCTAAAATATCTCCTATTATTTTTATTACAGATTAGAAAGCATATTACTTTGCACGGATGATTTATTATGTTGTTAGATGATGTAATACTTAAGCTATCTTGTTAGTTGCAATTTAAAACCTTGTTAAAATATTACTGACCGTTTGATAAATATTTTGTAAGCTCTACTTTCAACGTGCGCACTAAATTGCTTTTATTAAACGTGATTAATAGCTTCTGTTCATCAATATTTAATACGTATACGAAGTTTTTTTCGGTCAATAATTTCAAATATAGAAGTAGATAAAATTATTAGAGCATGAAGTCGAAGTATAATCTTTTTATGTATTTCTTTAAGATGCTAGGGCGATCAAAATGTATATTTTCTCGTGGATTATCTTGCTCCTTTTTTTAAATAAAATAATTAAAAATATGTGTCAGTGCTTAAATTTAAATTAGATATTTAAATTAAAATATTTCTATTTGTTTTATTACACAACAATAAAATAGTTGCAGAACAAGTCCTTTTTTTAGCAGTTAAACATCTTTTAAGTAAATAATCCGTTAAAATTAGGCAAGCGTATAATGCAAGATACTTCCGCGTAATTTCGTGTCTCCAAGAGCTGGAGATTTCGCAATGCAGCTTTCCGTATTCGGTGATTACTCACGTCATCATCAGACAATCTATCACACTTCGCGCCTGTAGCATAATGTCCATAAGAGAAGAGATATAGTGCCGATAGAATAAATTAACTTGATCTACACTACAAAAGCGGTTTGGCAAGTATCCAAAACGTGAATCAGGTCACCGTATGTAACCAAATAATATATTACATAAAGAATATTACTTCCTAGAGTGTCGCAAATAATACATCCGTATTATTTTCTAACGTGTAATTTTGTGTTAATTAAAATCGAATATTGAGTATCAAACCACACGTTGTTTCACGTATCTTACTGTTAGCTATTACATTCATACGCAATATTTCTTTATATTTTATAAATCCACATTAATTTATTTAATAAATTTATATTATTACTTTAAAATTTTTAATATTTATATTAATATTTATTTGAATAAATTATGATCGAAAAAAATAAAAAAAGAAAAGAAAAAAATGAAATTTTTAAGTGTTCTCCAGCTAATGTAAAAAGAATTTATATATCAACAAAAGTTTATCGATGCTTTCTTTTAATAATAGATGCACTTTCTACTTTTTTCTGTACTTATGCTACTTTCTGCTAATTTTAAAAAACGTTCTGTCCTAAATTCTTGACGGCATCGGATCGAAATTAATTTACCATTCGGAATTAATTAGCATAGATCTACGAGAAGGATGCTCGTATCATAAAGTGTGAAAAGGAAGCAAAAAAAGTAGAACGTATCTGTTTCATGCTATTTCAACGATATTGCTATCTATGTAGTTGCAGTATTGAGAAACGATGATGTTCGATCGAGACGTGATTTTGTTATTTATTTTAAAAGATATCAGTGGTAATTATTAATATATATATATAAAATTATAAAAGTAAAATTCTCAATATCCATCCAATTTTCACTTTATCTTTTTTGTGATTATGTATAGAATTTTCAGATATAAATTTATAATCTTTAACATAATTATAAAAGTATTAATTAACCATATTTTAAGAATGGAATCGTGAAAGATAAAACATTTCGCGTATAATTTATATAGAACATTCTGTGTGTATGTTATACTTGTTAATATTATATAGAGTCGTGTTAATTTTATTTAATTTGGAAAAATATAAAAAATAATATAGAGATCTAAATAAATATCTTTTTTTTTAGCGAATGTCAGAGATTATTGAGCAGAATATTGGATGACATGGGCGAGGCATCAGCGAGGGCTCAAGGACTTAACAAACCTATCACTAGCGCTCTTAAACTCCGCGACACAGACCACACGGTTTACTTACTTGTAGATCATGAGACGAACAAGTAAGCTTAGTTTAATTTTTTTACTTGAAATATAATAGATATCTAAAAATAGATAACACATAACATGAGCATTTTTAAACTGTTAAAGCATCCCTTGTCAACGAACACTTTGATCAAATTTGTCGATTCTTCTTCAACGAGAATATTAAAAAAAGATAAATGCATTTTCAGCGTTAATTTGATTGTAACATTCCGATCAAGTTCTAAATTAAAGTTGTCTGCATTGAAATATATATAAAAGTCAATTTGCAGCTAACAGTAGAATATAGATCTGCGATATTCCACAATTTTCTGTGCCGAAATTAAATATTAAAAAATTCTACGTCTTTCAGTCATCTATAATTAAAGTACTATTGTTTCCTCTGTTAGGAAGGATCGAATGATATAAGATACGCGTCAGACCATACACAGATATTACGCATCACTTGGAGATTATTGCGACTACGTAACATAGTGTCCTCTAAAGTCGTCTCGCAAGAAACCATGATTCACTCGTATAAAATCGCATGTGCTTGATTTTACAGCGGACTCGGTAGCGTGGTGGGATTACTAAAAACGGGATCGAAGAATCTGTTTCTATTCGACGAAACGGGAGATCATTACCAGCTACAAGCAAGATGCATCCTGGATTTCTACATACACGAATCGCGACAGCGTATGGGTCTGGGCAATATTCTCTATCAACACATGTTATCTGTAAGTTCAGCGTACTTTAAGTTAACTGTACAACCTATTATCTTCCGTCACTAAGAAACCCCTACGTTTTAATTTAAATCGACATGCAGTTAAGAACACAAATATAATTAATAAGCTTTGAACGGTAAGAATCGTAATTAGCAAAATTATAATTAATGAAAACAAATTACAAACGGTGAAGTACATTACAATTTTTAATTTTCTTCTTGAGATTTGTGATATCTCTTGAGAAAAATAGCGCACTTCTGATTACGTGTCTGAATAACATTTCACGCAAACGAGTTAATGAATAATTAAACATAGGTGGAGTAATCTGGTATTTTATTACCGTGACTTTTTATCTTAACATGGTTATGCTGTGATAAATTGTTTTACTGCGTAGATTGTAACGAAATATTGGCATTTTTAGATGCTTGCCAGGAGGTAACCGATTTAATTGATGTAGCATTCTCTCTCGATAATTGTATGTTAATGCGACCGCGAGAAACAGGCCGTTCTCACGTGAAGAGAGAGTTTCCGTTGCATGATGCCCGAACTTCCCCGCTCGAAGACAAATCTTCAATGCGCCGGTACCAGATATAATTACTTCCTGCATGGGAGCAGAAGGCGTCGCGCGCGATCACAATTTAGATCGCTAAGGCTGCCTGCGAAACGCGTTGCAATCCCACCCAGTTACGTAGCCACAAAGAATTTTTATACATATAACAGATCAACTGTTTATTTTATTGTAACGTAGTCTAGCACACAAAAAATGTTTCTTATAAACTGTTAAATTATCAATCTCCATAGTGCACAAAAATTGAAGTTAATTATTTTTATG
Source organism: Cardiocondyla obscurior (assembly GCF_019399895.1). Classification (NCBI taxonomy): domain Eukaryota; kingdom Metazoa; phylum Arthropoda; class Insecta; order Hymenoptera; family Formicidae; genus Cardiocondyla; species Cardiocondyla obscurior. Next base: position 5,587,088 of record NC_091871.1, on the reverse strand, counting down.
AAAATTTCAACGAGAAATAATTTTTATGGAAGTGAAGTATAGCATATATACGCGCGAAAAGAAAAGAAACCTGAGAATTCTGTAAACCGTTTTTCGTTCCGCTCGAAGACTCTAAACCCTGAAATCGGTGTCACGAGAGGACAAGTGCAGAGAACTGTAACGAAAGAAAGAAGACGATCATTCTTTATTTTTCTGTTCTATTCGACGAAATCTTGCCGAGAATAATAGATTTCTTTGTGCTAATAGATCGTGATTTGTAATTTGATTTTTTACTTCTATTGTTATGTAAAGAGAATTTATTGTCAAAACTTTAAAAAAATAATTTAATTATTTTTTCTATATTATTTTTACAGTTTTTAAATTATCACAAAAATTTTTGAAACAGTTTTAGATATTTCGCAAGCGTGTAAAAAAATCAACGATGTATTAAAAGTTTTTTTTTGCCTGTAAGCTAAGATAATTAGCTACTAAAACATTGAGATGAAATGTGCACAGTCACAATAGAAGTTATCGTCATACTTAAACGTTTTTTTGAAAAACATTTGCCTTATTACAAGATTTCACTAACAATAAATATATAACGTGCATCGATTACAGCCGAACGGAGTTAAACCTGAAACTCGACTAAACTCACGTTGCGTTATATCTGTACGTACTTATATCCCTTCACTCGCACCTCACACTATGAGTCATTCGAAAGCACGACGTCATAATTATTTGTGTATCCGACGTTATATGTCATCGACGTTGTAAGATGCTTATGGTAGATAACGATTCCTGATGATAGTGGAAATCGATTCTAGTTTCTCTGCTAAAGTATATGTTGTGACGAGACTCCTCACGCGATTATATAGCGTAGTCTTAAGGACGTATTAAAGGCGATAGTATAATTTTATCGGCCAAGTAGAAAAAATTGTCTAACCAGACACGCAGCGGTACTTCAGCATTGATGCTGATACTATCTGAAACTACGTGAAATGCTCACTTTAAATGGCCTAAGACTTTCCTATCTCTCACGCGGTCGCAATTTTACAACGCTGTTTCGTGGTCGCTTGACTTTCTCGCGAGTCGCGGTCGGAATCCGAGATATCGCGCGTAAAACGTGACCGATCTTAAACTAGGCGCGTGACAAAAGGTCATTATATCGCGCACAATGCCATACGGAGGGTAGTCCGGTGTTACGCTCGAAGGTAACTCGCTAGGTGACTGAACTCGTTCGGTCCGTTTTGTTTTGGTACGGTTCACCGCTTTGTACAAGCGACCAGCGTTTTCTTCTAATCATGCTTCTTTTATAATCATAAAATAACTAATATTGGAAACTTTGTTTCGCATCAAAGGCGATTACTTGCACGTCCGGTGTGGCAGCTTGACCTATGAAACTTAATCGTATTTACCGCATTCTTCCGTAGTCGCATATATACGCCTGTATTCTATCGACTAGATAAAAGCTTTAGTATTAAAAAGTTTAGGTAACTAAAATCACGATTATGCCAATAATGTTAAGCGAAGTGCGTACAATATACATATAATCAAATTGTTATAAATATATTAGTTTTATCATTTTAGCTTTATATATTTTTATGTTTGTTCTAATCCAAATGTTTTTAATCGTAGGAGGAGAACATTAGGCCTGTGAAATTGGCAATTGATCGACCATCGGAAAAATTCTTGGCTTTTCTACGCAAATATTATGGACTTTCGAAGATTATTCCACAGAACAATAAATTTGTCGTTTTCGAGGGATTCTTTGATGATGGTATGCAATTCTTGTCTTTATATTTATTTTTATTGATTTATATGAGACGAAGTTTTTGGAAAAGTATAGTTTGTTAATTTAGCAATCTAAGAATTCTTCGTTAAATCTATAATAATAGGATAAGATTAAAGACTCCGTCATTTCTGTTTCATTCAACAAGAATTATAGGAAACAGAAAAATGTATTATTCCGAAACAAAATCAATATTAAAATTAGACGTGAAACAAGAAGTATGGAACACTATGTTTCTTCTAACAAAAGAAATGCCAAGGCAATTGTTTTCGGTGAAAGATAATTATTAAAGATAAGTTTTATCAAGATCTTGTCGAACGTTCTTTTCACGCGATTTTATTATCTGATGATAGGATAAAGGCCATATGCGATTAATTTGTAATTTTAACATTATCCTAGTATATTAATTATAATTAAAAGAAAAATGTAAAGAAAAGACGTGACTAATTTTTTTTTTTTACTTTACTCTACTTTAAACTTTTTTACTTTTTGCGTAACTTATACTTTCTTTGAAATGGTCAATTCGATTCTTTTCGTCTAATGTGATTGGAGCTCTCGTGGCTGCTTTCTCGTTGAATTTCAAGGTGTCTATACAGATGCAAGGTCAGACATTGTCGATCTGGTTCTGAAGGTCGTATCGCTCTACGAGGTGAGTTACTCGTATCGAGTTTCTCGCGCCCTAAATCGGCATTGTACGTTCAGGGAGGGTCAAAATTGCGGCCAATGCCGTGCTAAGGACGATTCATACCTCGATTATACTTACGATCGATCAAGCTTCGTTCCTAGACACCGAGACGTTGAGTCACATTTATGCTAATTACCTACAATCCGTGGTAATTTAGTTAAAATATTCTCTAAAAAATCAATACCTTAGCGGTTTAAACGCTAAAATAAAGAATAAAACATTGAACGTAGAAGAGAATGCGATTATACATATAAGAATAAATTTTAATACTTTGCATATTATTTACTTGGTTCTATAATATATTTGAATGAGTTTTATTTAATATCGTCTAGTAATTAAATCTATTTTTTATCTGATATTATTTTCACGTTTGCAGAGAGTCGAGATGTAAGGACCAACAGATATAGTCTACCTCCTAGAGCGAGCTTGGACGATAATACGATGGGTAACAACGATAATGGAAGAAACAGTGTTAGGTAGGTGGGAGCAAGTCGAACATCGTGTGACCACGAAACGACAGATGCGAGTTATTAAAGCTGTTTGCAGTCGTACAGAAGAAAATGATATATCGCTTTTCAGTCTCAACGGGATACCTTACGTGGCGCCCGTTTCGCGTAGTGCATTCGGTAGATATGCCGCGGCGCGACCGCCTTGCTCCATGGCAAATGTGAGTACAACAACGTAGACAAATAGCTAGAAACATTTTCTACCTGCCGTGTTCTTCTTTATGAATTCCAACGCGCGTATTGTAATAGTTATCGCATAAATCTGTTTATGTTAAAGTGTATGTAAAATGTGTTATAAAAGAGAGAAAAGGGAAAAAGAAAGAGTGTATAGATTATGTATCGTATATGCAAACATCGCTAAAATAATTGCTAAAATTAAATTTTGATATTTACAAAAGTTGAAAGTTTAATCTGTAAATGTAGGATATAATAGTAAAATTATTTTTTAGTTCTATAGAGAAGCAATTAAAAATTATTGGTTGTTGCTAAAAGCGTATGTGCCACGGTTCTACATATGAGCAGTATTTGTTTAATTGCTATCAAACGTAAGAAAACATGAATATGCTGAATAAAATTTTCTTCGTTCGAATCTAATGATGCGTACTTTTAGTAACTAATCTTATAATTCCGATTTATCTCTCTTTGGCTTTTAATTTTTCTTAACTTATCGTAACATGTTATGCACAACTAATCATATAAATCAACGCTTTATTTTAGATAATCCATAACACAGCAATGCTTGGTCAATCGGCCGAGCATACTGGGTGAGTATAAATACACACAATGGTCGTTGAGGTGATCCAGTCTGACAATGAGTCTGCAAACTTTGCTTGCTTTAGAGTTTTTTTTTAAATATTTAATTAAAGATTTTTGTGCGTATTAATAGTATTGCACAAAAGATATTGTTATGTGCAATAATATTTTTTTGATTGTGATATCTTGGAAAGCTATTCTCTCATGGTTATGCAATTAAAATTACATTTTCTTCATGACATGCTTTTAGCCGCAAGATGTTAGCAAAAATGTGATACTCGACAGATATAATATAATTTTAAATAGTGAAACTGTGAGAGAAAATTTGTGAAAGTGTTGCCTGCATTTGTATTATTTTTACATTGTTGCACCATAAACACATTTTTTTTATTGTAATAATTACCACTGAAGCTTTAATTAATTAATTTTACTAAGATTGCTCAATACATTAAAAACATTTTGACTAATAATATTAAGCTTTTAAATAATTTATTTGAGTGTTAACATATTTTTTTAACAGTTGTCAATTTAACTTTGTTCTCTATTTTATTCTACACTATCGAAAAATCCATTGATAAATTAATAGATTAATTAGTCTTATAAGAACATGACGATAATATTATAGTTTAGATTTCTATATAAATAGTAGCTGTTACGCTGAACATACATATAAATGCTATCTCTTGTCAGAATATATTAATTAAATATTTTCAAGTTTAAACCTTAATTTTATATCCAATTAAAAAAAATTTTTAATAAATTATAATGTTAATAAATTTATGTGTTGAAAAAGTAAAATGTAAATAGTATGAAATCAAACATATAAATTTCATTCAAATGGAAAAATAAAAGAGATAGTAAAGTGTAGAACATTCAAGAGATCTTTTTTTTTTCTTGACATGCTTAGAAGCCAATATTTATTTACACGAATGCACGCACGCACATTCCAGCTTAATTTATATAATTTATGAGTGTGGAACCTTGTACATTTTATTTATTTTATGCGCTCTATAGAAATTCTTGTTTCAAGTTTGTAATTATATATTAGTGTTTATATTCACAGGTTAATAAAAAATTGTCAAATGCACAATTTGTGAATGTGTGTGCACAGATACGATTACTTTCCCTTTTAATCACAGCGAAACCGAACAGGAATCTAGATGTTTCAATTTTAGTTACGTGTGATGAAAGATCGATATTTTTTTTTAATTATATTCTACTTCTTATTTTTAAATCTAAAGTACTAAGATGCAATATTAAATATACAAGCATTCCGAAAAATAATCTTGCCGATTATTACACTAGTTGAATAATTTGTAAAATTTGATTTATTTAAATAAAACTATTCGGTCGTTGTGCAATTAAATTTTTTTTTTTATCGAAGCGGTCTTGTATAATTACTTGTTTAACTAGTTCTTACATAGTATTACATTTTAACGCTATAATTTCTATTCACATAAGAAATTATGCGATTTTCTAACGTTGTAGAGTTTAGGAGCATGAGCGAGGCATGCCTACTGTGATTTACGTATACAACTATATGAAATGGAATATTGTATATATTATTGTGTGTAGAAATTGCTATTTTGAAATTGCGCTGCTCATAAGACTTCGATAGAGGTTACTGCCAATTCTAATACTCGTGTTAATTTGTTTTAATTACGCGCTACTGTATTCAACTTATATGTATGTTAAAAATGTGAAACTTGAATACGCTTACAGAGTTAAAAGAACATATTCAATTGCAAGAGATTGCAGCAATTTTGAAATTAAGAGAAAGGAAAATGCGGTTTCACGCAAGTCCGTCACGGTCTATAATTTTTTTTCTTCTTGATCTATTAAAAGTCTCCTTCATAAGTAATTAAAAAAAAAATTGTTTGCTTTTTCTCTAATGTATTTATAAAAATTTTACTTTAAATTTAGTTTTCTTATAATTGGTTTTACTTACGTGAATCCAGAATTTGAAGAACAAAGTAAAATCCGGGCGCAAAGACTCGCAGTAGATCTGCACTAACTGACGAGATAGAAACATATGAACTACGGTTGCATATTATTGCCAATCATATATCGTTTGCTTGCGACACTCGTCGCAACTTGACGGGCAAGTTGGTTTTTCAGCAACAGCACCAGCGACAACGGTAACACTTCACCACCTCCCCCGTTGAAGTTGGAGCGGCCTCGTTCTCTAAGTCTATACTCTGAGGAAGAGCAAAAGCAACGTAGTCTCGAGATGAATACGGTCCCAACACCAGTCGAGCCGGATAATCAGTCCAAGCCTTTCGTTCCTGTTCTGCTGGAGGTTGAGAAAACAGAGAAAAACGTGAAGCCATCGCCATCGTGTGGCCAGGAAGTGACCACTGGCACCAATCAACACGGCCACTTGGATCTCAAGTTTTATCATTCACCTTTGTGGTGAAACGGTCCTACTGATACGTAGTAACATCATTTGTTTTTTTTTTTCTTTTCTGAGGTTAGAACGAAACAAATCAACTTGAGTTAACGCTAAATTTGATTTTTCTTTCCTACATCTACAATGTGTGTATGTAGATAAAATTATAAATTCGAGAGAGAAAAATTATATAATCGCCAACTCACAATTGAAACAATTGCGACTTGTAGATAACTTTAATTTTATAATTCTTGTATTTTATATTTATATTTCTGACGTAGTAAGAGTTAATTTTTTGCGTTATAAAAATGTAGCGACGTATTATAAATGTGGAATCAGACGTTGAAGTAAGCGACGTTGCTGTTTGCATGAAAAAAACGTGTTATTTAATTTTTCACTTTGTCGTTTTATCATTTTGATACGAAAAACTATATCATTTTGCAAAAAAAGTATTAAAAAAAAAAGTTTAAGTAATATTATTAAAAAGAAAAAAAAGATTTTACATCTCATGATTTGTGTTCGAATATTTACATAATTTTTATAAAATAATTAATAGCCCATTTATTAAAATTTGTTATACGAAGCGGATGAATTAAAAAATATATTTGTTTAAAAACTACATTAATAAATACGTATCTACGTGTTACGAAAAGCTCAGTATCAAAATGATAAACACCGGTTAAATTGTACTCTACATCAAGTAAGCTGGCGAGCTTGCGCCAAATATTTAATTATTAAACCGCGCGTGTCGTTCACGTGTAAAATTAGTTATTAATATGTCTTCATAAACGAAGATTAGTAGATATTATAAAATTTATAGATACAAGAATGTGTACGCGTAAATGCAGCATCGAGGAATTTACTATGAGTTGTTTTGGAGCATAAGTTCTCTGTTACAGTTCTATTTCTTACGAAACTTAGCATCCGCATTTTTCACGTGTTAAATTTTTCGGCAGTTTTGGTATATAATTTTCTGCATTCTATAATAATTTTCTAATCTGAATATCATTCTATTTGTCTCTAGTAATTAATAAAAAACGCAAAGCTTCTCTTGCAGTATTTTGCTTCGACGATTGATATTTATCAAAATAATAGACGCACGTAGTGCGTAGGAAAAAAGCCGCTTGTACTTACGTGAATTCGTGTAGACACATTAGAAACGCATGACGAATTAGTTTAGACATCACATATTCAAACGTATAAGTAGGTTTGTAAGAGGGCCATGCTATCTTGGCAAACGTTTACATTATTAATTGAAGACTGTTCATGTGAAATTGTACCAATATCATTGCAGTTTGTCATGTTTAGATGTATAGACATCAAGATTACATTAACATTTCAGGATGTATAACTCAAGTAGCGGGATATTCTGCAAAGATTATAAGGACTACAGTTAAAGAAATGGATCGATATCAATGGTCAATAAATTATTCGTTCCGGACTACCATTGTCAGCGCTGAACGTTAACGTAACTCACGAGTCGTTATACTGCACGTAATATGATCAACTCTTTGGCTAACATGTAAAGTTATAGGCATGAGCTCGGAAAAATGGTTGAACATTCACACCTGTCGTTTCAACTACGAGAATTTTATATAATCCGTTTACAGAGAACTATATAAAATATGCTTGTAATAAATAAAAAAAAATTAAGGCTTGCAGGCATGTAAAATGAGGATACGTACAATCCGTTTTGTTAATTAAGAAGGACATAAACGAATAAAGTTGAAAAAATATATTTATTCCGAAGTTATTTCGTTATATCACGAAAACCATTTGAAAACCTTACCTTTTTATATCGTCTTCTGAAATTTTCCATTTACTTACTTTTCCCACGATGCAGATTGGTTCTTTTGGTTTAATATAATTTACTAGGTATTCCAGACCAAATAAAGGATCCATTGAGATTAGATAGGTCTTTTAGAGGCATTATAATATACATATAAATGTCGATTCCTGGTGCCGAGAAAGACTATTATTCTTCTCTCTAATTTTCATTTATTTATTTTTCTTCGCACCTATTACAGTATAATAAATATGTTGCATGAGACATTACGAGGGAGGTATTTACACACGTTCCTCATTTTCAGGCCATAACTTTACGTATTTGTAATGAGTCCGTAATATCGTTTTTTCTTTTCCTTTTAACGTTGTCTCTTAATATAATTTATACATATCTTTACAATATTTTTCTCAGTATAGAGTTATCCATTAAAAGATCACATATGCATTCTGTTTGCATCCAGTCTTTTGAAGAAATTTTCATCGTTAACACTTTTTGTCTAATCTGGCATTAACATCACGACTAAAGTTCTTCTCTTTCTCTCTTCGAGATTTTAATAATAAGTTTTTAAGTATGTATACAGAATACCTCAAAAGCTAATTTATCTTCTCGATAACAAACTTTATCGACTTTTTTTTATTTCAAACTATTGAAATCCGAAGTAGATCTTTTTTTTTTTTTAATTATTATAATTCGGATATTAAATAGTGTTTGTGATATTCTGTATAAGCGTTATATACAAACATACACATATACACATTAAATACGAACGCATATGTATATGTGTATGAGCGTATTATATTAGTGAGATCAGTACATATAATTTTATTAACATTATATTTATACAAAGTCATGTTTCGTAAGTTTACATATCTAATAGCGAATTAGGTCGGACGCATTAGTGCATACTCAATGCGCATTGATGTATATTAACCCTTTGTCGTACGATGTAATGACGTTGAGATTGCATAAGTAGTTAAAACCATTGTATACATAATAGTAGTACAGAAATAGCGAACAGGTCTGAACGAATGCTAATAATCATCTACAGTTAAAAGTTCTATAACTTTCCGCCCGATTAGATTAACTCGCGTTGGTGAAACCGGACCTTAGTCATTTAATTCCTTACTAGTTTTCAGTGTATGGTAATCCTCATTTTAATTATATTTGTATTCTACTTTATATTAAAATTAGATTAGCGTACAACAGCTTTAATGTGCCCAAATGCGCATTAATTCGTTCAACCAAACTCGCTATATGTCTACATATACTTTCCCTATGCAAATTAATATTTGGTTTTGTGTGCTATCCGCGATCTCCGTTTTTCACATCGTGAAATCAGATTATATATATTTATTCTTTTTTCCTCTTCCTTTTTATTTGAGGTAATTTGATTTTGCTCAAATAAACGGAGAAAAATTTATTTATTGACTTTCGCTTTTTGTTTGCAATAGATCGCCACCCACGGTGTTGACTCGAAGTTCTTCGGCGAGAAAATCCACAAGATATAGCCTATAAAACCAAACGCTTTTCGTTAAATTTTGTATAATTAATATTATTATATCTATTTAGTATAGTATAGACTCTTTCATTATTATTGCATTATTGTATAAAATTAGACAGTTAATTAATCAGTAACATGTTTTATTTATCTGAAAAAAATAAAAAATATATTTTTTAAAGATCTTAAAATATTTTATAACGTTAGTAAATCAACAAGCTAAGTTTAAGTACAAATAATATTTTATAAAATACTATTTAGAGATAAATTTAAAGTTGATACCGAGTCACTTGCTATTGCTTATAAATTTATAAATAATTAGTACAAAACAAGTGTTATTCAAAAAAAGAAAAGTTTTAATAATTATGAATAAATAATATACCTGGCCCTACAAGGGTGTTTCCTTGCGGGCTTCTGCCTTCCATTGGAATCCATTTACGCGCGTCGTAATAGGCTTATTTCTATTTGTAGCATTCTCAATTCCATTTCTAACGCCCGCTACTAATCTCATGGCTGGGTTGGATACCAAGCCATTACGCTTTGGTTTCATATTACTTGCACTGAAATAAAATATAATGATATTTTACATGAAACGTGGTCATATGAATAACATTTTATATTGCTTTGTTTTATCGAAGAGTTGAACGTGAAAAATTATATGTATGTAAAAAAAAAAATATGTACCGAAATTTAAAAAAAAACAGAAAAATATCTCGTTATTGTTAATACATGTCTTTTATACATTTTAAGTAAACGATGTTAATAACCAATTAATACATAGCATGATAAGTATGTCTAACATTGTCGTATGTCCTCCTTGAATATATATTCTATCTTTTTTCACTCGGGAGGGTTGAAAAAGGAAGGAGAGCCTATCGCTTATGAAGCGGTGTGTCTTCCTTACACGACCATTGTGATTTCTGCAAAGTCTAAAGAATTGCATTGAAAAAAATTAAAATGATAAGTATGCTTTATAAAATTTCGATTGAAAAGATGAAATTAGGTGGATATGATATTTAATAATGGATAATATACACGTATGTAAAACATAAAATAAATGTGCATAATAATATCCGACGATCGTTGAATTTTGTGAATATGAGCTTGTAAATAATTTACGGTCTCTAAAAATGTAATCAGCTGTCTTATGTCTTGTCAATGTCGAACAAGATTGTTCTATGATGAGAAAATGTTAATTGTGTGCTGTGATAAACATAATTATCGTGTTAGTACAGTGCTTAGAATTTGTGTATGTAGTTTATTCATTAATTATTAGTTGCTTACCTTCCAGGTGTGTGATCCGAAATGTGCTTGACGCTTCTACCAACGCCAGCGCCGCTATTTCCCAAAATTATTCTCATGTGAGTGTCTCGCGTAAAATGCGTATCGGCTGAATTTCGTTTTTCCTCATGTCCGTTTTCTTTATCTTTTCCAATGCTTAAGCCTAGCATTTCATTCGTTAATTCAAACGGTTTGCCAACGTTATTCCTATCGATTATTTCAGTTTTGATGTTGATAGGCTCATAGATGACTGGAGTATGATTGTATCCTATCTGCGCTTTGTATGGCATATTTGGATTTGCTCCTAGTAACGAAACACCTAGCTGACTCTGTATCACACTAGCTGCAGTTTGAGCACTCGGTGGACTCGTGTTTGTAGGCGAGTAAGGAATAAGGCTGTCACTTAACGGAGAGTGCGGAGGTGAAGCGTATATCGGGCTCTGGGGCTCGCTTTTTAATGGCGATAATAATTTGCTGAGTGGTCGACTTTTTGCTCCCCTTGAGCATTGTTGTAATTGTTGTGTAAAAGACAATGGTGCCTAAAAACACAAAAATTAAATAATTTATAAGTATTACTATAAAAAAAAATACCCCCATGCGCAATTAAAATTTTTTCTGAGATTAATGTCTTATTATACAGAAATGTTTGGTACATTGTTCGATTTGAAATTCAAGTAAAGAAAAGAAAGGGTCAAAAAAACGTGTTTTTGGGGTAATTCTTTGCTTTAAATTTATTAATTAGACGAACGTCATGAAAGTACTGTACCTTAATTACCTGACAGTTAACCATTGAATTTTGGTTAAACTTTCCTTGATCACTTTTAGTGCTGCCGGTTAGGTTACTGCTCGATTTGCTATTGCTTGAATTGTTGCCTAGAGAAACGCAGCTACGTCGTTTAGTTGAGTCTGGCGATTCCGCTGGGCTATATTGTGTTGACAGAGGATTCAGAATGGCCGATGAAGGTTTAGTCTCAGCCGTCGAATTGGATGTAACAGAAGTAGCACTACTGCTACCACCTAAAAATTATATAACATTATGGTGTTAATTTTTTATGTATTGAAATTTTTAATAATTAATGCTGCGTTCGAAAACGTCACTTGAGTGCGCCAGATATTATTTTATCCTTGTTTTTTACCAAATGTTAAACAAAAATAAAATGATACACTCGGGCATTCGAGTGACGTTCTCGAATAAAGCCTAACACAGTTGTAAGAGTAAAAAAAAATTAATTTTTAAAGTTATTTTGCAAAAGGAGGGTAATAAAATAAATATTTATAAGCTATTTTTTAAACGTTCCTAATTTGACAGCAAATTAAAAGAAAACAAAAATTTCAATTTACCTCCATTGATACCGGGCCGCAAACTACGTTGATTCGCAGAATGCTCCTCTAATAGCCTGACAACTGTATCGTGACCACTTTTAGCGGCTACTTTAATAGCATTACGTCCACAATGATCAGAGTGATTGGGATCGGCTCCATGATTCAAAAGCGCTCGGACACAATGTTCATGTCCTTCCTGAGCGGCTATACCTGCAAATCACATTATCCTACTAATTAACATACTTTACTTTTATAAAAATTATAATTAATATTTTTTAATTAATAAAAAATATTTATAACGTATATTTTATAACTATAAGAATTATTTATTTAATGTATGTACCTAAAGCCGTTGCTCCTTGATTACAAGTGTGATCAGGAGTGGCACCATGTTCCAAAAGCAGCCTGACGATCGCTGCATGACCCTGCCAAGCGGCCGAATGAAGCGGCGTTCTATTTTCATTATCGTGCGCATTCACACTGGCTCCACCTTCGGTCAGCAGTAACGCTACCATTTCTACATGTCCTTGCCAGGCGCTTACGTGCAAAGATGTTCTACCCTGTAAATATTAATGCAGTTATCAATTAACAAATGTATCTCATGCAGGGCGAGTGTGTTATTTTAGACATTAAAATACTAAATAATTATTGAACATAATTAATAATCACTTACTTCTGAATCTCTACTTTCTATGTCCGCGCTCGCGTGTTCCAGCAAAAACCTCGTCATAGCTAATCTATTTTCTAATGCAAGTATATAAAGAGTACTCCTTCCGTCAGCATCTTTTGCGTTAACATCAGCATTATGAGATAACAAAATCTTCACAGTATCGTAATGTCCTTCAAGAGCCGCGAGCCTATAAAAGACAATTTATTTAAAAAATATTATAATAAATTAAAATAAACAATTAATTTTAATGTAAAAAAATAATTCAAAATTTTATTAGCTTAATAATAATCATCGATTATCGACACCATACCTTAAAGCGGTTTTGCCGTCGTGGGCATGCTGATCTATAGGAGCACTGTGTTGTTTTAGTAATCTCTCTACTAACGACGTATGCCCCTCTTGCGCCGCGAGCATAATAGCGCTCTTTCCATCATTGTCTGTCTCGTCAATCTTCGCGCCTGCCTCCAGTAACGCCTCGCAAACGTCGATATGACCTTCAAACGCCGAGTAATGTAGTGGAGTCCAACCAGAATTGTCTCGATGTTGCTCGTCTAGACCTTAGCATGGACATTATATGTCTTTACACATTTATAACAGAGAGAAAGAGACAACGAAAGAATGAACGATCAAGCACAATGTGGTTATGCCAATTAAACTAATTTTACAATTCTACCTCTGGCGAGCAATTGCTTCACGACATCTGTGCCGCCTTGGGCAGCGGCTACGCTAAGAACAGTCCTGCCTTCGTTGTCTATAGTGTCGACACAGCAACCCCAGTACAACAAGAGCTTGACGACAGACCCGTGTCCCATACTCGCCGCCGCCCACAAAGGCGTTCTCCCGGTGACGTCGCAATGATCCATATCCGCATCAAATTCCAGAAGCAAATCGCAAACGTCGCGATGACCCTCAAACGCTGCGACTAATAATGGAGTCATACCGTCTTTATCCTCGTGATCCACGGTGGCACCTCGTTCTAAAAGTATCGTGACTACCTGCAATAAACAATTAACGTAACGTTGATCAAAATTATCAATTAATTTAAGAATTTTTGATAAGAGACGGTAATGCATTATTAATGTATAGTAAAATAAAATTTAATTAACAAATATTTATGCGTCGAACCTTTGCGTATCCGTGATTAGCGGGAACGCAAAGCGCGGCGACGCTGAGCGCAGTTCTACCGTCACTGTCCGCGTGATCGATTTCAGCACCGTAGTCCAAAAGATGTTCCACGATTTCGCTGTGACCCATATATGCCGCGGCGATTAAAGCAGTTCTACCTTCGTCGTCCGTTCTGTTAACGTCCGCACCATGCTTTAAAAGCGCCTTAACGATATCTTCGTGACCGCCCCATGCGGCAGCTCTTAACGCAGTTCGTTGATCCCAATCTGCGCAATCTACCATAGCGCCGTGCTTCAGAAGTTGCTCGACCACCTGAAACAGAACTCATGAGAAACACCTGTTTCATTTACAACTCGCGAGATCTGCAATTTAATGGTCTTACTCAATGAGACTATCTCTTGCACATTATATATAACGTGGAGTTAATGAGACTTGCATATGTTCTTAGAAATTTGCCACTTAATCTAATTATACCTGAGTATGTCCTCCCCAGGCAGCGGCCCTGAGGGCGGTCCAGCCGTCACAGTCTGCGTGATCCGCCCTCGCACCGGCAGCTAGAAGAACACGCACCACGTCCGCGTAACCGTGCCTGGCGGCCAAGTTTAATGGCGTTTGTCCATTCCGGTCGACCGCTTCCAATTTTGCCTACGTAAATTCAAAAGTTCATCAAGCTGTTTCAATATTATTATCACATGAAAAAAATGTAAAGAAATTACAAGTTTAATATCAAGACACGAAAAAGTTGTAAATAATAAGAAAAAATTAATGTATCTAAAAATATATGCATTAAATTAAAATTAGAATAACAAATTTTTTGTTTTATCTCAAAAATATTTCTTAAAAAAACAGTATTACTTGTAGAATAACTTAATATATTTATCTAACAAGAAAAGTTCTCTTAATTAAATTAAAATATTATTAGTATAAGAACGTTGTTTGCGTACCTGAGGACATGCCGCAAGCGCCAATTCTAGCAGAGATGCATTGCCATCAGCGGCTAAAGTGTGTAACACTGTTCGTCCATAAGAGTCTGTTTGATTGATATCTCCACTTTCACCGAGAAGCTCTGTTAATGGTTCGCTCGGAGACTCGTCAATGGGGCTCACATCTTGCGAAACCTTTACACAGGAAATGCAAATTAAACTTTCCTTCGTTACAATTTTCGGCAATAAAATTTTTAACACAAATGTTCTTTAGGATGTAACATCGTGAAATATATTACGAGTTATATCACATCGATAACGCGGCTTAATGAGATGACGATTCACGGGCTGCATTGTTCTCTTATCGTAAAAAAAAAAAGACGTTGACCCTAAAACGCTAGATTAGATATTAGTATATTTTATCACAGTCAGTTTCCTGAAACCGCTTTGTTTCTAGCAAAACTACAGATTAGATATTACTATTAAATTTATTACAATTTCCTGTAAGAAATAAATTCATATGCATTTCAGTCTTGTTTGTCTAAAGTAAAACATTAAACGTATGCACTGAATACCTCAAACTTTTTTTTTTTTTATTATTATTAACCATCGCGTGCTCTCCGCAATCACGAGATCTTCCTTTTGGTAAAAAGAATCTTACCTGACTAGAAGAAATAGCATCTTTGCTAGCGTCGTCGTCGGTCGTTTTCTCGGAGGGCTTGGCTCCAGCGTCGATCAGCAATCTCAGTAGCTTGACATCCTGCCTTGGCCAAAGAATACACTCGGAGCTATCCAGATAACAGCCTTCGATGGGCGCGTTACTACTGATCATCCAGAGCACTTGAAGAGTGTGGACGTCTAACGTAGTGTTAACAGGAACACTCGTTATCGAACGTTGCAGGTGTTGAGCCAGCACGCAGATCTCGTCGGGATTGAGCTCGGGACCGCGTAGAGTGTAGTGGGCCGCCAGCATGGCGTGACCCTCGGTAGCCGAACAGAGGTATTTCTGGGTGCAGTGCTTCACATCCAGGAGCCACTCGGCAAAGCTGTGGTGAAAGAGCATCAATGCGCCGGCACGCGAGACCGATATCACCCGGCGCAGCAAATGGAGGCGACGATTAAAGTCCTCCACGGTGATGCCGGCGCAGGCCGTCTTTACGGTCTCGTACAGAATCTCCTGAGTGATGGGCAATTTAGCGGCGAGTATGACGTTGAGTAGAGGCTGCACCTTGCTGAATTGCTTCCTGCTGAAGAGTCGCTGGCAGAGCCAGAGGTATAGGCCGTTCAGCGTTCCCGGTATCTCCCGCACCTCGCGCAGAACAATAAAGTTCTCCGCCACACCGTCAAGAACTTTCTCCAGGTACAGAAAGCAGCCGTTGCTCTTTATGTGCAGCTGGTTTAGCATCTCGGCGGTGTCACGCGAGATGTGCTGCCTGTGAAAGTAGTTTATACAACTATTATTAACGGAAATGTAATATTATTTGCGAGCGTGAAACGTGATTGAATAAAACATAAAACTTAAAGCGTCTCCATTAGTAATAAACGAACGTGAATTTTTTTCTCTGCCATTTAAGTATCAAAGTTTAAAATATATATATTTATTAAAATGTATTTATTTTTTTTTTAATAATAAATTAATAAAAAATTGATTCTGTCGTTACCTGAGCGCATCTTCCTGATCCAGCCGCGCGAGAATATACTGCTGAACGTCCCTGACCACCTGGGACTTTCTCAGATCGTCTAGCGAGATCTTGCGAAAGCCAGTGAACATACGCGAGATGGTCTTGCTTTGCCGCCGAGCGGTGCAGACTAACAAGAGCCACTGCGGGAACAGATGATGATGATTAGCCAACAATTCAGCTATTGTACGACTGACGTTGTCGTTGTCTCGCCTAGAGTCTTTGGTGCCAGTCTGCGGCGGATTCAACGTCTGGCCCTCGTCGATGGAGTCCACCAGTAGAAAGAGACAGTTCTTCGGCGGCTCGACCTCCAGCAGCGGGAACAGCAGGGCTTTCTTCAGAGCATCGTCCGGGTCTCGGTCTAGAACATCGGGCTGCAGCGCGGCCTGTATCTCTGGATCGGTCCGTAGCTTTTCGGCGTAGGCCTCTGCGATGGCCTCCCTGGACGTGAGAGAGGGCGCGGTCGCGACGATCGTCGTCGCCGTTGTCGGCGACGTCGTTGTCGCGGATATCGCCGCCGTCGTCGTCGTCGTCGTTGTCGTAATTACCGTCGTTGTCGCTGTGAGCGTCGTTGTAGCGGCTGCAGCCACAGTCGGCGGCGAGACGGCCGCGGACGCTCGATGATGATGATGATGAACTCCGTCCGAGCTCGCCTGAAGTAACTGGGCGACCAGAGAACGCACGAATTGCGCAGGTGACAGCGAAGCCTCGCTCCTAGCCTGGCAAAAGTGTCGGGCCAGCAGGCGACGATTCAGGGACCGCTGATGCCGCGCGGAGGCGCCATTCGACGGCCACGCGAGCTCGGCGCAAAGAGCGGTCTTCCCGCTTCCTGGACCACCCACGATCAGAGCACCGCACGTCTTCGATTGCGGCCGCTGCTCCAAGCAATGCGACAGCTTCGTGAAGGCCCATTCTCGGCAGAAGAAACGCTTCTTCTCGATCACCGGCGCCGCCATTTCGGACGTCCCGGCACCTCCTTTTCTAGGTTAGTTACGTTTCCCTCCCTTCGATCCTCACAGGCGATCTCGCGTGATCAAGCTTATCGGGGTTCCCTAGCGTAAATCGATTGGCGTAAGTAGATCTTTGGCATGGGTTTCACTATATCGGTTTCAATCCGTGTACGTTTCAGGTCGACCGGACGTATCCGATCAGATATCTGAGCGGATAAGCTGTTCTCTCTCCTCTGTCCCCGTTTCTCTCTCCGAAGGACCGCGACTAAATGCAGATCTAGTGTAAATGGCGAGGTGGGCGGCGGCCTCAGATCGGCTTAAGTGCAGCGACAAGATTGACCCGGCTGTGTTGCTCTGTCAATGGAACATCGGCAGGAGCCCCAGGGGGCTCTGAGGCTTCCTCTGACTCCATTCAGCCCGTCTCATCGCCTTGTAACCGCCGAACAATGAGCTTCGCGTCCTTGCATGCTATCTGGAACAAAAGGAAACTCTTTCTGTCCAGCTCGTTGAACGCAGAACGTAAGACTAGCGTAAAATATCATTCTTGCCGCGGGCTCTACTAGGCGCGACGAAATCGCCTCCGAATAGAGCGGAGGAGCTAAATTTGTACGACGATAAAGCACGCGAGGTCGAATTTATCCGGACGCAAATTGCGCAGCTGCAGTAAAACATCGCTTTTACAGCGCGATCGACACGGGCGAGGGTAAACTCGGTGAACTTTCGTACTTAATAAATACGCGGCCTCGCGTTTTACGCGAGCAATTTGGATTTATCGCGCGCGACGTAACCTCCCGGAGAGCTTTAAAAGATCTCCCTCCCCCCTCCCGCCTTCGTCGATCTCTCGTCGCAATTAGCCGGTCCAACTAACCGTCTAATTGATCTCGCTCTACGTTCATCTTTAGAACGGGAGTCTCTTCTGGTAGAAAATCGCTAGACGCGGCCGTCCTACCGAGACTTTAATCGTTTCTTACCATCCCAAGTTCGCGACTCCGCCCGAAGGTGAAACGATATTAACTCAAGACGGTCCTCCGTTTAGCGGGATAGATTAGCGCGCTGTCCATTAACGCGATAATTAATTACACTAGCACGGAAGGGTTCGATGACCTAGGCCGCCGCGTTACGGCGGATGCGTTTTATCGTCGCGTCGACGGAAAACTGGCCGCAAGATACAACGCGATCTTTACGAGGTTTTTTTTATTTTTTTTTTATTTTTATTGACGGAAAAGAGTTCGGCGAAATTTTTTATTTCAAGCGACGTTGAGCAAAATTCTGATAAAACGTCGACGGTCCAGTCGCTCTCGCTGCCACTCATTTGCGTTATCAGATGCGCGTTCTGCAAGAAAGCGCACTCTTCTCTCTCTCTCTCTTTCTTTTTTCTCTCGCTTCAATAAATTATAAGTACGTTCTCGCGGCGTATCGTAAATCGATTCGATTACACGCCCGGTACCGTTAGCGTATAATTGCGTTACGCGCGACGAAATTGCCACACGACCATTCCTGACTGTCGCTATCGCCGATCCTCCCTTTCTCTCTTTGTCCTTCCTCACTCTCTCGTTTGCAATGTGGGAAAAATGTGTTGCGCGAGAAAACGCGAAAACGGTTTTCGCCGAAAGCCACAAATCCGACTGTCACGTCGGCCGATACACGTACATGTACGTGAGCGCGTGGATGTAACGAAAGGATCGCTCGGCACGTCGACCCCACGGGCGCGGGGACGATGGACCACAAATCTAACTCGTGCCCGGAACTGGCGGCGATAAACTTGCCGTTTATCCGCCCCGGCCGAGAGGCAATCGGGCCGGCCCCCGATATTTCCCTTTATTTTCTTAATTGGACAACTGCTTAGTTACGGTCTTCCCGTAGCCGCGGCTCAAATTAAAATTCCGCTAAAGGCAGAATCTACTTGGAATTAATGGTGATAAACGGCCCTCTCTCGTTTTGCTCGACGGAAACTTCGTTCCGAGTCTAAGTTTCGCGAGTTTGACAAAAGAACTTAATTCTTTTTATTTTTTTGTTTAAAAAAAAAAAAAAAAAAAATTGCTCACACAAATATCGCTCGCTATATAATATCTTGTACCCGCTTCGAGGTGATTTCTGTTGGTGCGCCTTGATTTATTTCTCCGACGACGAAACGTAGTCTCGCGAAGTTGATAACTGTGTCGCGAGTCCATTCATTCAATGACGGCGTTCACCACCGCGGCGACTTGTAAGCAGTTGGAAGACTTGAAAACCCGCGGTAAGGTAAATGCACGCTCGCGTACACACACGTGTACGCGAACTGACGTTTCGTAAACGGCTCAGTAAATGCCAGAAGGCTCGACCTATATTCCGACAATGGCCGCCGACCCGTTTATTATTAGATGCGGAGGCACACAACGCCATAAAGATGACACCGTCAACGTGTGCGTGGCGCATCTCATTGTCGCCCCGGTGCAGCCAGAACCACTGTTAACAACCCCCTCGGTTGCCGGCCTCTTTTCCCCTCGTTTCCCTCTATCCAGTGATCATTATGACCGAATGATACGCGAATCGTGGACGAGAAACAAGAACCTGTTTCACACGATCAGAGAGAAAGAAAGAGAGAGAGAGAGAAAGCTTCACCACACTCGGTCAATTAAACTTCTCGAGGCGGAAGCACGTATCGAAATTGAAACCGTTCGTTTTCCACTGGGCGGTGTAACAGAAACAATTAAGAATATTTTTCAACCGTAACACTAGTGGCAAATTACGAAACGCAAGCTGGAAAATATATAAAGAAATTCACACCTTCAATTCTTGCGATCACGATATGGTTCAAACAATCACATGTAGTGACCGTGTCTATTAAAAAAAAAAATTATAAACTTGATTTGCGGCGATAAAACATGGAGAGAAATAGATATATTGATGATCAAGTAAAATGAAGCGTTGCTCATTATTATTATCATTATTTTTTTTAAATAAAAATGCCTATTATATTTTTTCGTTTAATTAAAAAAAAAAAAAAAATTGAAACGGCAACAAAACGATTTTAATAATTTTATTCGATCCCGCCTTCCCGCGTGTGCGCCAGACAGAAGGGGTTGAAAACGTCACGGTTGCACGCGGACGAAGAAGGGGGATTCTCGGGTGCCCGATGTTTCCTTTCTCACGTTATGCTTTTTCCCTATCTTTCTTGCACCTTTAACCGATCGATTTCCGTTCCCTTGTCCCCCACCTGGCGAACTCTCCGAGTGCCGACCTCGGTGAACGCGAAATTTATCCCCGGCAGAGACCACGGAGACTGGATTCAATCAACGAATATGCTCGCTGGGTCCATTTACATGCAAAAAAGAAAGACGCCGTTATCGATAAACGGCAAGCACGATTCATTTTACGGGAAACATAGACGCAAACAGGAGTCCGGAGATGCGACGCTTATTTTATTTTTTTTTTTCCCGTCTCGCGGGATCATGCGGGCAATAAATGGTATATAGAATCGTCCCGCTGAGTTCGTTTTCTCGCAATTTTCCCATGGCAATCGAGATTTCTTTTTCTTCCGTTTAAAGATAAAACATGTCCTCGCAAATTTGTTTTTTATCTCCCCTTGTTAACATTTACATGACACGCAAGTTTAGACTTTTCTTTTTTTTTTTTTTCTTTTGTTCATAGTATGAAAGATGTATGTACATTCCCGATCGATCGTTGTATTTCCCTTTTGGAAAAAGGAATTCGCGGGTGTCTCGGTGAAAGTTACGACGGCTTACGTCGCAAAAATAGTGGTGCAATTTCGGTCGAGCGGCTAGACAGCGAGCGGCTGCGAGACGCGTCCTCTCTCCCCTATCGTTTCTCATCCGCGCGATGGCAGCAGAAACGGAGATAAAGGCGTGCGATTTTCTCAAGGCGAAATGATCTCGTCGTTTGTCTGAATGTACAAGGAGGGTGACCGAAGAAAGCCTAGGCTTCTATTACACAAAAGTTCGTCTAGACTTCGGATCGCGCCGGGCGAAGGAGCAGCAGGCCATGGAATTACGTGGGGGTGGGACGTAATCAAAGAAAGCTCGCGCGCTAAGCTGGATTTGGAGCTAATCCGAAAGAGACCGTGGCCGGAACAACCAGCGGGCTCGGTCAAGCGGTACTCGTTGAATAATTATCTGGCGTACTTAAAAGCTCAGCGTTGAAAAAAGAAAAAAAAAGAAAAAAAAAACTTTGGAGTAATAATTTAAAATAAAATAAAATCTCTGAGCACTCTCCGATTACTCCGGAATCCTTTTCCTAACAAATTGATTCGATTCGGTTCGTCATCTTCCTCGCGGTTTCCAATTAATCTCGAAACACCTCGTCGATTTTAATCCAAAGTTAGTTTTATTTAAATATGTTTAAATGTGTTAATCGTGTTAAAAATTGACTGGAAATCGGAATGCGTCATTTCTTTCGTCGTGCGCGGATTAATTAAAGTGAGAATGATCTTTAATATGGGATAATAAAACTAAAGGCTATTTTATAATTAGTAATTATTCAACTTTCACGCGGAGGCTTTAAAATTCACGAGGGTCGGCATAAACAAACAACGCTCGAGGCGTCTCTCATTCATCCCTCTCTTTTAATTCGGTCACACAGCGTTACTCCGTTGCACTCGTTGCACGCGAATGCATTATGCATCGGGTTGCACGCGTGCTGGCCTGGTACCTACGCAGCCATGCATGCCAGAAGTCTCGTTTAAAGACACAGGAAGAACTTCTTCCTGCGTGAAAAGATAGAGAGAGACAACCCCGCCGTCTACGGTCTTGTGTTTCGAGTCGTAAAATGGGCGAGCCGTCTCCTTTGTAAGAGCGGATTTCATATCGCGCGACGAGAAGAATCCCGCGGATGAAAGTTAAAAAAAATGTTGTCGCGCACGAAGATTAATACAGCGCATTTATTTCGCGCCCCCGCGCGCGCGCGCAGCTGAGTTTGCAATTTTAACTTTTAAATAAATATCCTTCCGCGACGCCTACGGTGCGGCAGAAACTTAGGGGGAAAACCTCTTTCCCGAAAAGTGCTTCGAATATTGCGCGGTGGCCCCTCCGAGCGTATATTTAAATCGTTATATTTACGCTTCGGGAACTTTTAAAGGTAAAATATGTCTCCGCTTCAAATTTCGATAAAAAGTATTTCCCGTAGCCTCGAGATTTCTTCTCCAGCGACGAGGATTAACGCGTTCTCGACTTTAATGTGCGCGTGGGTTTGACAAAGTGCGGATCTCCCGTTGCGTCATCGAGCGAAGCGGCGCTCCTCCTCTCGAGGACGTAATCCGAAATCGAGTTCGGGCAAGTGGGTCGCCGATATCTCTCTCATTCTCTGTCTCTCTTTCTCTCTCTCTCTCCACCCGCCGGGGGCGGATTAACTTTCCGCCGGCGTAAAGTCCATGGCCCGTGCTTGCCCGCGAAATAGAGCTGACCGTCATTTAATCTGTTCACGTCAGAGGACGTGCCCGCTGGACCGATTCCGCTGCAATTGCATTCCAATTAGCGCGAAGACGCAGACGCCGGCTTCAGAGGGAATCGCTGCAAGCGCCCGCGTCTTAACCGCGTCAGCATCTCGAGTTCCGGAGAACGTCGAAATCTCAGCGTACGTGAAACGTGCGCGAGGCCACTTCTAAACGGAAACTCTAGTGTTTGCGACGGTGTGCCCTTCATTGAGGATTCCCGTGGCTCGCTGTCTCGCTATTATCTGTCGCCACCTCGTGCGAACGCGAACGCTCCTTATTTAGCGCGAATTTTATGCTTAACGACAGGTCGCCTTTACATTCGAGCGTGTAAGTAGCGGAATGAAATCGTCAAAGCGGTAAAATCGCGTATTACCGCGGTACGGATTACGACCCAATATGAGGGATTCCTCTATATTGAAGATATTAAATATTTACCGCGATTATTAAAGCCCGCTGTGCACAGCGACGTCGAATCTCCGCGCTATAATTTCTTTTTAATTGCACAATTATCGTATAATTATCTTCAGTAATGGCCTCGTAACGTACAGAATTATTGCGTAATTATTACAGTAGTAGGCTTATTTCCAGAAAATAAATCTCGCAACGTAACATGTAAAAAGGTTCGATCTGGACTGCAATACCGTCAACCCTTTCTCTTTCTTTTCCTTTTGTAATCACAGATACGTGTAATTATTATAATAAAATTAAACATACAAAGATCGTACAAGTTCTAATTAATTCCCATAACCTGAAGTACCGTTCTGCGCTTCTCGCGCTAGCATATTCAGACGGGAATAACTTTTAAACAAGCCCGCGATATAATACGCGGACGACATATAATTTCCATTTTAACTCTCGTGTCGCGGACCTCTCGCGAGCAAGCTTCCGCGAGACATGTACATCTGTATAATATGCATATACAACAACGCGAATGACCGCAGAAAGAAGATTTGAGAGATGCGTGCCGCCTTCCTGCGCTATTGTGTCATTTCCCAGTTTCCGTTCCGATTGCGATCCACGCTCCGTACGCGCGTCGTCTAATCACGGCAATTAATTTCAACCGCTTTTGTATGCGTGCGCGCCGACATGCGCGGTGCGTGCATAAATTTCGCAATGCCCAACACCCGTGCGTGTGTCCCCGAGAGCGAGCGGCGCTTAAACCGGTTTCCGGTGGCGTTCAACGATCGCTTTCGCGTCGCAGGCCGCGGAGTTCGGTGGCGCGGATAAGCTGGACGAAATTAACAGGTCGCTTATCGCCTCCTTTCTCTCTCGCGTGCCTTCCCCTTCGCGAATTCGCTCGCACGTGCCAGGATTGCCGAAAATGTTACGCTAGAGTATATACGTACGGATATACATTACATCTGATAGCGGCGGCTATCGGCGACCTCGCGTTTGTCGCCGATCAATTTCATTCTTACTTTCATCAAGTTCAAAAGTCGAATCTAATTTTGTCAAAAAATGAGCGATTTTGTTATTGTCAAAAAAAAAAGTTAGAAACAGATTTATATTTATCGTTACGCAACATGTTAGTCAATCATTTTAACTTGTAACTGTACAAACGATTGTAAATGCTACCCGTCAAGTTCTACCGTTTTTCGATCCGAGCGAGCAATTCATTTTTTTTTCGACTCGAGCTCAAGCCCCGACACACCTTTCGACCGCACGCAAATCTGCGGCACGTAACAATTCAGAACAATACCGAGCTCGCCCCGCGCGGTGTCGCAAATGCAATTCGGTATCGCGCGCATGATGCATTTAATTGACCGCGATAAACTCGTGCGCTTTTCATCGTTCGCGCGTTTATCACTAAAATTAAAAGTTTCTCCGCCCGCGCTCTACGTCGGTCTTTGATCGAAAATCACCGAGTTGAAGGTATAACGTTTTATTGCGTATTGATAAGAGGTGTTCGCGTAAAGCCTACTATTCGCATGCGAAACTTTGGAATAACGTTACGACGCTAATAAGTAACGACGCTACAGAGAGGCCAAAATTACTTCGTTGGACGTTGGCGAGGGTCGGTCTTAATGAATCCGCCGACCGGTGAAAAAGCGCGAATCGCATTAGACGGAAACGCGCGGTATTTACATTGCACAAAGCGTTCTCTTGAATTTCGCGCAACGGCGTTCCTCCCGTGACGTCTAATTGGAACTGCGTGCGAGGCCCTACTTTAATTAGGACGAGAGCGTTTTTAATCTGCTAAAACGCTCCGATTTGTTAAACGGTCCTTTCCACTTGCGTTCACGTACCGCGCGCCGACGGAAATTCGAAACGGCAACAAAAAAAAAAAAAAAAAAAAATGCGTTACGCAAAAATTTTCTTAGACAATACGCTGGAAAATGCGAGCGGACGGTGACTTCTGTATGAATATTCAAGCTCTTTATTTGTCGGTCCGATTAAACAAAAGAGCGCGAGGTGTCACTATAATGCTCTTTCCCTCTCCTCCCCCTTTCGCCCTTCGTTGAAGGCTTTTAACCTAATTAGCATAATGTCAGGGAGAACGAAGTGAGCCGATAGTACACGCAATAGCGTCCATCTACCACGGTGGAGAAGATTAAAAGCGCAACGGCCGGAGCGATTCCACCAGCCGCCCATACGCTGGAAAAGTTTTCTCTGTCGCAAGAAAGAGCGCGAATGAAATTATTGGAGAAGTTTCGCGAGTACAGTCAGCTCTATTATTCTCGTGCGAATCTCACGTTCAAATGGGAAAGATATCTTTTAAGCGTCACTCGGCAAAGGTATCGGGGGCAAGCTCCCTTTTCCTCCTCCCGATTATATTTTGAGACATCCGGATGTGCGATACGCGCGTCGCTATCTTCGCGACGCCCTCGAACAAGTGCGGGCGCGAGTTTACTCGAAGCGTTTCGCCGACTCTCTTCAAGATCCGCCGCTCGTCGCGCGAGCACTTGGAACGGACGTGCCGGGAGCTCCGAAACGTGTCGGACACGCGGGAGAGATAACACATGCCAGCCGGAGAGCGGCGGGCTCACGGAGAGAGAGGATGCGATAAAAATAGCTCCTCGAAAAGCCGTTTCTCGATTGTGCCCGCGCCTGCTCTCGCCGACTCGAGTATTCCGCGCGAGGTGCTCCTCCCCCGGGCACGGCGGAGTTTCCGCGGAAAAGTTTTCGCGGATCGAGTTATCGCGTTTCGGCGGCCCCGCTATTTTGTTTGTCTTGTTCGATTTACCCGGGAGCCTCCTTCGCCGTAAATTCGAGTTAGGTAACTCGCACCCGGAGAGACGGCCCTAGGCGCTATGAATCATTTCGTCTTCTCCTCCCCCCCCCTCTCCCCGGCACCCTACGTGTTGCCCGCCTTAGTCTGAAATTCTAAAATTCGCGATTGTTGAGCACTCACTTCCCCTTATTTTGTTGCGAGAAGAAGGAAGGACGGAAGGACCGGAAATTTTAGCGATACCGGTCGCGTGGAACGGAAGAAGAGACGACGACGGCGAGAAAACCCCATCGTTTCCCTTCACCTCCCGTTCCGGTTTCGAGAAATTTATTTATCGTAACGTACGTGCGTTGCCCGTATGTCACGATTGTCACGAGCAAGCCCCATGTGCGGCTCTTTTTCTCGTGCGAGTTTTCGAACGCGCGCGATGTCATTTCGCGGATAACGTATCGGCCAAAGTTCGTCGAGCTCGCGCGACGTCGCGCATACCACGATAGGGAACGGCATCTATGATTCCTCGGGTGTTCCGAGCGGAAAGCTGGGGAACGAATGCCGGAAATATATGTGGAACGGGCGTGCACGCGCTATCTGCGCGGCGCGGGTTCAGGAAACGCGCCTAGGACCGGAAATGAAGGATGTAACCGGGGCGGCGAGGAGGAGCGACCAAGCGTACACATGTTCCTAATGAAATTCTAACGACGCGTGCGGTGCAGAAATTCTTGCGGATAAATTTAACTGCGGCGCGAGAAACCGGAGCGCAGCGACGTCGGATTTGAGATTTCTTTTTTTATGCGAGCGACAAAAGAAAACGAAAAAAAAATAAAAATAAATTTTTTTACGATCACGGATGATAAATCGCGTGTTTCCCGTTGTGATTTTTCACGCCGACGAAAACGACGTTTTGTGTCAGGACGTGTGTAGATAACGTATATCGAGAGAAAAGCGACATGCACGCGGTGCGAAGTCATGAAAACCGCATTTAGCGGATATAACTGCGGCCCGGGTATCGGAAATCGGGATCGGTCGTGTGTTACAATTCGTACAGATTATATATATGGATGCGATCCCGTATCGCGCCGCGCCGGGCTTCGATCCGATAAGTTTCGCAGTCGAATCTGCGCAGTCCAAGTTAAGCGGATTGCTAAGTTCGGGAAAGGATTGCCGAACCGCCGGCAACGATCGTAACTTCCGATTCTGGCGAATGCTATTCGTAATCCGTTATCGATCGGATTCCTCCCGACGTGTGTCTCTGCTCTTTTTCTCACTTCGACCGCCCGTTCTTATCTTCGCGATAACGCTCGCGGGTCGTCTACGAAATTGTTGATACAAATAAAATCTTGGACGCAACGTTTTTCGCCAATCTTCCTCAAATATTATCGTTCTCGTTATCTATTTGCCTGCAGTAATTTTAGTTTACCTATTTTACGGCGTCGCTGCGGCGAAGTAAATATATTAATATTTAAAGTATATTTTTATCTTGGAAACCTACATATTTGATAGTCTATTTTACACAACCTACATTACATCATATTTTAAAATTAAATTGCATCATATATAAATATAAGAAAGTTGACAAGAACTTGAGTTTTGTCGCCGAAGAATCGTTAAATTCACCGATTATTATTTTTCTTTTTTAGCGAACAATTTAGCGAGGCAAGGAGCCGAGAGCGCGGCCCTTAATTCCAAGCAAGAGTCATTAAAATTTCGCCTGTGATTCTGTGATTTGAGAGGTCGAGTCGCCCAGCTGCATTAACAGCCTCGAGACGCGTCAATTCGCGGCGGGGAAAACCCCCGATATCGACGACGCCCTGAGGAGACTTCCTTTCTTCGCGCTCTCCGCACGTGCCCACGATGTTTAATGCAATTTCCCTTATCGCGGCGACGGGTTTCCTTGCCGTCGCCCCGCGTCCCGTCTCTTTTCCGCAAGAAAAAGTCTTGGCCGGAGCGCGCGGAGCAATAAATTGCAGCCACTCGAATCAACTTTTGAATTACGACTCGGGGAGAGCTCGTTACGACAACCAGCGAAATCCTGTTAGCCGCATTGCAACCGTAATGAACTCGTCCGACGTGGCGCGCGAAAGGGAAGAACGCCATCCGTCGATTCCGCCATCAGGTGGCGACCGTCGAGCATTCCGCGACGCTATCGGAAGCGTTGATTTCGCTCGGACCAAACCGCGAAAAACTTTTTCATTATTAAACGCTAACCCGATTTGCCTTTCCGCGACACTGTATCTCTCTTCAACGTTACTCTCATTTGTTCCGCGAAACTTCGCTGCGCTAGCTGAAATTTTATTCCAGTTAAAAATTAATGCGATATAACGTGCGTTTCGAAATGCACATAACGAAATATCGTTCGCGGTTTATAAAGAAATATTTATGCGGCAACGGCAGCCAATTATTTTCCTACGATTATCAATCAAAAGTAATATGCAACGTTATACAATTCATATGCAATTCAGTAAAATGTCACTGGTTTAAAAATGAGTTCCCGCAGTCAGATTGTACATATATTTCACGTGCAGGCAATGTTTTTATGCAGTAGGAGTACAAAAGTGTGACGGAAACTGTAAAGAGCTCGCTAACGGTCGCTCGTTCGAGGTACCTACTAAAAAGTTTGTTACCTTTTTAGCGGTATTGTCTTTAGCAAGACGAGGGGGTGTAACGCAAGGACTAAAGAGGGTTTTCACGCAGACTATCGCGAGATAAAGCGCAGGGGGATGGGGAATGGGCATCGCCACGACGTACGACGGGATAGATGCCGATAAGAGCAATTCTGAGGGTGCGTTTCCACATAGCACGACCTAAGTGTCGACGACGAGAATTCGCGATAAAGATCGTCGGGAAAGAGAAGGCTTGGCGCGATATTATTAGCGCGTAACTCATGGAAATTATATCGCCGTGATATAATGCGTGCATCGCGTCTCGATAAGTTATCGCTAAAGTGGGATTAGCTATTACTATACAATAGAGGAAGATTGCACGCGGAATAATTCGCGGTGTTTATTTTAATATTAATCACAATACGAATTTTTTTTTACAATGCACTTCTCCGATTTGTCAGTCATTTCGCTGTCGCGCGATGTGACGACTTAATTTCAAGCGCAGGGAAAGAAAAGGTCTACCTCACTGCTTCTGTTGTAGTAGTGCACGTTCCGCAGGGACGATATCACGGCTCGATAAGGGATTCGGAGACCAAACGCCGGAGATCGCATCTGCGAATAATGCAAGCTCTTCCGAAATAACGCCGTCATGATTTACCACGGCGCACAGGGTATGATCAACAATTCCAATTCTCGACCTTACTCGC
The DNA here is from genome assembly GCF_019399895.1 of Cardiocondyla obscurior. NCBI lineage: Eukaryota > Metazoa > Arthropoda > Insecta > Hymenoptera > Formicidae > Cardiocondyla > Cardiocondyla obscurior. Next base: position 5,557,848 of record NC_091871.1, on the reverse strand, counting down.
GATCTTTATCACGCGCGATAAATTTATCGATGATCCGCGCACATATTCCTACGATAGATCCCGTGTCTTTTGAGACATGTCACTTTCCTCGCTGACGAGTAATTGAGTTAGAGCTGGTTACAAAAAGGGCAACTTCGTATATATAAAATTATTTAATTAAAAAAGAAAAATTAATAGTTTTGTCAACTTTTTCTTTAATTACTTTATAACTCGAGTAAAAAAAAAAAAAAAAAACAACAAACTTTCTTTTATATTATTCATGCCTAATTGCTGTTTTAATTATAAAACGACGTATCCGCTATCGGCCGTGTCGTGCCGTGGCATTTCTCTGCGACCTATATTTAATTCTTTATCGAATATATGGTGCAAATATTCGCCCGTAATGCACAATGTATGCGACGCGGCGATCCGCTGAGAGCCGTACTAGTTCCGCGCCACATTAAATTACATTTATTATTCTCGCAAACACACCGCCGTAATACATTTCGTCGACAGCAACGCTAATCTACACTCTCACAATGAATGTACGCAGACAGCACGCCTCATCAATCACACTTGCGAGGAAAGTCCTCCGACCTCCGAGAGGAACTGATTTTCATTAAATTGATATACCGATTCCCCGTATCTCTAGCAGCCACTATTTCCTGGCCATATTGTTTGCATATGCCCGTTGCAAGTTAAAGGAATCATATTTAGACTATCAAGAGGCACGGTAGTGCCTCACGCCAAGTATTACTATTACTAAAACCCACATAATTATCATCGTGAAATTTCCGTGAGAAAAATATAATATATTACATTTTTAATATATTTAAAATTCTTTAACATTTTTCCAAAATCTCGGGATATATTTATTTATTTTTAATAATTCGATTTTAATCATTTATTTATTCGTAGTTACGGTCGATCGACGTATTTATAGCCGCAAAACAAAAAGCCTAGAGAAGAATGAAGAGAAATAGAGCAAAAGAAGAGAAGACAGAAATGAGGGAAAGGTGAACGATATCGAGAGGCGGAGTTCGCGTCGCGGAAATACTATAAACGGGGTTGTACCGTGGAACGGACTTGAATTACCATTGTCCGTGAGCAACGCTAGGTCTTAAAGTCCAGTCTGGTTTCTTGGGATAAAGCCTCCCACGACGAGCGCTACCAACAAGGGAATGCACACTTACACGCGCGTCGCCGGCTCAGTCTCGTCCACCGAGAAGCCTTAATTAACGCGAGCTTTTGGCGACGTCTCGTCGTCAAAGTGCATCTCGTTCCTAAACGCGAGGCTCTCTCTCTCTCCCGCGACACGGTAATCCTCTAATGTTTTCACGATTAACCGCGTCAACCCCCTACGTAGGAATCACGCGGGAAATAATAGAGATACACAGATAAGACGGCGGTCATCAACGGTGAAGATTCGAGGGGCTGATCTCGCGATAAAAGGGAAACCGAATTTGAACCTATGTAGTTTCGTCGGTGGCGGTATCATCCAATCTTTCGGAGCGTCGGAGATGATTTTAAGTATGCGCGTGTCCCTTTAACCATCCCCATTTCGTACAATCGACCCTTAACTCGATTGTAACTTCGTATCCGGAACGCCGGCGTTTCTTCCGTTCGGAATATCGCGCGTCACACCCTCGTAGATCCTGATTGAAGAAGCGATCTCGTGGCGCAAGAACCGAGGGGGCGCGTTATGTGCTCTGCATTATGGAGGTCGTCCAGCCAACCGAGAATGTCAGAGTGTTACATAAAGGCCGTTACCGGGCACATGGACGACGAGAGTCCGCTGAGGCAACTCTCTGATCCTCCTCCCTTGTCGCGCGCCACGTTCGGAAAGGTCAAACGTGAGGGAGAAACGCGCGTTCCTGGCATTCGACGGTGCATTATCAGCGAACGACGGTTGGCAACGATCCCCGCCGAGCGCCAAAAAAAAACGCGAGAGTCGGAGGCTAACGCCTCTGGACTTTTCAGCAACCGTAAAATCTCCGCGAGTTCCTCGAGGGCGACGAAAGGGCGTAGTCGAGAGATTGGACAAAAAAAAGTTCAGCCCGCGATATTGAAAACTTCTCTTATAAATCAACGTTAAACTTGTGTAAAAATTTTACAAAGGCAAACGAGTTGTCGTACATCTAACCGAAATAAAGACTCGAGTGTTTTATTGTACCGATTCCTTTGGGATCGACCGACAGCTGAAAACAGTCCCTCCGAGTCTCCCTTTCCCTTTCGATAACTACATAGGTACACATAAAAATAGCTAGTAACCTCTTCAGGTGAAGGGCTCCTGCGGGAGCTACGTTAGAAGCACGTGACGTGAATTTTGGATACGATTCCGGCCGCGTACCTTCGCCGTCCCCCCTCGCTCGACGTCGGGCGCCGCCAATATTCGACGTTTCGAATCCACCTCTCGTCCTTTTTGCCCGACCACGATCGCCGTTGTCTCTTAAAATCTATATCGACGACGCCTGCGAATCCAATGCTGGCGACAAACGCGCACAACGACAATAAAGTATAATTCGATTTCCCACCCTCGTTTTGAGAGGCACCGAGCCAAGAAACGTCTGATTTATGCGATTTCTCGCCAACTTACAATATCACGATAACGCACACCTTTTCTGAATGAAAATTTTTCATCTTCTCGACAATGATAAAAAGATTTCTCGCGAACCGAGCCACGCGGGCGTAATCGCGACCATTTTAATGGCTTCGTAAGACGCTTTCGCATCGTTACTTTTTATCACGATGGGAGAAGCTTAATATGACAGTGCCGCGAATTTCCCGCGAGAAGCCGAAACTCTTTTACACGCCCGGCATCGACGACCGGTGCGACAAACTTTTCCACGTTGGTGCAGCGTCGCATAAAACAAAAGGACCGACAGAAAGGGAGAAAGCAAGAGAAAGAAGGGAGAGAAAAAAAAAAGGGAATATTTCCTACACACCGTCGGGACTCGTTTTGGATAAGTTTCGTACTAGTTGGAGACGCGTCTCTCGAAGGATTTCAAAAATTACTTACCAACAACAAGTCCGCCGAGGTAGACTAATTTCCCAGGAAGTTCGTGACCTGAAAAAAGAACGAGCTGGTTGATACATTGCGATTCTTCACTTCACTTTGTAAAATTAAGGCTCGAACCGCACGTTAAAGTATGCAGAGCAACGCGCATAGAGGAGCGCATCTCCCCCGAAACAGTTCACTTTTAATATACGTTCTAGCACGTAAAGAAACGTAACTTTCCTCGGCAGGATTTGTAAGTAACGTTTTCGGCGTGCTTTGATATTTATTATCGCGGGCATCGTCCGTAAACGAAGAAAAAGATATACGGTTGGGCTTATCAATCCCTGTGACCGGTGGGGAACGTGGAGAATTTCAATTATGCAGCGCGGAGATTATCTTCTCCGAGGCAATCACGTTTGCTTGTTAACTAAATTACTTACGTGTCATTGGGTACGCGAAAGACACCACGGCGATCGATGGCGTCGACTTTTGGACCCGCGACACCCGGTTATGAGTCGCTCCGCACGATTAGTTCGTAACAATTTCAGACAGCGCGAGAAGTTATATCCGTTGTACACTGAAAGGCAGATATAGAATTTGCTTCGGCGACGGTGGTAGCGTACGTGACCTTAGCGTGGAGTGCGTTAAGTCACACACGAAGCGCGCGCGTAGATGTGTCGCAGAGCGCTGGTCGTCGAGAACCGAGGGGAAACGCGCTTTACTACCCCCTTCGTACTGGGTGGCTGAAAAGGGGAGTGTCACGTACGTCAGCCGCCGTCGCCGCTTACCGCAGCAAACGCCATATCTGTCTTTCCGTGTACACGACTACACGACGGCAGTTACAAAGCCAGATACAGTAATGAGCGGTTTCTCGCACGGCGTGGCAACGTGCGGGACCGGGGGGAGGAAGTAAAGATTAATTCTGCGTCGGGGGCACAAATCCGCGCGCGGTATAAATCTCCGTGCCCCGGGAGCCCAGCCCCGGGCGTCTCTTAAGGCGAGAGTATTGCCGCGTCTGCCTGATTCACCTCGGTTTACCTCCATATTACACCCGACGTCGTAGCACTTCATCGTCATCGCTTTTGTTCGGTTATCTTCTGTACGAGACAGGCCGGAGACAAATCGGATACGCTTCGCCGTTTCCCTCGTGTTTATGTATTACCGTAATTTCGGAAACAAAGGAATGGATGTACGCGGAGATCAAAGATTATGAGAGAAATTATAAAAGACCGCTCATAATTTCAGAATTGCTCAGGACATTTCTAATATATGAACCTTAATTTAAACTTTAATTTATTTTGCATCTTTAATTAATTTTTTTTTTTTTTAGAGTTTTAAATTTTAATATAAAATTAAATTATTACTAAATTACTTTTAAAAAATTATATCACTTGGGTAACAATTAGAGTGATAATTTTCCTATATTTATCTTCCCGCAAAATATTGTGATCATTTTTATCTATTTAAAAGTAAAAGCTCAATATTTTCACGTCAGTTCCGCAAACGTTACCTCGCGTACGTCATTAAATTCTAAAATTACAAGCCAACCGAAGTATTTAAATTCACAAACGACCGACATTTGTTTCCAGTCTGTTTCGCTCGTCAAGATAACGTAAGCTGCGCGAGCGTGGGCAAAAAAAAAAAGAAAAAAAAAACCTCGAAACAAAGTTGAATTGATGCAGCAGGCACGGAGATGCCTATTTAGTAACTTCGGTAAGTTATAAAGCAAGTTCCTCGTTTAAGACCACAGTAAACTGAATCGCAACCTGACTGAATGAACACAGCCGGCGAAATGCACCCGCCCGCTTTAGACCACGACACATTATATAGCGGTCAAGATCGATAGGCGCAATTAGACGGTAACTGTCTTAGGACAAGAGTAAATAAGAAGTAAGAAAGCTGCAGCTTTCTACAATATCGCTAACGTGCTACGAAGTCCGGATACGTAGCGATAAAAAAATATGCAATATAAAATACCCGATGTCGAATAAATCACGTTCGCAGCATCCACCGACATCGAGAAGCCGTGCTCGCGAGACGGGCAGTATTTGCTTCCATTGAACGAGTGAACGCGTAACGCTGGCGAGGAAAAAGTTAAGCTGGCGACCGACCGACTTTCTTCAATTCATCACGGTGATAATTGTTCCCACAACGAGTGACGCGATTACTTATACGAGTCTAAAGCGAGTCGTGGTATTTCTACGGATTTCTACGAGCCATTTCGTCGATTCATCCGAATAGAATTTGGACGTAGCGTTATAGTTTCAATTAAAATAGGAAATCAAACGTATTTGCCCAAAGTCTTAATTGAAAGTGAAGAATCCGAAACACTTCTTAACAACCACGATACACCGACGAAATATATATGTATAACGACGGGCCAAGTTACGGAATTCGTCCTTATTTCCCTCCGTTTTGTAAATGGTTACGTATGTATGGTACCTCGGGGACTTTTCGAATTTCTCTGCGCGAACGGTTCGCATAAAAGGCGCCGTTATCAAAACGTCTAGACAGAAAATTCCTTCGAGGGAAGAGAGAAGCGTTCGATACGCACTGCCGCTATTATCTGTCGGATATTACGGTGCGAACGCGAGAACAGATGGAGTAAACGTAAAATTAGAGAAAAAAGAAAAAAAAAATTCTCCCCGAAACGAGATTATCGTGCCGTTAAAAACCAACCGTGGATTATTAATAGTCGACAAAAAAGGATAGTTTGAGGCGCCCTTCGGCCCGCGTTTATGATTTAATTAATCGCGCGTAGAGGCGACGTTGATCGAACGTTGTTTTCGCCGTGGACGCAACAGAGCTCTACTGCCGTGTCTCGCGATTACATGACAGCAGAATTTTGCATACTAATGCATATTCATTCAGTATTTAGCGCCGGCGACGAGTCCGCGGCATTAAATAAAAATGTGATTTGCCGCTCTGTAATTTTGAGGCTGTTTCACCGCGGGTGTGATTCAATTAGCGGGAATGCAAATTGCGTAATGCGCCCGTTTATTTTCGCATGGCCGTCCCGATGTAAATAACAGTTAGTATCAAGTATTAAAAGTGTATTTGCGATACGGCTGGCCTAAGAAATTTATAGCGGGGCTAATTAAAATGGATTTGCCGAATTTTTCTGCGTAACGCGAGAAAGTGGAACCACTCTTAAGTTTTACACGATACAATTAATTTGCAGTATGTAACACGCGCTTTTAGCACCGCGCTGATTAAACATCGATCCAAGAGGTAAAAGCGATATATTATGTTCCTATTCAATGTAATATCGCCGCGTCGTGTAAAACCAGCGCGCTTTTATTTAATAAACCGACGTTCATCGAGTATCTCGGTGTCGTCCGTCATTAAAACACGGGAAGGCTGTAATTACGCGAAAAGCGAATGGAATCTGGCAACGGCTACGGTCCATAGTGTTTTTGGACGTCAACGATAACACGCGACGGTCGCATTCAAGTGCGATCGAATTCCAGGCGTTCTCGCGACCAGCCTGGCGTTACCCTGGCAACCGGATTTTTCTCCAACGTCAATGGAATTACGCTGTTAATTGCAGTCAGGCACGAGATCTGTATAAAGTGCGAAAACGAAGTGGCAATTACGTTCTATCGACGAGCGGAACGTATTTGTCAGTCTAGTGTCGTCATCGATCAACACGGGAGTGATAACTATATTTCCCGTTTTCAGAATTTCAATATATGTCGACGAAGGTGCGAATCTTTTTCCGGGACAGTCTTCTGGTTTCGACAAAATACGAAAAAAAAAAAATAAAAAATAAAAACTTTGGCGATTAAAAGCGAGAAAATAAAGTCCCCTCCCGGCTAGTCTTTTCTTTCTCATCTATTCCTCTCCTCACCCCTTTACTTTCCTCTTTGTAACTCTCTTCGTGATACTGACTTTGATTTTCTACAGCACAAAGAGTAAACCGTTGAAAAATGTTAGTATAAAAGAGATGCCGGCAGAAATTAGCTTGCACTATGTAACACGGTGACGCATAAAGAGTTGCGAAGCTAAAATAGGAAAAAAAAACTGTTTTCTTTTTTTTTCCAAAAATTTAATTCAGGCACGGATAAAGTAGTTAAACTGGAATTAAATAAAAAATTAATTAAGCACGGCTGTATTTAAGGAATAATGCAAACTGTATTGCCAGCTAAAAAACTAAATGTTTCCCTTCATTTTATTAAGAGTAAAGCGTTTCGATTTAAATTTTTATTTATCGCAACAGGCACGTACAGCGAAATGCTGATAAGGATTTATACAGCGTCTTCGTAATCTAAACAATAAGTTTAAATTTAAAGTGAAATTTAGCTCGTGTACGGACTTAATGCCCCGAGCATTTCTTGTGGATCTATTCAGATATCCCACCCATCGATTCACTCTCGGGAGATGTTCGTCGTCGACGGCGGCGAGCTTAGTTGATTGAAAGCTAGATTAAAGTTTTTCGTGGATTCCATTTTCCTGGATATGAAACGGCTAAAAGTTCATTTCACCTCGCATACCGCCGGCGCCGGCTCTGGATTAAACATTCAGGGTTATCGAATTCTATCGGAAAAATGTGTACATTTGCATTCGTGATGAGAATACAGATTCGCGGAGCACGCGTCCCGTCTCTTTCTCTTTCTCTCGCGTGCTCGTGAGCGTATCATCGCGTAACTTTCGAAATAAGTTTATTTAAATGCACAAATGCACGCATGTTCGCGACAGTCGGCAAATAAAGGGGAACCCGGCGAGCGAGTTCCTCGCCATTTATTTAGTCCAATACCCGTCACAGCGCTATCGTTTACGGTTTACGGTAACGTTATTTCTGACGGAAAAAAAAAAAAAAAATATATATATATATAAAATGCATAAAAGCGTCGCCTTTGATGCGCACCGGCACGATTTTACTTCCACTTAGTGAAACAAAATTCAGAATTAATCTTTTTAAGACAGAAGCACGGGGCTGCGAATAAAATAACGCGTCTCCGAAAGCTTCGCTTGTGAAAATGCTTTCACGTTCGATACTTTGTAGCACGTTAATTTTTCCGATACTCGTCGGAGGCAAATCGGTTTCAAATAACGAGTAATGAATAGTGCTAACCATCCGTTCTCCGCAAATTCCATATATGCAATAAAGACGAGGACGCTCGTAATACCGAGATACGACACCACGATCGGGCTTGTTGCGAACACATGGTGCTAGAAGCGAGGACGCATACGGGGTCGTCGGCTCTCTAATGACGCACGTCGCACGTGAAAAGCGTGTACACATTTCCACGATATGACCGTGCGTATGTGTGGGTGCGTACATGCGTGCCGGGGCTGTCGGTCGTTGAGGACATCGGAGAGCCCGAGACATCCGGTACAATACCCTCTCGTCGCCGGTTCATAATGGGCCGCTAGTTCCTCGTATTGTTCGAAGGCTACATTATATACGCGTCTAAATTACCGCGACGCGAGATCCACGTTTTTTAGACGCGAGAGTTTCGCGGGCGAGATGTTGCCCCCCTTTTAAAGAGAACGAAAACGACCGCGAACTGCATCACGCGTAGCATTTCATTTTCCGCCGGGACCTCGCCTACGTTTTGCGACTCTCCTTTACGACGACCCGCGTGATTCTCTTATGAATAAAAATAAGATAAATTTCAACAAAGTTTCTTAAATTTATCCCATAATAACAATGATTCCTGATTCGATTTTATCGGCTGCGTGGACGTTTCGTGTCGGGTTTCAGCACCTCGCAACAGGGCCCTTTCGTAATGAATTTCATTCTACCTCGTACGTGACATTATTAGCCTCGAGTAGAAGAGGCGACGGCTCATTAAGAAAGTGTTACGGCGTTTGATCCGAGTAGATTCATCCTCTCCGCGCAGTATGAATATGCACTTGATTGCTAGATAACTGGTTGCCGCGGACCACGCAGCATCCCACGAGAAGATCCGCGCTCGGACATTGCACGAAACGTACACGTTGATAAAAACGCAGCAATTATATTTCGGTACGATAATTGTTCATCGATCCTTTTTCCGTCGGTGGGGAAAGCATTTCGTGGCGTATTTTGACGAACAAGGTGTACCCGGGGACTGAAAGAGGGATCCTTCGCAACGCCGCGGTAAGACGCGATCACCGGATTCGAGTAAATACGTGCTGTATCCTCTCAGCCGCAAAATGTCTCGTTTTACAGCCCGAGGCGAGGGAGGCAACACCCCAATTTGGGAACTTAATCACCCCGGCGCGCAGATAAGACGCGCCATTCTTCGCCTACTCGCTCGTTGCTCGCTTGACAACCGCGCGAGATTAATACAGGGGATAATTCATCTTGCTTCGAAGACGCTCCTCTCGCTAATCTACGCGCGAGGTGAGCGAGCGCGGGACTAATTTCCTCTACGTTGGTATTAGCGATCGTGCGAGGCTTACGGCGTGGATAATTAATCTCGCACTACCGCGTACGTGACCTTGTATGCACGAGGAAGAACGGAGAATTCGCGGGGAGCAAGCCGCGACGATGCGGAAACGCGAAGGCTTTCAGAAGTCCGCTCTCGTATTATCTTCTACGTTTTGTCACGCGGCCTTGCGATCGCTTTTATTAAATTTGCGTTCACCTCTCGCGACTGACGCGATCCGTTGTTTTCCCCGATTTTCGACGTCTGCACCGTAGGATTCGGACGGCTGAAACGGCTTTACGTACACGTAATGTCGCTCCCGTGACAGTCAAACGTCACAAAAATGCACGACGGAGAATCCGCGGGCTTTAAAGACCGGGAGGGGCTAACGTAATTGAATCCCGTCCTTTCCCCGGAGCTGTTTTCTTACAATTTTCGAACGGTGCAGGGAGAATTTCAACGCTAGTGCAAATCAAGCGAGCCGCGCGACGGTGAAGACACGGCCGAGCTTACTCACAGCCGCCGTGAGCGAGGAAGATGCTTCTGTAATCCACACGCGGCGCCGACCAGTTTTTCATCGGCCTCCCCTTGGAGGAATAAAACGCGGAGGCAAGGAGCCCGGCACCGTACTAAATATATCCGATATATACTCTCGACAAGAGAGCGCCGAGTCCTCTAAACCTACGACCGGCCTGTACTTGGCTCGGCTCTTAACATCTTTTCAAGTCCGCAGGGAATAAGCGGCGGCAGCTGCTAATGATCGCGTAGAGTATTAACCTCTTTCGAGTTATCGTCATTTATACGGCCATTAATAACGTCAACGCATCGTACGTCGAATCTAATTAAACCCCGAGTCGCTAAGTATCTGCAATCGAATTTAAAACATCCCCCGGTCGACTCATGGGGGTTCTTTATCAAGTCGCTAAAAAGTTTGTATTATTGATGCTTAAACGATTTCGCCGCGGGCTGATTATCTTTATACTTGCAATGTATTTGATTCCCTTCTATGCATTTATATCACATTATATGATCGATTCTAATCCCTCGCGCGCGCGCATTCGGTGAGCTAGCAACGACGCTAACTTTACACCGGGGCTTTTAATACCGACATGTTAAATGGACTTACGAAGCTTTAAAGACGCAATAAAGTGTCCCCAATCCCCGACCGGATTCTCTTTCTTGACTGCGGTTTTCTCAGAAGCCAGCTAATTCGGAGCGATCGTATCAACGTAACGTCGTTAAGTCTCGCGAGCGTCTCTATGCACTCTAGAGCATAACGCCGATGCACGTTTCACCAGGGCGGGTGCGCGCACGCGCCCACATGTTTAATTCATGACGATGCATTACTCATTCATTCATGCGATTATGCGGAAGGCACTTCTGAGAAGAATGCCGTAATAAGATTCTGCGAGAGATGTCTTCCTGCTTTGATACTGTGAGACGTCGCGGCGGCAGCGAGAGGGAAATAAATCGCGGGGGTCGAACGAAAATAAAAAAATTCTCGCATCCAAATTGGCGCTGGCAATCTTCGCCGAAGGGATTTTCTCGGGGGATAGCGCGTCCTCGTTTTCCCGCGACAACGACGCGGCATCGCAATTACATTAATGTATAAACATATATGTCACTCAGCTGCTGGCGCAAACTGGAAAAATTTGCGGCAAAAGGTGATTTACGCGAACTTGGAATGCGCGTTCGTTCAATCAAACCTGTACGTGATTCATCGATAACAGACTCCGAGCGAGACTCTTACGTGGAGGAAAAAAAAAAAAATAACCGCCCGCGTTGAGAATTACCTCTGATTAGGGGGCATCCGTTGCACATGGCTGCGTCGTCAACGGAATTATTATATCTCTCCCTTTCACCTTAGGTACGCTGGTGAGTATTGCGGCGCGCCGGCGAACGCCTCATACCGATCGCATACCGTCGCTAGAATGCAATCAAACCGCATCCGGAGCTCCGAATGCACGGTAACACGGCACGGTAGCTATTCCACCAAGGTTTTACCGGATCAAAAAGATTATTCGAGCAAAAAGAGGAAGGTTTTAGGGGAGTGGTTGCCCTTTGAAATGGCGTTACGGACGCAATTTCGAGACCCGCTTTCTGTTGCGTCACGACGACGCGAACAATCGAGGCGACGAACCGATCCGAAAATTCACGCGTCAGTTCGATCGTTGAAAATTTTCCTCGGCGAAAATAATACCCTTTTAACGTAAAGCGCAATATATTGTGTACGTATATGTATATGTATATCTCGATATATAAGTATTATCAAAAATATCATTGAAATGGGATAAACGATTATAATTGCGCGCATACTTATTGTACGTTACATGTAGAACTTGGTCAGATTCGACGGTGAGCACGAGACCCAGTGCTGTAATGCATTCGCATTCGTAATTTATTTCTGACGATGGCGTCTAAATATAAACTCATCCAATGTACTCTCACCTCGGATGATTCATCCGAGGCTCATAGTCGGGAATAAAGCATGCAAATTTGTCTCCCTTATCTAATCTGCTGCTATATATCTTGCGCACCGACGTTATATTTAGTAATAAAAGCACTCTCGCTCTTCCTGGAGTCGATAAAACTTCCTCGACGGCGACGTCACTCATGTCGTGCCGAAAGTTTTGCGACGCGCGGCCACAGAAGTTGCGACGTTAGAACATAAGAACGTTGTAGAAACGGGCCCGGAAGGATGGGAGGGAAAAAAAAGAGAAACTCAAGACATATTTCTCTGCCCCGTGGGATTTGTATAATCGACGACATAAAGGGAACTCGTTTAAAGTCGCCTCCGTCTTTTGCATAGCGGCCGTCGAGTCAGCGCGAGAAAAATCGAGCCAAACTTCGCGAAGCGTAACGAACGTTACGGAAAAAATATCACGACATAGGTCGAAATCCGAGAAACTACGTCGGGTTTTCTATGATTTCTAAGCAACATGGTAGATTTCCATTACTTCAATCGTATTTCGCATTTCTTTTCATCGTGCTTAAAAAAAAAAAAAAAAAAGAGCCCTTTTAAAAGATTGCAGACGTACCACGAGCGCTTTTTTAAAATCTTTTTATACAACCGTGAAAGCTTTAAATAATTATACATATAATGAGCGTAAAAAGTTGAATTTTTTTTAATAAAGATTACGAATAATCATATTTTTATATCAAGAGTTAAAAATAGAGGACACGAAGGTTTGACCGACTCAAGACGCCTAGAGCGAGTAATATAAGTATTCGACAATCTGGCAACGAAAAATATTTATTTGGAACGTATACTAAAATAAAAATAAGCTATTTAAAATAAATCATTATTTTCTATGACGCATCTACGTTCACGCGCGATGAATAATTTCTCGTGATAACGAGGTGTCTCGCGAATACTGCAGATCGATACGCTCTTCTTAGTTTAGTATACTTGAAGTGACGAGGGACCGGTTTGTCGACGCCGATCGATAAGGTGCGACCTGATTTAGCGAAGATTCCAACGAGAGGTGCTCTCAAAACGGCGCCAGCCGAGGTTCCAAAAACACGCGGGTAATATCGACGTTTTCTTCTTTTAGTCTCGTTCCCAATTTCCTCTTTGTTGTAATTCCGTACAAATTTCTCCGCGCCCGGATAGAAGAAAACGACGTCGGTTATTAAATTATATAACGCAATTATCTCAGCGGTTACGGTTCTATTTTCTCGCCAGGGATAAACCTGTACAAGTTGCGCACAGGTTGAAAAGCGTTTCAACCGAGTGCATCAAACAGTTGTCCGTAGATGCGGTGGAACAAGAGTCGGGCAAGCATAGACGTCAAACTAGAGTAGAGACCCGTTCGGTGCAGCTGTACCGAGCGAATTTAATGTGTGCGACTGTATGGTTGCCTAGAACAATAACTTCCGACGCAGATGCACGAGGCACCGTAGCCTGCATCCGCTCTGGTTCGCTGAGGGCCTACTACATTACCGAGTCGCCGTGGCATTGCGATCGTAGACAATTGAAAGCGACAATAGCGTTCTCCGTTCTAAATTACGCCACCTCATAGTTAATAACGCGAGGAAAAGCAGAGCGGGGCCGAAAGAGGACAAAGTTTTGAAAACCATTTGATCTTCGTCGCGATAATATATGTTTTATTCCTTTCTGTGACCGGTACAGAGCCAGAATTTATCTCCTTTTATGCTGCGGAAGGAAACCGAAACTACCCTTTAATATTTGGAAAATTTGTTGGAAATCTCAAAGCTTTCACTGGTCTCGACGTTAAAAGATTTCAACGCGTTATTTCTTTTTTTTTTTTTTTTTGCACGCTTAGAGGACCCGGCACATTGAGTTCATGCTTGACGGGATACTTCGCGGTTGCTAGCGGATAGATCGCGGCCGGAAACGGCATTTCCTTCCTTGTGTATATAAGGACCGTGTCAGCGAATGCTGTTTTACGACTCCGGTTGCTCCGTTGTCGCTTGATAACACAAGGAAAACCGATTGTAGCCGATTGTATTGATATAAAACCATCTACATCAAACGCAGAAAGGTAAAAGCGTTGGCTAAAAGCGACCGCTATTTTTATTTATAAAATCAATTTCTCTCTACCTTCATTTGACGCTTTTTCTATCGCTAAAAAATTAATATCAAATTTTCATATTGTACCTACAAAGAAATGGTCCTCCAACTTTTTTTAAAGACCTCTAAGATACTGGCATTAAAAAGTGAGAAGGTATCATCTTGTTTACTGAAAAGTATATTGAAATTGATTTTTTATCTCTTATCAAGATAACATTTTTTGAAACTTTAAATATTCTGGTATTTAAAGAATGAGGAACAACTATTTTGAAAATTCTTTCGGTATCAATTTAGTATCTTAATTCGAGATTAAATTCTATTTAAAATATTGATACGTTTTCTAGTTCAATGAAATGTCTTATTTAAATACAGTCCAGGCTGCAGGCATAAATCGATTTCTACAGGTCTTTTACGTCGCTGATTACAGATTCGAGATAAAGACTATTCAGCCTAATACGACGGCTTTAGAGATTCCATTACGGACATCATTCCGTACAGTATTATTCGGACCACTGTACAGTATACTATATGTCGTTCAATTTCTGACTTAGGTACTAGATAAATGACCACCATATAAATGGCCAGTCGTCGAGTAACCAGTTGGAGTAGCAACTCCGTGGCGCAGTTTCCAACTCGTATTCCACGAGACGGAGAGAAATAAAGAGATAGAGAGAGAGAGAGAGAGAGATATCATCGTGCTTTTAGCTGTGCCGAGTCAAGCCGGGCGCACTGATATCACGTGGGATTTGAGACAAGGTGGCCTCGAGTTGTTTCAGCGCTATATACGACGAGCGGGTTTATTATTGCGCGAGAGCGGGAAAACGTCGGCCGGTGAATACGTGCCGTCTCCTGTAAAGCGATTACATTATCCGGGTGCACGGTGCAAGCGCCCCGTATTCTCCGTCCCCAAGAAGACTCTTTTGCATCAATTTTTGCAAAAGGATTCGAGCCGCGAACTGATTTAATATCTTTCGCATCAGCGACGGTGCGATATCGGCAGAATCAATACGCGGCCGAGATAATAAAGGGAAGTGAGAGAGAAGAAGAGAGCGAGAGCGCGTATCGCGCCGGCTGTGTTATCATCTGTTACCGAACGGCGTGCAGGTATCTGCCGTGCAGCAACTTACGTGGAGTATTCATCCGTAAACTGGGGCGCGTCGCGCGCTTTTGTAATTCTATCTCCGAAACGTCATCGTAACGGCGATGCCGGTAAAAGCTCGTGATAACGAGTTTAGTTATCCATCCCTTTCTCCTTCTCTTTACGCGCAAGTAAAATCGCAATCTCGGCTTCCTTCCGCTTGTGCATACCTTCCCACATCTTCGTGTCTCTATTTCTCGTAAAGAAATTAAATATTCCACCGATCGTTTTAAATTTCAATTACGCGATGAACCATTTATTTTCACTCGTGAATTAAAATCGTATTATAGGATTGACTAACGGTCAATCGGTTAATATAATTTCATTATTTACTCTGCTGATCAAAATTAAATATTTCTCTTTTTTTATCTTTTTTTTCTCCTGTAGCCATTACTGGATATTTTTACCTCGAAATTGATTTAT
The DNA here is from genome assembly GCF_019399895.1 of Cardiocondyla obscurior. NCBI lineage: Eukaryota > Metazoa > Arthropoda > Insecta > Hymenoptera > Formicidae > Cardiocondyla > Cardiocondyla obscurior. The sequence continues at coordinate 5,542,420 of NC_091871.1, read as the reverse complement.
CTTTTTACAGCGATGACGAAAATTCAGGTACCGTTAACGTTATGCGTATCAATCGGTAGTTAAAATATTTCGGAAAAAGTTTTATCGCCATACGCAAATTTAACAATCATTATATGACGAGATTTTATTTGCAGAAATATTCTACAATCCGTTTTCAAAATTAATTTTAAAATATATAATGTATACACAGTAATGTACTACGAAAGGAAACACTCAAAATAATCGAGACAAAACTGATGACGACGAAAGCAATGAAGAAACGTGATGCTACGTGGAAAAACGACAGAAAAAAAAATAAAATAAAATAAAATGAGAGATAAAAATAATCGATAGCGCTCTCCTAATAACGCGGTTAAAGAGACACTCTAGGCCATAAAGTGTACGAGACAGAAAAAGTCCCATAAGGGTTTCACGTGAAAAAAATTATTCGAGGGAAGAACTCGGTGACCAAACACAAGGTCCTGCGAATAACCGCGCATCTATTTCGTTCGCTTCCAGCTCCGAAGCGAGGATACGAATTTCGCACGGCGTTCATACGATAATTTTATCGCGCCGAGGGACCGGATTTCTCGAATTCGCCGCTTTAGCTGCGCCTACCAGTTTACGAGGATCAGGTGTCCCGCGTTCCTTTAGCGCCAAACGTCTCGCCTTGCAATCTTAACGTGCGTGCGAGCCGCGGAAAATAGCACACGTAATCACCGGGTCCGGAAATCACGCGAGACGCGCGTAGGTTATTAAACCTACCGGTGCCTGTAAAATTTCGACTCGACAATGCGAAATCGCGACTAACGCACTCGGACTTTAATATCGCGCATCGCTTCGTTGTAAGTTACGAGATCTCACAGGAGGAACCAGATTAGCTTAGGCGGACATCGAAAGCACGTAGTATGCGCGCGGTGTTCTCTCATGTGTTCTCTGCCTTACGATAGAACACATTCGGACAGAGAAGCTATCTTACCCACCCGCACATATACAAACGCACGTACCATGTATCACGGATAGACGATAACCGGTGAAGAGGAGACCGGAGAGTCGGTAAACGGAAGCGACATCGTTGCTTCGGCCTTCGGTGGTAGTTTAATTAGTTTGTTATCCTTTTCATTTAACTTTGTTTTCCCTGCCTCTCCACCCCCGAGGAACGACCATGCGCTCTGTTTATCGCACGTGAAAATTTTACGTAATACCTTCCGTAACCTAAGCTAAATTTTTTTTTTTTTTCTCTTCCTTCCGACATTTTCCATACCGCAGAATTGGTATACATGGAATTTAAATACGTATATGTTTATACGTATGCGCGGAAGAAACATTCTCGTTCTCTTAAGTGAGATGAATCTGTGCACGTTGCGGCTGGAGGAAGAAAGATCCTACGAGATTTTATTTTCCTTAATTTATGCCTTCTTCCCATTTTTATCTTGATTATACATATAAAATAAATGCAACGCAATTTTTCTGCAATGCGGATAATAAATGCATTACAAGCGTAATAAATATCTTTATAAAGTGTAATATCTTAATTGTTCAAATACCATTCGCAACATTTATCACGTTCATAATGCGTTTGTTTTTTCTCACAGAAAAATTGCGAGCATTTGAGCATTACAATTTTATATGTACTAGAACAAACCATGCACGCGCTATTTTTTTAATATAATTTTATTTTTATTTTCCAAAAGAAAACTAATTAAAAAAATGTTTTACTAAATATTTTATTTTAAAAAAAACCTGGTTTGTTCTAGAGATCATTAAAAAAGTGGTAGCAAATTTTTTTCTTTTTTTTTTCTTTCTGTCTTTTTCTTTTTCTTACAAGTTCATCTATCAGGCATTCTGGGGCATACGAGATAGCGTGGTTTTGTAATTCCTAGTCGATTGGTTTACTATGTAAATAACTCGCTGCTTACATCTTCCTCGAATGCTTCGATTGCACATCAGGGAGAGACTTTACGACAACCAAATGGATACGGTGTTAAAACGGCATACTCTTCCGATAGTTATTCTTAGCTGTGAGCGTTCGATGTAAATTTCAAATTCGCGGTGAATCGAGCCGAGTGACTCAGTCATTGACCATTATGCAAGATCGTAAAAATGCAAACGCTCGGTAAAATGTAGCGCGTTACGTTGCGGAACCTATGACACGGAAACACATTCGGCAGCGATAGGGTCCAAAAAATTACAGATTTAGGAGACACACCACTACGGTACTTCCTCAGGACATCGACGACGAGGGAATAAATTACGCGCGCATTTATGCGACGTTCGCTGCTTACGTACGAAATTGTCAGCCGCCGTTATACCTACTGCCGCGGCGAATAAGGAGCTGTGGAAGGTCGCGATATTATAACTCGAGATGCGAGCAGACCCTAATCGGGAGAGCTTATTGGCACGTTATCTAGCTGCTCACCGTCACGGCGTGATGATTCGAAATCCACTATGTGATCTTCACCGCGATCGTCGAACATGACATTTTGCAACTTTTAAAACTGCGAGATCCGATGGGACGTGAAACGTACATTTTTTTTCGAGCTTTTAAACCCACGTCCTCGCGAGCGTAGTGTCGCTATTTTCTCCCGACGTTAGTCACGTAAACGAGCTGCCCGCTCGTCCCTGTCACGATCGTTCAAGGATCATCTCGCGTAAATAGACCTTTCACCGTCGATGCGCCGAGAAATCGCCGAGAGATAAGATCCATCGTGAAAATTAAACGGGGAAGAGGAGCGCCCGCACACCATTATCCCTCGGGTTCGAACAACGTCGATTACGTATCGGTACTTCTGACAGGTGTCTGTCGAGTCGATACCCGGTGATAGCTATAGCGGAGGAGAAAGAGCGAGCGAGAGGCACCGAGGGCACGGTGCAAAACAACTCGTATCGGGCATTGTTCGCTCGTTCGCGCAATCAACCCAGGGAACGCGTTTCTTGCGTCGCGTCGGCCTCTGTTCTCGCGCTCTCGGGAGATTCCATTGATCGCGAATATATCGCGACGTCGTCCTTCGAGCGGTCGTTGGATGCATCCTTGCACGACGACCGGCTACCGCGACCCGTTTGCACAATTGCGCTCGCCTCTCTGGCCGCGCGCATCGCGATGAATAAAGCGATAATACGGCGAAAAGCGTAGTTTCGCGGTGCTCTCCACCCGCATCTAACGCTCAAAACGTTAAGAAGCGATCGACAATCGCGTATTATTTCATTTTTATTCTCAAAAAGGAACTCGACAGGAACGTTCTCTATCTTTCTGTATTTCATGCGGTCTACAATCGTTTTATTTCTATTACCAACATGTTCGCGAGACACGTACCAGTTTGCGCGCAACAGAACCGCTCGCGGGGAAAGAAGTTTGAGAACAAATTTATAATCCCCATTTGTTTTGTAAATTGTTTACTTAATACGTTTATTTGATCGAAACGCAGGGAGCCCATCTGAACGGCGTTGAATCGATGTTAATTAAATTTTCAGCGCTACCGGGGCGTGCTTAAAGTGCAAATGGGATTAGAATTCATTGGGAACAACGGTAACGGTGTAATTTTAGGATCGCCGTTTAATTCAAGCAATTCGAGTCCCTCGCGGTGTCGGGGTCGCACGCTCGCTCGTAAAAGCGCGGTCTTTTGAGCATTTCATTACAAGCGTAATCGCGACGACAAATTGCGCAATTTTGAATGCGCGCTGCTTCAATTGGCAATCGACGAACTGTTTGTCATCCTCGGGGACACGTCTCTATCACTCTGCACTAAACACTTCCGTAATGAAGAAAATATAATTATATGAAACGCGCCAAGCCCTTTTTGTAATAAGAAGCAAACGCATTAACTATAATTGTCCAGTTTGATTCAATTATCTTCGGCAATTACCGTAATGCGTTTTTAATAATTGGGTTAATCGTAAAATTAGAATTACTTTTATGAGCTGTACAAATTAAAAATAAATGTATCATATGTATATGGGAAAATGTAATGGATAAACTTCTCATTTTCGTTTTTTTACGATTCCATTACGCGATTGCATTCTGAAAATTCCTTCTTTCATAGCGGCTTATATAAAAAACTATGAAGTCTCGTTGAGATGTCATTTTATTGCCGTGTAGTCGCGGCGATAACAGCAGATTTTCAAAGCGGCGACTTCTTGAAAATCCGATTTCAAAAGCTTCTATCTGCAAAGTGATCTTTGCCCCAATCTAACGCGCCGATACAATTGACTAAAGTAGCACGGAATTTGTAACACGGACGACATAATTTGAGTAATTAAGTTGACGTCATTGATAAATTAAGGGAATAACGAGAGCGTGGGACTGGAACCGTGGAAACTGTCTTGTGGCCTCTAAGCGAATTTCGCGCAATGCGTTTTAATATTCGCGACGTTAAGTTTTTGTTTCCAAAATTTATTTATTGTTTTTTATGAATCGCGGCCTGGTATAAGTATCTACCGATTCGTAAAGTTCTTTTCTATCAGCGTTTCATTTCCCTATTTTAGTTGATAATTTTTCCTTTTCCCGTTTTAAAGATGTAGACCGAGGGGAGAAAAATGCGCGCGGACTTGATGTACAATACAGCTGAAAGCATTTCGGCGCCGAGCGAGGCGCAATAACTTGCGGGCACAATGAGCCCGACGGAATACAAATGCACAATAATCAAACGGCGATATTTGCGTATTCCTCACGTTGCACTATCGCGCACGTTATCGCGCATTTTAACGTTTCAATGTCGCGTACAGCGAGTTACGCGAGTTGGAGGGAAAGAAATTATTTACGTTACATGACCTCGACGCCGCGAACCGTCGTGCTGGGACACTCGCGATAAATCGTATCAATTACCATATGCAAATGCAAGACAAAGCAACGTTTAATAAGAGCGCCTCGTGAGTCATGCGTGTAACGACCATGGGCGATCAAACGACGTTTCGTCTCGAGACGGTTCGCTGAATGTGTATAGCTCAATTAATTTAAATAAAAACGGAAAGCACGACCCTCGAAAGAGATCTCCTTCCTTCCCCGATGATCATAAAAGCACTGCGCGAATACTTACTATTCTCCTCAAAATAAGAATAAAATACTACACTTAACTTGTACGGCTTTCCGTAAATGTAAATTAAAAAAGAAATTGTTTTTAACAACCGGTTTGATTAAAAATTGCGGCGCTCGAGATTGGATAATATAACAGAGTGACAGGGACGTTTTGCCGATGAGCTTTAATTGCAATGTGAAATTACTGCAAACGATTTGTCTCTCTATGTATCAATTACGTGTTTTCAAGCTTGCTGCTCCATTACCAAAATGTTGATACGCATCGCCGACTCGTTGCGCATCGCAAGAATATTATATTTGCGATGCAATTAACCACGTGATTCGTACACGTACGCTCGTTAGCACGCTCGTTAAACAATCAATCGATGTTACAATGCCCGTCAGAATATGCGCTGCCTTGCGACCATTCGAGGTAATAAACACAATCTCATTAACAAATAAGATACACGCGCATACAAACACGAATCTATCCTCTATGCCGATTATTGACACTGACGCAGGTGAATCACGTCATTTGGCAAAATAGACTGCAGAAATTAGTCACGTTGCAGGGCATATTAAACCCCCTTTCCCATTGGCTGTAACCGGACATACGCGAGCCATTTCGGCGGTATTATATCTCGACGTTTGACCGCAAACATTTAAACTAATATCACTTAAACGGGAAAACTAGACTGGATTTATTAATGACGTGGCGAGAATTCATGGTTACTCGAACGTGATGCGTTATAAGCGCGTTTTGTCCAATATGTATATCAAAATATTCCGAATTAATTTCTCTCCCATTAATTTTTGTTCCAACGAAATTGTTTAAGTATTACGTAATTATTTAAAATCGCAATGCACGTATCCGGGATTCGCGAATTGTTACGAATAATTTTGAAATTTAGAAGAGGATAAATCCCGCAAATTAAACTTTAAATGGGTAAAATCTGAAGTAAATGTTTTTCATTAGACTTTCAGGAAATAAAATCAAGAGCGATATCTCTAACAATAAATTGATAAAACAGTTTGCAGATAAAAATTGAGAGATCGGAATTGAAGTATCTCGTTCGGTTGAATACCGTTTAAAACAGTGATATGCGATACGAGAAAAAGAAGGATTACAACATAATATATGCAGAGATATAGTATGCCATTGAACAATTTCTCGTTCTGGGTTATTGACATGTGAATCAGGAGATAAATCAATACTGCGCCTAAGCTCGACGATTCTCGCCTGCGGAAGCGGATAGCCTGCATAAAGCCACTCTGCTTCTCGTTTAATATGGATCACGGAGGCACGGGTTCCTTGGAAACGCGCATAACACACGCGAAGGTAGCTGAAGCGTCATCGAATTGGTCTGTTGTTAGCGGCTCCGAGAATCGTTCGGCAAACGCGATTTGCCCGTCACGGGAAGAATAACTGCCGAGATACCGAGAAAAATTATCTAAACACGAGCACGGAAATAAGTTCCCTCCGCCAAGAATTGCGTAACCGTTTTGAAATAGCTCAGCGGCAACGTCCGGCCTGCTTTTGTCAATCGTCGGAGCACCCAAATTTGTCGACTACCTGTTGTTAAAAATTAATTTCCCGCTTCGCTGACTCGTTGACATCTCCTTATTTCGCGCAGCAATTACGATTATGTATATCTTTTTTTTTTTAATCCGTCAGATAGCTTCGAGCGACGGCGGTGGCGGACTGAGCGGATCGATCCACGTCGTAGCCTCCGTACAAATTGTAATCGTGTAACGACGGGCGAAGCCAAACCTTTCTCGTGTCCACACAACGGATATGCATATATGGTGTGTACACACAGGCGTGTGGGACGCGCCTATTTCATATTCGACACGATAGTAACGCAACAACAACGGAGAGTCGCGCGATCGAACATAATGGAAAAATTGCGAAAGCCGAGTCGAGACAACTATCTGGCACTACCATTTGCAAGTGAGATCCAATCTGGTATGAATTTGTTTACGACAATATATTCTTCCGATTACATTTAAGCCAAAAAAAAAAAAAAAAAAAAATAAGTAGCGATTTAATTAGCATTATATAGAAATTGATCGAACTACGCGCCGCTATCTAATTGTTTTCTGCATATTTTCAAAAAAACCCATGCGAGAAAAATGAGACAAAAGTTAAGACTATATTAATCGTAGAGCGTGAAATACGACTTAGATAATCGTGCGTGCGGAACGGAAATCATTTCATTCAAATCTCGATCAAGTGTCACATAATATACAGGCATTTACACTTCAAATGCACCGATAAATCTAGCGGGAAAACGCTAAGAGATAAAATCATTCGCGCGCCTCGCTGTGGTTTGTAAAATACGGGGAAAATGTTTACCGCTGGAGCAAAATCTTTACGAGGCGACGCATCGATCAAGTAGACTATCTTTGGCGATCGCCTGACGCGTCTTGGCGTGCACTTGTACATTCGAGGATATTGATTGATAGATAGCGAGCTCTTTGCTGCGAAAAATCGGTCGCGAATGGCTGTGGTACACGATTTAATTTATGACCACGAGGAGAACGATCGTTTCTAGGAATCAAACGGCTATCGTTCTTTCTCGCCGCTTGCTTTCTCTGAAAGTCCGCAATGCATCTCGCCGAAACGAGCCAGGCCGATGGCAACGAAAACGAACGGCCGCCGTGCGAAGGCGCGTAAATGGCGGTAATTATATGTAATGAATATGGAAAGGAGAAACGAAATTGAATCGAGGAGAAACTACGAAATCGGCGGGGATATATCGACATAGTATGTGGGAATAAAAGCAATTTGGACATAGTGGGACAAGAATATCTCGTGGATGAAATCGACAGCGCGCTTTCCCTCTCGCGGCGAGCATCCGCGCGCGCCTACGATTTATTAGTTATTATTTTATTCATGTTTTACGAGCCGTTTCGACTTCCATAGAACGATCGGGCAATAAAATTCCCGCGCTCGAGGAATCATTCCGCGTGATGATTCACGATCCGTCGCAATAACGATTGAGACGCCACGCCGCGACGTTCCTTTATCTCTTTCTCTCCCCTTCTGGTTCTCAGATGTAATAATTCTCTAGTCTAGAACGAATCGTGCCGTTGCACCGAAAAAGCGAAGCTAAGCGCAGATAAGCGCGAAGAATTTATCTGATCTATGATAACTGTGAAGTAGCGTTATCATGCACGCAGTTTGTTTTTATCGTGTTGCAAATTTTGTAGAAGTCGAGGTGGAGTACGCGAGTAACCGAGCCTGCTGGGAAAAAGCCTGCATATTTATTCAAGGAAATGAATCTGTGCAGGCCTGGCTATATTTTTACGGAAAACATTGATCGGAAAATATTTGCGACGGAGAGATACCTACCGCGATATCGATAACGTTAATAGCACAATAAAACAGCGCTGAAGCAGTAGTAAATAATTAAAAAAAAAAAAATTTAATAGACAAATAAAATATAATGAACAAGTTTAATGCGACAAGTAAAATAATTTTTTAGCAGATCAAAGATGTGTATTATGTAGGCACATTCGTGCCCGGTGTGTATGAAATTAAATTGCAACGCGTGATATCAATTTGAATAAATTAACAAATATGAAAAGCCAATCGTTAGACCGAAAGAAATCGATTAAATGCGCCTGTATCTCATTGCCGGATGGTACCGGGTATATCTACATAAACGCACACATCCGTTTCAATCCATATTTCCACGCAATTGCATGTGTTTAATTACGCGTTTAATTACCACGTTAATCCGCCGAAAGATACGACTCGATTGAGCGGGATTTTCTGCAAGGCACGATTCTACCCGCGATTATTTTCAAGTCTACCATTCGGCGCCAAGCTAATTCGACGAGCGAAAGGTAGAAAATCAATTAAGCTACGGTAACTGTACGTGGAAGATACGTTCGATACCCTCGGATCTCGCGCTTAACTCTTTGTTCCGTGAATTCTTATTCGTTCGGCATATAAAAAAGAGTAATTCTTCTATAATTCAACGTGAGAAGCATTTCCAACTTGAAACGCAAGAAAAGTAAGAGAAATTTCAAATTTTATCGTAATTTTTCAATCTGTTTAAAGTTAAAGTACAAATTCATATATTGAATTGAAATACAAATTAATAACTTTGCATTTTTCATTAAAAAAGCGACAATTGAGATTATATTACAAAAATACCGACATTGTTTTACAGATTAATTCTTTGAAATTTGCTCGTTGTATCTATTCGGATTTATAATTTATATTTGTTTAGACATAAAATAAAAATCGAGCGTCTCTCTCTCTCTGCTTTCTAAAAGCCTCATTCGTCGAAATCACGTTACGCGTGAATTGCGGCGAATTCGATCTGCTGTGCTCCGGAAAGAAGCGTATCGACAGCATAATTTCAGTTGAAACGTTCGCCGGTACAAAGTGGCTTTAGCGCGGCTTCCATCTGGCGTGCACGGTCCATACGTTATATCTGCACGTGCCAATATTAAATTCGCGTACATTCCAGGGCGCGGTCCAGCCACGAGCACCGATATCGCGCACGTTTGCCCGTCCGCGTACTAAAGCGTTATATTCTCTATCGAACAGAACAAACCGCCATATTGTGCTCAATTATAGTTAAAGACGTCTATTAAACTGGCGCTGTCTGTGTGCAATTCAATGGAAAATACGCGCGCGAAACTATACACATATAACAATATTTAATACCATCGCAAATTTGTCACTTTGTTCACGACTTATTACTTCCTTCTGTGAAGAATAATGACGATCTAGCTTGCAGTTGAGAATTAAAATCGAACGGAAGGACAGAAAAATTAAAAGTATATTTGTTGCTAATAAAGCCATCGTTATAAAAAAAATATATATATATGTATATGTGCACGTTTTAATATAATTTGCAAATTGAGAAAGCTAAAAAGAATATTTTGTCGAAACTGCTCAACGTTTTGCCGTTTAATAAATCTAATATCACTATCGTTTTATCTGCACGCTGTAACTTTTATAATACTGATAGATCCAGAAACGATGCCCGTTTCCCTCGCAGATTTGCACGCGATAAGACTGTAAACATTTTATCGTGGACGATTCATAATCGTTATCGCGGCTGCTTATCCTGCCGCGTCTCGTCAAACTGATACAACCGCGTGAGTAATTTTCTCGCTGATTTTTCCGTATATAATACCACGCGACTCTATCCGTTACAGACGCGGATAATCCCGGGGAAAAGTAGAGATAATTCGAGAAGGAAACTAAATTGGAGGAAGCTGGAGACGATCCGAGATCACGCTGATGCTCGTTGGCGCGTAACGCGCGATTTCGGTGCGCGCGAGTAATAACTTTATATACGCGGGCGCGATTTGCATGTCGTATGTTACGTGTCGGTGCGCTGGTACGCGGAATATCTCGCAGAAAGATGTGCATAAGGGGACGAGCAGCTGGGTCAATGACGTCAAGAGCCACCTTATATGTATATCTCGGCAGCTACCTACCGCCGGAAGGGAATTCATATGGGGCTAACAAACACGCGCAGCTCGCGAGCACGCGCTCGCGCGACCCCGCGACGAGTATCTTCGTACTCGTATAATAAACCAAGCGCCCTATGATGAATACGAAACGCAACAATCGCGAGTGCACCGGTGAGATAAGCACGGCCAGCGTAATCGCGCCGCGATACGGGCAGTATTCTGCGCCGGGCGGAGATCGAGATACCTTCACTTGTGTGAGTCAGCCGGCGTTACGAGTCCTTCGAGTCGTCAAGTGGCAACGTTTATTAAATTGTTACGCGTAAATGCCTCGAATCCCAGTTTCAATTGTTTTTCGCAACTTCGTCATGGGTTAATAGTCTCCCAACTCCGAGGAGAATCTAATTTTAGTCCTAGATTTATATTTTTCGCGCAATCGGGTTTTATGAAAATCGTACGTCCGATCGCGAAAAAAAATCGAATAGAACAATTTTTTTTTTTATTAAATTACTTTAACTTGACCGTCGGAGAAACTTCGGTGCTCTCAATGAAAACGGTATAAATTTTCAAAACCGCACGCACTCGGAGCCGGTCAACGAGTCACAAAGTTTCGACAATGTTTGAATTTCAGCGACAACGATATTAATTTATGTATAATTTTTTGCTAATAGCACGCCAAAGTTACGCCCAACTAGCCGCAAATAGGTGGTTGCACGACGAGTTTCGTCGGTGACCATCCCATCTCATACACCCCTCTATCGCGTAAGTACACACTCGCCTGTACAAGATTTGACCAGTGGCAAAACCCAACGTTAGAATATATCGACCTGCACTAATAACATCGGTATATACTACACACTTTCCAAAAGGCCAAGCAGAAATTCGCTACGAGTTTTTTATTCAACTTTAACCCTCAGAAAAAGAGCTCTTTTAATGCTTTTTATTTGACAAAAATTTATATTTAAATAATTTTAAACAATTAATGCAAAATATATGTATGTATAATTAGTAAAATTACTTAATTGCATGAAAAACTTATCTCGAGATGTAAACAGAAATTAATTGATATTAGTTTTTTTAAATATCTTATCTATGGCTTCGCGTCCAGATAATCGCTTTACTATACTATCTTTAGTTTAATGTATGACACGAAATGGTATGATGTAACGACTATACGTCCTTCTCTTTACGTGACATCATTTTTAATAAATGCTAAGGGAACTGGACAACTCTCTTCCAACCGGAAAAAAGATTCTCTCAATTTCTTCTTGAAATAATATTTTACCGCACGTACACGTTCACGTATTACATTTAACGAAAGCCCCGAAGCTATTACACGGCGAACGTCTTCGAGAGAGGAAGGACGAGCACAAAAGAGAGAAGCAGCTGGATCAATGACGTCACTACCTGTCTTGCAACTCTGGTAGCACCCTAGGGTATGGGTCAGCATCGCGTATACACGAGAAGAGAAAGAGAGAGGGGAGGAGAGGGAGAGAGAAATTGCATTCTCTCAGATTACTGAATAGAGCTACTATATGAATTTGAGAAACACTATGCGCTATAAAGGGCTTTCTCAAACAAAAGCCAGCTCTAATTCGTAGAAACGGAGAAACTCCTAACTCGATTTACATTAATTTCCCCATCGACTGCAAACGACATAATGCCGCTTGCATGAAGTCTAGTTAAAGCCATCAAGTAAATTATCCAATTTATAAATTAAATAGTGAGTTAATTTTCTAAAAAGGGATTTATCCCGCTGTCCCGACCGACACCGCGCCATTTGTGTAACCATCTCATCGGGGAACATGATTCCGTGATAAGCTACTCGGAAGGGGGGTCCTCTCCTCTCCTCCCTTCCCCCGGAAATTCGATCGAACTTAAGTTGCCACATCGAATTGACACAGAAATTCTATCCGAATGCAAAGAGGAAGCGGGTGGGAGCCAACGAGGGAATGGCTAATTAGCCGACAATAAATTTACGTTACGGTCGACGGTACGTCACGCGAGATTAGTTACCGTACCACCGAGATCGATTATATCAATGACTAATGTCCGTAAGTTATGCTCGCGTTCGGTGCGGCGCCGGACCGTGCAAAGTATGAGATTTATATTCGGAACTTGCTGTTCAACTTTTTGAAGTGCCGGGATTAATTCACAGCCAGTCGAGGTAGCGATAAAGATATCCGTCGTATCTCCGATCGAATCCAATTTTTCAGCTCTGTCATATAACTCGGGGACAAACCCGATAAACTGCATTTCGTTTTCGCGTTTCCGATTTAACAATTTTAACAAAACTACATTCACGGTATATACATACGTATGTACGTGTGGAAATTTTACTTTTCGCGCCGACTCCGTGGAATATTTATATTTTTATAAAAGCATTTTACGTTAGAAAATTTCATTAAAAGTTCTATTAAGAGAACAAACTTGCTCGGGCCATTCGTGAGTTTTAACAGAGCATACTGAGAGAATTAATGTTGAGTGCGTCTGTTATGTTCTCAGATGAAATATTGTGCGAATGTACCATCTGTGCAAGGAATAATGCGCCATACTTTGCACTTTTCATATGGCTTTCTCCTTTTTGTAAACGAGAATAATGCCCCACTTTCCCGGAAATTCACAATATTATTATATGAACTGAAACTGTTAACGATGCTATTTCGATCATCCGCCGTTTCAAATGATTATTAGGCACGTTATTTAATCTTTAAAACCACGAAATTTTAGATATAAATGAGAAAAAAATTTTTTTTAATAAAAATTGAAATCAAACATTAAAATACCGAAAAATTAAGATAAAATGTAAAGATTAAATAATTAAGTTTCTTTTCATTTGCCAGTTTAATTTCATAAAGATATTAACAAAACGCGATAGTTGAAACAACTTTTAATAAATGTGCATATAAAAATGATATTTTATTCGCGAGTACACGGAGACACGTCCCATTTTTACGGCATCCACATTTGACACTTATCTCTCTGGCGTCTCTTTACCTTTTGCTTTCGACTTTTAGTTCCGAGACTTTTGTTTCAATTTCATGCTGCCTGCAGCAGATATGAAACGTAAAAAAATCTCACGAAAGACCGTAACAAAGCGTCTCTTTTCAACAAAGCTTTCCCGCGGCAAGCGGCGATCGTTAAATATTAACTCGAGCTACGTATTTCAATTCTTTATTTTACAAACGTTCTTTTAAAAAATGTACGATTGAAAGCTTTATGCGTACAAAATTTTTTCACCGCGTGTTACAAAATAAAAAAAAAAAAATTAGAGCAAACAAACTGGCAAAGAGTAATAATAAATTAACCGAGATATTATTAATAGCTGCCTTCGCGAAGTTGTGAGATTCCATCTCGCGGCGCGACGTCGCGTCGCGTGTCCGCGACAGAATTTCGCTGAAATGGCAACGAGCAGCATCCGCCGCAAAGTTTTCCTAGCAATAAATACGGCAGGCTGAGAGCGCTGATTCCGTCGATCGATTCGAAATAGACTCGTAAAAAGTCGCGTCTAGGCAACTTGCCTCCAAGCCAATCGCGAGTATTGATCGTTGCGTCAAACGAGGGACGCACGGTTGAATTTCATCATTTGCGACCCAATAATCGTTCGCGAGGTATCGACAAAGCTGAATCTGGATGTCGAGCGTATTCTTTCTCCGAGCCGATACTTCTCTCCGCGGTGCAGATGAGGGCGGGGGCGTTGCCAGCTTGGTTCGTTAACTTGTCAACGCAAACCGGTATCGCGGAGGAAAGTAACGAGGATCATGCCGTGCACGGAGATACTTGGCGAAATACCGAATCCGATCGCGAGAATCGGGACGTCCGCACGGCGCAGGGCGCCAAGCCGTTAGATCGGATGCGTGCGGGTGCGCTCGTTACCGCGGCTTTTGTCTCGTTATGCCTTAATTAGACCTCGTGTGCGATAAAAGTGCGCGGTTCGCGGAGACGCGGCTCGAGGGCGCGTCTAATTAGCAACGGTACGCCCCGTCGCGCGGCATAATTTCCAGCGTCCTGGAAGACGTATTATCACCGGCGGCTTTCGCCAACGAGGTGCAAGCACGCCCTAGTATCGCCCGAGCAAAACGACGACCAAGAAAAACGCATGTCCAAACTAAGACAATTAATTCTTCGCTATCCGATTTCAGATTAACTCCAGCGTATTAAATTATAAAATATCTTTCTTTCCTCTGCGTTATTAATATTATACATTATCGGTTAATGTCCCGAAATTCAATAATGATGAATATATACATTTACATACACGGGATATATTGAAGTCCTCGATGAGAATCGAAAATTGAGATGTCCCGCAAAGTTTGGGTCAATCTAAATTCAAGTACTAGTTCGTCACCGCATCTCGACAATGCATTTCAATTCCTCGTTTCTAATCTAAATCTTTCCGAGAGTGCGCAATTTAAAGTTTACAGGTACGATATTTTGGTCGTCTGTGGAAAAACCAACAGGCAGAAGAGTTGTTTTTCGAATCGATTGATGAGGACGCTGCCGTTAAAAAAATAATGTAAAAGGCGATCGAAGTACTCTCAATGTCCATCGCGTATGCGAATGTTTCGTTTCGCACTTGTTATTCATTATGCTCCATACGTTTATCGCGACCGCAAAATATCGCGCTCTTTAGGTGCGAGTAAAAAAAAAAAAAAAAAAAAAATTACGACACGCAGAACTGTATCGCCGGGATATTTTTAACGAGCTCCGAGCATTTGTCGTCGCGAATGTCTAATAATATATAAATAACTCTTTTGAAAATAATTTTAATATCAAATGTCGAATATTACGCATTTCTAAATTAATAAATATTATAAACGTACATTCGCCTTTTGGCAAAAATTCAGAACATTATATAATCGAGGCGTCGCATAATTAATTCATCATTTGATAATCATATTCCTTTCTCGGTGTAGCACACGATTACGTAACAGATACGAATATCTATTATCAAAATAAAATACAATGAATAATGCGGCAAATAATACCGTCCACGTTCGCTGACATGCTGAAATAATGCTCGAAAATTATATTTCTTTTAACATCGTTGACGTTGAAATGTTCCGCGATATTAAATGATTAAAATAAATTTTATATCGAAATTTATACGTATATGTAAAATATAAATTCGTGTGAAATAAGGAACGATCGGCACGTATTAAAAAATGTGCTCCCGTCGACGTCGACGATAAAAAATAATTACGCGTAAACGGTTGTCAGGCGGCGTCGAGTGCTCGCAGGTGTCTCGAACGCGCTGAATGGATATCTAACAATAAGTGCACCGCGCCGTAACTCGATAGCGATGTTTCTCGTTTGGTATCCCGTCCGCGGATGGGCGAAGCAACAAGGAGTTAGAGCAAGCTTCATTGTGCGTGATCGTGAACTTGATTCGGTACGTAAGAACAATTACCGACGAAGGTCACTCTGTTTGCGCGATTAGCATGCATCTCGGGCATTATTTCGAGCATTATTGCACACGTGGGGCCCCCTCCGTTCTAATGGCATTCCCGTTAAGCGGAGCGAGCAACGCCAAACGGAACGTCCCATTTCCCCGTCCGCGGGTCGCCAAAGACACCGGGAACCGGAGATCGGGAAGGCAGTATGAAATGAAACTCAATCGACTCACCGTCAAGTGGGACCAGCTCTCGATCGATATGACTGTATGCGTGTAGGTCTTCTCTCTCCGTCTCCGCGACTCGTCGCTGGCCTCCCTTTGTTCCCTCGGCGCTAACGGGGCCTCGGCGGCGGAGAAAACATCGTCGCACACGCGAATGAGAATGACGGAAAGAAAAGAAAGAAAGGAAAGCCCGACTCGCAATCCCGAGCGCACAAAACAGAGAAATCGAAAACGGAAGAACACAGTGCACGGCGTAATATAACTTGCCTCCTCTTCCCTTCGGAGGCGGGAGCGTGTCGCGTCACTACAGCTGGTACGGTTTCGCGTCTCGTAGAATAGCCCCAACGTCGTCGATCTCCGTTGAACGTACGAGGCGCGCGCGAGAGCGACGGAGATAGCGAGATGTGGACGCACGGCCGGTCGACTTCCGCCGATGCCGCGGTTGGCTAGCCTTGCTCGCCGCTTGGAGAGACGGACGCGATCGCGCGAACGAAAGACGCGGGCGAGCCGACGTTTTCTCTTTGCTTCCTCGCGTACCGTCCACTGCTTTCCCGTCGACCGGGCGCGCTTTGTCCCCCGACTCCCGAGCGCAGGACGTAGAGCGAACCAAAAACCTTGGCAGACACCGCGGAACTGAGGCGCCGCTGACGGCGGCCGGCGAACTTATCCCCACCTGGCGCCATTTTTACCTCCACTGCTCGCTCCATTCGGGTACTTGCGGCACCATCGCTCGTGCATCTTCGCCGCCTCTCTCGCTCGGGCTACGTCTCCGCGCGTTTTAGCGACCCGATGCTCCTTTTCCCTCTCGCTTCTCTTTCCTTCTCTTCTTTTTTATCTCATCTCGCTTTCTCTTTTCACGTCCCTTCGTCCCTCTCGGAGTAACGGAGTAACTGCGGCTCCTTCGCCGCGGAACTCACCTGTCCGTTCGGCGTGCTCTGGTTAAAGAGCCTGCGTCCTTTTCTACTTCGCTTCTATCTACTTTTTTACCCCCTTGTATTACGTCTCTCCGATCCTTCTCTTCGCCCGTAATCGTCGTCGGTGTACCGCTCCCGCTTTGCTTCTCCTCGCGATTTCTCCCGTGATTCTCCTCGCTTTACCACCTCCTGCGTCCACGTCGCTTTATTCACCGTAACGCTTACGTGTAACGATACGCTTTTCGTGTTACGCGTGGATACACACATCATGTATATGTATACGCATGTTACGAACGCGATCGCGTTTTTTCTGTCTCCGAATTTTCTTCCGGTAAAATTGTTTCCCACGAATTCGTGTCGGCATCGTCGGCGCGTCGCTTCCAATAATGTCGCACGGTCAGAAATAAACGTCGCGAAAGATAAAATTCGTGTGGGAGTACATACGTGCGTCGAAATAACGTGATTACGGCGTCGCCATTCGTAATAATGTCACCGCTCCGTCTTTCTTCTTACTCTTACGTAAATCTTGGCATAACATCTTATTTAAAGATTGACGACAATCTGGGAGTTTGAAAGTGATGATTGGTCTCGAGAATCGCAAAAAAAAAACTACATACTCAAGCGCCGAACACGGCGTTTTCGAGAACTCCGCGCGGATTTAGTTTACTATTTTCGCGAGAAGGGCATCGCGTAATTGATGACTGTCTCACTTTCTTATGCGGTTCCCTCTCTTCGTCGAAGGGCCGAAATCTCTAACGGTTAAAGCTATTTCAATCTAATTGCGGAGGCTCGGGCGCGAGGACGTATTTCTAACTGCTTCGCAATTACGCGTATTTTTGACCGTAGATAGAAAGTGTCGTATACGAATAAATGTAAATAATCGCCGCGATAATTCATCGTCGTTCTTTCGAGTGACGGTGATTATAAAAAACAAAGCAGAGCAGTGTAATATACTGCCAAGTAATTTTAAGTACTACAAGACGTCAGGATAATTCAGAATACTGTCACAGAAGGATGAAAGGAAGGAAGGAAGGAAGGAAGGAAGGAAGGAAGGAAGGAAGGAAGGATGTAAAACAACCTATCCTAACTTAACCTACAAATGTAAGTGAATTATAATTAATTAATGTCTCCAAATATAATAACGCTCGCAAATTGGGATCTTTTGAAAACTGTCTGCCCGTGGTTTCTTTTATTAAATTAATAAAAATCACCGATGCACGGGTAAAAGCGGAACGATTTATAAGAATACGAAGACGAATGCCACTACCGCGCTGTTAAATCATTCACGATAGCCCCAATCCGTTTTCGGATTGAACGCGTTTCTCTGCCGTCGATTTTGCCTTTCCTCGCCGTCGCTTGAACACACACGATATATCTGAAACTCGTGAAGCGTAAGGGGCAATCGCGTGGACAAGCGACCGAAGTTTCCGAGGCGTGCGAATTTAAGAGAGTTTATCTTCGAACCATCTTAAATTACCGTCAACGCAGGATCGAAAATAACAAGTCGTCTTTATCCTCAAAACCTTCTCCGATCACTAATTTGACAAATACTCGTAGTTTTGCGACATTAACTTATTCTAATCATTGAATCTATAAGTAAAAGTGTACCTCCAAAACAGAAAAAAAATTTAAGCACCTCAAACTAATAATTTCATATATTCCTTGCCATGTTGTAAAATTATTTAATATTATAATACAACTTGCCACACATTTTCGCGTCCTCAAAGTTTACCTTAAAAAAAAAAAAGTAACAGATAGCGGTGATGTCGTTCGAGATGGAATGTCTCGCGGTTGTGCACCGATGCACAGATATTGTCTGGTTTCATATCTTTGGGAGAGAAAGATAGAGAGAGAGCGAGAGAGAGAGATAAATATCTTATTACGCGTGACCTTTCCATTCTATCATTTCTAATATGCACGGCGAATAAATTAGCATTATTCCGCCGCTCGGTGACTGTGCTGTTATACATTTTGCATGCAAGGTAATGACGTTGCGCGTACGTGACATAGTACAGTTGCCGCCACGATGTCTATCCCAACTTTGTCAACGCTCTACGATGCCTGGCGTCCACGTCAAAGTACGCGTGTCTAATGCCGCCCTTACACAATATTCTCCCATTCCGGGGTCGCGTTACACGGATTACCGCGCTTAACGGCGTAACTTGACGAGATCGCGCTCGCCGCGGTAACTTGGGGTAGACATTAGACGAAGGTTCGCCCGCTCTGCGGGGAAGGGGTCTAAAGTGAATGCGGAGAGCGACTTCGACCCGTATCGGTATCAGCGCTTTTGCTTGACCGATTTTCCGTAACGTTGTAAAACGCGAGGCACGTATTCATACCGGCGTTGAAATCAACGAATTTCCCGAGCGAAAAATACGAAACTGTATATCGCGCCGGGAGATACGACGTCGAGTATCGAAAATATCTTTGTGCTATATTTATTTCACTGCGCTGAGAATCGAGGGTTTCCATACTTTTTATTAGAAACTAGAAGAGACTATGCACGCCCTACACTCGTGCTGTTTTTTAAGAGACTTCAATTGCAAATAACGAAAGAAAAATGATGCGACTTACCAATCTGCATGAGAATCAGCGGAGGTGTAGAGTTCTGCCGGTGACTGTAACATAAAATGCAAAATATTAATATAGAGATGCTGGTATATCAATTCATAAAGTTAATAAACAAAGTAAATTTTTTTTTTAATTAAAGATTTTATTTAAAAAATTTATATTTACCTAAAAGTTGCTCCGCCGATGTATGATACCCGTCCTGGGCCTCCTCCTCCTCTCAGATGGGACGTGACGAGCCATCCTTCCGCGCACAAGTCACTCGCGAACACCCCGACCGTGATTTTACATTCGCGAAAATTATTCATCACTTTCGTGCGTTCCTGTCCGGCACTCGCGTTTAGAATAAACGCAAAAAATTACGCCCGAAATCTTTGCGAAACTCCCGAAACGACCGACGAACCGGCTGCGACACGTGCTCTCCTCACACGGAGAATCACACGTGCTCTCCTCGCACAGAGAATCACACGTGCTCTCCTCACACGGAGAATCACACGTGCTCTTCTCACACGGAGAATGGAGAGGAGAAGATCTCGTATCGCGAGGCTTTCGTTGAACGGAAATACGTATTAATTTCGGCACGAACACGCGGTCTGCGTAGTGCGTACGTACGTGTGCTTTGCGCGACCGCTAGAGAAGGACAAAGCGAGAGTGGGAGTAGTGGGGGAATATACCTAGCTCGCGGCACGTAGGCTCGCTCTCGCTCTCACCCTGTCCTTCCCCCGCCTCACCCTGCCCCCCGCCTCATCCCCCCGTGCCTATCTATTCGTTATTCTCGTTCGATTTAATTATAATATTTAATTGATATGTCCAGACAAAGACGGTACTTCCACCAGGTCGTCCTCGATCTTGAAAATCGCGAAGACCGTCTTTGCCTGGACATATTAATTAAATAATAAAATTAAATTAAACCTCAAAATCGCCGACTTGATAGCCGACGTTGACTCTCGTTAATAAACTATACGATCGAAAGTTTCATAACGTATAAATAAAAGAGTACAGTTTTTACGAGTCTTTCTTTCAATTTCGTTTATCTTAAAAATCTTGAAACAGCATAAACTTGAATACCTTTCCATTCACTTGCGACTTTAGTTTCGCGGAATAATAAAGTTTAAAGAAAAAAAAAAGTTTTTGATATCTTAATAGAATTTCGAAAAGAAGAAACGTCTCTGTTCGTTGACGCAAGATGAGAAAAGATACCTAGACTTGATCCGCGCACATCGATATGAAAAGATATCGCGTCTTTTCATAACTCGCATGTTAAAAATTTCGTCACACCGTTCAGGCTGTAAAATAAAAAGATTCTTTACGTTTATATGTTGCTGTCCCCCCGATACGGCGAGATACCGTTGCCGGCGCGGAGAGCTCTTCTCAACTATTTGACAGGCTGAATGTGGTACGAAATAACTCGTTGTCGTTGGCCTTCTTTCATTTCAAGCAATTTCCGTGGGCTTCGGCTTCGCGGAGTGGCCCTGGCCGGTCCAATATCTTTCTGTTACTTTTGCCCTATTTACCCAACCTCCACCGTACCATTTATTTTCGTTCGCTCAGCTGCTCGCGGAATTGAAGCAGCAGAATCGTAGCCTTCCAATTAGTTGACTTTAAGTCGACTAGTTTTTCTAACGCGCTATTTCCGGAAGATAAACCGGTTCACCAATTCAAGCGTTTTTTTCTTTATAATAGTTTCTTTCCGCTCACAATAAAACAAACGCGGGAAAATAAGAATCACACGTCATCACCGGGTATGTAAGATGGACTTACAAATTTGTATTATTTTTAATATTTCTTGAGAAAGATAATATACATATAAAATAATATAGAAAATATATTTGTATTCACTGAAATTTATAGGA
This sequence comes from Cardiocondyla obscurior, assembly GCF_019399895.1. Lineage (NCBI taxonomy): Eukaryota > Metazoa > Arthropoda > Insecta > Hymenoptera > Formicidae > Cardiocondyla > Cardiocondyla obscurior. The sequence continues at coordinate 5,521,039 of NC_091871.1, read as the reverse complement.
ACGTACGAAAAAAAAAAATCTAAACCGCGTTATTCCAGCAATATTTCTTCGCAGACAAATCGCGATTTAAATTAAATAGGATGGGTAATAATGCAAGAGGATTACCGAGTTTAAAATTGCATTAGCAACGTAATGATAAATATGTAATAAAAATATTTTATGAACGTCTTTAAAGAATGTCTCTAAAGAATGTGATCAACAAGTAAAAATTTCCTTAGACAAAATTTATTTGATTAAAAATATTGTAACGGAGCAATCGCAGAATTCGCAATCCGCGGCGTAAATTCAAAGCTCGTATGAAGATTTAAGTAGATTGAACGCGGATCCATCGGTTTAATCGCTTAACTTGCACCGCGGGCAAGGATAGGTATATCGTAACACGAGGAAAACCCGTCACGGAGCTTTGCGAGGCCAACTAACTCGGACTTACATCGCGAGAGATGAGATGAGATTCCGAGCTGAAGCGCAAACCTGAAATTGTCATTTTACTTCGTTCGGTTGAAGTCACTCGAGTTGATTTCGGTTTTAGGAAAAGTGCAAAACTTGGAAACGAAAATTATGTACACGAGAGCGCAGGTTGACACCGAGCATACGGTTAGAAGCTTCAAAATCAGTTTTGATTCCGACAACAGTAAATTGAACAATTCAAGACATGGAATAAAATGGATATTAGACGAGGAAAACTGAATAAAGTTTTCCCTCCAGTTGACGACATATCGACCGCGTTTTTATAAGACGCTAGTCTCATTTATTCATATAACATAAGCAGTAAAGAGAGAAAAAAAGAGGCATCCTACTCGCGTGCTGACGATAGGATGAAAATTGACGAGGCCGTATAAATAAAAGTATCCAACGACGAGTGGGCGCATTTGTGGACCATAGAATCGCGAATTCTAGCACGTGTTACCGCAGACGTTGGAAAGAGTCGGCTCCTCCCTGGATGCAATAACAGTCCCGACCGCGTCAGGCGTCCGGAATACTTTAACACTTCGTAGTCAAAGATACTGAATAGGCTATAACGATAACCGTTATCGTTACCTACCTCACCCTAGATGCGTCCAATCAAACGGCGCCGGTCCGACATTAGGTATCAACCTCGGACCTCTGCAACGCCGTGTTACTGTGCGGTACAGGCATGTACGTACGAGACGATGGACATCTTACGAGCACAAACGAACACACGTAGCGCCCGTAAAGGTGCCAATGATGGTGCCGACGGTGGTATCGTTATGTACATGTACAAGTATGTATCGTACATATGTACACGTACGTTTTAAGCTCGCGAGCTTCCCGCATCAAACATCTCGAGTCCCCCGGTGAATTCAAGTAGTATAACAATTTCACCCTCGGCACGTTCGAGCGGCGCTCAAGGGAAGATCGGTCAGAGAAAAAGAGGACGCAACGAAGTTAAAACCCAGAAAACGAAATTATTCGCGAACGTCTGTCTTTACGCTCTAAAAAAAAAAAATAAAAAATATAAAAAATACGCGATGACGACTGTAAATTCGCCTGTAGACTCAATTGACACCGATCATTGCTACTTCGTTTCCCAGACACTTTTTTTTTTAACACCTGCGTCATTATTTTGCGCATTTTCGTCGCTCGCTCTGCTGCTTGAAGCGGAGGTTTATGTGGCAGTTGTGTTAAAAATTCAACGCGTTTGATATGCATTGCCGCAACTGTACGCGCAGGTACACACCGTGCCCGTTCTCGCGTATCTAGAAATGGCCTCTCGACGCTTATTTATGCGCGGTATGTCTCTTTCTCTTTCTCTCTCTCTTTCTCTCGCGAACGTATGTGGTGTTTGCACCGAGATCAACAATGCACATTTGCGCAAATTGTTGAAGCACGATGCGCGGCGTACAAATGATATAAATGCGACAAACAACAACGCGTCCGACCTGTTCAACCTTTCATCGTATGAATGGAACAAAAATGAGTGCCCGGTGCCTGACATACAAGCATTTTTTTCATTTTCCTACTATGCATCGCGACATTTCCACGCGCGTTTCCCATTCTTTATATTTGAATAAATAGAGATAAAAAGAACGGTCGTCTCGCGTGGCATTGAAATGCAGAAATCATTTAATATAACGGCTAAAACATGTCTGAAAATTCTACGTGCCTTTAGGATTTGCGGTATTTATATTCTCTTTGGGCGACGCAGCGGCAATAAGTAAAATAAGATTGTATAATTGATAAAAGCTCCGATGAAGAATCTCGTCGATTCCCGTGCAAATGTTACGTCTTTCATTCTCGGCATTCACTAAGCTCGTCCATTCATTCCAAGGAACGTGAAAGGGTTGGGAGGGTAGCTGAGAAAGGATTGTCGAAAGAGGCGGGTCGGCAAACCCGGGCTATGGATATCTGCATGCAGAGCAGAATGCGCAATACGCGAGTTCTCAAATGGCACGGAAGTCAACGCGTCGCAGATTTAATGACGCCGGTAGACAAGAGGAGAATCGAGGTGGGGCTGGGGAAGAAAATTCGGACCGGTGAAACGACTTTGCGTTACATATTATATAATTGTGCCATTTCTAATAGCGTATCAAACGATCTGTATACGCGTAAAGCTGCGGATGGAATATCATCGGCTCGATTAACGCGAAAAGATGAATCTGAACGTTATCAGAAATAGAGAAATGCCAAGAAGTTTTGCATTTTTGAGAAACTCTTTGCCGTTGAGCGACGCATTGTCCGGCACCGGATACTTTTTTCAGTGTATCGAAAAATTCGGTATACACTCGAAACTGAAATGTCGTACTAAACGCGCTGCACGAAGCACTCTCCGCGGGTACGTTGGAAACGCGAGCGGAATCGAAAGAGCTTCGTTACACTGACAGAGGGCTTGAATCGTTCGAATCAGGTTGCATTCGATCTCCGTCGTCGAAGACGAGGGACCGCGATCATACATTTTCTTTACCGTTTAGATGAGATCGTCGTTTCTTCCGCAAACAGTGATTACACGGCAGCAAATAAATTCGGAATTTAACGATTTCGTGACCGTTGCTCTAAATGTAAATCGAACGCAGAGCCGGGAGGTATTCGCAATGACGGAAAAAGAATTTCTTTAAAAGAAAAGATTTGATATTAACACATCGACGTAATATTTTATGTGCATGTCTTTTAGTCGAAAATATGTCACGCAACAGCCATTCGATTTTATCTACCGTTTTTATTGGGTTTTCTTTACCTTTCGCAAAATAAGCGAGTATTCTCGACTTGATCCGCTTATCCCGGTTTTACCCCAGTTTCTCCTAAGTATAATATATACATATGACAACCCACTATAACGTATATAAATATGGCATGTAGATGTATTGTATCTGAACGGATTTTATTAATATAATCTTTTTAGTAATGTTAGAAAGTACAAAAAAAAAAATATGTACAACTATACATGAGCATATACTTAAATGTCTAAAAATATTGTTAACCGTGGTCTAATTTTTTGACATAAATTTTATTTGAAAAAGTAGAACGCGATAAAATAGAACTTTTTGAAATTTGTCAACTTTTTCTCAAAAACACGAAATTTATACTTTTCGAGATATATTGTTTGCCCTGCTTTACGTACATGTATGTACATGCCGAGCTCGCCAGTGGGTTAAGGCATGTTTTGTATTATACTTAAAGACACACCCGGGCTGAGGCGGTTTGCAGCTGGAAAAGATTTAACGGAAGCTACTTACGCGTGTACTCGAAAGAGATACATATAGACACGCTGCTTGTACACGTATATACACGTACACGTACACGTACACATACTCATATATTTAGGAAACAATCCTTGGCTCTCTACGGGTATGCTAGCTTTGCACATGGTGGAGTTTGGTAAAAAGAATATTACAATTAGAAATTAAGTATTCTATTTATTGGTGTCACACCTGAATGAGTTAAAGACCCATCACCCGCAACAGCCAGCGATCGTGTTCGAGCCACGTTGTCGGCGCTCGGCAACGGCTGAGGGTGGGGAGGCGGGGTGCTAAGGCACCTTAGCGCGCCGACCAATCACAGCGCTCTCTCGATTCCCTGATCGCTACCAGTCTACGCGACCCGTTCCGCAGTTAAAGAGACACGTTGGCCACGTGGTGAGCATCGGTTTTCGCGACGGGTATTGAGGCATCTGCGTGATGTTCTCTCGCGGTTTATCGTCGCGTACCTACGTCTCGTCTTGCTCTAAGTTCGCGGCGTCGTTTATTCCGCCGACGAGAGTCGATTGAAGGATCAAGGTGATTCCGGAACCTCACTTTACGTCGTAGCCTGTTCCTCGTGTCGAGATCGAGGACGACTCGAGTGAAGACCCGATAAAGGTAAGCAACGCCATGGTATAGGCGCGGGGAGCGCGGGGAGTATGAGGGAACGGTGCGGGTTAGTTGTGCTAGCGTTGGTATGTGCGTCCGGTCACCCGGGACCAAAACACGCGCACGGTAACATATCGTAATAATACGCACTGAATAAGACATTGAACGGAACAGAATATTAACTACAATTGTTCTGTTTCAGATAATACTCTGCCACTGAGGAAGGATCAACCCGACATCCCGCAGACATCCTGAGAGGAGGAGGAGGCCCAGGAAGGGTATCCTGCACCAGCGGAGCAACCCCAGGGTAAGTATTAATTTTTCTTCGTAATAAAATGCTTTAGATTTTTTATAACATTGTTTAATTATTTTATTTAATTAAATGTAACATCCACAAAATAATTTTTTTAATTTTTCTGTTACAGATAAAGAGAGACACCGCTGCTTCGCATCGTTTAGTGATAAATTAAAGTGCCGCACGCCGATATCAAATCATACGAACCGTAGCCGGTTTGTCGGTCGTACCGGGAGTTCCGTGTAGTATTCGGGCGTGATTTTTTCGCATAACTTTATTTAAACGCGAGTGCGTAATTTTCGCGATTGTAAAATCACGGTCGGGGTGTTCGCGAATGACTTGTGCGCGGAAGGAGGGCTCGTCACATCCCATCTGAGAGGAGGAGCAGGCCCAGGACGGGTATCATACATCGGCGGAGCAACTTTTAGGTAAATATAAATTTTTTAAATAAAATCTTTAATTAAAAAAAAAATTTACTTTGTTTATTAACTTTATGAATTGATATACCAGCATCTCTACATTAATATTTTGCATTTTATGTTACAGTCACCGGCAGAACTCCAACTCCGCTGATGCAGATTGGTGAGTCGCATCATTTTTTTTTTTTTTCGTAATTTGTAATCGGGTCTCTTGGAACGATAACACGTCATCGACCATAGATTATTATAATGACGCGCACGAATTGAAATAACCTTTCGAAAAATTGCGCACGCGAGACGTGCATGGTTTGTTCTAATTATTGATAAAATATTAATATTCACTTCCTGGGACTTGACTTACGGGTGGGATGACAAAAACTCTAAAAAAAACATCTCGCCTATTGTAATTTATTTGTCTCTCACCTTCTGTATCATTAATGTCAATCGAGTTCGAGAAGAAATACGAGTAGTAACTCGTCGACGCAGCTTTATTAATTTCAACGCTGGTTATCTATATCCTCAATAAATTTTCTATAATAGTTGCGAAACGTCGATACGCTAGAAATGTGATTTACTAACTCACTACGTGCAAAGCAAACAGCTTCTTTAGTCGAATAAACAGACTCGTAAAGGATCATAAATATCCAGGCGACATTCGTTTCTGAATGCAGCGGGGACATTCGAGGCGTTGAGCGTACGTAATATGTGCGCACCCTTGATTTTCTTTTCCCTCCGCGGCTCTTACGCTGCTCGAATGACAAAACCACGCTGTTGTTTTCTTTCCAGCTTGCGTCCTAATCCCGGGGATTCTGTCGCTGTCACGGCGACAGTCTCAAGAGTGCAAATCTTGTTAGGTGCTATACGTTACTTATCGCTCTATTATCCATACTGCTGTCTGTCATTAAGCTGCGTCGGCATTTGCAGCGATAAACATTGTTCTTTTGCAACGATGAGAATACGCGCATATAATGTTCTGTGTTGAGATAAGAGTGATGAATAAATATTCGCGCATATTTACTTGATCTAAATTCAGTTTAAGTTTCGAGTTTATTCAAATCTCTTCTCGGGCGTCTGGCTTTCGTAATAAAAAATCATTACTTTCGCACCTTCGGCACACACGCTTATTTATTAAATCTGTCTAAAGACGGCAACAATAAATAACGCATTGGCGTTCTCAATCGATTTAAATTCGCGTGGATGTTAAGGTCAAACGTAAACTCCCACGTTGCGAAATTCCCTCATTAAACGTGTCGGCGTTAACGACGTATTTGTCCCTATCCGAGAACCCATGGACTTCTATTCCAAATGACAATGTAGCTTTATATATGTTTTAATGTCACGTTCAATGGAACTTTCACATTCACTAAGACAAAGCTTTCAGTTGCTTTTTTTTATCTCGATCCCACATTGCCATGTCGACTTTTTGCGCACCGCCGCGCGATTCAAGGTCCATTGTCGTACGAGAGGCGATATTATAATTCGAGAAAGCTGTATCTTTTAGAATTTTTTTTTTTTTTATGGCGCCAGCCAATAGAGTGGAGATCCGTGTTGTACATTACTTGGCGTTATCCAAACCGAAAAAAATTATAAACCGACATAAAAAGTCGATAGAGTTTGATGAAGTTTATTAAGTAGAAGATATGAGATCCATCGTGATAAAGCCCGAGCAGAAGTTAACGTTTTGTTTTATTGCTTTACAATTATTGTCAGCTGATTAATATTGTTGAATATTGTTTACACAGCCAATATCGAATGAACGCAGCTATGCAATATGCAATATCAGTTCCGATAACCAATTTATTGATTTCAGTATTGCTAAAAAAAAAGAATTACGTACAAAAGATTCAGTATTATATATATATATATATGTATTTCGAAAAATTCCAATAACGATGTCGATTCCGTGTCGCGTGATTGATATCGGTATTGTGGTCTCGCTCGCGCGTGCCGAGGCGCGTTTGCGAAAATTGGCATAAACTCTAATAAAGCGACGTGTGTGCCATGCGGGTCACGCGCGATAATTAAATAAATCCTGCAGGGAGGAAGGGAAGGGTTGGAGAAAGGCGGTCACCCCATAAATACCGCCGAGAGTATCCGGGGATTCACTGCGCGAGCCTTTTTTTCCACGTGGTTTTCCTGTGACCGGCGGTATTACTTGCGGCACGCGAACACACAGTAAATAGACAGTAAGGCGGAAAACTCGTCGTAATTCAAGCGTCCGACGAGAGAAACGAGACCGTCGGCGAGCGCGAAACTGCCCATTAGACGTAAGACGAGCTTCCTGGATAAAAGAAAGGAAGGAAGACAGAGCTGAGAGAGAAAGAGAGGGTAGGGGGATGCTTTATTGCAGCCCACGCCGACCAAGTTTTATGTTCTTTAATCTGCGCGACGCTCTCCTCCTCGGTTCACTTCAACGCCGCGCGTTCGCAAAATTTTACGTCCATTTAAAACGGGCGAGCTTTGTAAATGATGCAGTTGAGCTTTACGAAAGATTCAGACTCGTACAGATTTATGACAGTTAAAATTTGCAGCAGAAAAAAGACACAGATTGATAGAAATCGGCAATTACACCTACGTGATTTTATTATAAAACGTATACGTTTTGCGAACAAATAATAGTAGCCGAGTACAAATTGATTCCCACCGTTACCTAATCATTAGCTAGCCAATTCGTGGTTCACCTCGTGGCTGTCTAGCAAAACTGTCCAGCACTCAGCCAGAAAAATAACACTCAAAACGTACTAAGTACTAGATAATTTTTACCAGCTAATAACGAGCTAGAAAAGCTAGATATCTAAGCGTTTCTCGCCGCGTACTAGTCTACTGCGCGTGCTGACTTTACGCAACGATCGACTGTCGAATTTACTGAAACCTTACCACGTCTTATGTAATATTTCTTAAGAAAAATCTATCGTGGTGCACGCGTCAATTTTTTGGCCCGTTTCGTTAATTTTTTTTAAGTATATGCCATTTGAGAAGCTGCGACTAACGTGAACTCCGTGGCGCCAGCAAATTTCCTGTAGCCTAGCTCGGGGAAAGCAAGAAAGCTCGAAGCATCGACCGCATTTCCGCAAGCATTTGATGCTTGAAAACAGGCGCCGCGACGTCTAGACACCCCGCCGTCCGCAATCGACGGTCGTTCTCGTCTTATTCGCGACATATCCCACTTTCGCGGTGCGAAACACACAAACTCTCCCCTACGAATATTCAAATATTCATTGAGACTGAAAAAAAAAAAATAACAAGCGACCGAGCTCAGGGTACATATCGGGAATACGACAAATCCGTACGTGAGACTTGAACCTCCTCGCAAAAATTGCGAGAAAGCATATTTTGCAATCATCACGCATGCAAAATGACGCAAATAATTTGCAAGTACAAGGGAATGACGCGCATTTAGCTGAAACGATTTCGTCCTCGTTAATATGTGGGAAAGGAAGTCAAAGAGAGTTGCGAACATCAACGACGGATTGAGATATCCGGAGGCCCGAGAAAAAAAATAAATTTTTATAATTATATTATATTTCGATGAAGACGCAGATTAGGAAAACTTAAGAATGCTTTCAATACGGAGCAAAGTCCACTTTTTAATGTATTTACAAACCAAACGAATAAGAATTTACCGTCAATTAATTTTATTTGTGAAAGCCCAGCTGTACAACGATCTATTCACCGACATGACGTGATTGAGACCGATAGCGTGACAAAACATTGATAAGATAAGCAAATACCGCATATCCAATTGTGATCCATCGTGATTTGCATACAAATTGCTTTTACAAATAAAGTAAATTACCGTAATTATGTGTCAATTTGCAAATTTGTATTAATTCGACACTCTTTATGAACGTCATGTTCTCGTCATTTTTTCAAGTCCTTTTTTTGTTTTTTCTTTAATAATTCCGTAAAAATACCTAAAAATCATTGACAAAAATTTATTTTAAATTTTTAACAAAAGTGCAAAATTTTTTGTGTGCTATTTTAACGAGTTTTAATGCTATTTAGATATTTTTTTTAATTTTAAACGTGCGCTCGATGGATAATCCGCCACTGACTAGCATCTAACAATAATCTTGCGAAACCTTTTTTTCACGCGTTTATTTCCGTCCTCAATGTGGTAAGAGTCTCAGGACTCTCTCTTCGTCTTCCTATCTCACCGCAAGATACGCATTTAACATGAGAGTAATCCTCGCTTTTTGTATATTGTCGAACGTGGGCCAGAAAGTTATAGCATGATCGTTACTGACAATGAGTGCCTATCGTAACTCGTAACTGGGTCGAAGGCAGAACGCGGAGATTAATTAGCAACTTTGTGGTTGTGTAGCAGCGCGGTTTAGGAACTTAAGGAACAACTATTTTGCCAATCAAAATAAAAACGAAAAGGGAAGGCAAATATTTCAACTTTATATCAATTACGGGCTGTTGAGTAAGTTTTATAATTATATACTCCTTCATTATTTCGCGCAAAATAGTTGAGAAGTATCTGAAAAAGCTCGCTAGTAATAGACGTTTTTATTTACAAATTCCTTAGCGGCGTCTTTCAGATTTTCGCGTCGCTGTTGAGTGATAACGTCTCTAGCAGCGTTTTCTAAAAAATAAATTAGCGATCGGTATTATACGCTATGCATAACGCGTAGCGCGCGTTACGGCATTAATCCTGCGTGGAGGAAGCCACTTACTCGCAACAAGGCGTGAAATATATCTTCGGGACAGCTAAGATGCAATTTCGCCGCGTAAAGATAAAGAGAGAGAGGAACACGCGGTGCCTGTAACAACGCGAAAACCGCGCTCTCACACCGATCCAGGCGCGGATTCGTCCTTTGTATCCGCTGAATTGCAGCGAGCGCGGAATAATGAAGTTCACGTAACGCCGTAACGAGTGCGCGATGGGAGTAACCGATGCGAGCGCGTTACAACGGAATCACGTAATCGGCCAATTATGCGAATGATTTGAATTTGATTACGGAGAAAGTACCGCGGCAGTTGCGCAACATCTATCATGACTGTACAATGTGTCGTTCCAACTGATTGATTAAAACCGTAAGATAATTAGTAATTAGCCGGCGCGTCTGCCGAGCGCCGGCCAGATCCACTTTCCGTAACGAACATGCCAAGAGCTGAAATGTCAGAGGGTGAGGCACGTGCGCTGTCGATAACCCTAATAAAGTCGTTACCGCGTACTACCGTCTTCCGTTGGATGAAGTTGCACGGTAAAGGGCATGGACCGATCAAGTTGAGCGCGAATAAATCAGCGAGATAAAACATCAACGTGACATCGTAAACATAATTGATCGGCTCGCTATCAAGTTGCGCGCCGACGCGAGACATTTTTCAATATGACAATTACTCTGATTGACGTCGAGTATATACTCGTTTGTTTTCTAGTAAAATTTACAATGCACGAGGTTTACGGCGTTTCAAAATTATATTATAAAAGATGTCGCGTGGATTTTTTTTTTAACTCATTCAAAAACGACGAAGGGCTTTCTGGAATTGTCCACTTCGAAGGGACGTGATAAATCTAGTAAACAGCTCGAACGTTTCTTCTTTTTTACGTCGTAATATAAGCTTAATTTACAACGTGCTTTTAGCTTCTAATCTTTTTCTGCATCGGCTTATTGTATTTTGTAATAAGCACGCAGCTAATGCTATTTACTGCTCTTGCGATTATCTCATCAAACAAAATCATGCTATTCTATTTTTATCGCGTACTATAAAGAAAAAAATTTCGCATTTAATACATCTAAAAAGATAATTTATATAATATTCTATTTCAATGTTGATAACTTCAATTTCCGTTGGAATACCTTTTCCGGTCTAACGCAATGTTATCTTTGCCAATGTAATCTTACCTCTATTTTATGATGCATCTGATCTTCTCGTTCTCTCGGCGATGAAAGGGATCTCCGGAGAGTACTCTGAGCGCGAAACCCATCGAATATGATGCTCCGGCGGAAGAATACTGTAACAAATTGAAAACAAGGGCTTTGTTATAAATATCACGTTGCGTGAGCCGCTCATTTGCCAAATCGATTAACTCTGCAAAACAAAAAGTGCGAATTTTATTTAAGGTACAAAAAATTAAATCATTAATCAAATACTTCATCACGAAAATGTAAAAAAATTTAAGTATACAGTAGAGATAATTACTTTGACCCGTGAACGGTTGGTATCTTAATGATCCGGTTTTGTTTTAAATTGCATTCTATATTTTTCAACGCTAATCCTTCAGTTTTATTGTCGGTTATTATTTATTAATTGCGCTATAAAGGTATTTGATTGAGATTATCGCCGGGTAATTCAGAAAGCCGTTGAATTATGCCGTAATATAACTAATAGCCGTTGCATACATCTCATTAAAATCGGAATGACGTACTGCTTTAATCATGACCGCGCTAGCGTTACGTTTGCACAGAAGATGTAAAGTGTGTAGGGACGTGCTTTGTAATATATGGCGGACGGTAATCATCAAGAATCCTGTTTAGCCATATGTCGTTCGCCAATTTGCGTCATGGCAATTGGCCGCGAAATTTAATCGCGTTATCGAGAGAGATTTTCCCCATTGACAGTTCCGCTGCGTGACGGTTTTCCAATTAAATATCCTGACTAGTAGTAGCGAATTTACCCACTGACTGCGGCTTATGCAAATGTAATTTTACTCGAAAATATCGAAACTTGTCCAAATTGCGTCCGTGTTACCCCGTGTAAATACTTGAAATTCTCCAAAAGTTCAACAATGTTCCGTTTAAAATTAAAACCAAGTAGTCAAAAGGGCTTAAATACCTCATCATTATTCGGTGTATTTCAGCAAACATCGCTGGTTAGATCTTTCATTCAATTTACAAAGATTTTCATGTAATAACGGAATCTGATATTATTAAAGTAGAACTGTCTGCATAACTTCTCAGATGCGTTTTAAGCAAAATCGTCGTCGTGTAAATAGCAAGGATTAAAATAGCACTTTAATCTTTAAATACATGTAATTTAAGAATTGGACTGAATTTTTATGACCCAGTGTGCGCTCTGAAGATGTTAATCATTGCTTACGATGATACGCATAATGATATAATATTATATATTTATTATTGCATTTGTGCAACATATAAGAATCTTATTTATTTTTGATCTGATAATTTATCAAACTTAAGTACCGTCCCGCTCTTACGTCGTCGTCTCCTTGTTTTTAATAATCGTAGGATCGCACTATCAAAGGCAACCGTAAATCGCAACGTAGTTACGCGAAAAAGAAACAGTGCTACGCCACTGGACGAAATATTGATCGAGAGGGTGTAGAGAGACCCTTACACAGGGAGCGAGTCACGAGCCAACCCTTACGTAGGCTCTCTCGCACACTCGCGTTATGTCTCGGCTGGCGACGAAATCAGGATCATTAAACTGGAATGTTAATGTCTTCACGTTTCTCGTTAAACCACCGATATCGGTAATCTCTTACAAGACATGTCCAGTTATCATTTCATATAACAAAATGCTCAATAAATAATCGCGGTAACAGAGGGACAGGCTCGAATTTCTTCACGAAAAACGTGTGTAGCTTTCGAAAGAAAAGTACATAAAATTGGTGCGTAAATGTATGTGCAACAAATTTGAGCTTACGTCTACTGTTTTCTAACGCGTTCAGATGCAATTTTAAAACTTGTTTGAACAAGGTACATTGAATATTCCTATTGCGAACGCACGTACGCAAATATATCTTCAAGCTGATGCCGTTTCAGAATTTACTCGAATAACAGTGTCATCTAAACGAGAGATTTTCGAATAGTCTCAATATTCACGTTAACAACTCTCGATTACCCTACATAAATCAAGTTCGACTAAGAACCGAGATACCAGCTGACCGTTGAAACGGATTCGAGACGCAGTGAAGTAATACCTACGTTCTCCGGTCGGAATTTGTCAGTCTGATCCTTCGAAATCCCTTTCGCTCGGTAGCGCCCGATCGGGTTTGCGTTTGAAAATCGACGCGTCGGTGTGTACTGCCACTGGAGACCTTTCTCTTTTGACGCGAGACAAAGGGATGCAGAGAGAATAGAAACCGCCACCTTGATGCTCGTGGTGAACCACGATAATTGGATCACCCACCCCTACGAGTCGCGACTGAAATTAAGTAACTTCCGGGCGCATATTCCTGCGACGGGCTGATGATTTCGTCGGGAACAGCCCGAAAAGTTCGTCCGACACCGGCGAAATAATGTTAGCGTGTGAAAATGAAACAGTCGGCGGGAGTATAGAGGAATGCAACAAACGCATCTTTGCCTGCATACGTAATCACGTACGATAAAGCGCAAGAAAAACGACTGCTTCAATTTACAAAAAAAAAAAAAAACGTCGGTTTCTACATATAGAAATTACGTCTTGCGAATGCATCTTTGTAAGAATTGCAAGAGATGCATCTTCCATCGCCGATAAATAAAAAGCCGCACAAAGTTTTCCTCTATAATTTTCTTTTATTCACGTTTAAATATTTAAAAGAAAAGAGCTGCAGCCCAATCCCGTTTTCAGAATCACTCAGCGATAAATCAACTCCGTAGTATGTACTAGCGAGAAAATATTTTTTCGCGGTAAAATAAATATTATATCTCGTTAAGTTGGCGTTACACGAGTCCGCTTAAGAAAGGACTTAAGCCGTTAGAATAGCGCGGCCGTAAAGAAAATAGGCGGAAAAAGTTTCTTCAGGACGCTTTGTACGACCGTAGCTTGCGGCGTGGCAAAGCCACCCGAGTCGTCGGAAAAGGCAATTTGTACAGAGTGCTTAAGTTGCACATATTAGTCATAACGTCGTTCTTTCGCAGTAACAACCAATTATATCTCGAAAGAAAGAACGTCCCAGATCGACCCATCTACAGATTCTTTGGTCAAATCTGTGAAATTTAATTCTTGAAATTCTTCTCTAACAAAGACTCGGACAAAAATTTCTGAAAACAATTAATTCTTCGTAAATTAAATTTCAAGATTACATGGAAGGCCGTTACAGATACTATTTTATTCCTCCTACGTTTCAACCAGTAAAGGCAAAAAAATTTCTGAATCTCCTAATAAGAACTTAGGTTTTACTAATATTTTTACGAAGACTAACAATATTATTATTTACGTCACAGACGGCAAAAATTAATAACTTTTATTTATTTATAAAATTATTAGATCAGATAAATGTAGGTGAACAAACTGCAGTTAATTGATATCATATATGTACGTACGTACATGGTATAATCTGGCAATTTCTGTCAGCAAAGAAATTTGAGTAAATAAAAGAATATCTACATTTTGATGTAATTTTAATCGAAATCATAATATATTTAAATTGACACACAACTGAGTGCTTATAATTGTACTTGTAACACGAACCTCAGCTGTTCGATAAATATTTTAATAACTATAGATATGCTAAGTGTTTCGATGACTTTATGTTATTCATTGCCGATTGATAAGCAACACGAATATTAATAGTAGGACAACGTGATAGAAGAGTACTGCGACGCGAATTGAATGAAGACGCGTTCACTTTGTAGTTTTTCTCTCGTTGTACAGAATATAGAAACCAACGAATCACTAATACGTGACAAAGGAGAGAACGAATTAATGTTAATGCAATGCGGCACGACATGGGAACGGGTTAACATAAACACAATGAGTAGCGAGCTGTTTCTTTCTCTTTTTGCTTCGTGCCATCATTCTACTGTTTAATACAGAATCATGATATAGCTTGAGCAGTTAAGCGCTCTTTTCAATTTATTTTGACGTACTTTTGTTCGACTGATTTTAACATTTAATATTTTGATTATTGTTGAGAAATTTTGCATAATATAAATACATATGAACTACAAAGCATTACTGAAATAAATTTATGCCAATATAAACACAGTTAATGTTGAACGAATACATCTTTATTTTTTAATTAAAGTAAATTTTGTTTTAGACTGTTTAGACAGTTTCTAGACAAATATTTGACCAAACAGTTCTAAAAATGAGACTAGTAAATGTGCTCTAACGTCCAAAAAGCAACTAAAACTAGTCTAATATAAATCTAATTGTCTATAAATAGTCAGGTTAGCCCACCAGAGCTGTTTTGTTCATTCTCAATCTGGTTTACTTTTTCACAAGCGTTGTTAAAAAAAAATCTTAGAACAATTTACATATATACAGAATAATTTCTAATTAAATAGAAATTTAAAGGGTATTTTTTTTTAATTTTATAAAGAAAATGTTTCAAAAACGTATGTTTTAAAGTGCTTTGTTCAAAATATAAAGTGTTATACTCGGAAAAAAAAATTAGAAACTTCGAAAAATTAAAGAAAAACCATTTAAATATTTAAATATTTATATTATTCAAAATTTGTATTCGTACATGTGTTATAAATAATCACATTATACTTTTTTTTAATGAAAGAATGATACATCACTATTTTTTCTTTTTTTTTCTAATTTTGAACTTTATAAGAACTATTTTTAATGTACTTAACAATTTAATTAAAAATAAAAATTAATAATTAGTATCTATTTATATATTTTTAATTGGTCTAAAAATACTTTAGTTGTATAAAAAGTTATTATTAAAATGTTTTATAGCACATGTATACACAGCAAATTCGAAAAAAATAATCTTTAAACACTTCTTTTCTTACGTTGGAAAACAAAGCACTATGTAAGACAAATCTTTGAGTGTGCATACATTTTCTTTATAAAATTGATAAAAGATATTCTCTTAAAATTTTTCTTACGTAATAATAACCTATCTTATACATGAATGTGCGTTCACGGGCGTGCACGCACGCACGCACGCCCGCATACGCACATGCACATACACGCGCAGGCGTGTATGTGTGTAAAAATAATATAAATTTCTTTGGTCTGATTTTTTGTTTTATATTCTAAGTTACATAAAAATTATATTTCTAGAACATTTTTCTAAATAGTCAGAGATTGTTGCAATTACTGTAATCTAACAAGTAATAGGCTTGACATATACTATTTTAATCAAGAAATTTTACATACGACGTTATATGTATATTTGAAAAATTTGAATTTGAATGTATCATAAGTTAGATAATATCATTTTAACCCTTAAGACTAAAATCCTAGTTTTGTTTAGCAATAATACTTTATATGTTGCAAATAACGCAGTTATGACAACTTCGTCAGAAACTGAAACAATCTCATGACCATAACAATGATCATGTTTTCCAATGTACGGGACTTACAACAAAAAATAATAAAGTTTAGTTTTTTAAATACCAGTGCTAGACATCAAAATCGCAATGTAGTTTAAATATTACATACGAAAAATGTGTCGACAGAATTAAAAATCCACATTAAATTGATATATTTAAAATATCATATGAATTATTGATTACAGATAAAATTTCATTCTTTTTTTTACGTTTTAAATATATTATTACTTACAAATTGTCACATGCAGGGTGTTCGAAACGAAGTGTCACTCCCGAAAACTGTTGGTAGGTAATTTTTCGTTCCGAATTCTTATTGCTTACTCACAGTTGCTAGAAGTAACAGCTTATGTCAAATACCCTGTATACACATTTGTTATTTTAATCCAAGAAAATATGGCTAAATAAAATAAATTAACAGAATGTCATTAAAAAATTTGTAGACGAGATAAAGTTCTTTGAAATTCTTATAGAATTTAAGTAAAATTTATTATAAAAATTTGGATTATTTAACATCCTTATATTAATTTTTTATATTCATATTAGTATATCAATATAAATTTTAATTTGCTTTGTTCTATTTATATGCTTGTTTATGGATAAAATTATAATAATCCCATTTACGAGATTTGTAAGTTCAAACCAATTTGTGATTTTGATGTACAAACTTATATACTTTATAAAATTTTTTTCTATTCTTTTTGTTATATTAAATTCTGATATTCTCGTATACAGAATGTTGCACATAAAATTAATATAAAATGTATACAAGTATTGATAACACATATCTTTGAAATATTCAATATAAATAAATTTTCATTAAAAAATTGCATGCATATAGCTAATATTTTGTTGCCAAAATATATTTACAGTGTTATGCCCAGCAGATTCTTAAAGTATTCAACTGATCTACTTTCTGTCCAATATGTTTACACCAAAATATCTAATTTGTCAAAATAATCACTTTGATTCTCATTTCTGTAGTATTAAAGTACAAAAACCATGTTCGTTCAAGAACAAAATCATATAAGAAAATATTTTAGCGCGTCATAAAGTTTCTCTTGCTTATACAACTACAATCTTATGATTGTTACCATTTGGCAAGAGAACATAATAGACACGCTTTCCCTTATCTCATTGAAATTCTTGCATATTAGTATGATACTGAGGGTTAGCGAATGATCCATTAGATTGTTCGTTCCGTTCAATAACGCTCTGCATTTCAACGGTTGACTCATTGGCAGATTGCTCATTGTTGTTTAAATTTCCAGTATTGCTAACGTCATTCGTCATTCCGTTCACACTTGTGGCATTCGTCTGCTGTTGCTGATGCCCATTTAAACTATTTTGTGCAGAATTATTATTATTTTTTGATCTGTGTCTAAGTCTATGCGTAGTAAGATATTGTTTTACTGAAAATGCTTTATGACATATATCGCATTTATATGGCAATGGATCTGGGCAGTTTATGCCATCCATAACAGTGACTGCATGAGTAGTTAAATGCATCACATAATAATGTTTTACAACAAATGATTTCCCACAGGTTTCACAAATGTAAGGACCGGATACACCATGCGTTTTTCGATGTTTATGTAGATTATCCTTGCGCGAAAAACTTTTACCACACAATTCACACTCGTGCATTTTTTGTCCTGTATGAGATACTGAATGTCTAACCAAGTGTTCTTTACGGCTAAATGCTTTTGTACATGTTGTACATACATAAGGTCGCTCACCAGTGTGCAATTTTCGATGTTGAAAAAGATGTTCTTTTCGTTTAAATGGTTTACTACAAATATCACAATTAAAAGAATTTACATTAGTTTGTAAAGAATCATCTTTATTCCCGGTATCCGATGGTTCACTCATAAGTGTCTCAACATTACAATTATGATTACTCATTTGGTTGAATGAAGAGAAGCTCCTACCACAATCGCGACAAATAGTATTTCTTGCAGTTTGTGAAAGTGCTTGATTATTTACAGTGATTAGAGAACTTGGTTCTGACCCTGATCTTAATCTCAAAAATTCTCTAATCTGTTCAATCGAGTTACGAGACATTCCGTCATCAGATGATGTTTTTGCAAATTCTTTAAATTCTTTGTCATCACGAACTGTCATCAATGGACTTTCCTTGAAACCTAAATTTAAAAATACTTCTGGCGTTGCTTGTACTGTAGTATAAGTTTGTACATTAGAGTTAGGAGATTCATCTTTTTGGATTTCAGTTTGTATTTTTTGCATAATTTGTTGATTTGGTTCCATTTCCGTCTCCGCTTTGAGAACTACATTATTATTTTGATGTACGGCTGGTGTCTCTTGTTTCACGGAAAATTCTTGCTGCGTTATAATTTGCACTTGTTTTTCAAGTTGAAGTTGTCTATGCTGCTTTTCAAATTCACGTTGTTGCCTCTGTAATTGTTGAAGTTGTGACATTTGTGATTGTCCTTGTACTTGATTAACTTGACTTTGATTCTGTTGAGATAATTGTGGCGATTGATTTAATTGTTGAGAAATTGGTCTTTGAGATTGTACTTGTTGATTTATTTGACTGTGGTTCTGTATTTGGTTCTGAGTTTGTTGCTGAATTCCGGCTGATTGATTTTGTTGGTCACTGATTTGATTTTGCTCTTCATTTGATTGTGATGATACTTGAGAAGTTTGTTGTTGGTAACTATAATGAGTTTCTGCTGTAGCTTCAACGACAGCCGCTGCCATACCACCCGGCTGCATCTGAACACAAGACGAATATTTTATCATATATTTATTATAAATGGTTAATTTAAGTAATCAATATAAATTAAAAAAAATTAATATAAAAAGCGTTATTTGTCGATTACAGACCTGCATAGCACATTTATATTGCTGTACCCTTGCTTGTACACCACTGATGATTTGTATGTTAGAAGTATTTATGTTACTAACTACAACAGGTTGTTGATGTTGCACTTGATCTGTTGGTTGTTGATTATTCATTATTTGGCTTCCCACTGGTGTTGGCACTTTATCCATTGACTTTAAAGCTTCATCTTCTGGTGTGGACGGTCTTTCTTTTTCAGTATTCTTCACATAAACCTTTCCTTCTTTTAGAAAATCCTCAGAAAAACGAAGTGAGGTAAAATAAGACTCCAACATACCCTCAGCATTGACTACAGTTTCTCGAAACTCTATAAAGCTTTCTAGCTTCTTAATACATTCATGACATACAATTTTTGGTAATGAGTCCCCCTCAGTAACCTTTAAAAAATACAAATAGTTATAATTTAAAATATATTGATTTTAATATGCTATAACTTATTCTATTAATTTTTGTATTATTAAAAACCAAGAACAAAAATAATTAAGTTCTCAATAGTTGAATTCTATGAAATATAAATGCAAAAAATATTTTAATATTTTAAAAACATATGTAAACAATATGTTAGTAATAATAATATATAAAAAATCTGCAAACTAATTTTAAAAACATACACTTATGTTCATTATTTTTATTTAAAAAATTAAAATGTTTAAAATATTCTAAAACACAAGTATCAGTAATAAGACAATATAATCTCATAATTAATCTATATCATTTTATTGACACAGATTTTAATACAAAAATTATTCTTGTCACTATTAAAGAATATTATATTACCGAATCTCATTTTCATAAATTGATATTTCACAAATATACCTTGTAACATTTTTAAATATCCTTCTTATTTATTAATTTCTTTCATTATGTTGCTCATAACATACCGAATTGATAAGGTTAAGTAAGCTTAATGCCTATGTTATATACTGTTTAGAAAAAAATTAAAAATAGCTCACGCCACGAGCCGAGTATGAATCCTTACCTGTATCGGTAGATACGTTTGTATTTTCATTTGCAATTGACGTCTACGTCCTTCCTCGCGAAAAATATTCATCTTGTTACCCTCACTGCTAGTACATAATCGACACAATTCGTAATAGTTTACTTTGCGATATCCCGACATCGTTTTTCAAGTTGTACACAGGTCGCGACTAGCGAAGAATCACTGAAGGATAGTGAAAGCTTTTAATTGCGCGACATACACGATAAGAAAAAGTAAACATTCGCGCAAAATCACCGCCACCGTTACAGCCGCCGCTACTACCACTACTACCAATACCACCGCCACACACCGCCATTACTATGGACGTAAGAAGGACGGTGACGGACCACGGTTGACAAAATTATATGATGATGAAACGTTTTCAGTTATGCTCTCCGAATCTACCAGGGTGCGTTAGAGTGCAAACACATGTAGGAAAAGGTGCGATTTCATGCAGCTAGCCGTAAGAAATTAATCAATTATATTAGGAATTCCAGGATAATTATCTATTATTATATTATATATTTGTATTATATGTAAGAAACATTTTCTTACTGGCCTATTCTTTAAGCGAATACAGCTACTGTAAACGGGCCTTTAAGTTTCAGTGTATCTAACCTTCAGTGCCTTCAGTTACTTGGACGGTTAGTTACCAAACAGGTTAATCGGAGCTCGACGGAAGTAGCCCTAGCATTCACAATCCTGCATTCAGAACTTCTTGCTTCCACTGTATGAGGTCTCCAAAATCAATACGAAATCAGCCCGTCTCTTCTGTCGATACCTGACAAACACAACGTATATTCATTCAGGTTTCAGCATAACAGTTTTTACATGGTTATTCTCCCTTCGTACGCATTGTACTTGAATTACAATTAAGAATTGGTTTGGAAAGTGACGCTATAGCGTAAAGTGACGTTTTTGTGCTGAAAGGTTTACAGGGTACGTGCACCAAAAAAAAGAAAAAAAAAAATTGTGAGCGATGTGTAATGATTTATTTATATGTATGTACTGTGGTCCATATCACGTTAACAGAGCTTATGGTTTCAGCATCAGTATACACTACATTTAACTGCTTTTGTTACATTGCTTACGTTTGTCTGTCAAAGACTAATTTTAGTTTATTTCACAATGCTTTATATTTCACAGGTATTGTAGATAGAACTCTTATTTTAATAGTTGTGCCTAATCCACTTGACTGATGGTTTTTTCACAATTGCATTTTATAACAAAATATTAAATTTATTGGAAAAGATTTAACTTTGACTCAATTATACAAAATATCCATTGGATGAGTGTTCAATATACAATGTGTGTCAATATACAATGTGCATCAATTTGTTTCTAAAAAGAAAAGTGTGAATGACATGTGATTATTATTTATAACTAATATTTGTCAAATTTTCCTTTACTGTTACACTCATAAAAAAAATTGCATTTTATTCGAAGTTCTTAGCATCATGAAAAATTTGTATGTTATCTCTAACAAGTTGCTGATTTTTTGAAATTTATTTTTGGTTATTGTTTATAGATAAACAACAATGAAAATAAAACGTAGTAAATCTCTTTCCCCTGAACCATCAAGTAGTAAAGACACAAAACGTATAAAGGTTGAAGAAACTGTGATTTTAAATGGAATAACATCATTGAATATTCTTGAATTCTCAGATGATGTTCTACTTAACATATTGAAATATTTACATCCACAAGATCTCATGGCAATTAGTTTGTGAGTTACATTTATCTGCTATATCTTCTTTATGTATAAAATTGCTTGTGGTATTTTCTATGTTATGATTAATTTCTTTGTATCACAGATGTTGTCAAAGATTTGCACAGTTGGCACAAGATAGAACACTATGGAGAAGAGTAGATTTTCGTGTAAATCCTGTAATGCTAGAGGATTTGAATCAATATATGAAATTTTTGCAACCAATAACAATGAGTTTAGCAATGCGTGGTGATCTGATTTGTCGTGAAGGTTCATCTCTCACACAAGGATTCTTTAATAATGTGAAAACACTATGTGGTCAACTCAAAGAATTAATCATTGAAGAATACTACATTAATGGCGATAAGGTATGGTTTATTGAAATGTAACATTGTATTCTTGTATTGTTTAAAATATTTATATTGTAAGTTTAATTTAAGTTTGTTTTTCTTCTTTTTATTGCAAGGAATAATATATTTAATTCTATAACAATACAAAATTTTTTTACAGATTCATATAACAGATTTTCCATGCACCATTGAGAAACTTTCATTAAAAGGTTGCAAAATAGATTATTTACAGAGTAATAAGTCTTATTTTTTTAAAATGGATCTTCATATGCCTAATTTAACAGTAAGTTAATGTTTTGTACTTTAATACATTTTATGGATTTTATATAGACATATAAATTTTTATATGACAAAATAACATGTTTTAATATATTATTTTATGATTCTATGAAACATTTTTATTTATTATGTATATTTTTCATGTTTGATTTATTTTCAATAATTAAAATATTTTATTTGCAATTTTTATGTGATTTTATAAAATAAAAATGTATAATTTTCGAAAAATATTTCAACAACTAAAACATAAATTATATTTGTTATTGAGCCTTATTATATATAATTTCTTATATAATTTCCGACAATTGTATTGCATTAAACGTTTAATGTTATTTTTAGTGCTTGATTTTAAGTAATTGTGAGTGGTTTACACCACATTCCTTACTAGTTATTAGCAAAATACCAAAACTTAAGGAACTCAGATTGAACTCGTGTCATCGTTTGGGCGAATGCGTTGCGTACGCTAGTTTGGCAACCAGATTTGGATTTAAAACTTTAGAGGTATGCTTTTTTTTTTACTAATTCTTTATCTGTACTTTAATTTATATTATTATAGTAATATTTATTCTTATTTTACAATGTTCAAATATTTTATTAAACTAAATTTTTTGAGTTTGGTATTAGATATGCAATTCGATTGTGTAACAGAATAAAATACGACTGTTAAATGTAAAAAAAAAAAAAAAAAAAAAAAAAAAATTAATTTTTAATTTTATATACAAATTGCTTAATAAATCAAGTCATATTAATATTTTTTTTAATCTGTATTTTAGTTTTTAAAATTACAGGTATTTGAATGCCGTACATTCTTATTTATTTCTCTATCAATATACATTTTGAGATATTTTTATATTTTGTATTAAATTAGATTTTAGACTTACGGGATACGGCACTTGGGGATAGTGAAGTTGGTTGTTTTAGTAGTACTAAAACTTTAACACATTTATATTTGGAATGTCCTTCTACATGGAGAAATGAAGAACCTCCCGAAATTATACAACATAGGCAGCAACAAGCTTTACGATTACCTATATTTGAAGATGGCAATCTAGCACAGGTATTAAAAAAAAACTTAATTTATAAATGTTATGCGACATTGATATTTATATGTTACATTTTTAAATACAAAATTTAAAATATTATAAAAGTAAATTGTTTGAACTTAGTTTTTAGTTGAAGATGGATACTCTTTTGAAAATTATGGATTTCAAAGATGTTTAATATCAGACAGAGCAATTTGTGCACTTGGAAGCGATACTTGTGACAGAGAAGTAGTAAACAGTTTCCTTGCTCCACAAGGAATGGTAATACTACGAGAAGATAGACGGATATCTAATAATCCAAACCTTAAAACATTAGTCGTTAGGTAAGTTTTTAAGTAAGGCAATTTGTTTCACGATTTATTTCACAGCAATATTAAAATATTTAAAAATTCTTAAAAATTCTTAAAAAGATTTCAGATTTCGGTCCTTTATTTGGGATACCCTATTATACATCTAATAGTCTTTTTTTTCAGAAATTATCCACGTGTAACAAATTCGAGTCTTATTCATTTGGCTTTAAATGCATCGAGATTGGAATATTTGGATGTTACTGGTACTTCTGTGACAAAAGATGGTGTCGAATCTTTTAAATCACAAAAAAATAATGTTAAAGTAGTTTCGTCATTTGATGAGACATAGTTAACAACATACCTAGAAAATTAAGAATAAATATTTATATCCTATTAATACTTTTCGTAATTCAAAAATTAATAAATAAATACTTTTCGAAAAGTATTAATATTTTTATATTTGAATACATGTTATGCTTCGAAATTAAGATTTAGCTAATGTTAAAATTATTTTCTATATATTTCGATTAAATATAGTTTATTTGAAAAAATAAGATAGGTAAAATATTTGATTTTTTACAAACCTATGTATAATAATAAGAAAATAACTGAAGTGTTACAAATATTTCTCTATATATGTATTTTCTAACTAACTTTCATTTTGTTGTTTGATTAATTATGTTTTAATTATAATACTTATTACAATTATTTTACCCATTACATTACTATAATTTTATTTTATTTATTTTCAGTATTATTACTATTATTTTTTATTATGTCTTCCATTGTTTTTATACTATTTATACTGTATTTTGGAAATCTTGGCTTTTTACGATAAAATTATTTTTAATAATAACTATTAAATAGAAATTGTATAAATGCAAATTACAAAATATTAACATCTTGATTTTATATAAATATTAATATCTTGAGTTGTACACACTTAAGCGTACATAAAGATATATTTAATATATTTATGTAATAGATATTATGAATGTTTTAAGCTGGTATACATATTCATACCTATATGTGCTGTACTATATTATTTTAGACAAGTCTTTAAAATTATTATTATATGATAAATAAAGAATATTAAATTGTATATTACAGTTCCTGTTCACATACTGCAGCCGTTTTGAATTAACAGCATGAGAAATGAAAAAAATTTATCATAATTCTTGTTACACGCATCGAATTAAACATTTTTTACAAAGAAATGGCGTTTAAAAAAATCGAGAGACAATAAACGAGCAACTGTATTTAAAATTTTTGCTCACTTACCTCTCAGTTGTCTTGCATTGCTAATATCAGAAATTGAACCAAAGATTAAATAATTAAAAAAAAATGTTTATAATTAAAAAATAATTTAATTAATTTTAATGTAATGTTAAAAAAATTATTTAAAAAGTATCGTAAATTAAAATTCTAAATAAGTACAATATTAATATCTGTAAAATAAATTAAATCTTTTATTTACATGTAATTAGCAATCAAAATTTTTATGTGTTATTAATGTTTAAATAATAATAGGAATTATAGTAGTATATTCCATTTTGTCACAGTCAAAAAAATAATCTTTATTTATTTCATATAGACTTCTTAACGTTAGATCATGTAGAAAATGTCATTGCTTTCAGATTTTAATATCATAACAGCCTTAACTATATAACGTTAAAATAAATTAACTTCAATTATAAATACACAAATTAAAAATTGACTTTCTTTAAATTTTTTGAAAGAATGCAATAATAAAATCCAATAAAATTTTGATTACTTGACTTCCCGATTTCTTGATTAGAAAACCATTTTCTAAAGGATATTATATTGGTGCGGTAAATTAATCTTTGGTTGCACTTTCTCAATTTAATGTTAATAATTTTTAGTTAATGCAAAAAATTTAAACATATTTATAGCAAAATGAAATATATGAGATCATAATATTAATTTTATTATAAGTTCTAGGTTTGATATAAATGTAATATATATTAAAACTACTTTAAAATATATTCATATATAGACATTTTCTCTTTTTACGATCCGTGTCACGAGTACTACTGATGGCACATTTTGAACTGCTTAAAACCAACTCTATACGGAACGTGTTAATTTGTTCAAAATGAATCTTCCATTTCTAAGTTAGCTGACGAATTTCTGCTATCGGGAGATTGCATTGCAATGTAGCGTCTTCGCAAAATTTCTTGTAAATCATTGCATGGACTATTCTCACGTTTTACCCGTATAGGATGTCCACCTGGAGACCTACAAAAAATTACAAAAGATAATACACAATACGTAAAATTATTTTATTTTTCAAGAGTTTTCTTGATTGTTTAATACAATTAAATAATTAATTATAATTTTAATACAAATTAAAAAAATAAAATTTATCGATATAATTAATCTACATTAATAAATTAGGAGTTTTAAGTTGCATATGGAGAAAGTAAGAGTGGAAAGGATAGAGAGAGTAATATCAATACCTTACAACTGGTCTCAATTTTACATTATCGATATCCTTTAACATATCTCCCATTGATTTCTGTACATTTGAATTTTTCTTGCGATCTTCAATTTTATGATCTTGCAAACTAGCCCTCCTTGCAATATGCGGTGTTGTAGGTGGTAAAAGAGTAAGTGGAAGCGGAAGAGGTGGTGGTGGTGGTGGAGGTACAGGTGACACAGATTCTGTTCCATTAGGCAAAGATGCAACAGATGCACCTACACAAAAAATACAAATCTTTAAGGTTTCTTAAATATTTTTAAATATAACAAAGTATGTACCTTACATACATTTAGATAGTTTATTATTTTTTACAATTGTTGAAATTTGTTCCCTAAGTTCTTGCAATTCTTGTTCTAACGCGAGTAACCGTACTTCAGATCCAAAACTAATTGGCTCCAACAGATCTGACCTATTGTGTTAGCAAACTCAATTAAAAAAATATATTATTAAGTAAATATGTACATACCTAATTGTAACTAAAGTACTGACCTCATTGGATATCCATTAGTGTCAACATAATTACTATTAGTTTCCTCATTAATCATTGAATTTGTCATTAAATGTAATGGTGTCACACTGACATATATTTTTGGTGGAGGTTTCAAGGGTAACAAGGATCCAATTCTTCTTACAATACTTCTTTTTTTTCCATAATATTTAATATCACCCATCTATAAAAAAAAAAAGAGAAATTAATTTTTATACAACAAAATATTTAAGGCTGCATACTCAATTACTTAAATTGAAACAGATTTTGATAATTACTTAGAAATTTTATTAATAAAGTGATATGAACAAACTATCGAAATATGTTCCCGATAAATCTGGCTAACCTAGGTGAATCTTACCCTTCGCAATCAATTGTGATCAATTTTGAGAATTTTGATCTACTTCGGGAAAAAGAATAATAACATATGATCATAATGTGACGCAATTGCTAGATAAGGCGTATACATCGGAGTTAAATCCAACATTTGCAGTTGACAAAACGATCAGATTGACCCAACGATAGATTCTCAATATTATATAAAACTCTCCACTCAATTAAGTCTCTAGCGGAATATCAAATATTTGCTAATTATTCCATATGTCTTTTATCGAACACTTAATTTCACTTTTTTTTTTTCACTTAACCGCATACAATAGTAGGTGCCACGGTAACCACGGTGGGTGCTGGTAGGTGCTTCCTAGTGTGCAGGTGTGCACCAGTTCAGCAGTGTAACTTGGAAAGAACAAACCTATCGTTATGGTAACTTTCCTTGGTAGCAGTATGCTGCACCGACTCGTTGTTATTGGTTAAATAAATGTTACTAAAAAAATTACTTGGGTTATCTACTACTTGAATTTCTTCAATCTGACGAATTTGCTATCGATTAACGTCGACGTTTAACGAAATGTAACGTCGACGATTAACGAAATGTAAATTATTTTAATTAATATCTAATTTTTATTTTTATTTTGTTGTATTTTACCTGATTTTATTATATTTTAATTTATTTTATATTTGATTTTCCGAAGATTTATACTACTGAAATCGTCGACCATTTGATCATATATATAAATAATACAATGGCGCGTTTATCAGTAGTATGAGTTAACGCGTCATCGTATATGATCAGGCCGGAGATTTGTGTCAGAAATTACGTTTGTTTTATGATAAAGATCTTGACATAGATAATTAATATATGTGTATAATTGTCTTGATAACGTCTCTTAAGGTACAGTAGTTCTTTAAAAGACCATCTTGTTAAAAGATCGTTTAATTAAAAAACTATTTCTTTAAGAGTTTTCAAACTCAAATAATTTTTAGAATGCTTATTAGAATATGAGTAAAATTAGGTTTAAATAAATTTTTTTTTCTTGTTAATAAATTAGTGTAAAGTGCGAAGCAATAATCATACATTTTCATATTTATACAAGGTAAATAATTTATTTGTAAACTTTTTAATATATATCATAGATTTTTAAACGTAACTAATTAAAAAACAACTAAGAAAAGGATGGTGTATACTTATTTGCGTCAAATATTACTGTCGGTAAGAAATTCTTCTCAATAATATTAACAATGTACGTAATTAAAATACTTTTGTTAATCTTCAGATTGAATTAACAGTAATAGCAAATAATAATGTTGAAATTAATATCCTGGTTTTTAAAACACAAATTGATAATAATGACATTGATTGGGGTAACTATTGGGATATCGAGTGGTATGAGTCTCAAACGTAGCGGAAAATGGTCCCAACGAGATATCACGTACATCAAATTTCCTGGAGAGATATTTATCAGAGTGGTGAATTGTTTAATAGTGCCACTTATCACGTCCAGTATTATAAGTGCCACTTATAATCTCATTAGATCTGGTATGTCCTCTTATAAGATTATTTCTTAGATTGTATCGTGCCTTTTATTTTAAAAAGAGAAATAAAAAATAAAAGTCAAATATTATACTTAGATGCCTTAGATAATCAAGGGGCACGGTAGTGCCTCGCGCCAATAATTTTAACCACTCTAAACTTATTATAACTGTATAGGACCTATTGGATTAATGGCAATTTACTATTACTTAACGACCACTACAATTGGAATAACTTTGGGCGTTGTACTTGTCGAGACTATTCGACCCGGTGAATCAATAAAAAATGAAAAAGTTGAAACGCCACCACTCACAAAAAATTTAATGATAGACACATTTCTGGATTTGTTTCGGTAATTAAATAATATTATTCGGTAAATAAATAATATTCGGTAATTAAATAATTAAATACGTATGTACATATATTATCATCGTGCAATTTTATACGTATTTTTTTTTCTTACATTACAGTAACCTCCTTCCCGAAAACTTAATAGAAGCATGCATGTATCAGGTACGTTTACGTATAACGTAATTAATATTTCTTATTAAAATATCTCCAAACTTAATTTTTTTTTATTGCAGTATCAAACCGTTTTAGAACAACCAGATAATACGTCAGGTACTGCACTAGAAATCACAAATTTTTGCCCGTAAATCTTTTTTACTTTTTTTTTTCAACTTTAATTTTTTAATCTTTAATAGTGTTAAAAATAATTTATTTTTATGCTTTGTGTAAATAACAAAAATTTATTCCATTTATTTCACTATTTTTATACAGATCTGTGATTATAATTTTTTAATTCATTACAGTGCCAATAGAAGAATGGCCTATAACGAACGAATATGTGGCAGGAACGAACGTCATAGGTTTAGTATTTCAGAGTCTAATACTAGGCTTAGCAATTGGAAAGATAGGTGCCAAAGGAAAGCCACTGTCAGATTTATTTAATTCTTTATCCGATATCATGATGAAGATTATGAAATGGATAACACTGTACGCGTTATTATTAAATATAAAATATATTTTATTGTAAAGAAAGATCTAAATTAGATACAAAGCACATGATAGAGATACTGAAAAAAAAAATTTATTCGAGTTTCTTACTATCGTGGTAAAAGATATTTTACACACGAATAATAAAAAAAAACATTATTTTACCCATATGTATAACTACTTTTTGATTTAGGATGGCTCCAGTAGGCGTGACATTCCTTATTGCTGGTCGAATGTTAGAAATAGATGATTTTAGCGATATAATACATCATTTCGGACTTTATCTTGTGACGGTGTTTACTGGACTAATTCTACAAGGTTTTATAATTCTGCCTTTCATTCACTGGATTATTACGCATAAATCGCCATATAAAATTATATACAAACTTGGTCCAGCTTTTGCAACGGCCATCGGAACATCATCGAGGTATAGTAAAAAAATACCGACATACGAATCAGACTAAGTTTCTCAAATCTTAAATATGTTAAACGTATAATATAGCTCTGCCACTATTCCCTACACAATGAAAAGTTTAGAAGATCTCGGCATAAATCCTAAAATAACAAAATTTATTATACCGATTGGAGCAGCAACAAATATGGATGGAATAGCTCTATACGAGGCTATCAGTGCGATTTTTATTATACAGTTGCGTGGGCTGCAATTCCCGTTGTTGAAGATAATAATTGTCAGGTAAATGAGTAAAATGTGAAACGCGGTTAAACTGCAATGCCGATTTTTTTTCTTCGAAAAAATATTTTGTTATAATATTATAAATTAAATATTTTTATCTACAGTATTACGTGTACATTATCTTGTGTGGGTGCTGCTGGTATACCTAGCGGTGGCTATTCGATGTTAATAGTGGTATTAAACTCCATAGGAGTACCTATTGAAGATGTTGCAATGATTATCGCTGTTGACTGGATTATGTAAGTAAAATACAGTACGCTTATATTATGTACATAAAATGTTATTTTTTCTTTTAATATAAAAAAAACATTTTGTATTAATTATTAATACGTATTCAAATATATTCCATACAAATTCTATTTGCAAATATAAACGTATTAAAAAAAATTATATTAATGTATTTTGTTTTTACAGAGACCGTTTTAGAACGATAATCAATGTTATAGAGGATGCGCTTGGTGCAAGCATTATATTTCATTTTTCTAAAAAGCATTTAGAACAAGAGTTGGAAGACGAGATGTATCCTCTAGAAACAAACATTGGTGACACGCCTATGAAAGTACATTTCTATAACGAAAATTAAAACAAATTTAATAATATTTTTTATTGTTATAAAATTAAAAAAAATAGGAATATACAATTATTTTATTATTACTATTTAAAAAGTATTAAATTGTACTTATTAAAAACAATTAAGTAACATTCACAATATAATAACTGCGATCTTTTTTTGTGAGTGCTTGTTAATTGTAGTACTGCGCGCATAAGACAAGTTATACAAAAATAACATTTATGCCGATCAGATAAAAGTTAAAAACTTAATATTTTTTTTATCTTTATTTTTTATTTTTTTTTATACTCAGCGCCAAGAATCGTATTACGCGCTTCATCCATGTATTCTTACGTCCGTCCATGCCTTTAACTGACTATGAATACCGGCCTTAATACAGTGGTTACATAAACTGTAGCTTTTTACATACGACATCTACAGTCCTTATTTCAGGAATAGACCCACGTTTTAGAGTGAGCAGTGTGAGCAACGATTTATTCTTTTGATAATTGTTTGATAACTGACTTACCCAAGTGCTTTCAACTGATCGCAACACAATATTTGTCGTTGCGACTAAAAAAGCGTAACAACCGTTTGGCTTAGTCACGCGACGAGAGATATACGAAATTACGAGATTTATACGCATAAGAAAAATTCTGCCTATACGTTACAAAGTGCATCATATCCTTGCTAAGGGAAAGAGGAAGTTAGTATTCTGATTAATTATTAGTTGTGGTCGGGATACAGTAATAATAGATTATTTTATCGTAAAATGGTTGTGTTTCGTAAAAATGTTCTATAGGAAAATATCGAAAAATACGATACAGAAATTTTACGAATAATAGAATTTTTGGAATAAATTTGTAAGATTAATTCCAATTTGTATGCATAGGTTTGGTGCATTCATTATTTTAATGCAAATTAATTGTCAAGAAATTAAATAGTACAACAACATGCCGAAAGTACCAATTCGAAAAGTTAAGAGGGTTAGTTTGTTGACTAAGAGAATGCAATGTCTGGGAAAACATTACAGAGAACGGTCCTATAGACCAAGTAAGTGGTTTTGATTGTTTTAATAGTTCTTCATTTTGTATGCTCTTCATCATATCACGATCTTATTACATCAATTAATTATTTTTTTAGTGTATGAAAAATTAAAACATAATAATAGTTATTTGGCCAAAGCACTTTCAAAAGAGAAACAAAATAATCAGTCACTTTTTGCACATAATGTGGATCTAGTTTCAGAAATTCAACAGTTAAATTTAGTATGTAATAGCAGAAATGTAAGTATTATTTATACATATATGTATATTTTTTTATGTATAAGAAAAAAAGGCAAATATAAATAATTTTATATAAACTTTTAATATTCTAATTTTCTCACTTGTATTTATTCTTTCAGACTATAATTTCCAATGTACTAAATAATGCAAAAGAAGTACTTAAAATGTTAGTGACAATGACTGGTTATATGACAAACACTATCTCTATGTGTCAAGAACTTAATGCTTCTAATCCTATTACAAGACTGTCACCTATTACAACTGAAAGTAAAGAATATCCCATATTTCAATAATGAAGTATATTAAGTTTTAATAATTCTTTATTTTGATTTTTTTAATGATCTGTGCATTGTCTATTTTATTATTTGTAGTTTTTATGTTGAATTGCAATTTCAGAAAAAGAAATGACTAATAGATTATCAACAAAATCACCAGCTAAAGGTGTGGTAAAGCCTATGGTGGGTGGATATACCATTACTAAGCCTACAATTAACTTAAGCCGGGTTAATATGGATAGTTATAATAATTTATCAAGACTTAGTAATATATCAGAAGTATCAACACCTACCAGTAGCCCAGAAATGAGTGAGAATAGACGGTCACAGATTCCTTTATCTACCACACCCGTTCGATATGTATGTATATATTTGTTTTATATTATATATATATATATTTTTTAAACAATACACAATTTTAGGAAAATGGTCGAATATGTAGACTGCCTGAAAGACTGCCTATTTCTTCACCTCCAGTTAATGGTATGGTAACATAATTAATTTAATTATTTAATTACTATAAATATTATAAGTTACTTGATTAGTTAATATAAATATTAACTAATATTTATTTATGTACACTTGTAGTGGACATAGAAAGGAGAAGAAGAAGAAACCACCATTCAAAGAGATTGTCAGTATCTTTTTCACAGTCGCGTAATAAATGGCCTGAAGTAAATAAATCTCCAACTACGGGACGTATTAATGTAAGTGACACTGCAATAAAACTTGAAAATATATTTTTATTACTATCGAATTTTTAGTATTAAAAGAGTGGTTTCATTCATGTAAAAAAAAAATAGATGTTTAATTATTTTGTACTTTTTGTAGATATTGCATTTCAATAACTATTTCACTTTTTCTATAGGTAATTGGCACCAGGATTGATATTGAAAGTCAAGAAAGTAATGATAACACGTCTCACACTCTATCAAACAGAATAAGTGGAACATCGAAATCACAACTATCCATTAATTCAAGTATGGAAGAAACATGCTCAAATACATCGAAAAAGGATCTTAATACACAAATTAGTATTAAAGTGACCGATAAAAATGTTGGTAGAAATTCAAGTATAACGGTAAACTCAAAACTATTGCACAATAATACCAGAGCTTGGGAGGAAGAAGACCCATTAGAAGGTCCAAGTTGGCTGTTCAACAATACCCTGCCATCACGAGATAATAATGAACGAGAAGAACAACTCGATCAGGTTGACGTTTCTGATGTTAATAATAATACATCACAAGCAATCGTGTATGATGATTCGCACGTTACAGAAAATAATATAGAAGAGTTATCAAACTTAAACGATTCTATAAGCGATATGCAAACTTTAGAGAGAAACGTAGAAAGACGTGGAGAAGCATCTATTTCCAATCGTTTTGAATGTCAGTCTTATCTAAACGAACAAGATACAAGTGGTAGTAATTCTGAAATGTTTCCAACGGCGACTGTGTCTAATGAAAGGAATGTACATAATGTAGAAGATAGTAACGCGAATAACACGATGAAATTTGCGAGTTTTGTGACGCTAAGACGAGGAGACCCAGAATCACCGGGAGAGATGACTGATGACTTTACGTTAATGCTGCATCAATCTAGACAAAATATGCAATTTAATATTGATGAATTGCGGCTGCCCATTTTGCAAGAATCCGTAACAAACAGTTCCACTATCAATAATGAAATTGACACTGAAAAAAAGACCGTAATACCAAGAGCTACGAGCTCGGTAGCGTCTATACCGAATCAAACTTTGAATGATTCCAACTACAATCATTTTTTAACGAAAATGCCATTAATTTTGGTGAATAATTACAAAATAACATCAACTCCACAAAAAACGAAACATTCCAACAAAAGTAATAAAAAATCAGGTACAAAAAATACGAATAATCAAATTAATAGTAATAAAAAATCTACAACAGTTAAAATTACGAGTTTGAAAAGCAAATCTAAGAGTAATCGAGATCCAAGCGCAGCCAAAGTTGTTTTGGAAAAACTTAACGATTCACATGTTAGGATGTCAGCGAGCAGCGATACACAAAATACTAGTAACAACAAGTAAGCATTGTTATGAATCGCAAACTATTGCGAAATCTTTTTCTTACGAGTCACGAGTCGCATGTTTTATCGTGAACGTGAAATCTTTGTAGGAAAGACACCACATCTGATGAGGAAGACATTCGAGACTCGGAAAGTAGTAGCCACGCTTCAAATCGTCCTCGACGAAGAAAAGCGCCGGTGAATTTAAAAGAGCCTAGTTTAAAAAAGTAAGTAAAAATTCTATACTTAAATAAAATAGAATATGTTCAATAGAATTTGTTCTAATTAAAATATTTAAATATATTTAAATATATTTAAATACGAATAACGTCATACGCAACATAAAAATATGTTTCTTTGCAGAAAACAGAGAAGGGATTAAAAAGAGCCGATACATATAATTAAGATTTAATGACAAGAAAATTGTTGTATCATACTATCAATATTAACTGTTGAATACTAATCTTTCTGTATCTGTCAAGTTTTAACAGAATAATGTAAGCGAGTGTGTACTGCGTGCATTCTATTTGAGTAATTATCAAATTTCACGATTAATATTAACTAATTAATATCTTGAGAAATATAGTTGATTCAACCGTTTTAATAGTCGCGCGGAAACTACATATTACCGATATATTACTTCTTCCACTAATATATCGTATACATATATTATATTTAATTTTTGTGTTTGCTATTGTTCTGAGCATTGATATATGTATACTAATCATGCCTGTATATCTTCCTTCTACAGCATTCTTTGTACGCTTTTAGAATTATTTTATATTTTTAAGTACAGCTTTATTTTTTAGTCCTTTACTCCCTTTAGGAGAATGTAGTGACCAATGAATCACTATTGACATTTAAGGATAATTTGGCACAGTAGATTTCTCTAGCTGTTTTGTGTTGTAGTAATTTTTTAGCGTATATTGAGTTTAGCTAAAGTAGCTGCTGCTCTACGCCAGCAGATTATGCTTTTTTTTTTTTTTTGGATGATTGTATATATATAATGTTCAATATTTTTTAATCATCACATGAAATATGTTTGTAATCGGTTTTATATTTATGTCTTTTAAATTGAATCTCAAATATGATATGGATTTTAAATGTATCTCGCGGACTCGACGGCAAATCTCAAATTCTTCCTTGCGTTACCGCTTTGTAACGTTTCAGAAATGGCCTTAATAACGGAAATGTCAACAGTAATTAATCTACTGGTTCTTTCATCAATTTTGAATTATTATCTGACTTCTTTATCTCTCTGAGGAACGCGTAATGTTCTCGCAGCGAAAAGGCTGCGTCGAAAAGTCGAAATTAAACGCGAGGTAAAACCATTTCGCCGTACTCGCGCGAAATGATTGATCGCCGTCGGAAACGGCCGCCGGCTTTCGTGCACAAATAAAAAGGCTTGGCCTACGTGTACTCGAGTAGCGTTATGTATATATGTAATAGATTTAACCTTCTGCGCGCAAGCGAGCGGGGGCGACAGAAATTAATTATGTTTGTTTAATTTCGAGATGAAAAAAGCATCTGGCACCGCCTCGCCCATGCGGCGTTTAGATAGAAGGCCTGGAAAGAAGAAACGGAAAAAAGAAGACCGAAGATAGAAGAGAAGAAAAAAAAAAAAAAGAAGTCGAAAATTCTTTACGCGAAGACGCTAAAAAGTGTTTACTAAGATATGATTAACTTTAAAGTAAAATGTTAAGTTACGGTATTTCGGTATGATGTTTAATCGTTCGCATTTTTTAAAACCCATTTATTTTACTTTTGTTTTCAAATATTGCTAATTTTTTTTCTTAATGTGTAGTGTATCGATTGAAAGTCTGGTTGTTCCAAACCAAAGTTAACGTCTAGACTTCAAGATGACGAAGAGGCGCTACGTTTATGTCAGTTTGTTAAGCTATTTATTAAAACGGCAGGATAATACATTGCGATATACCGCGAAGGAATATTTGCATGGCACAATCGATCGTTACTGTGAACGACGATGCAAAACAGCCGGCGGCATCGAAATATTATCGGTCACGTACCGAATTGCAGGATATCACCGCCTTGCGCTCGCATTTTTCTCGCTGAAAAATCACGAAAAATATTCGAGACATATGTTCTTATTAAGTATGCCGCGTGCGGGCGACTTTGTCCATCTAAAGAGACACGGTTATCCTTGCGTGTCTCCTATCTCCGCGGGAGCACGCACGTTTGTTTTATGACATATGAGTGAGAATCGCATAATTAAATTTGGCGCGGGAGCACACGCGAATGTCACCTGGAAAATACCTGCTTTTTCTCGCTTCCTTTATTCACGTAATGACTAAAGTAATGATACATGCATAGGATACATTTCGGTTAAGAATAAATTAAATAGTTTGCTTTTTCGAATTTAATTTAATTACACGCCAATTATAATTAAGCAATTTTTATATTCGAATATTTTCAGTGATACGAGGATCGAGTGATTATTGTATGTAATTATTGCGACAGAAAAAGTACATAAAAGGATTTTTAATTTTCTAATTGCAGAGTGTTGTGCTTTGGAATATAAAATGCATTTTAAACTTGATGACATTTATGTCACTTTTCGCAAACTGACTCGGATAACGATTCAGTAAATAGCACACGCTGAACACGATCTTCCTGGAAAAGATTTGGGAGAAATGCTCAAAGAAACTATTCCGGGAAAGTGCATGCGGCCGGAATGCAGTAAAACACAAAATTATTCGAAAATACATCCGGTAAGCGTGGCATTTTCATTGAATTTATTTTTTAAAATGTCTAAATTAAGAATACTAAAAGCCAAAAAAAAAAAAAAAAAAAGGAAAAAAAAAGAAAAAGAGAAAAATACTACGAGTATAAAAATTTTTTATTTACTAAAATATCAGTAAAAAAAAGTAAAGATACTAATAAAAAGACGATAAAAATTAGCATTCAAAAGAGGATTT
Organism: Cardiocondyla obscurior; assembly: GCF_019399895.1. Lineage (NCBI taxonomy): Eukaryota > Metazoa > Arthropoda > Insecta > Hymenoptera > Formicidae > Cardiocondyla > Cardiocondyla obscurior. The sequence continues at coordinate 5,483,680 of NC_091871.1, read as the reverse complement.
ATTCGTAAAAAAAAAATTTACAAATCATAAGAATATGAATAGTCGAATGTAAGAATTTAAATCTTTGTCAAGCGCATTCACATTCGAATTCCTTGTCTTTAGCGATACAGACAACTAATAACATTTAATGGCATATAAAACGTGTGACAAACGCGTTGCCCGAAGCGTTGATTTATCTTAAAATCGATACGTGAGGCTATATACGACCGGTTGCATTTAACCGAAAACAATAACGACGAATGTTTCAGTCGTCCTGAAAATGCTTCGTGCATCGCAATTGCATAAGATGCGAACGGTCGATCGCAAACATTATGCTGTAAGAGTAGGGAACAACTGAGAATAGGGCTTACATTTTTATGCGAACGATATTGACGTGACAACTAAAGTAGTCAATAAGTAGATCTCGCCTTTATTGTGAAAGTATATCCTTCAATTGAAAGAAACGTGTTATGTTCTTAACAGATAATTATCAGTTTTTAACATTGAATTTAGACATTAAACTTTGGTTCAAGACATGTCAGATATAAAAACTTTCCATTATTTCACTTTGCTTATTACGTTAATCTTTTTTTTTTTTTTTTTAAGCATAGATCTGTTACTTTAAGGAATTTTCGGAAAAAATGCAAACTTAATATGTTTAAGTACGCATTTTTTAATTTTTTATTCGTCTAGTAGGAAAGTTAAAAATCTGATTTTGGCAAAGCGTAGAAACTTTTTTGCCTGCTCAAAACGGTAAAGGGAGACGACAGATCCGCGTGGGAGCGGGACGGCAACCATAAAGCGTCGTTTCTACTTGCGTAAGCGGTTTCTACGGTCAGCGGTACGAAAGAAACTTGTTGGTTCGTGAAATCGAGTCCGTCGGCGTCGCTCTCGTTGCATCGTTTTTACGCGAGCTTTTGCTCTTTCGACGTTCAATGACAGCTCGCATTTTCGCATTGTTTCGGGAGAGTTTGACATCTGTCACACAGATAGATGTGCACCTTAACCCTTTACCGGCGTTTCAATATTTCCTCCACTTTTCCCGCTGATCCCTCCACCATGCGAACGGCCAACCGGGAACGCATGCGCTCGTTGTTTCCCAGTAGTTCCGATCGGCCGGCCAATCGTATGCACCGAGTGGCGTCATCAGCGTCCAATCGCCGCCGCAATGGGTGACGGCAGTCCTATTTTTGGCCGGCGTGACTCACGGGATATAAGCGAGTACGTTTAGTTGGGTGTTCACAAGTTGTCGAGCCACCGTGGCGCACAGGGTGATCTAAGCTCGCGCAGGCACACGTCGTCGCGAATCCGTCGCGCTGCGTTCCGTTCCCGTGGAGTAAAAGGACGGGACACGCGCAACCACGTTGCGCCGTGAGTCATTGTTGTGTTGACAGTTGGAGCAGACGAGTGGTCACGACAGGCGGACGAGCAGGTTGCCGCTCCTTCGCGGACCGGTCGGCGTCGACGTAGCGGCCGCCGGACGTGCGTCGAATATCGCACCATCTTCTGTGCCGGATCTCGGCCAAGTTACTCGCCGCGGTGCCGCCGGTGGTGTGTGCGCGATACACCGAGTGACGTGACAGTCGTCCCATGAGACGTGGGGGACGGACCAAAGGTGCGGCGTGAAGCAAGGAGAAACGTACGGCCGGTATCGTATCGCGAGTGAATTTTTACGTACAGTCGCGCGCGGTTGTTATGTAATCATCGCGGCGCGAGGCGAAGTGTTTGCGCGTGACGTAGGCAAGGAGAGCGAGAAAGAAGACAAGGAAGGAGACTAAGAACGTGGGACTCGTCGACGTGTTTGAACTCCAAGACAGTTCGTCGTGTTGCACCAAGGGTTCCTTCAGGCCTGGAAAGCGAGTCGCGCGCGGATAATTCCCAGGGGGAACGGCCGTTTTATCGCGGACGGCAAGAAGACGGGAAGGAGTCGAGGGTGAAACCTCGGTGTTCCTAATCGAGAGTTGTTCAGCCCGACGGCATCGATGGTGCGCAGCCTAACGATGGAGCAGACGTTCTACGAGGACGCGAGCATCTACACCGCGATGAACGGTCGCGAGAACAACGTGGGCCAGCTCAAGCGGAACCTCACGCTCGATTTGAATGGCTGCCAGAGGCCAGGCCCGCAGGCGAAGAGGCCGAGACTGGGCCCGTTGCCGCCGGCTCTCAACAACATCACGCCGATCCTGAGTTCGCCGGACCTCAATATGCTGAAGCTAGCCTCGCCGGAACTCGAGAAGCTGATCATGACGCAGCCAGACGGTTTGGTCACCGGCTTACCGACGCCGACTAACCAGATCCTGTTCCCCAAGGCGGTCACCGAAGCCCAGGAACTGTACGCGCGAGGCTTCGTCGACGCCCTCAACGAACTCCACCACTCCGACAGTTCGCAGGAGCCTGGCGGAATGCACGGCGCTACGTACACGACTCTGGAACCGCCCGGTAGCGTGCAAAGCACGGAGTCCACTCTGAGCAATCCTGGTCTGGTGCATGTCAAGGAAGAGCCGCAGACGGTGCCGAGCGTGTCGAGCACGCCGCCGATGTCCCCGATCGACATGGAGAACCAGGAGAAAATCAAGTTGGAGAGGAAACGGCAGAGGAACCGCGTGGCCGCCTCCAAGTGCCGACGGCGCAAGCTCGAGCGCATCTCCAGGTTGGAGGACAAGGTCAAGCTGCTCAAGGGCGAGAACACCGAGCTCAGCGGCATCGTGCACAAGCTCAAGGAGCACGTGTGCCGGCTCAAGGAGCAGGTCATGGACCACGTGCACGCTGGCTGTCAGATCATGTCCGTCGGTAGTAACTTTTGAAGCTTCAGATCACTCAATCTCGAGCCGGGATAACAAGCGGCAACCTCATCGCATCCCTTTTCATTCTCACGGGTTTCGCCGAGCTCGCCACTCTGCCCCTACGCAGTAATGAAGAAGACAGTGAACTCGGTCGCTACGTGTGACTCGGAAACGTTCTCTTTTCATTTCCCATCCTCGACAAATTTATATTGAAAACGTGGTGGTCTTTTTTTTTCTGAGATCGCTAAGGAGAAGCAAAGCTTGTCTTCATCTCCATCGTCGTCGCTAATTCAAGATTGAGGAGGCGGGTCTGCGAGAAGCGAAGGATTAACTCTGTTTGCCGCTGCGCCCGAAAAGGAATCATCGTCGCTGCACAAGTTATTTTTTTCTTTCTTTCGGTTCGTCTGTGACACGATCGAAGGAGGATACGATTGTTTAACGATGGTAGGAGCAGTAAACAACCAGCGAACCAGGAGGAAAAGGAGGAGAAGGTGACGGTCGAGGTGAAGAAGGAGGAAGGAGTGCCTTCGTACAGCGTGAAACGTAAAAGATGCTTTTGGGAGAGCGGCGGGCGTGTATGCGTGCCTGTTGCGCGCATGCGAGAGACTTTACACGCACGACACGCTCGGCGGCGGGCGAATGCGTGCGTACGAAAGAGAAAAAGAGAGAAAGAGAGTGCGTGCGACGAAGAGAGAGTATGTATGCATGCGTGTAAGAGAGTGGGTGAGAGAGAGGGAGATCGCGCGAAGTAACAACGAGGGGGAGAAACACCGCGGCGGCCATTTTAGAAAACGCGAGAGAGCCAGCGAGAGATTCGAAGCTACCGGAAACTGAGGCTCCTCTCGCACCTCTACCCCCTTTTTCCCCATCGTCAGATACGCGATCGTCGTCCGAGCGATTCGCCAGGTTCCGTTTTTCAATCGATGTCCGAGTCTTATTTCCGGGAACGAGTTCGACTTCAATCGAGTTCTAATACCGTTGATTTTTTTTCCCCCGTGCTAGAAAGACCTTCTATTCTTTCTCTTTCTATCTGGCAATCGAACGACGGCGACGGTTGTGTATTTTTTTGCGGATTAATCAAAAACGGAGGAGAACCTTGTCTTTTCGGCGCGGTCACGCCGGAAAGACCGCGCGACCGATCGCATGTGATAAGTGCAATCAAACCGAGGAATCACGTTTGCCTTTTTTACCGAATGTACTTTCGCGAGAGAGACTCGAGCATTCCGCTAGTTTTGGAAACTTGTACATTGCTACTTTGGTGCATACGAAAGATTGACAAATTAATTAATTAATTAATTCTAAGGAACACATCGCGATGCTGTATTACAGCCGCGCGGAAGCACGTTGTAACGCATTTCAATGTATCAGACGACGGATTCGATCGGCAACTGTTCAAGTGTCGAAACGAGCTTGATTTATTAAATAGCGTACATCTCGTGCAATTTTTTTCTCTTTTTTTTTTAATAATAAAAAAATGTAGCTTCAAATCCTTGAATATATTTGTCTATATTACGGGCAATTAAAAATAAAGTATTTTTCTAATTGTGATTGGTAAAATAAAGTTATACGTGTAAATATAAAGAGGCGCGATTCTTGGCGCCAAGTATATATTGTAAATTTTTCTTTTTAAATTGTTGAAATTTGTAAAAATGTATAAATTGTTTCTGCATCTTCCACATAATGCGTATTTTAAATTGATCGATTGATGGAGTATTCGACTAAAGTGATACTTGTAATATTTATATTGTACTGAAAACCGTCGGCAAAAGATTCGCGTTTTATTACGGTCGTGTGCCTCGCGTCGCGTGCAACGCGATTAATATTGTTCGATATTTCCTGTAAGTGCATCGATACTTTTTTCCGACGTGCCTCGCTTCGTCCGCGACGCGCTGGTCCAAAGTGCAGCCTGGGTTTTAATCTTGCTTTCGCAGAAAGGAGCCAGCGCTGTCGAGTCTGTACAAATAGATTAACGAATTCGGGAGCAATCGCGCGAGCCTTGAACCTTGTCGCATTGTCATCTCGGGCGAGAAAAATGAACGCGGTGTACGCTCGCGTGTGAAGAACGACTGCGATCGACATATGCTTATTAATTCAGATTGCATCCTGATGGCCGACTTACACAAAGAACCAAGAAATCAAGCATAATTATGCGACTGATCGCGCTTATTATCGCGTTCAGGATATTCAAAGAATTTACTCCAACTCGTTTATCACGTCCAATTATTATTATTATTATTTTTTTTTTGCAGATCAATTATTGCGAATAGTTCTTGCCAGTTTTAACGCACTTACTAAAAGATTTTTAAATAAAATTCGAAAATACTACCTTTATAAATTGAAACAGCAAACAATGTACTTAAAAGAAAAATTAATTAACGAAAGGGAAATATTCGCGTGGATCGTTATATCGCGTTCGTTCGCGTGATATTTGCAGGAAGTCCTCCCGAATCTGTCCCTTAGCTTTTAAGTCGGAGACGGTCGGCGAATCACGTTCTCCTTGGCTCTTCTGCGAGTTCCTCGGCGCGTGGAACTCCATTTCGTCATATGTGCATCTAGTCTTGTTCAGTATGCCCTTGTAACTTGCGCGCGATGCGTATGCGTGAGCCGCATACTGCACACTTTGTACACTCACATGTACATACACGATATACACACGTGCAAATCCGACATGTAGTACACAACGCCGCGGTAGCTGTAACCGCGTTTGCAGAGCCATATGTCGTCGGTGCTGCACGGCGTTGGAAAGCGTCGCGACGTCGACATCTGCGATAATCGGGATTCGCCATACCCGACCGGCGTGTACGTCCACATTGCCGGAATACATGCGTATACTTTCACGATACCGTAGCGACGCGTATTCGCTTAGACTCATTTCGACCAGCGATTAAATTAATTAAAGCTTAATCGAAGTGGGTTTAACAACGCGTCCTTCGTATTTCGCGTAAACGAGACCGCGTGGTAATAGATTTTGAAACGAGGATTGCATGGGCCCGAGGTTGCAAGTTATCGTTATCGCAACGATATCGGCAACAAGCGAACGCCTCGTCTTTTTGCAAGAGATTTTCCCGCGCGCTGAGTGGCCAGCTTAATCTCTTCGTTCGATTAATCGTCAAGCTGCTGGCAATTTATAAAGCAAATTTTTTAAAATATCGTTAACTCAAAATGGGACTCCGATTCTGACAGTTTTATTTCTTTTCGTCTGAAAAATGTTAACTCTTGAAAATCGACGGGTCACCATAACTTGCGCGGTGTTTTATTTCATGGCTGATATACTCTTATCAGTTTTCGTTTTTTTTTTTTTTTTTTCCCTTTTTTTTCCAAGTGCATTTCGCAGAACTCTGATGTGGTTGAGTAGAGAGATTGGAATCGGACACCTTGTAGAGAGAAGCGAGCAATAACAAAGTAATCTTACCTCTATTTTGCGCATTATCCAACATGAGACGAATCGCGGCGCGTGATCGCGAAGAAAAATACTTGGCGAGCGGATGGAGGAAAAAAAATCGCGGTTATACGCCGTTGCACAATCTTTCGCGAATAACGCCCTCGCGCTCCTGCAATCTTATCCGAGAGAATTTCGAGCGACTTATCGTGAAATAAGGGCAGTGTCATAAAAATTCTGTTTAAGGTGATTGTAATTTAAAAAAAAAAAAAAAAAAAAAGTATAACGACTTCTTCGCGCTTTGTATCGCGGGATATTTCGACGTGTGAGAAAATCGACTTTTCCTACAAGATCTCGCTTGTTGCTCGCGACGAAACGCAGGCGTTTTCTTCACACAGATGTTACGTAACGTCTGTCATCAAGCAAAATCTAACGGGTGTGCTTGTCGCAAGCGCGGCGAGCGACAAGTCGCACTTATCGATTTATCTACAATTTGTGTCCTCCTGGACAAAATATATTTTATTGTTAATGCTTCTGAAACGCACGAAACGCAACGTTTCACTCGCAGACAGTGGGTTTTTTTTCTTTTTTAACTTTTTTTATATGATTCGTATTTTAGACATGAGGCGATTTATGGACGCAATAATGGAGCTTCAATCAAATTAATTAAGCGTGCTAAAACGATAGGCGAATCGACCCCCTTCGAGATGAAGATCGCAATCGATTTTTCACACCTTTTACAACTCACGCACATTTTATCGAGCCGAGAAGGAGGAGGACGCCGAAATCTTTGCTCGCGCAAACTTGCGTGCTTGTCTGACTTGCGATTGTTAGCTGGCCTCGTTCTCCATCTCTCTCTCTCTCTATATATAAATATATATATATATATTTTTTTTTAACATTGACACGAAAGCGTTAAGATATATTTATTTCTTAAGATTAACTCCCACCGAGACTCGCAACAGCCGCTACGTTAATCTTGCATAAAAAAAAAAAAAAAAGATTACGAAGAGCAAAATTTCGAGACGGTGAACAACTATCGAAGAAGTCTCACGTATGTAATATTGTAGAACAGTTTTAAGAAAGATGTTTAATGCGAAAGTCAAATCATTGCACGTTCTAACACGATTATGTAACGATATTGCGGCGAGTGTCGGTGGATTAGTTTGCGCGCTGTTTCCTCTCGCTTGGATATTCACACTTTGTATTTATTCGCCGCGATGACGTGCGATCGCCGCTTCATGCTCTCGATCGCAGAATCTCGCGCCCGTCATGTCCGAACCACTCGAAAGACACTTGACAGACACTCTTAAAAGCGAGGCTGAAGCGGAAAGCGCGGAGTCGTTTCGCCTCGCTCGTCCGTACATTCTGGCGTTCAACCCTTTGCGATTGCATCGACGACGAGATTTTATTTAACAGAGCGGTCGTACGGGATGTGCCATCTCGAAAAAAGTTACGGCGGCGTGTAAGATATGTACAGTGTATAAGATGCATTTCGACATGGGACCGCAAAGGGCTCGAACCAAAGAAAAAAAAAAAGAAAAAAAAAGAATTAAAAAAAAAGGAAAAAAAAAGTTTCGTATTCTCTTGCCGTGCTCGACATTGGATATGTCCAGCTTGGATCTTCACGCGATGGAAATAAATGCAAGGGAATACGGAAGCAGGCTCGCGAGAACGAATGTATTCACACATGCCTTCGCGGCGTGCCTTCTTTTTCATTTCTCGCGTTATGATAAATCGCGCGGGCGACATCCCTTTTTCAGGGGCACGCGTCTTTTTCTGGGCGCTAGTCCCCGAGCGAGGAGAGCGGTGGCGCAAGACGTATGAAAGTAACGGAAACCACATGTGATTTAGTCAGTAAGAGCGAGAAAAACCCCCCATTAGAATATAATATTTTGCGTGGCGAGGTGTTGTGCGGTGGTTAACGACGCCCGTGAACGAAAGATATATATACATATAAAGACACACATACACACTCACACACACGCGCGCCGTAGAGAGTTACGTATAACATTATACATGAGAGTAAATATTGCTATATTATAAAATGTAATGTATAAAATAATATTATATATATATGTATATATATACACACACACATATATACATATATATATGTTATATATTGTCTACCGAAAGAGAGCGAAGAAATCTTTTTTTACGAATAATTTTATTTTTGAATGAAATACGACGAAAATAAAATTTCAATATATTAAACACAAGCGAGTTGCGTAACTTTCTTTTTATCCTCGATGTAATCTTATTAATACGAACGATGATGGATTTCTTGGGTCAGTCTTTCATAATGTTTTATGTAACTTAATGAGAGGTTTAATCCTCGAGTACATTCCGATTACGGCAATCTACTTTTCTATTGTATTTCTGGAAAAAAAGAATTATCTTTACATCCACCGCATTTTCCGTTTCAAAGATTAAAAGACGGCTCTCGGTTACTGGCGAGTGAAAGAGAACGAAACTAAATTCCATGCGGCTAAATTATCTCCCTCCCGTCTGAGCGCGTTAATTATTGCAATTGACTAATTGGCTCAATTGGGAAAGTTCTTGGTACTAATTAAAATCAGACGAGCAGGGTTTTAAAAGTGCTCTATTAGAACGACCTTTTGTTCTAAGAATCTCTTTTTAACAAACGGTAATCCAGGTTTTATTCTCTTTTATTAGGGCAACGGTTCAACTTAATGAAACGGAAATATCAAAACAGAGTCACTGATAAATCATCTTTATTTAATTATATAATAATTAAATATTGCAGTACTCCTTGCATATGCTACGCAATACTATGTAAATTCTTAAATAATCCCAGTTTATAATCATCGAGCTTTTCTTTTAATGATAATTAAATGCGCTTGAGTACGCATTCGAAATTTTACAATATAATGCGTATGATGTAATTCACATAGATCTCGCTGAGCGTATCTTTGCGCGAGACGTTACCGCGTCTCTTGATTCTATTACGATAAAATATTTTCGTATTTAGACTGGTTTGGGAGATTAATCCATTTGGGAAGAAGAGGGAAGCAGTGGGGAAGTATAAAGAATCATTTATTAGGATTAAAATGTCACACGGGGAATGTCGTATCCTAGGGAGGGTTATTCATGGCTTTTGGTATCCGCGGTGGTGGTAATAAGACACGTGTGCGGCGGCGGCGGTTGCGTGATTATCGCGCCTAAGATTACGACCTCAATTAACATCTGACGGACTTGGGCCGTTAATAATTTTTTTTTTTTTTTTTTTTTTGCGGTATTCTTAGCCGGAAGGACACGCGAAACAAAGCCGAGCGGTCTTTTAATCCGATCGTTGCGTCGCGCGGGGAAAGGTGATGCGATCGTAGGAAGCGCATTCACGGCCGCGGATGAGCCGATAAGACATAAATTCCGCCGAGCGTGGAATGCACACGGCGAAATGTCACGCGAGAGAGCATAAGTGCCGTGATCTAAGTGCAAATAACTCCTGATTTATTGTCGAAGGATACAGGAAGACGAGAGAGAGGAAAACATCTGACGTTAAATTAAAAAAAAAAAAAACCATGAAATGGAATGAAAATAATGCTATATACTTTATACTCGTAATTAATAAGTAGGCACCTCGAGCCACAGATTGTTTCGGACCCTTTTGTATTAATAATGATTTATGAATATTTGATAACGATATCAATATCGTATAATCGTGGTAATACTTAGCGATTCGGAAAAGAAAAGAAAAAAATAAAGCACGAACGGTTCCGTTGTGCTTTCAACGCGATCTAACCAGAGATAAAAATTCAGAGGACGCTGTCGCTTCGGCTTGCATGTGCCCGGAAGATATCGCCGTGTTATCGACGACGCGTTATCGCGCCCGTTATCGGTACGCGCGCTTCGGCCCGTTTAACTATTGAATGTGTGCTTATCGCGAACGGGAAAAAGCAAACAGCGTTCCCGCCGATCTGCCCATCGTTCGTTCTTTCCATGCTGATTTTCGTTAGCATGGACGCCGTTGCGCTACGTGATTTCACACAAAAAAAGTGTCAGCTTAATGCTCAATAAAGAAGTCTGCATATCTGCGCTATTCCGGATGCAGCAGTTAAAAAAAAAAAAAAAAAACATTTTAGCCACGCCAAGAACAATATCGCGGGGAGATATGGCTCTCCCGCATCCGCGATTCGTAGATTGCTGTTTGCGAGGTCAAGCTGATCTCTTTCTCGCGAGTCTAATCGATTTTTAACACGAAATCCGTACCGATCGTAATATCACGGCGTTAGATCGGTCAGATTGCGCAAAAGAATCCACGTATGAGACTGGAACCTTGGTTCCAGGTTGGAACCGATCGCCGGCGAGGAGAAGGACGCGAGACATTTTCTTTTCTGGTTCTCTTTTTTCCTCCTCTTTTCTTACTGTTTATCTTGGCTTTGGAATGTAAGAGATAAGTGGCCGCATACACGTGTACGCGCGAATCTCGAGGAGAGAGACTGGCTTATTCGGATAGGAAAAAGATGTGTGTTTATGGCGCCGCTGTTGCGTTATTTGTCTTCATTTTGAGCACCATGTACTTTATTAAGCGCTTTTTGTGTATGAATTTATTACGAAAAGATCGCCAAAACTAGAGAACTGTTCTTGTTCGTTTATTATTTTAATAATTAACACGTTTTATTAACACATATTTTATTGTGAAACGAAAAGAAAGGAGTAGATTACGCAAAACGTAAATGGATGAAGATTTTAAATACTAAATCGGAAAAAAGAAACGTTTTATTGCTGGCGGGTCGTCGGATATATTTCACGTTCCAGCCTGACCTTCGATCGCTGTTCAATAGACTCAATTATTGATATGATTGATTACGTAATTAACTCGATACCAAGAGTGTAATTTATGTGTACGCAAAGAAATGTCAGCGTTATCTTTCGAAAATTTCGGTGTCGACGACTTGCTTGTATACAAAAAAAAAACAAATTTTTACCTGAAACACCAGCTGTGAGTAATCAGCTTTTAATTCTATGACAAACAGCTGATCGCTATCGCAGTTGATTGACGATAATGTAAAAAACAAAAACGCGGCTTTTCATCATAAATCATATTTATTGCGTTCGTCTACAATTAATAAGCAAAAGAAATTAATTAGCCGATTTATTATCGGTGTTATTATTGCTGACCATCGATTGTTTGTCGCCGGTGATAACGAATAATAGCATTAAGTCTAATTTTCGCCGTGAAGCCGAATTGTTTTACAAATTAAAAATAACGGAGGCGTATTATCGTCGAGAATTCTTACGCAGTGCTGAGTACGGAAACGATGCTTTTTGAACCTAGTTCGTTATTGAATAATCGTGTCAGAATATTAATTAGGCAGATTTTGCGTAGTCAAAAGTCAAATGAGAGAGCGAAGTCGCATAATTCGTCGATCGGAGAATCGGTCGCTCGGAACAGCGAGTCAAAGTCTCTGTGCACGTTTATGCGTGCACGACGACGAGATAAGACTGTAAATTGCTTCTCGTATCTTCGGCGCATCACTGTACAGGACGTTTCAGAGAGCATTTAAAATTCTTCCTCGAAAAACTACCTTTCACGATTGACGTTAGACGACATTACGAACCAATTTCGAATCATAGTTTCGAAAAAGTAAAACTCATCGTGGGCTCGCACGACGATAAAGTATTTCGTTATTCGGTCGATCGGTTTCTTTAAGAACACCTTGTACACGAGGCGCTTCGTTCGTAGCAAATGCGCTCATGGAATTGTGAAGCGCGCGTTGTTTTTCACGAAAATGTCGAAGGTGCGTCTCGCGCAGCGAATATTTATAGATTCTTGTATTTATTTGCGATATTTCCGCATAGAAATGATACGCACACGAGTCAAGACGAGCGATGCGCCGAGCTGCGCTTGCAAACCGGCCGGCCGTTATCACTTTCCTGAAAGATCGCGTGGGGAGGGAGAAAAGAGAGAGACAGAGAATCTTGCGACGTGCGGTATGTGGAACGGATTTCGCTTTATCGCCGAGAATTCTCGGAGCCGCAACGCGGGGGAGCGGTGACGTGACGATGAAGCCTTTCGCTCGGTTTCTCGCGGAAGCGACAAGCCGAGATTGGCGTGGAACGAGCGACTTAAAAGACACCGAGTATCGACCATAATGCGGCGATTAAAAGTATTTCGCAGACAAAGTATAAAATGTTAAATAGATGAATGCGGAATTGTAACTTTTATTTTTCTTTTTCTCTTATTTTATTTTTAGTACAGGTTCGTTAAGATGAAACACTCGCATGACAAATTTAATTTGGCGTCGAGGGGGTCCCCGAGACAAAAGTGTGCTAACGGGGAATTCGATCGGACGCGCTAGTGCGCACTGGTGCATACTAAAAGCCCGTCGGGAGCAGGCGGAGTGTGCGTACAAAAGCATATGGGTAACATATGCGGAATTGAATATTCAGTTTCGCGGAATTTATGCGTTACAGCGCCCGGGACACGTTTATGCAATATGCATCCTCGCAAATCTATGCGCGTGGCACGAAACGCGCGCCGGCGTGCACCGGGGCGTATAGTGTTAATTGTGCAGATGCGGAAACCTCGCGGATTTGTATTCACAAACGCGCGTTTCAATTGTTCGGCCGCGCCGAGACTGTCGCAACGGTTGGGATTGAGTGCCACTTCGACGCCGAAGGATAAAACGAAATTCTTGACATAATCGCTTGGCCGCAGGCGACAACTCGCCGCTGCGAAGCGAGGCGCAATTCCGCGAGCGGGATTCCGTGAAATCCCGTTGAAAATGGATGGCACCAGGCGAAGGTCGCGGGAGCGAGTGCCACCTTCGAAGGCCTAGCTCAGCTCATCTAGATCGCTTTTAGAGAGGCGATCTGACACCTCAGATGGAGAAAAATGCGAGGCTGCGCCGCAGATCACGTCGGCCGTATCCGTATAGAGTTACGAAGCGGAGCGCGCGCTTAACCCGCGGCGAGCGTGCGATTATCGTGAATTCCGAACCGCACCGACGGCTCTCATTATAGCGTGTCCTTGAATTGATCGTAAGCTCTCCGCTATGTGCGCGCTATTGCGCGCGCGAGTTTTATTCGCCTAATTGCTGCCGCGCGAATTATCGTCCAATTAACGGCGGCCCGATGATCCCGCCGATTGCACGGCAAAGCGGCCGCTCCGTTCGAATCGCCATCGCATAAATAAGCAAATTTGTCAACGATCTCCGATTATCTTCGTTAAACCTTGCTTGCAGATCGTGCTCTTCGAATTATAAACCGTTACGTTCTTACAGAGATATATCCTCTGTATACGTTAAAGTATTCTTAAATAATTTAATAGTTTTAAGTTTATTTAGTATACGATAAATTTTTCTTCTTCTTTCTTTTAGATTAATTTTTACATAATTTATCAAATGGTACAGTGGACGTTTGTCTCCAAGCGCGAATTTTATTAAACGCACGCTCGGATCCAAAGTGTTAGAACTCAGTTTATGCGCGGCCGCATATTACGTAATCGTATATGTAAAAGTTGCGGCGTGTTTCGGCATTATCTTGATTTTTGTATTTTAACCACGTTATCGCGATGCGCCGGGCTCTCTACGCTATTAAGCGACGACGCGTGGGATAATAGATCTCATCTGTTTACTCTTTGCACAATGGCTGCTGATGAGAGATCTGCACTCTTTTTTCCAACTCGATCCCTAGCATCGATAAAGAGTTATACCAATTCACGCGGAAATGTTTAAGTATTACAGTTATATCTTTGTCACGCAATTTATGCATACGTTATAAATTATTACAAAGAAGATCACGAAAGTGACTCGCGCATTGATCTAGAAACATTTTAATGTTGTACAAATGGAGTTTTAATGCTCTCTAACGATATTAAAACGTTTGACACTTTTCTCTCCTTTCCTCTCGATATCATTAAAAATGAAATAATTACGTTTAGTAGATTTAAAAAAAATGTTTTATACGTGCATCTTTCGTTAGTCCGCCTCAAAGTTTGATTTTATTTCTCCCGATTAGATGTGCGCTTATTTAATGGCGTTTCGAGTCTGGTGATTTGTCTTGCGAACGCCGCCCGGCGAAATTTAGCGTTATCTTTCATTCCCGACTCTGTTATCTCGGCGATGTGTCATTACCGCGGATGTTGGGGCGGGAAACGCGCCGGGATAAGTAGGCCAGACTAAAGCGGCTGCGATGCTTTGTAATGTAGATAAGCCGTCGCGAACACAGCGAGGCGGGTGCGACACGGCCGCATGCCTGCCGGACCCGCGGAATGCGCGCGTAAACAAAGAGCACGCGTGCACACGCGGGGACAAAGAGAACCCGCGCTCGATCGCGTCCTCGTGCCAGACGTGCCAAGTCGGTGCCAACGGCGCGTTACGATGCTGCTTGACAAATCCTAGACGGATCAGTTCTCGTATCGCGAGATACTTGGATACACGAATTTAAAAAATTGTAACTAGCCGGAAAACGTAATTTCTTAATTAATACAAATAAGATATAAATCAATTTCATAATTAATAAATTTTTAGAGTCCATTATTTTATTGTATGCAATATAAATATCTTATTTTGTATTTTTTCCATTTTATAGCGACTGATATTAATATTGAATTCACGTAGATCATTTGTAAACAATTTTTTTTTATTACTTTTGATTACAAAACATTTTTTCGGTCGCGTAATCGCTTGACGGCGCGACGCCGGTTCGTGATTCATGTCGCTCGTCCTCATCGCCGGTTTATTCGTAACGTGTATTAAGTCGGACTGCAATTGGCAGATAGCCCAGAGACTCGTCAAATATTGTGCAAAATCAATGCCGATGAAGCGTGCGAAGATACTTTCCGCGATCTATCATTTTTCTATACTTGCGTAACACCCGCGACTCGCGATAGAGATCTAGGAATCACGCTGGCGCGAGTTTTCAAAGTCTCGAGGAAAATACACATATGTGTAGAAGTTGTAGAGCGAGATCGATGTGTGTCACGTATTTTTACACGCCAGCAGCCTATTTTAAACTCCAAGAGCGGGAAATTTCGCTCGACGTTTCAAGCGCTCTCGGCGGAATAAGAGTATTCCGGAGCGGTCTCATCTCGAGCGAATCCTCTCTTGTCGGCGATCTTGCGTTCTCCTCCTACTCGGAGCGACATAGAGTATAAAAACGATGTCAGCGGCAAAGAGGCCGAAGAGGGACCGTGTTCGACGAGCTATTTGACCCCGAGGGGTTACGCGTTGCGTATATAACGATTGCGGCGTACAGATGCGGGGCTACAGATGCACACGCATGCACGTACACACGTTCGTCGGATTCTGAATCCTTCCGCGCTTAAGTGCGCACACGTGCAAGAACTGCCCCGGCGTTACCACGTGCGCACCGAAAGAATGCCGGCGATTATGCCGACTCGATATCTCGTGGTTGGTTGGCCAATCGGTCGGCCGCTTCGGCGAACCCGCCTTGCAAAATTACGACGGAACAAATTCGCGCGCGCTCGTCTCTCTCGGTTGCCAAAACGATCGCCCGCCCAGGCAAGAATTACGAGCGATCGTTAAAGCGGTGTCGGCGGCACCGGTATTATCAATATTGCAGCAATATTGTTGACTCGCGGAGAAATAGAACGTGGATAAGTCGAGCTCATGCGAGAAAACTAATAGTTAGATTTCGTTAGGAAATACCTTATCTGCTTGAAACGCAAAACAAGAGGTGTAAAAGTACATATATTGAACCAGACGTTTAGTAAAATTTCTAAATTGCGGTCGAAAAGATGTGTAATTTAAAATATAACGCTGTAAAATTATTAGAGATGTACGCATCAAAGTAATACGCTAATAAGTGTTTTGCAGATTTTTTTTCTTATTATAATTTGTGTTAAAAAATATTATTGGAAAATTTGAAAATTAGTAGAACATTTTGGACGAACGTGAAACCAAAAACTTGAATACATTTCGTAACAAGACTCGATTACGAAATGGTTTACATAAAAAAAACATGATCGTGTCCCTGGATACATCTGTTCTCCGATGTACGACGATCGTGCTCGGATCCTACTTTTCGACCATCTATTTCTCGATAGCCTCGTAGCCTCGTAGTACTTAACACGCTATCACGTCACGAGCATAAATCTTGCAGAGCTACCAATTTATTGCACACGCAGCATAACGCGCATGGAGGTTCGATATTTTTTGCTTTTACACAAGAGAAAAAGAGACAGCCAGGGCGTGCGTTATTCCAAGAAACATCATTTTTCATCGGCTCATTATGCGTTTCGTGACAAAATAATCTTCAACCGCCTTCAAAAAAAAAAAATAGAAAAAAAAACACCCGACTGTAATTTTCACGTTTATTCTACACACTCGTTTTATACACGCATAAAATGCAAAATCTAAATTGTTTTATAAAAGACGTATAATACGAAAAACAAAATTAAAACATTGCTTTGTCGACCTTGATCGCTTACACGTGACGCTATTAAAAGTCGATAGAAATTCCTGCAACCTTGATTGTTACGAGTACATCAGATTAACAGAAGCCAGCAATAGTTTAGTTTAATTTAATCGCCTATGTAATGTCTGTCAAAACATGGAAATACTTCATTAGCTCCTATAATGCGCTGCAGTTTACCGCAATTTATTGTCACTGAAAACAGTTATTCCTTTATTTACGCAGGATTTTCAATTGCGATTAGCTCGCGCGCATAGTAAAGTTACTAAGAAACTTCTTAAACGTCACATATCTGCGTTGGAAAAAGATTTATACATACGCGTGTGTTTTCGCGCAAGAATTTACAACTTTAGAAAAGAAGTCTCGCTTGATTCACGCGAACCGAAAGCACACGTGGAGTACAAATTTATGAATCGCTTCTTCAAAACTCTCAACGCAATCTCAGCCCCCTATAAATTAACAAACGAGCTTAAAATAATTCTTCTCACAAAAGCTATTCTTTTATATTAAAAATAAATCGCCCCGTCGCATAGACCGTGAAATGGTTAGTACGTGCATTTGTAATTCAATGTGTCAAAGTTTCGAAATTCAGTTAGAAACAAGAATTTTTATTTTGTGTTAATTACGAGTGAGTCTTTTTTCAATAAAAAAAAAAAAAAAAAACTTAAAATTAAATTTTAAATAATCAGAAATATAACGCCAATCGCAACATTAGAGTTCTACGAAAGATTAAAATTTTTTAATTTCCATATATTCGAAATTACTGCGAAACGAAGTAACGATACAACTTTCAGTAACTTAAATTCGGTTTTACTCTAAAGACCGAATGAAGAAATTACCGAGAAGAACCCGGGTTAATTTCAGTGGATACCGTGCCCCGAGAACATCCGTTCGATATGTACCCAGGTCACGTTCGACGTCGTGACTACCAGCCAAGCAGGTTTCGACGTCCCGTTCGGTTCTGGTACTAAGTTGCGCTCGCGCAATCGAAAATACATCGCGGACTGAGCGAATAAATAATATCGACAGACACGTAATACCGGTAGGATGCCTCCGCGACGGGTTACAGCATCAATATAAGGAGAACGTGTGATTCTGGGCGCAGGATGCGTTGCGAATCACCTTGAAAAAGCCTTTCGACCATGTTTCATAAGAGGACAGTATCGCTGATTTTAACACACTGCCTTTCAAGGCCCGCGTACCTTGAAACATTCGTCGTTATAATTTAACAGACACGGGTGTTTTTGGAGAGTTGGCACCTCGAGCCGATAGTGATAAAAAATCCCGATATGCGAATCCACCCGAGACGCTTACTCGAAGACAATAAAAATTTAGAAATTAATTAAAACTCCGCCTTTATTGGTCTTTAATTTTAGTTTTAAAAAATTCGTTTTAAAGTTTAAAAAAACCGTTCCAGAACAGCGGCGCTCAGATTTAATTGTACATTGTAGTATGTGGGAATAGCCGTAAAAAAAAAAATAAAAAAAAATTAAGGGGATATTTGCACAAAGCAAATGATCGCTTGCCACGTGCTTTCGTCGCGCTTTCGTCCTTTGTTCGTGCTGCGAGGCGATGCACGCGAGAAGAAACGCGTACGTTTAAACTGCGCAGCGAGCTAATCTCGGTAGAAGATAAGAGAAACGAGAGCGAACGAGACAAGACGAGTCGGAGAGAGGTAGAGATACCCGGGGGACTGCGGGCAAACAAAGAGGAGGGGGAGGGAGAAACGGGCACGTGGCGAGTGTGCCTAGGTCAACTGCACACAATGTCCAAAAGCGAATCGAGCGGTGGCATCGGGAGGGCAGGGGAGGAAGACCTAAACGTTAGTGAAACGTCGGGTAATTTAGAACCGCTTCGTTGCTTTAAACTACGGCCATAATCTCGTACTTGATAGATTTTTTAAAGTTGACATAGGACGTGGACGACAAAAGGTAAAAAGAAAAAAAAGTAACAGGTTCCTGTAAAAAATTTTACATTAGACTTTTTATCACACACAACAATGATATACTTGCAACATGATTAAGATTGTAAAAAAAAAAAAAAATAGAATGTTCTTTACGGCTAGTAATAAATTTGCATTGAACGTAATTCGCGATATTTTAATACTCGATAATAAACGTATCGTGATAAAGTTATTTTTCTCGTTATAAAAGGATGGAGATTAACCGGCGACATCGTATTATATAACGAATATTCTCCAACAAAGGAATAAATCGCGGCGTGCCGTTAATCAACAGCGTCGTGCAAAAAGAAAAAGACGTTCTCCACTTATGACGCACGGGCGTGCACCCCGAATATCTTCACAGAAGACTCTCGGAATACTCTTGGAGGGTCGTTCGCGGTATTGTGCGCAGCAGAGGACTTTCAGTTAAAATGTCAAAATAAACAGCGGCTTGAATTAAGCACTCTGTTCCCGCGAGGGCGATGGTGTAAGCGGAGTAAAAGGAAGAAACCCGCGCAAAGAGGGAAAAGAAAGAAAACAAAGATCGCGAGAAAGAGAGAAAAGAATCCAAGTGCGAGATTTCGGACGTGAGAGGAGAAAGAGGGCGAACTAGAGTGACACAAGGTGGTTACGAGGAAGAATTCCTTCATGCGTATGTTCAAAATAACTCTGGACAGAGAGTCGGTGAAATAATTAATCTTAGGAGTAAGCACGTGGATTTGCAGGATCTTAACGTGAAATTTCAGGTCGTTAGCGTACTTGGTAAATTCTCAAATTTAACAGGGATCACATTTTTATTTTGTAGCGGCGCTTTGCCTGAATTTTTTATTTTTTATATGTTTACGAGTGAAAAAGAGTGCGCAATTTTTACGTATGAAAATATCCTCAATCTGCTGAGCATAGCCGCCCTCGGATTGATACACATAACGCGGAGGGCAGCAACACCGCCGGTAAGAGGGGACAACGAACTTGCGCCGTAATATCGCACTCGTCGGCATTCTGGGTTAAACGCCGCTGCGTAGAACGTGCCACGTGCGAAGAAATAAGCCGCGAAACACCCGCACAACGAAATCGGCGAGATCGCTTCCGAAACAAGGAAACCTTCGGCAAGTTGGCGCGAGAACAAAGTCCCCGCGTGGAAATTTTTATATGCAAACAAAAAGACCCCGAGACATTTATTCTTGCCCACATTTATCGTATCCTATCATCTATTCTGTAACACACATTTTTTTGTACTTTCTTTTTTTTTTTTTTTTTTCTCTCTTTCTTTCTCTTTGCGATTGAGAAACACTGTCGATATTACGAAATAGTTAAACGGCAATAATTCTCAGCAGTCGCATTAACCCTGAGTAGAAGTAGGAAAGGCTGCGATATCCATTTCAGACAGAGTTTTGCAACTAGTGCCTTCTTATTCTCTCATTCCCCATTTCTTTCTCTTTCTTTTCCTCGCCTGTCCTTCTCGTTTCTTCTGCGTTAACGACAAAGAAAATCAAAGTTTACTTTAGATAAGGAGCTGCGTGCTTGCCGGACAAACGGAGCTCTTGAGCGCTTTGTTTAGAATCGCTGACAAAGATTCAGATTATACGAGGCTCGCACTAAGAATGGCGATAAGACTGTAATGCGAAGGCCGCGGCCATATACGCCGCGTTAGTACATATAAAATAAAATTAAAAAAACAGTACGAGAAAAAAAACCGATTGCCCGATTTCTCAAATAAGTCGAATAAGTATTACATTTTTTTTATTTCAGTCATTTTAATCTTTAAAACATTATTTTACTAAGGTATTATATTACTAAATATACTTATTTAAATCAAACGATACCAGATTAAAAAAAAAAAAAAAAAAAAAAAAAACAGATAATTTAATTATTATAATTCTTGATAATAAAAGTTAATTATTCGACGACGTTGGGCAAATCAAATTAATTAAACGAGTAAGGGTGCCATTCTTACGAAAATTCATCAGATAAAGATTAAGTCTTACTTACAGACATTTGCCTAAAATATTACCTTCTTTTAAAACAGCTTATTTATTGAACGGTGGTTTTGATGTCGAGGTCTTCACGCGTG
This sequence comes from Cardiocondyla obscurior, assembly GCF_019399895.1. Lineage (NCBI taxonomy): Eukaryota > Metazoa > Arthropoda > Insecta > Hymenoptera > Formicidae > Cardiocondyla > Cardiocondyla obscurior. The sequence continues at coordinate 5,463,122 of NC_091871.1, read as the reverse complement.
CCGAAGAAAGGGTCCGATTCGAGGAAGTCGACAAGGTCACTCGGACCCTTTTGGGTCTTCAAAGTTCTTAGGCTTCTCAAGAATGCGAGTGATAAAAAAAAGAGAAATGAAACCGCCAAATATCCTGTTGGAGCCACTTCCTCGTTCTAAGCTCTCCCGGCTGGTACCACTCACATTCTTTGTTCGCATCCTTTTCACGGATTCTTTCTTTAGTACCGTTTAGTTAAGATCTTCGAGAGAATGTTAACGTATCCCTGAAAGTTTACGTCGCTCACCGCGTCTTAACCGCTTTACAAAAAGAATGTCGAGACCCTACGTATTGTCAAGCAATAAGTTTTGGAAAGAAAAAAGAAAAAAAAAAAGGCAGATAAGCCTCCACTTACGTAGATGAACTATATCTTTATGAAGCGTATTGTCTGTATTTACTGAGGTATTTATCTGCCCTATTGTATCATAAGCGATTGTAATCGGAAAAACATTATTAAATGACTTCCTCGATTTAGATAGAATTAATACTTTCTACATTTTTTCTAAAACGTTTCGTAAATTTTTTATTTCGTTAACCATTTAAATTTAATTATTTATTAACACTTTATAGCAATTCAACTTTTCGACAAAAAATTTATATTCAAATTTCTTCAAGTTTGCTTTAATCAATTTTTTCTTTTTCTTTCTTTTTTTTTTCTTTTAAATTATTGCTTCAGTACATTTGCATGCTACGTCTCGCTCAAAAACTCGGTCGTCGTCATTGCTCATCTACAACTGAATGTATTCAAAAGGTAGACATTGTAGACAGTCGTCTTGCATCCCGGTCGCCGTGCAAACCATTTAAAATTCGGTCGACGAATTCGGAATCGAGAAAACAACGGCCGATGGCTTTCTCGCGTACGCATTTAAAAGGCGCATCCGGCCACGTGGAGACCGACTCGGTCGGAGAAAAACATCATTTCGATGTAAATGCGACCTGACTGCATAATGTTATCGCCTGTACATTGACGCGAGCCATTCACTGCCAAAAAATACGAAAGTGACCTTTCAATTTTCTTTATACGCATTTCAAAAGAGCACATCTGATTTTTAATAAAACACATCGCCAATCCCGTATTCCATAATTTACTTAAAAAAAAATAAGCGAAGTCGTATATTCAATGCGCTAGAAAACTCGCACCATGCGATAAGAGAATACGTATAACTGGTCGTTCGCATGTTGTAACGACCATAGTACTTTTTACACGCTTAAGTTTGTAAACAATCGTATTACGTAAAGCGAGCAATTAAATGTTTCGCGTCTTATCGATAATTTTCAGCTACTCTGGCGCTGTTTTCCTACGAAAGCCGGAGTTGCAAAATCATGTCTGCGCTACAACTCGCGTTTTCGTTCTCCTCGCCGTGAAACGCGGGCGCGCTAGAAAGCGAGCGCGCGCCGTAACGGCGTTTGACCGTTAATCGCGCGTTGAAAGAAACGAAATCCAGGTCAGAGACGCGTTGTCTCCTCTCGCGTTAATCAGCCGCGCGCGACAATCCCACAAGCGATTTTTTATCGCTCCCGTCGCACGTGGATTTAATCTCGTTCTGTACGGAGAATCGGAAAAGAGGAAAAAGCGCGAAAAATTCTATATAACCTACACTTCAACTCGTCAGTGACTAATCCTATGTATTTTCGGTGAAACTGAAAGTTAAAATTGTAATTTTTTTTTTTTTAATTTATTATCGCTATTAATTGTTTCTAATTATTTTGCCTTAAACTTTATTTATTTTTAATTATGTTCTAAATTTTTAGTAGTTAAGAATAAAGCGATTCTTTAATCGTGCATGAATTAATTGAAATTATTAGGCCAGTGTATTAAAAAAAAAATCAAAGTCTAGCCGTTGCGTAGAGACGCCTTTATGGTCGACGTCGGTTTCCCACCCGATGTTATTTGCACGCGTCCGCAGTCAGGATTTCCTCGCGATAAATCTACGGGCATCACGAGTCTTGGACGACGGCCAAGCACCACCGAACGACTCCTCTACGCGTCGTTGTCGCCGCGATCGTCGCTGGACCAGTTTCTTTATCCGGTACGGCGCGGTGGCGGATTTCGAAACGACCGGTTCTTCTTCCACGAATCCGCGGCTGACTTTCGCGACGACCGAAATAAAGCCGTGCCGCGTTCGCGATATCCTTGCGGAGTTTATGATCCTGCCCGCCGGCTGGGATGCCGGTTTGTAAAAGTGACACGGCGGGCGTCCGAAAATGCGCCAGCGTCGGGACACGGTAACTTAGAAAGCTGAACAACGGCTTCGGCAAGCGAGCGAAAGTCATTGGAAATCTTGCTGAAAATTTTTAATAACGTCACGCGTGTGCAAATCCGAACACTCGACGGAGATTTTGTTACATTTGTGTTAGGAGAGCTCTGCGAGATGCGAAGGTTAACGACACTAATGACACGTTTTACCGTACACGATAAGAACAAAACGTTATATAAAAAAAATTTTTTTTTTTTAATGTACACTTTAAACAATATTTTTTCCTATTCCTATTTTATAAAAAAAAATAATTGGTTACGATCTTTTGAAAAATAACGCACGCAAAGCGTGTACAAGGTTTATTCTAGTAATTATAGAAACTCCGTGGAAACTATATCTTACTGTCCTTATCGAGATGTAAGGAAAATTTAACAAAGAAAACACGATAACGTTCTATTTTGCCGCTGATAATAAAAACGAATTAAAGTATTTTAAGCAACCAGATATTCAAGCAAAATATTTTTTAATAGTATAAACTATACTAAAATTATATTTTATTTTCTCATTTTCTTGATCAAATATATCGTTATACACTGTACCTATTTTTATATTATATTTCGCAGTATTTAAAAAGAGAGCTCGCAATTTTTTAATTAATCATAATTTAAATGCGGCTTTGTCTTTTCCGCTGACGCGGCTTTATTTCTTCGTGAAAAAAAAAACATATATTTTTGCACAGGACTCACGAGGTGCTTGCTAAAAAGGGTGGATCTCTTCTTTCTCAGATTTTTCTCTCCGTATCCCAGAGTTCTCGCGCTCTTGGTGCTCGTCGGTCAGTCGTTAATCTTAACGAGCGAAGCGGCGGAGGCGGGGCTCTGTCACTCGCCTCGCGCACGCCATTATTTAGGCCGAGGGGGGGGGGGGGGGGGAAAAAAAGAAGAAAAGAAAATCATCGGTGCTCCCCGTATTTGCTGAAAGCACTCGTGCATTCCGTTATTACACTCGTGCGCGTGCACATTTGGTGCGTTAATTAGTAATTAGCGAGTTAGCGCGTACACATATACGTTGCAATGTACATACATCTTGCAGCGCCGAGCGGTACATACAAGCGACTTAGTTAATATTGAATTCTCCACACTCAAATATAATTTTATAAAATTCTTATGGAATAAATAATACTGTTGACTCAACCGCGGTAGTGAAAATCGTTGAGTCAACCGTAATTATGATTAGAAATGTTATAAAGTTACAGTCGAGGCTAAATTGATCTCCCGGCGTGTACCGCGCACGGGATATGTTGTGGAATTTATGAAAACGCGCGGACAAGCGTTCAAGCTGTGAAACGCTGGAATCCGAAGTCCGGAAGCGCTGGGCAGCCACAGGGATTCGGTCGAGTCGAAGGTTCCACGAATGGAGCCGTTATCGGTCGCGCGACAGCATCGAGAAAGATACACGAGACTCACAGACGTCGGGGCTTTCGTCACGATTAGTCACGAGTTAGGATAGGGCCGCATCTCGGCCAGGAAAAGGCGGCCGACGCGCGGATTTTGCGCGGGAGTAGCTGCTGCCGCTGGTGCTTGCCAGCAACGAGAGGAGGCGAGCGCGACGAAGGAAAGGAAAGCGAGAACGAGAGACACAGCGCGACCGTGACGTATCAGGGATTTCCCCCTTTCTCTTGTAACGGCGCGCGTTTTATTGCTTAATCCTTTTAACGCGAGGTATGCCTATATCTATACATATCAGAACGCAGTGGACGTAAGAAAAATCAACTGTGAATATCGTAACAGTCATATCGTCGATATACCAATAAAAATGTTGTAATGTTTATAATTATTAATTTATAAATCAATAATAGCTAGCTCCGTGATAAGAGAAGTATACGTAAAACGTATTAAGTTAACAAACTTACTCGATTTTGATTAAATAATTAAGAAAACGGCCGCACTTCGAAGATCGATCTCTTCCTCACGCATGCGACGTGGAAAGGAGTTAACGAGGGGACGGATTTAACTCGGAATCTCGCGAGATTTCGCGGGCCTCGATCTCGCGCTCTCGTCGCGAAGAGATGCGCGCGAGGTGGCTTTTATTCGTGGCGTATCCGTGACGACGGTGTCATCGCGTTGGCACGGTGCGCTCGTTGTTTTCCTTGGAATTCGAGACGCGGGCGCGTCCTCGTAGCGAGGTGCGACGTGAGTGTGCGCCGCGATGCGACGAGCGTGCATTTCGCGACAAAGATCTCCCCGACTGTGCCGCAGGTGGTCAGCCAGAGCGAGGCTGACACGTGGCCGGTGCATATGCTTGCACGTACCTCCGCGCGGCTTGCCAGATCGAATTAAGCTCGCGTAAGCTCGATCCCCGAGTCGACGATAGCGGGACTGTTAGCCCGCGTCGACATTTGTCACACGCGGCTCGAAATAACTCACGTAAACAGATTTCGTGCGATTACTGAAGAAGGTACCTCGGAGAATTCGATAGAAAATTTTAATAATAAAAAAAAATATATATATATAAATAGAAATTTAATATTTGGAGAACACACCTAAGATATTAAAAAATATTATCGCTTATCGAGTCGTTACTGCTCTAAGAAATGAATCCTTGAGCGCTAAGTCTTTTGTCGGTGTGAGCGGTAAGTTGTTATCTGCATCCGATGAATTTCCTAGAATAACTTCTAATCCTCGACTACACTCTCGCGCTAATGAATTTTTTCGTTCGGTATGCTCAAGCGCAGCTTCGAAGTCGCATAAAAAAAAGTTAATAATGGCGCGGCAGTGCATCAAGTGGATTAAACGGGAGACTATTGTTGGCTCAGGTGGTCGTTGCTCTGTTCAACGTCTGCATACTTTCTTTCTCTTGCTTCTTTGTGCTCACTCCCGTAATTCCACACCGTGCAGCTCTTCTTTCTGCCGTAAAACCGCGCCTTTCCTCATCGCCTCCTTACTTGCTTTATTTTTTCACACAAAGGTGAGACAATCAAATCATCGGTCAAAGGACATTCGGATTACTGGAGTATGTAGCGCATGACCAAGTGACATAAACGAATCGGATACAATTGTCACACTTGGCTTGCCGTGTTAATTTAATAACACGAAACGAGTCGATTAAAAATTGCATGTCCGAGACATTGATATAAATGCTGTAGAAATTAGTATCTAATAATATTTATAAATAATAATTTAGTTATTCCACGCAAAAAATAGTTCTTAACATCGTGAAATTATTTAAGCTACAATTTAAATTAAGTCCGAACAATAATACGAAGAGTTTATAATTTTAGAAAAGAATCGTAAAAAAAAAATTTTTGTCGAAATATATTAATTAAATTCTAAACATAACGTGCAATTAGAGCAACGTGCGCGAGGATAGCGACTCGTTTCGTTGCTATCGATCGTCGAAGATCACCTGAAGATAAAGCGAAGGATCATTGCAGTTACGCAAGATCAAAAGGTTATATCTTTGACAATGAGAGATACGCGAACTACGATGATCGTGAACGCGCGCGTCAAGAACTATCTTCTCGAAATCCATTCACGGGCGGCCTTTATCGCCGGCCCGATAATGGATTTTTAATGACAGCTGGAGACCTTCGAGCTACCAAGCGTTCCCACGCCTACACGCGCCGTTACGCGGCTTTTTAGCCATTTATAAGCTAATAGCGGTCCCTTCACGGTCGAGAAATATTTTATAAAGCCGGCGCAAAAAGATTGACGCAAAAGATTGAGATTGAAACAATACCGCTGCATACCGGTTTTGCAATGGAAATAAGCATGTCTTGCTCGTAAACATATATGCGTTCGTGACGTATAAATAGTACATTAAAATATGCTAATTACCGGTATTTCGTCAAGTACCAGGTGGCCAAAAAACCACGGCCGGTTCAGTAGCGGCGAGTAGCGGTATTTGGCGAATACGCCGGCTAAGAATAAAACAACGCACTCGGTTTGCAATTAGCACCGGCGCGCGGCGGCGCGGCACTAAAAGGCAGGTGAGAATATTAGTTAGGTAAAGAAATTTCGCGACCTCGGCACGATTCGATGTTTGTGTATCGTTTAGCTGTCCTCTCCCTCACCGAGAGAATTAACCCTTGCTTCTCGCTCCTTTTATCGTTTTTATTTATAGCGTATTCGCGCGAACAAGATGCAGATCGATTGAATTAACATTACTTGCGGGACGATCGATTTAGCGCACGCCACCGATCGGTCGGATCAGCCCGGAGCGATTGATGCGAATTAACTGCGTGTAAATCACGCGCGCGGCACACAAGATGCGCATGTATACGCCTCACTGTCGTAGTTTTCGCGCGGGTACATCAAGTTATCCCATTTGGACATCTGCCAATGTGCGCCGACGCTTTAACTCTCGTCAGATGCGCTTAAAATAACGAATCGATCAAGCCTAACGTGCAACTTTCGACGTACGGCCGGCTGGAGGTAATAAACGAATCACGGAATTTCGCGATAACATAAGAAACGAAAATCTTCCCATCCGGATCGATATCGTGCTATTTAACGCTCAAGATCGTTTCGCAACGTTCAAGGCTGACCTTTTTTTTCCCCCCCCGGCGAGATAACTGCACTTTTCGCCACGAGACGAAACGCCCGCGTGACTTTTCGGACGCTTTGGAGCGCGAAGTAATCGATAGATTGCTTTCTCGCGTCCAGAAAATGGGACGTCGGGCGTGTTTTCGACGGAGGGATGTAAATGTTTATCGGTTGATTGCCAATAAAAACAGCGGTACCAGTGGCATGCTTTCAGCGACTTCCTGCCGGCCACCATTTCAAGCGGGCGCATAGGAAACCCAGTTCTACTATCCCGTCGAAACTTCAAACTTAATAGATATACACGACAGTCCGAGAAATGCCGATAAGTCGGTTTACTTTGAACGCGTAACGTTTGATCGGAATTCATTGCGTTACACGACGGTCAATCGTAAGTAATAAAATCATAAATTAATATTGACAGAGAAAAGTGGCATCGTCCTTTTTTTTTTTTTTTTTTCTAATCGTTGTTTTAAATCATAGTTGCCGGGAACGAAATAATAAATTGAATTACCTCCCTTTATATACGCTGTTGCGAGAGTCTATCTATATTTATTGCAACAGAGCCTTCTTGTTTTCGTCAAGTTATTTCCCGGCTGTGTAAAATCGGAGCAGGCTGCGTTACGCGAATGCTGGAAGTAATAACGAGCGAAAAAGGAACGAACTCGCGAAAGGATCGGCTTCTCGCTATATTTCTCGTGTCAGAGGCCTACAAACGACACGCGTCCCGCGGTTTATTTCGTGACGCGTGATTCACTTGGCGGCGCCAAGCAAGGTTCGTTGCCTGTCGCTTCTTTTCGTCACTTCCCTCTGCAACGCGACTTCTGTCGTCTCGACAAAAATATTAATTATCACGAATCGCCGATAGACAAAAAAAAAAAAAAATTCTCACTCGTGAAGAACGCTAAAGCTGGAGATTGTTCGCTATTACTATAACTGCTTAATTTATAACGCGATGTGAAACTCCCCGCTCGTCCCGAATGCATATTAGATTATATGCTAATTGCAGCCGACTTTTTGACAATACGTTTAAATAATTCATTAAACAACGTGAACAATTTATAAGACGTTAACTTTTAATGGGCTTGGATTTCGTGACTTCGTTTCGTTGTTCTTTATTCAGACGTACTTGCGCTCTTTCTCAGCTTTCTTGGAAAGAAATCAAATTTTTTTTTAAACCACGTGCTCTTGCGAGCGAAATGTCAATCAAAGTCTTACCCGCACTCCTCGCGCGGTATTAAGGGCAACTCGAAGAGGGTGAATATACGGCGGTTAGTGAGCTGAGGGACAATCGTAATCTAGCAATCACCTTTGGGTTAATCCATCCCTTCAACCCCTCGCGTGTTCACCATCTTTAAGCCTCTTCCCTTTAAGAACCCTGTCAGCGTCGAGAAATAAAACAGTGGAATGAATTCGCCTAACAGTAAAAAACTCGCCAGATATTAATGCGTCGACATGGTCGGCTCTTGGGAATAATTTTACAGCTAATTAAAAATTCGTTCTCAATTAAATTTCTATTAAAGATATAATATCTTTTGATAAATGCTGTCCTCAAAATTTATTATTTAGCAATTTTATAATAATGCAAAAAAAAAATCGTTTATTATTTATGAAATAATATTGCACTAAAATATAATATATATGTGACAAAGTATTTCATACGTAGGTTTTTCCTAATTTCCTTTTGCTCGCTACTTCTAAAATCTTTTCGAAGCAGACTAAAAAAGAATCGCCCATGGAGAAGTAACAATAGTACTTGTCGTAGCAGGTACTCGAAAAGAAAACGAGGGACGTTATCTCGTTGTCATAATTCATGGCAAGACACGCTTTCGAAACGCGACGTGCTGTTTTCAAATAAACTGACAGCTCTACTCTCTTCTTCGCGCGGTTACTATCGCGAATTTACGCGCACGTGGAAAAGAGAGAAGAGGGCAACCGATTTATCGCTCGCGACGAAAGTGATATCGCAGGCACGTGCGACAGCGAGGGTGAAATTTTCATCGGCGTGTTCTTGCCCTCATGGCCGCGTGTACGATGTAGGGAACAAGGGAGTATGAACGAGGGGGCGACGCGTACTTCCACAGTCATTGTGTTGCCAGGCCGATTCAGTGACCCCCCGTGGATATTGCCCGTCGCCGAGGGTGAACGAAAAGAAAAGATACCATCCCCGAACCGCGAAATAAATATCGTCGGGGACTCGCCCACATAAGAATTCCTAATTCAGAGGGGGCGAGAAACCGAGAGAGAAGCGGAGAGGAAGAGGTAGGATAGGGCACGCCTTGTGTGCACACGTGGAACCCTCGAACTTTATCGATCGCATTCGTTTTTCTCCCGCGGGGATAGATTGTCGCGCAAATCCAGCGCAAAACCGAAAGATACCCTGGTTTCCTCGCTCCTTTGTTTTTTAGTTATTATCGTACATAAATGACGTATTTATTTAGGAAAAAAATAAAAAGAGACGACGCGTTTTCATATTCGCATGCTACCGCACCAAAGTAATGTTTGCTGAACTTTAAATATTTATATAGATATAATAAAGCATGAGTAAAATTAATTTGATCTCAAGAACGCAACGTAAAGGATTCTTTTTAAAAGTATTTCTGTATTTTTCTCGTCGAGGGATTATTTCTCGAATGAAAAGTCTAGATTGTTTTTAATGAGAGAGACTCGGGTTAAAAAAAAATTTTTGTACTACAAAGGAAGAGAGCAGTGCTCCACTTTGGCATCGTGTCGAAAACCAGCTGAAACCTGATCGGGTCGCAAACACAATCGTGCAATCTGACTGCAGCACGCCGATTTTCACGGTCAACGTGCGTGCGGCCCCGGCGAGTCTGGGCGTCGGGACGCCCGGCGCCATGTCTGCCACATCCCCGCATCCCCCGGGCACCGAGTCCCTCGGGGGGTTCATAAATTTTCTAGAGCGCCGGGTTTCTCTCGTTTCGTTTACCTTATCGGCGCCCGGCAAAACGCGACGCGGCATAATTTTACACTTTTTTTGCGCATTTGACTTGTTTTCCCACCGCTTCCGCCAACGCGAGATCAATACCTTCTTGAGACGCGAGCGAGGTAATCAATGAAATGTATTTACCAGCAACGTCCCGAAATGTGTAAAATCTGAGTGCCGCAACTTATTTTAAACATTATTAAAAAAATTTTATTTTGCAGAACTGACTTTTTAGCGGCTTCAATGTTTAAATACGTTGCTTCCGTATTTTACGAGTTAATTAAATTTAATATTAAATATTTTAAGTCGAATATAAAATTACTTTGCGCACACTTTGCATGCATTTATTCCAAAAAAATTATCATTGACTCGTAAGCGCAAGTATGCAGATCTTGTATACGCAGCAAATCTAATTATTAGCAAACGCATAAATGCATAAAATGTATAATAATATAAAATGTATAATAACTAGAAAAGTTTCAGTACATGCCAATTTCGTAACGCCCCCCTTAAATCGCGCTGAAACTGATCTTGTGAAATCCACGTGAGTCGCAAGAAACTGTATCGCGCACGTATATTCTCTGACCTTTCATGGATATTTATTTATTAGCGCGTGCTGCTTTTATTGCATTCTTCGTTGCATAATACGCGCGGTAAAACCTAACTGTGAGATTCGTATCTCAGGTATCCCCGCTTTTATGCATTTCAACGCGTAGAACATCCTTTCGAGATGTCGATCGCGGCAGAGCCAAACTTTCGTGCTAAGCGCGCAATTTTTGGCAACGAGCAAATGCGCTTTTTGCACGTCGGTTTTGTTTTCGCGCGTGCGAAAGATCGCGATATTAAATCGCAATTTGTAATTTTAACCGCGGCTGCCTTTACTCGCAAACAGGATGAACATGTCGCCTCGTCCCGCGAACAATGCTCGGAGAATCAGGATATTCGAGGACGGGGACATGTACGCGCAAGGCGCGCATGAATTACATCCTGTAATTTCGCGGCGGTTAGTCTTTATTCTGAGAGAGATGCGTTTCTATGTAGGGAATTGCGCGCGGCACACAGAAGCGATTCTCGCGTCTGCTTATCGTAGGGATTACGACTGGCCGAGTGTGATCGCTGAATAAATTGTATAAGTGAAATAAGTATATTAGGTAAGAAGAGTTATATACAAGGATAACGAGTTATGATTACAGCTTTCGTACGAATACGTTGAATATAAATAAAAAATGAGTGATTTGATTTAAAATACCAAATTTGAATGTAGTAATTTTAAATCGAATATAATTTCTAATGGAACCGGAGTCAAATAATTTTGCGCAAACGACGGACAAAAGTTAGACTTAGTAAGGCTTGAAATCGGATTAACGAACGGCGATAACAGTTTTCTATTTCTGGTCCCGCTTTCTTGCACGTCGTTTTCAACGACTACATCATCTTGTTGGCCGAATGGCGGGTAAGAGTTCCCAGACTAAAATGGTCAGAGCCTGGAGAGCGAGTAGGTTAAAGTGCTAATGCCGTATGATTGCCGACGGTCAGCACAACCGGCGACCAACAGTATAAGCAACTTCGCCGCGTTAAACCGTGCTGTTGTCCACCGGGTGTTCGAAAAGCCAAATATACTAAAAAAAAAATTTTTAAGACAATTGTTTGAGCTTTTGTTGAAGTCACGATTTGTAAAAGGCAATCGGATTGGCAAACGCGTATAACAACGTATCAATGTGTACTGTAAAAGTAGGTTACTCTTAATTGCAAAGATTGAAAAAAAACGATGATATTACGATACTAATATTTAATATAATATTTATAATTGTAAGTAAAAACTGTAGAAAAATGGAGATAACTTTATAACGACGTATAGAAGAGAAATTTAGTCTCGTAAAAAATATTTAAAGCACGTATACGTAGATCGTGCGTGAGGCGTGTAAAACCGTTTTAATATGATGGCGCAATTAACACGGCACGAGGGCAGACGACGACGTCGTTATCGTCGACAAAGGGCGAGCTTGGCTTCCAGCGTCTGGCGGCGTCTCGCCGGTTTTGAATGTTATTAAACGTAATTTAATATCTGGCTCCGACCATTCGTAAACTTAGAGGCCTTCCGGAATTCACGATGGATGCGGTTGCGATTCCCATTAAAGTCTACAAGCGGCAATACGTGCTCCGCGCCGCGTAGGCGACATCCGTCCTGCTGTCGAGAAAGCAAGAAGATTTCGCGGATTGCAAAACTTTGGGCAATCTATCGTTGCGTTTCACTTTTCGCATTAATCCGAATGGCGAATAAAATCGAAGAATTAATTTAGAAAAATTTTTTGCGCGTTATAAAATTCAAGCTGAGCAAAGTAAAAAACTGATCGATTAATCATTGCAATTTTATTCGATAAAAAAAAAATAGTAATTTGATTAGTTATTTACGAGAAGGTTTCGCCAAGCAATACGATAATCGATCGCAATAAACCCGGCCACTTAGAGTCTGGTAATCTGCCGATTCGTCGAAAGAAATGGAGGACAATCGAGGAACGGACAGCAACGAGATTTCCCGGCGGCAATAAATTTCCTCTCTATCTATCTCCCCTACCTCTTCTCCCGCCTCCGCGCCGTATCTTTTATAAGTGCGGCTAAGTTTATTAGAGCAATTTCCAACGCCGAACGACGGCCTGCCGTTCGACAATCTTGGAGGGGTTCGAAAAAGTTGCGCTCCGGCGATGGGGTTTCCATGACTACCCGTTATATGGGGAGTACGTAATTGCCACGTCCAGTCGCTGCAGCGATGATAATTATTACTTGCGGTTTTTAGCGATCGCGCGAATTTCAAGCTAAACTAAGCCCGCTTCTTCATAAAACATCACACTTCTTTTTTTGCTCCCTTTCCATTGCCTTTATTTTTTTTTTTACAGCCTATCGTGTAATTTAGCAATTCGCTTAGCTGCGCAAGTTCGTAATAATAATACTAACATTATAGCAATAAAAAAAAACTGCAGACACCGTCGGCGTATTAAGCAACGAGGTTACAACATTTTATTTTTTACTCTAATTTAAAAAATAGATATTATGCACGTAATTATACGTATTTTGCTACTTTAAATTGCCCATGCAATAAACCTATTTTTCTATCCATCACTATGAATAAACGCAGAGACGTTATTTTAGCATAATAATATGGAAGGTATTAAAATTCTACGAGTTTTAATTCTCGTTCCAAGCTGTCGCATTTTTTTTTCTTCTTCTTCTTTCTTTTTTTTTTTTGTTTGGATCTGTGGACCAGCATGGAAGCAGAGATGATGAATTTTGAGCGCGTAGTATTTTTCGCTTTCATAGAGTTTCTCACTTTACAGCGGCTTGAATAGAATTCGTTTAAAATTGAACGCGCACGAGAGATTATTCGTCACGGCTCGTGACACTGGTTGTAAATAACCTTGTACACTCGAGGAAACATATGTGGACCGCAGGAATCTTTATATAATATGCGGCATGAATTCTTTCACGGCGGCTCCGAAGGGCAAAGGGAGGCAGACGAGACTGGAGAACCCGCAGGAACGTAACAACGCGCGACTGTTTCGTTAAATTATTTTCTGCGGGTTAAAGGCGATCGGTCTCTTTCGTTCGCGTTGGCGAGACGGGCGTTAAAAAGAAGGCGAAAATCGGGGTACAAACAGAATCAGCGAGAAAAGATGGTGAGCAAAGAGAGAAAGAGGAGAAGCGGATCGGGAGGAGGGGACATTGCGACTGTTTAGCCTTGACATTCGCCTCCCACATCCTGCCGAGTTGTCAGTGGCACTCAACCGACGAATTTTTTGACTGCCAATCGTGATTTCTACTCAAGGACTGATACCTCGTTTTAATTCAGCTGGATTCGCGGATTCGGCAATTACATAGACGCGCTAAAACGTACGTTCGCACGAGAGATGCCAAACAAACGCAGACGCAGAGTCCTTGTTTTTAATTAAAACTGCCGCTGCTGTGCTAGCTCAGTTTCCGTTTCCGTCAATTTCTGTTTGCGTCGTCCGTCTTGTACAAAAATAATTACTGGCGAATTATCGGCCCGAGTTTATTTCGTGTGCGTGCATGTTCCATTGATTATGTGCGATTTCCGAAAATCCAGTTCGTCGTAATGTGGACACGAATGACGAATTTTGCAAGTATTCGCGGAACTGATAATTGCTCGCTGATAAGAAATCGTTTCTGCAGTCGACCCTTGGACTTTATTAGTTTCGTTTCGAAGCTTGATCGTTATCGCGTCGGTGGTGCTAATCAGTCCATTCGAGCGTAATTTCGCGATTTCACGCGGAACGGCCTCTCGTATGTAGCGCGAGATAGCGCGGGTGAGTGAGAAATCGCACGTACGCGCGTATACGGCGTTCCCCTTGAGACTCGCGGTCGCTCGTGAACATCGATTTGCATATCTGCATAATGCACGCGATTTATTTGATAATGTGCATTCTAGTTCCGCGAATTTGTAGGAGAACGGCGGGAATGGCGCGCGTACACCTCGGGGCGGTCCTTAATCGGCTGGTCCTTAAAAGAAAACGTGCCAAGGCCGACAGTGATCTCAATAGTGAGCGCGACAAGCGCACACTCGCGCGTGTATTATTAATTTGCACCGCGATTCATGACCCGCGGGCGCCATCCAGATGGATTCCGCAGCCTCGTGTAATCCTTATCTTTTTTCTGTCATCTCTGATCATTCGTTATACGAAACGTGACATTTTAAACCATTCATTATACATTGGAAAGCAATAATAGAAAAAGTAATTAATTAAATTAAATTAAAAACTATGAAAAGGCTGCCGATATATTAAAACATTAAATAATATTATTTAATAATATATTATTCACTGCTTTATCGTTTCTCGTATAATAAACAGTTTCACATTATTCGGTTAATTCATTCCAATAATTTTAATAAAATGTTTGCATCAAATCATTGTAATTTTATGATACCTTAAGTTTGCCGTTTCGTTTGTGGTCTGATTTGTAAACTCTGGTACAATTAATTAATTATTTATAAATTATTGCTCTCTTCAGTATAAGAATCAATGTCTAGACAGTTAATTTGCCTTCGCGTTGAATTGCATAACGTTTTGAACTTTTCCATGAACAGGGCTATAAAATAACTTTTATTTTCTTTCTTTTTTTTCTCGACGTTAATGTTGCAACACTCTTGGAACATCCACTTGCGCATCATGTGCCGAGAGAATATCCATAGGGAGTTATGCAATTCGTTACAACGGATGAACAAGGTGATTTCGCAAAAGATTTTCGATGGGACCAAATTTGGCGAGTGAAAGAAACGTGTCGTTGAAAATTCTCAAAATTTTATCTCACAATCAGATAAAAACATTGTACGTTCCTAACATTAAGGAAAAATTAATTTCTCACTATGTTTCATCATATTAAACATTAGAGATAAGAACGCGAGTATAGTGAGAAAAATTTTTTATCATGTGTTTCATCGCGTTTTAACAGTCATTGTAACAATATATAAAAGGAAGCATTAATCAATGCCGATTTCTCGCTCAAGATACTTTGAATAATGAGTAACAAAATGTCAACAAAAAAAAAAAAAAGAACGTATGTCAAATGCAATCATTTTATTCTGAGAAAGTGGAGTAAACCGCGACAAAGTAAAGTATTTTATGTACCCCGCTTTGTATTAACATCCTCTATTTTTACTACGCCAGTAACTCCTACTACCACATTGTCGGCCGTCTCATGAAAATAATACCACATGGTTATTCGTTCGTATAATGGTTATTTGCCAGCGCTGATTCAATAGACAGGAATGCGCGACTGATCGCGAAGGGTGCGTAATGATCGATGTAAGACGCAAGATCGGTGTACCCGTGGGGCGATTTGCATCAATGAGCAACACCCAGAAATCAAAATCGTCGATGACGACTTACTATTTTGAACCTGCGATTGACTCACTCTCGTTATGAATCGTCATAATTTTTTACCATGCTTATAAAAAATTTTCTTTCTTATTTTTTTCTTTATTTTGCTGTACTGTAATATATGTACACATATATACTATGCAACACCGAGAACATTCATCATACATTTACGAAAAGCGTGTGCGACGCGATAAATTAATTTTTAAGAAAATACGCGAAGGGTGCGTCGCGAAGTAAAATGCCCGCGGCGATTATTATTTCTAGATTGACGGGCGATCTTATCGTACGATTAGCATAAAGTCCGCCTGCCTCAAAATCGACGATGACGAGTGTCTCCTCGACTCATCGTTCAAGTGTCCCTGAGCGCTAAAAGATTTCTCAGATCAATCTTGGAATCATTTATCCTCGATGCCTAGCATCTGCTGCGTTTTGCATTATACGCAATTTATTGTGACGTCGCGACGCAGTAATCTTACTATGATCTAACGAGATACGGATACATCGTCCTTACGGTACGCTTTCAATTAATCAGTAACGAACGACCGCCGGGCACGCGATATTTCATACGTTGCGCTATTTTTCTCGTCGGATTAAGATCGGGAAATTATTATTCCGGGTCGGCATGAACGGTTTGATTGTCGCGGTGTTTTCGAGCCCTCAATCAAGTGGCAAAATGATTTCATAGCGGAGTTACTTTGCATACCGTGCTATTTAACGCGTTCCAGAAGGTGCGCCGGTCAAGTCGACGGTACCAAGAGGAAGGATGCGAGAGGGGAACGCGAGAAATACAGTGGATTTATTGTCTCTGAATGCACATTGCATTGTTATTAGTAGCAAGATGGAAGAAAGTCGACGCGAACGATCGGCGTTTACATGACGTCAGTCCACCTCACCTAGGATCGTGAAAATAAATATGAAATAACGTCGATTAGATCGCAAAACGGCGATCGTGCCTTCGTATATCCTGAAGGCTGTAAATCCTTCTTCGCATCCTTGCTTCCGCCAGTAAATTTATAGCTTGTTTAGATACGACGTTTCGATATACGTAGGATTATGAAATAGGTAAAAGATGTCACGCAAAGACGAGAACTTGCAAAGAATTGTAATGGTACGTGTCAACGTTAAGCCAAGAAAAAATGAAGAGTGCGGAGAAAAGGTATGTACTGCAATCTCTTTCGAAGATTCTATTTCGCTGAATTTTAATTATCTGTGATGAATAATTTTAAATAAAGTCACGTAATATTTAGAAAATAAAATCAATTATTTTAATATAAATTATTATTATTTTATAAAATTAATTGAAAGAGAAAATGCAAATTGTTGGTACTAAAAGCTTACTTAAAAAAAAAAACGAAAGTTACAGTATGAATCGCATGCAAGGGATTTAAGTACACACTTGAGGAAATGCAATTACAAGACAAATTATTTCCGACGTAATTAAAGACTCGTTTGTCGTGTAAGATCGTCCGTTACGTCGCGCGGCGTATAATCGTCTTATGTCATTAACCTGATTAATACAGGCGCTCGCGTGAAACACGCAGGGTCCATCGAACCTGCCAGATAATGATGCAAGAAACACTTTTGTCACTTTTGATCGGAACCGCTTTCTCGCGCTTATAACGTTCGAAACGCGAGTACGCGACCTTCGTTTGCGTGTCGAATTAGTCATATTATATGAGCTTGTTTGCGTACACCTCTAAAAGATAATGAGGAGTAGGCGGATGCGAATTCTGTGCAATGTACCGTAATTTTGCCATCGGAGAACCGGCCATCTTCGGCGTTTTCTTTCGAGACGTGAACCGTGGCTTGGCCTCCGGATAACTTCGACTCCGTCGTTGTAATTTTATAGCAATTTATATCTCGCTCAAACGCGTACCTTATCTATTTCCTCTTTCGCGAGAATTATCGCGAGTTCAAGATTTATTCATCACGACGATAAAGATAGTCTGCAGATTTTACTTTTCAACGTGGAAAATGTATGACGCAAAGAAACAAAAAAAAAAAAAAAAAAAAAAATTTAATAAAAATTAAACTTTAAAAATATTTCAATTAAAAATTATATTAAATATAAAATACTGGCGTGTGACAGAAATAACAATTGTCGAAAAGTAATAAATTAAATTACAAAAGTGGGATTACGAATTTATTATATTTGATATTTTTTTGTGTACTGGCGCATACATGCAATCGACGTTATAATAGAGCGCATTTTAATGAACGTGGCCTAAATAAGTCTAAGACAACCCTAAATCTTGTTGCGTTATGAACGGATGCCACGATTTCACGCTTTCAGTCACGACGGGGCCTTCGAGCAACGCGAGAGGCTTCATGCACATTTGTTTCTGCCATCCATAACGCCAGCACATTTTTTTTTTCCCCATAAATTTATTCAGACGTCTGTCGAATAGCACGCTGTACGTGCGACTCGTGAATAGATAAAGGTGATGCTTAAGAAGCTAGATATGACACCCTCCCGCTTCTCCCCAACCGATCGAGCGCTTCCTTGAAAAGGTAGGCGTACGATTCATATTGTAATTTCAACATGCAGGATTTATTTGTTTTGGCGGCAACGGATTTGCAGTAAATTCGTTATCTTCAGATAATGTTAGAAAGGACAGAGACCGGGAGAGAACGAGAGAGGGGAAAAGAGAAAAGAGACTGAACCTTGCTTGCCGAGTCGTGACGACAATGAACCGTTTCCGTAAAAATAAAACAAAGCGTTGTTTAATGCACACAGTCTATCTCTTTATAGAAACACTTTGCTTTTCCTGGCGTAATTATTTGCAATTTTGCTTTTATTGGAGTCTAAAAAAATCTCTGAGAAGAGAAAATTGTTGATCACTTCGAACGGAAGCATTGATTATTTTTTATGTGTCATAATTATGCGTCGAAAGGTTAATTATTATTATATTCCATTTTTATTATAGCTACTAGAAGAAATTGTGCGCGCGCTATGTTTTTCGTAGTATTTTTATAAAAAATCCCAATTTGCAAACATCATTATATTTAGAGATATTAATTAATTATAATTCACTTACATATATTTGTAGCTTTCGGTTAGGTTAAGGTAGGTTGTTTCCCTTGCTTGCTTGCTCGCTTCCTTCCTTCCTTCCTTCTTTCTGTGGCAGTATCCTGGATTATCCTAACGTGTTGCAACACTTTAAATCACTTAGCACTAGATTACACTGCTCTGCTTTTTTTTTATAATCACTAACACTATCACTCGAGAGACGAACGACCGAAGGAACGACGGTAGATCATCGCGGCAATTTTTTACGATTGAAATTAAGAAGCACGACGAACGATCATTTGTTTTATAAATTTCCACTCGCGATATTCGTAGCGTTGCTCACTTTCGCCGAGTCGTTCTCGATCCCGGCAGAAAAAACTGACTGCGATATAAAGTGAGGTTACTTTTGATCCTTCGATTAATTCTTGTTGGCAGAACGAACGACGCTATTCGTGCTAAGCGGCGAATGATACGAGCCGCGGTATATGCAATGTTCCTCGAGCACTCAATCTTCTTCAAGTTCCTCAAAAACATTTGCTCGAAACGGGTTGAGTCTCTCGACCGCGACGAAGAAGACGCGCGGGGTGCAGATTTTACGCTCCGACAATGAAGATCGCCAGAATCCTCTGAACGTCGATGAAAAAGGTGACGAGTGAAGGCGTCGGTAATGTCGAACGCGGCGTAATTCACGTCGGATGCTCCGTGCGTTCCGCCCGCTACGTAACTTGCCGTTCCGAGGCACTTTTTCGAGACACAATACGAGGCACAGAGCGACGATTAGAATGAGTGGAGTGCAGAAAATGATCGTTCGTTTCCGAGTCGACAACGTCGACACTTATTCGTACGCGAGGCTATTCTATCCGCGGTCGAAAATACGCGTAATTGCGTAGCGATTAGCGACACAACCTCGCGTCCGAAGCTTCGCAATTGGACTGACCGTTAGAGATTTCGGCCCTTAGATAGAAAGAAACTACCGCGTAAAGAAAGTGAGACGGCAATAGGCCCGATCGTCAACTGAACGCTGTCCTTCTTGCGCGGAGTTCTCGGAAGTGCCGAACCCAACGCCGAGGAAATCTATTTACATTCTTTTTAATGCATTCGGTGAGCTCGAAGCGTCTTCCTCCAAAACAAAAAAACGAAGCATTTTTTTTTCGCGAGATCTACCGTCACTTTCGAGCTCTTATTAGATCGTCGCCGTTATAAAACTGCTGTTCGAGCCAGTCCCAAAAATAATTTAACAATCCAAATGTTTTTCTGTTTCGTAAAAATTTATATTTCTTAAAAAATCATACAGTAACATTTATAGCTGATGTGTACTCTTCACTTAGCACAAAGCGAGCCAAGCAGGAAAACTAATCAACGTCGCGGAAAAGCGGTAACAATTAATAATGAAAAAAATTAATGAAAAAAAAGGATTCTTTATTAAAACTATTTCTTAAAAATCATGATTATTCAATAGTAAAAAAAAGTATGAGTACTATATTTGCTACATTCGTTTAACGTCTACAAAAATATTGTACGTCTACGCTTGTTTGGGATAATGGATGTTTGCCAATTGGCGAAAAAATCGCATAAAAAACGAACATTTTTCTAAACGACCCAGACGTTTGCATTAGCAACTTTTTGTTTCAGTGCTAGATGAATTTCGTCGTCAATGTCGGTTTATTTACTAAGGAAATCGTCGTGATAAAACGAGACAGTCTAAATATTTGTGCTATGCATTCATCTTCGAAGATCAATAGCCGTCAGAAAAATATTAATATTCGGGAAGGAAATTATCGCAAATAGTTTATGTTAAATATTAATATTTTTTATCACAAAATTTCAATTAAAGCTAAATTTAAACCGCATAAAAAAGTCACTGTTGTTTCTTTCTTTTTCAGATTGGCGCTTCTGAATGAATGTTAGAATTTGTTCTGGTCTTCCAAAGCAAGACCACCGATGCGAACAGCCGGGAGGGTCACGGATAGCACCCACGCCAGACCAGGTGTTTAAGATTAATAGAGACAGATCGATCGGTTGCCGAGGGAAAGGAGTGCGGTGATAAAATCGTCGCGATCGATATTATTACCCGTTACCCCTCGGTAATACCCTTTCCTAGCAAACGCACCTTTTTTTTCTGCCCGATTCATGAATATTATGCAAATTTTATCTGGATAATATTATACAGTTATCTCGGACATACAATCATAATAATTCGTAATAATTTACTTACTTATGCAATCTGAAAATTTGCAGTTTGGAAATACCTCGATTTTATTTTCGACTAATGTTTCCTAATATAAGTGGGTAAAAAGATTTTTTTCCATTTATTTTGTCACACCCAGTTAAAGTGCCATGTATGTATATATCGAATGGGTAAAAATTCTAAATGAGAATTTCGCGGTAATGCAGCACGGGTTGTATCGCTTGTCGATCGGCTTGGTTCTATTTCGCGTTAATAGCCGGTTTCTTCTTGTAACGGCCGATCGATCATCGGCTCCGATTACGTCGAAAGTTACTCGCGGCGAGCGTTGCGTTACGTAAGCGTCTCGCATTTTGAGATACTGAGTGATAAACGCGTTTTAATATTCGATTTTACAGCGAATGTAAAGCGGAGCGACGAGGGACGCGCGGTGTTCTGGCGCTTTTTCAACGGGCGGAGGAGAAGAGAGGAAAACAGATGGTGAATCGCGACGGACAGCGGCGTTGTTGTTGACGCTCGGGGTGGCAATTCCCACGAGGCAGGTGGTGCGCGATTGGCGGTGCTAAATTTGAGTCCCGGCTCCGATTGGCCGTGTACGCGTTGAAGCTTAGTCACCGTTCTGCTTTTGGAAAATTGGCGCAGTGCCGAATTTGTGAAACCCTCGCTCGAAGGGTTTTTGCCTGATGGTTTCCCTCCTCTCTTTTTGCTGTCACCTCTTTCCTTCCCCTGTCGTTAAAGAGATCATTGATCCACAACGAACACGTTTGTTTTGCGCGACTTTTGACTAATTGACTAATACTACGCGAATAAAGCTACACGAATTTAATAATGGCTTTGTTAATCAACCGCGCTTGTTCTATTTAAGAGCCGAAGTCTAAAGAAAGGGGCGATGCGACTCTTCAGCTAAACATAATGAACCGGCAAGATCGAAAAAGATCAGAAGCATATAACGAAAAATTTTGAGACGCGAAAGGCAAGTGTCTATTTGATTAATGTCAAAGGTTAGATGATCTAAAAATCCAAAACTTCTTTAAAGATATATTGATTTCGAATTAAAAAAAAAAAAATACTAACAAGCAAAGTTAATAATTTATAAGATAATGCGCGATGATAAATGTTAGAATAATAATGATCAAGTCTGAATGAGATAGTGTCTGTCGTGACAACTATTATTCCATTTACTTATCCGGCTATTTTTAATCGCTTTTTAGTCGCGCTAGGCGTCGCGTTTCGCCTAAGGTGCTAGATAAAGAAAGAAAGAAAGGGACGAGCAGCCGCGAGGCTGCTGTTGCGATTGCAACATCGAGTCCAGTGTTTACGAGAGGCATGATGCGAAGGCTCTCTGGCTAAAAGGGTCAGTGAGCCAGGGTCACCGTTTCGTATCCACACGTCGCGCCGCTCGTGTGAACGTTATTCCTATTGCGAGTACATACATTGTGCGAAGGCCACTCGTTACTCGCGTGAAGGTATCCTCGACTTATAAAGGGAAAACGATTTATCCCGCGATGCTAGCTGGACATAACAGTATATTTTTCTTTAAATATATATTTTGCTGATCTTCTTTAAGAATAATAACACGATTCGTACGATCGACAGTACTGACTAATTATGCGATTGATTGATAGTAATAGGTAATTACATCTGAATCGTGTGACTTCCATTTTTGGCCGTCCACTAATTTCGTAACCGGGCCGATGACTTCGAGACGTTAAGTACTGTCGAAAGAGCCTGAAAAGGCGTATATTTGTGCAACGGTGAATATGATAATGTCGACGGGACAATGGTGAAAGTGGTTCATTGTTGCCTTTCGAATCTTTCGTTTCGCTATTAATACTATTCGTTAAGGGACGCGTAGGAGGACACATCATTATTCATAAAATTGCTTACAATTTATTTGGATGAGTATTGTTACATCCACGAAGTTCGCGAAAAAATTTATTTGGCTTCTGTGATTGCCTAAGTATTGCATAAGTGCTATATATGGATGTAAGACTCATTAAAACGTGAATGTATTCTTTATTTTATTTTGTGCTTCGTCAATTTAATATTACCTAAGTCCAACTAATTTAAAGAAAAATTATTATTGCTATTCATAAAAATTTGCATACATTCCTAGAAAACCTTTCAACGTTATCGTGGTCACCGGATTTCGTGCTTAACGTTAATAAAAGCACAAGGCCAACCGGGAAGGGTCAACCTTGTCATCGTCGGATAACCAATTACATCCTCTGGAAATAACGCCGATACAAGATCACGTGTGGCTATTAATAATATTGTAATAACACAAAACTCACGTCTCTATTCAATATTAACTTTATTTATATTACAAAAATGCAGTGTAGCAGATTTCGTTGCATATAATCTTAAATTTCATGTAACGCTTACTTTAAATTCTTTAATCAAGATAATACAGTTTTAAATTTCGTTAACGATAAAAAAAATTACGATTTTTTTTTTATACCAAGTCAAGCGTCAAAGTGATTGAGAGCTTTAAAGTGCAATGACCCCGCCACCATGATGCCCTCATTAAGCAGCCTCACCCCTACCGTCAGTCTTTTTTCATGGTGCCCGGTGTAACCCCTATTCGAGAGACAGCTGGTCGCGTGCTGACCCCCATGGCGGTGCCTACTAAGATCTGCCTGGCTTCAACATCTATAGGGTGGCGAAATAAAATCAATACCAACTACGAATTGCTGCACCGATAACTGATACATCGTCTTAATCCCCGAAGATCCTTTCAGCTTTGTTAAACAGCATCTGTCTTTTACTTTACATGCGTGCTGAACTCCCGTAAAACTGCAGTCCTTTGAATGCGTCTGATATTTAAATGATTTTCGTTGTTAACTCACGAAAACAGAATGGCACGAGCTAATAAACGCTAGTGCGCGTTGCGAGAGGAAAATAATCACGACAATTATAGATCTTCCTACGCGATCAGTCAGTTTATTCATCGTGGAGTGAAGGCCGTCGTCTGACATATCTAGAAAGAGAAGCGCTGCAAGTCTAGAAACCCGGTATATTTTCTTATTCCCTCTTGTTCCCGCATCGGGACTTGCAACAAAGGATTCGGGTCGAGACGGGGATCCCTATATGCTATCAGCATCATTAATATATGTACATCAATTTCGGGCCCGACGCCCACGTGTGAGAAGCGTGGTTAAGAATTTCAATGCGCGCCGTATATCCTCGATCCTTCCTTTCCTGCGATCTATCTTAAATGCTGCGCCGTGGCGGCAATCAATCTTGATCTTTTCCTTCTCGGAAAGTAAAAATAGAGATAAAAGCACTCTTTTTAACATCTTGTTAACCCTCCAGCAATTTTCTATAAATAATAAAGAGAAAAGAATATTCTTAATTATTTTAACGATAGATAAAGATAGTATACTACGTTCTTCAATGATTAATTTAATCAATATTTTATTATGTCTAAGTAAAGTAAGAATCAAAAGCATTTAGATCGGCAAGTTTTAGAACTAATCTCCGGTGTTTCTCTCGCGTGGAATAGAATAGAGACAAATATTTCTCTAAAATCCTCGATCATTTTTTGCAGAACATTCGTGAATACAAAATTAAGAGATCGTACATACACAAATTCGAAACCGGTTATTCGACACGTTCCTCTCGCAATGGAATTAATAACAGAACAGAAGACGGAACGAAGGTCAATCGAGGGAGGTCTGAGGAACACGTCAACTATCGCGTCGAACGACACACTCCTATTTCTCCACGGATACAAAGTGCAGGGAGACAGAGGCACGTGCGTTATCGAATAACGAGTCGCAGAGCACGTTTCGTGCAATAAAAAGCGCTGCACGACTTTGAAATAATGGCACCGCGAGATCGAGTGCACATGCAGAATATAAAATAACCTACGATTCGCGATGATATTCGTGTCCCTTTTCTTTTTCAGTTTCAGATATTTGCATATTTATAATTTGATATGCATCGCAAATATATATACATGAGATGAGCGAGTTTGTTAGATTTTCGTACATTTTAATTTTTTAATAATAAATAATTGCAAAATAATTTCTTAACACAATTTATTTTGCAATATATCTTTCTTTTTGTATTTGAATATAAATGAAATTAAGTGAGACTGCATTGGCAAACTATTACAAATTATTATAAAATAAGAAATAAATGTAATTAAGACTGACAAACATTTCTTTTCTCACATAGGATTGAACTTCGTATATGAGCGACGTTGCATGCGCGGTGCTGGACGACGATAGAGTGCAAAATGATACATAAACCGTTCTTTTTTCTTTTTTATTCAGCAAGCGTAGCGAGCGGGGATAACGTGGCATTGCGCGGAATATTAACGAACGTGTTGGTCGTTTCTGCATAGTCCCCGACATACAATTTATCCACTCGCGCTTTTTATCTGTAGGATATGTATTTTGCGTGAATGTTTTTTGAACACCATTGATATACTTCACATCATATCTAATTTATACGCATTTATTAATTCGTGCTTTTACCTTTTTTTTTCTTCTTCTTTTTATTCTATATATAAGTGTATAAAAATATACTTTCACGTGATATTGTCTCTTTGAAATAAGCCGAATCGTTTTCTAGCTGCATTTTCTTTTTTGTGCAAGCCGAAATGTCAGTGAAGGGGCCCCATACGAGTTATCCAATAGGGGGGCCACGCTTCGTCGACTCGACCCCTAAAGGTACTACCCAGATCCGTAACTGCTTAACAGCCACCCTCGATATTTCACCCTAAACCGACATTAATAATTCGGTACCGTCTTTTGGAGAGTTCCTGCGATATTTCGGTAGCCGTAACGCTGGTTTACTACGACTCGCGCTGATAATTTTCTATTCCCTCTATCCTCTCCCTTGATTCGGTCCGGTGATTTTATTTACCGTGACATTTACGACACGTGCAGTTGTATACTCTCACAAATTAAAAAACTGTTTTCGTTTGCTAAAAAGTTCAGAAAGAAAAAAAAAACTTATCTCGTCGGAATTTACTTTATTCATTTATAGTAATTGATTATATTATTTTATATTTAATTGCGTCTCTCGATTCATTACCGAATTATATTTTACGCACGGTAAATCACAAAGATCGCAAAGGTTGATTTAAAGTACTCAAAATAATAGAATAAAATATGTATATATTAACGATATAAATTTCTTTTTTTTTTCTAACGCGTAGTGATTTGATTATTCGCCGACACGTTTCTGACATAGATGCACCTACAACCGAGAAACCCTCGCTCCGCACTTTACAACTCCGACGAACGGGGGTCTCGTGACGCGTATTGATTTTCGTCATCTACCCCTCGATGCGAGGGCCATTCGCTGACTTCAACGAATTAGTCGTCCGAAAGAATTGCATTACGAGATTACGCGATTCGAATGCCCAAACATTTTGTCGCGTGTGTGTGTAAATGCGATGCTGCATCGACGCGAAGCACTTTACGAGAACGGTTTACAACATGACGGCACCACGGCGCGCTTATTAAGAGAACTTGAAGATTAATTGTGCATCTATTTACGAAAGTTATAACTAAAAATAATCAGAGCCAAGTAATTCAATTCGATAGGTTTTTCGTTGTTTCAAAATCTCTTCGAAGGCTATCGTAATTTTCATACAACTATCTCTAACGTTATCGGACGTCTCGTGAAAGATGAGCTCTAAATTATTCGAGCGACAGTCTACGTTGTACGAACAAACACATATCAAGTGTCTCAGAGGCGGGTTTGGAGAATTTCCAAACGCGACGGACATTAAAATTATGTTAAGTGACTCCGCCTTCTCGTGCCCAGAGGAATAAACTTTTGCTTACACCGCTTCGGGTTTGCGTGAAAAATTTTTTAAGCGACGATCGATAAGAGTCTTCGTTATAGCTTCGCGAAAACGCGACGGATACATTTTTATCGTATTTACCGCCGCCGCGAAAAACATCGCGAAGCTGTTCATTACCTAGATACTTTATACGGATAAAGTGGCGATCTCGCGAATCAGCATGATAAAACTTGCACGTGTCGTCGTAATTGCTTCCTGGTTCAGAGTCGAGCTACGGGCCGCAACTGCATAACACACGCGAGCCTGTATATCGTCTTTCCTCGATGTAAACAAAACAAAATCGTAGCGAGCCGCGTTCTAACTTCACGAGCCGTGTTTTACGTAAGACATCCGGTTTGATAGATTTACAAATGCCGCCGGCAAATCGTAACTGGCGGTGGCGGTTACATTGCCAGTTACGGTATGCCTAAGAGCGAAAACTTGTCGAGGAAATGATTTCATTGTGCAACCAGAACCTTCGGCAGAATCGAGAGAATAAAGTAGTTCGGCCGCTCTTGACAAACAAATCATGATCGGTCTTGTGCAAAGATAATATATATTTTTAATGAACGATAAGTGATTCCGAAACAACTTTCTACAGCGTTGAATTTAAATCTAAACGCAGCACAGTTTAAATACAGTAAAATTTAATTGCACCTTCTTAATTTCTTTAATGAGCCTTGAAAAATTCGCAAGAAAGGCGTAGAGTTATTGAACGATGCAGTAACACGGTTCTGATATTTTTATAAATAAATTATATTGTCATTAAACTGATCCGAGAAATGAGTCTCGCGCGGAATTATTCCAGACGTATTTCGTGGTAAAATAAACGGCAATCCTACGCCCTATGGCGGATCTGGCAAATAGAAAAAGAGATCCCGTTGGCACGACTATTATGTAGGCCGGGATTTAGCGCCAGCACCTCTGAGAATTTTCTTGTCCCGCCTGCCAAAGGGATCGCATTCTACGAACGCTATAAATCGGCTTTAGTGTAGCCGCGCCATCAACGACACAGATCCCGAAGTACCCGCCCGCCACCTTCGTTCCGCGAAATTTGCTCTTCTAGATCACGCTTCTAGATCAGCTCCAAATCGAGCGCAACGTCTCTATCCGTTGCACAATTCGTTACTGCATCGATCAAGTAATGATCAAGCTTCAAGGCAACTTCGAACATCACGTTTCCTCATATTCAATATACGACCAAAATTAATGTGAGCGAGAAATGTTTGACTGCTTTTCAATTTTAATAAATTTATTGCAGGCATTATATTCGACTTCTGTAGCTTTAAATTGAAAATTTATGCAATAAATTGTACGTAATATATTTATATCATGTGGTCACTACGTTGACCACATTTTTTTTTTTTTTTGAAAGCTTAAAAAATAAATTACATTCACGTAAAAATATCATAGTGTGAAACAGAGCAGTTTATACTTATAAATTATTTTTGTCATTTTCCTATAGCTTATTGTTGCACGTCAAAGATTTATTTTAAACAGAATGTTAACTAACTAACTAACTAACGTTAACTAAAAATTGTTTTTCATAAATTATATATTTTTTTTTTATTTCATATATTTTTTTCTTTCTTAAACTGACATCTGCTATCCTCATTAAATAAAACGACCGACATGTTTTAAGGAACGTAGGCGCCAGTCGTCAAGCATATGAAAACTCCAAATGTTGAACTTGGAATACCAGTTCGCCCACGTAATGATTCGCGGATCTCGCCGACCAAATTCGATTCGTGTTTGTTCACCGCGCGAACGATTTCCGTATGTTAGCGCGCCAAGAACCTACGAAACCGTACTCCTTTCCGTCATCAAATTTATTGTTATTTTACGTTACGCTCTCGCGACGACGATCGCATTATCACGAGATTTCCTGGTACTGCCACCGTGTCGCACACATATTTCGATCCTCCTACACGAGTGCCGCGAGACTCCGCGATCGCACGGTCCCACGTATTTGTGTTTTCTCACTGTATTACACGCCCACTTGTCTCCTGGGATACGAACGATTCGAGGAACTGTATGCGCAGTAACTTTATTCGTTAAACATTTGTATTAGCATTTAACTCTATTCGAATTCAAATTATTTGACGTAACTAAAAATCACGCTGGGTAAAGCCTAAGTGCAGTTTACCGTTTAGTATTCGGTTAATCCCCGCGAGCGACGTGAACTTTAGCCGTGAAACTAGCTCGACCGCGGCTACGGTACGTAAATTTTCGTCTCTGCACTCGGCGAATACGCAGATGTCTTCGGAACTAAACGCCGAAGTAATGCGATTTTAACGAGACGTCTTATATCGCCGTGACCCGATCGCGTATCGCGGTATTTTATCCGGATGGACGTGCTTCGTATGATCGTTAAGCGCATTACGTAATGTGAGACGCTGCGGTTACATTACGCACTGTGGCGACCGCGGAAGCTGACGACGATCCGCAGTCAGAACTGAATCATCTGATCGATATCGCACGCAGAGCCCTGCGACGTTGCGTGCATCATGCTCCTATTAATTACCAGCTCATTAGCTCCACCCATACAATTAAAATTGTGCACGCTCGCACCCACCCACTCTCGCCACAATCGCCGCCTCTCCCGTTTCGCCTTATTGTTTCTCTCTTGCTCTAAAGACGACGTACGTCATACACCATGCACGAACTTACGTGACATCACGGTTGTGACGTCGTAATTCGTGTGTAACGCGTTTCTACAAGGTGTTCGAAAGTCTAAAGCCTTTAACCGACTAACTTATTTCTTTTCATTATTAATATGTGCGCGTTACTCATTTTATTTCTCTCATAAACAAACTGTTTTTGCGAAAATACTTAAAAGTTTTCTTGCAGATTTAACGCTTATCTTTTTCTTTTAATGGCACGACTTTTTTTCAGATAAATAAAAACGAGTTTAGACATGTGGCACATATATTCCCAAGGTTGCGCGAGGTAAAAAATAAAATTAATACCTATCTCAGAAAAGCATAAATTTTACAAGATAAGCAATTTTAACTACTCTCTGGAACAGCGATTTCTAATCCTTTCAAACTCGGATTTTATTGCGGTGCTAGAGATTTTAAAATCCGACATAAATATAATACGTGTTGGTAAAATAAAGCGAGTTGCCTCGTATACGAGAAACGTTACAACAGAAACTCAGATATAATTTTTTTACAAGTTATTATTATATTTTCTTTATCGCAAGCTTTATGCAGAATTTTTTATTTTGTAAAATAATTTTTATCATAAAAAAGGACACGACAGCAAGTTTTTTTTTTCCCCAAATATTACTGGTTTTTATCTTCTAATAAACTCTCCAATTACCCTAGTCAAGGCGATTTTTTCATCTGGTGTATCGCATACACACACATATATTACGTCGATCACACACGGGTGAGTCACTTGACTCGGCAAAAGGAGACACGATGACGTACCCGTTGATACGTTGCACCACTCTTAGATGCGCGTAATATCGAGAGAAAGAGGAGAAAATGTAAGCTGGCGAAAGAGTAGGGGATACCCAGGATGAGGAGAGTGCGTAAAAAGGAGCAAAACGCGACGCGAAACCTGCTGGGCGTTGCAGGGCGATGACGCCGCACTCTGTTTACGGCAGAGACGTAGATCAGTTATACGCCACGTACGCGCGAAACGTTGTGTGTCATTACGCAATGCGAGAACCTACCTACCGTGACGAAATTCCAGAACCGACTGATCGGGCGTTTTGACGTACTTCTTACCAGAACGCTGCCAAAAAATACCTGACGACCGATAGATACGTATTGGCGAAACTTTTTTTCAATCTGTCTATTTAAAATTTTCTTCTATTCAAATCTGAATTGTTGATTGAAGAAAAACATAAGTATAATGTGATTTAATTTTTTAAATAATAAATTTGATTTCAAAGAAGGAGTTTCAATTAATCTTTTTCGTCAAAATTAATTTTTTTTTCTTTTTTAATTAAAGAAGCAATGTATTAACAGCAGACGGAAAGGCTTTTTTGAAATTTTAATGATTATGACGTAGTTATTTATACTGCGATAACCTATTCTCGTTATTCATTTATTATCTAATTCGCGAATAATAAATGCGCGATGAAAGACGTTCCAAACGTATGATTAATACGTCGCAATGAATTACCTGCAATCTTAAACAATTCTACTTCTAGACTTTTTATTTCTTAATATGAAGTGTTGAATAAAAGATTATGCAATTGATAAATCTCACGATATTTGTATTATAAGTAACGTCGGCAGTTGCAATCTCGCCGATGGAAGAAAAACGAAATAACTTTCGCGTGAACGTGCAAGGTCGAAGAGCGATAACGATTTATAGGGAAAACATTAAACGTCGATGGAATCTATTATTTTATCTGTGTTAAAGATACGATATCTTCGGTACAATAAAATTTCATCACAACGTATTATAGGCACGCAAAGAGACTTAATCGTTAATTATCGATTCGGTATAAATTACGTTGCAAGCCATTGGTTGTTAAGCATCGGAATTTTACTCTCTGATGGCAAAAAGAATGTATGGAGGTTGTTTTTTATGTGCAAACACAATAGTTAATTGTACGCTAAGAATAATAAACGCAGATGGAACGATTAACAGTTCATGTCTTGGTAAAATGCAAGCTGTAAAGCTGTCGCGTAATCACTGTTAATGTATTAAAAATATCGGAGCAGGTGCGCATCGGTGGTATGCGCGATACCGTTACTATTTAATATTGTTGAAGATTATTAAAAATATTCTCGAAAATATAGGATCGTCACAAGTGACTAGTTTTGAACTGAGAATTTGTGTTCATTGAACACGTGTCGTATCAAGAAAATGTACATTTTTTTAAAGTATTAAAAAAAACAGTAACAAATAACGGGCGTCATCTTAATTGAATCTAATTAAATTGTAAAAAGTTTTATTTGATTACTGATGCCGTTTTTGCAGCTTGTTTGTATGATACGTGACATGTGTAATTTAAATCCAAGAGTGAAACTTGACATTGCTAATAATAAAATTATGTTATTTTTCAAGCGGTCATCTTAATCATCGTTGTGTGACATTGTACGTCAATTTTTAGTTCATTTATTAGCTATAATTAAATTTAACTGGGTATTTCAGATCGAGAACAAATGTTGTGTTGACTAAAAAGTTAATTAAAAATGCAGTCAATCTTTTTTTTTATATCGTATGACGTATTTTTATTTCTTTTAATCAGCGTAAAAATAAATTGACTTTCCACGATTTAGATTAAGTAAATCAAGCAATGCAATTAAAAAAAAATTATATTTGATAAAATATCGTACGAGGCTTTCTTAGAAGATCGATTTCTCGAACGAGTCGCACTGTGAATCATCACTGAAAGCCGGAACTAGTAACGCGTTAACATCAGCCACCGTAGATTGTGAATAGATTCTGAATGAAATATTCTGAGAAATAACAATCAGTAATAGTTTCGTACAATATACTACTATCAATGGACTGTGTGATTTTCAATCGCACACGTTACGTTCAAAAACGAAAATTCGTCGTAAGTAAAACTCATGAACACCTTCTGCATTATTAATTAATTAATTAATTAAAGAAAATACCGTCGTTGAAATTCATGCTCTACACGAATCACCCATGTCTTTGCACTTAATAAATTAAAGCAGAATTTTTAATTTTATTTTATTAAGCAATTTAAATTGCCGATTTTTTTTCCGATAGGTCGCAGTTACGCAATTTCATCGATTGACCATTTTTCTCTTAAATTGATCATCCGAGTTGCATCGAGAA
This sequence comes from Cardiocondyla obscurior, assembly GCF_019399895.1. NCBI lineage: Eukaryota > Metazoa > Arthropoda > Insecta > Hymenoptera > Formicidae > Cardiocondyla > Cardiocondyla obscurior. The sequence goes on along the minus strand of NC_091871.1, from coordinate 5,430,750 downwards.
TTAATTAATATAACGACGATATAACGTATAACGACGGTAAGTGCATTTGATTGCTTCAGCTATGAGATATTTACTTTGTCATAAATAAGCAATATGGAAATTAATAAATTTCATACAATTCACACATCGTTAAAAAAAAACCTAACAACTAAAAAATAAAGTCGCGATATATTTCGAATAGAAACAAGATTTATGATGCAGTCCGTATATTGTACAAAGTATTTTTTTATTGAAATAAATATCTATTGTTAAATTTATCTGATACTTCAGCTAACAACTGGATAAAGCGGATTACACTTCTCTTTAATCAAGGTTCATTTTCCTGCGAGTGTTCGTGTACGAAGAAAACGCCGGTGAATGTCGCATTCCAAGATACAAAAGAATGTTCACGTTCTGGCAAGTGTCGGGCGTTTTAAATGGGTGGAAAGATCGATTGGGGTTTTCCCATTGAAAGCGAGTGACGCGAGCTTTAGCGAGGGAGAGATTTGGCGGTCCTGAATGAACGAGTCTAAAAAAAAAAAAAAGAAGTAGGTCCGCGTGTTCTCTTCGGCGGTGAGAACGTGCGCGTGTACACACTCGTGTGCGCATATATATGTCGACTAGTATGTGAGTCATCCAGGTAAAGACGGCGGGGATCGCGAAGAGCGATCAACATTCTCGGAGCAACCCCATGAGTCACTGTTACCGCCATCCCCACGTTATTGCCTACCTGCTACCACCTGTTGCTGCATTCGGTTTCTGGGTCGCGTTTAAATTTTAACCTACGCTTTATGCCACCTGAACCAATCTCCTTGATCTTCACACACGCGTTAAAGAAGAATAAAAATTAATTTGCCAACGGCAAATTAATTAGTAACATGAACGTTACGTATTACTTATACAGATTCTGTGAAGATGTAATTAACGAAAAAAAAAAAAAAAAAAGCCACGACTGGAATTTGATTAACTAAAAGTGTCTTAAACTTTATTTGAGACTTCGTTAAGAATTGTCGTTTTTATTTCGAGCATTGTCATATCTCGTGCTTCTTTCATACGTGCGTGAAGAGTCGACGTGTAATTAGATAAAGCGGTGTACGCGTATTTCGTGGAAATTCTTGATTTTCCTACTGTTTGCTTTTTCAACAAGTTAAAGAGAGAGATCTCGTCCATGTGATGACGTGCACGGTGGGCGGATCGATGACCTTGAATCGCGTAACAGTGAGTCGCTATGAGTCACGTTACGAGTCGCGACTTTCAGAGCGGAGTAACGGCGATCAATGCCGGCGGAGGACCGAGCAGCTTCCGGAAGAGGAGCTTTCCCCGCTCGTAAATTACCGTGAGTCATCCACGGTCCATATGTACGGAAATTCGCGAGAAGTTCAGCGAGTCAGCTTCTCTGCCAATTACGCAATATAGCAGCAAAATTCAACGATGATGGGGACCGGATCTCAGGAAATCGTCGATCAAGATTGCACGGAATTTTTGCGCGATTCCCTCAATCGTTTATTTGTTTTCGAGGTAAGTTAAATCCAAAATTTTATCCGACCCGCGTGTGTTCACGATAATTCTTATGATATCGATATTTAACATTTTAATTTAACTAGAAAAAACCATGCACGCGTTATTTTTTAAGATACCTCAATTAAAAATTACGAAAAAAAAAAATTATGCGACTTACCAATCTGCATGAGCTTCAGCGGAGTGGTAAAATTCTGCCGGTGACTGTAATATAAAATGCAAAGTATTAATGTAGAGATACTGGTGTATCAATTAATAAAGTTAATAAAAAAAGTAAATTTTTTTTTAATTAAAAATTTTATTTTAAAAAATTTTATTCACCTAAAAGTTGCTCCGCCGATGCAGGATGTCCGTCCCGGGCCTGCTCCTCCTCTCTGATGGGACGTGCCAATATTAATATAATATTAAAAAAATCTTAGTATCAAATTAAAATCAATTAAATACATTATTGTCGTGATTACTCCGATATATAAGTAGTAACAATTCAAAAAATATGAATTAAAATTTTATCCTATAAATTATTTATAAATAAACTAATGATACTCAGCTGCAGATTAGGTGTAAAAAATATATATATATATATATAAAAAAGTATAATTAACGCGAATAGCAGATAACACACGTGGCTGTTTAAGTATTAAGTGTCGCATATCATTCGATTAGCAAACATAGTAAATGTAGTTGAGTCGACAAAAAATAGTCGTTAAAACCGACATTAAAACCGATCGAAGTCTTTCCGTTCAACAGAGCGTGAACGTCGCGCTCGCTTTAGGTGTTCGTTTCCCTATCGCCAGTTTAAAGTCGATTGTTTGGTTTTGAGATAAGCACAAGCGGACAATCCAAGACCAGTTTTGTCGCGTTCGGCTCTGTGGAATGCTTCGTGTCGAACGTACAAAGTGCGATTGCGGTATTACGACAGAACGCGGTAACCTATTCACTTGTCTGTCAATCGTGAACTTTGTTGCTACATCTTTTTACAAGTTGTAAAATCATGTAAGCAGATATATTCAATCGCGTAAAGCAGGTATAATTTATAATTAAAATAAAATAAAAGGTTTTATAAAATTTATACCGTACATAAAACTTCGTGTAAGAGATATTGTTTTTGAATCTCAAATATTACGCTAAAGGTAATTAACGCATAAAAAAAACAGTTAGTCTAATATATTATTATTTTGTAATTTAGAAAAATAAAAATTAAATTTATTATAAAAAATGAAAATAATCTTATGTCATTTAACTCTACCTGCATCAAGAATATGTATAAATCTTTTTATTCTCCGTGTCATTTTAAAATTGAAAAAAATTGTATCTTTCTTGCAAATATTACCGCATTTAAGAGAGAGCTCCCTGTTTCATCAATTTTTGTAGTTCTTACCATTTCTTTAAATTGGCTGAACAGAATTAAAAATTCTTCTCCACGATTAAAGTAGGCATACTAACAAAGTGCGCTCTCGTCCGTTTGAAATAAAGAATGCACAAATTTGAGCGAGAAGGCATAGAGAAGTGTCCGTGCTTTAATTCTGGAGAAGGATTTTCAATTCCATGCAGCCAATTTGAAATAAACTGAACTACAAGTCGGTGATAAAACAGGAAAGTTAGGTTTACAATTGACTAAGGCTCAGATTCATTCACTAAATTGCTAATCCTAAATGATTGTACATTATGTGAGGATTTCTAGCAAATTTTTTCTTAATGAGAAGTTACATATAAAAAATATTTAAAAGGTATACGTACTTTCTTTTTGTCGAGTATAAAATATAATAGGTCACAGGATAATCCTATTCCGCCCTCAGATATACACACACTACATCAGACATACAGAATACATAAACTATATCAAACTTATTGCACCATCTAACGTTACGTATATGAATTTTGTGATGCAGTTACAGTTATCTGCCTTATCTTAGTCATTGATATTTTCCATTTTAATTAAAAAAAAAAAATAAAATGAATAAAAGTAAACAAGAATACTTTTATAACAAAGGTAAATGAGGTAATCGTGCACATCAAGCACATCAAGAGATTATAGGTAACGATGTTGCAGATAGATTGGCAAAAGAGGCAACAAGAGAAAAAGCTACAGGAGAGCTAAAAGTTCCTTTCAATGATCTAAGAGAATTGAGTAAGGAATTAGCCTTTTTAAATACTAACGAAGAACTTAAAGCGTAATTAATTAAAAGGGGAAATTTTATTATAATAAATTTTTCAATGTTTGATATCCTTGGTTTGCGAACTTAAATGTGCTGTGTAGATTTATTGTACTTGTGAACTGTCTAGGGTCTGTCGTTATAACCTCAACTCATCGCTAAAAAGAAAAGGTTATGTTGAATCGGAGAAGTGTAACTCTGGAGCAGAGCTCCAGGATATCAATCATACTGCCTTTGTTTGCCGTAACTTCGACGAACAAAGAAGAGTTTTATACGAAGAATTCGATAAAATAGGAATCAGTCAACCGGAATGCGTGTGGAGTTGATTAAAAAAGGAAAAGATATCTATATTAAAAACATTATACAAATTTATAGCTCCTATAAATAAAATAATTTGAACATCGGGAGCACACAAAGTTTATAAGAAGAGTAGATCGTGCCATATATCATTATATTGATGCACATTAAACAAAGAAAATTAAAAAAAAAAAAGCTTTAACGATTTATATTTCACGTTGCGTGGTCAAACGATGCTTGTTTCGTTCAAATTCTTTTATTTTGAGCGAAAACACGTTGAATAATCATATTTTTATTAATATTGAAGATCTTTAAACACAAATACCCAAGAAAAAATAATTACACTTTTAATTTTGGACAGATAAATAACCGAAAAAGAAAATAGGAGATTATAGGTATAATACAAAAGCAGGTAAACTTTAATTATAAGTATGAAATTATAGTAGCAACTCTCATGTTAAATCTTAGTCTGATTTTTATTTATTGAATGATACTGTAGAAGTTTTACAGTAATTTTAATCATGTTTTTTTTTAGTTTTAAATACGTTCATTAAATATATTTATGAATGGTCACAAGGACAAGATGACATTACCATTGGTATACTTTGATGTATCTGTGGATGACAAATCACTGGGACGAATTGTAATGCAATTACGCACTGATGTTGTTCCAAAAACGGCAGAAAATTTTCGTGCTCTGTGCACAGGAGAGAAGGGTTACGGTTACAAAGGAAGCTACTTCCATCGTATAATTCCAAATTTCATGTGCCAAGGAGGTGACTTTACAAATCACAATGGTACAGGAGGCAAGTCCATCTACGGAGAAAAATTTGAAGACGAGAATTTTGATCTCAAGCATACCACCACAGGTGTACTGTCGATGGCAAACTCGGGCTCAAACACAAACGGCTCGCAATTCTTTATAACCACTGTAAAGACACCGTGGCTGGATAACAAGCACGTTGTTTTTGGTAGAGTATGTGAAGGAATGGACATTGTTAAAAAAATGGAAAGTTTTGGCTCATCGAATGGGAAGACATATCAGAAGATTATGATAACAGACTGTGGCCAGTTATTATTATGAGCGTAAACGATCGAAAGGTTTCTACAAAATACGTACCAAATAATTTAGCTTTTTTAAATTTTTTATCGTTTTTAATCTTTTATTGTTTTTAATTTTTAATGTGTTCAAGTTTTTTTTAAAGCTAATGAAGGTGTGATTTTATTTAATCATTTATTATTTAAACATAAAAATTATTTATACAATTGAATTAGTATTATTGGCATAAAGACATGAACACATGTTTAAAAAGATTTTAATTCTAATGAATAATTATTTATCTAAGAATTACTACATAGCTACGGTTAATTAATTAATATTATTAATTAGTATTACTTAATACATTCAGATATTCTTGTGCCATAAAAAGAATGTATAAACGAACTAAGTAAGTTTATTGGCACATTAATTTTCAGTCATCTACGAGTATGAATATTGTCTTACGTTCGAACGAAAACGATATTACTGCTAGTCAATACATATCGGTAAATTAACGACGAAAAATGTGTTGAGTTCTACAACGGATGCGAATATCATAAATATTATGTACATAACGAGACAAATGATTCCGACTGTACGACTCAGCGCAAACTTGTTAATAAATAAAGCTCCATATAAAATAATTAGAGTAGAAAAAAGAGATACTGAACTGTAGACCAGCCCCTGAGAATTAATTTTTATGTAATACTGCCCAGGTACTTTCGGTAAAAGCGTGGCTTTAACGAACCAGGGTAATCCGAGACACAGTAACACATCAAACACATTCGATCCAATCGAATTACTTATTCCCATCGCACCGAAACCTGGAATTTCACAGTGATCTACATTTAATATCTTAAAGGTATGAATATCATTAATGCTTTTGCTTCGTTGTTATTTGATACAACAATTAATTTTTTCAAAATCCTCAATGTCTACTGTACCTTGATTGGCAACGATAACGCTTGATACTGCTTCCGGTACACTCATTCCCGCCGCGAGGAACGTTAAACCCATAATAGAATCAGGAATCCTCAAAGTATCACCTAAAATATGACAAATATAATAAGAACAGGAGCTACTAATTATTGTCATGTGCCAGTAAATTAATTATTTTAAAAAGAACATTAACCTGCGACGGAATTGTTTCAAGGTATACAATTAAGCATAAATTGAAACAATTCCGAAGCAACTAATATACTTAAATCAAATTTCTGTGGACGCGTGCTGACCACGCGTCAGCACAAAAATCATGGCGCAGAGTTCTTCTTCCCTTACAAAATTCGAGTGAGGATAGCTCGTACCTTTGGCGAGAGGCTACCTTTAAAATCATTTTACAAAACTCGCGTTCTTAATTTGAGATCAATTCGCTTCTGAGGAAATACCGTTCGCACTACCGGTCACTAAAGTACTGCGCCAAGTTTACGCGTTCTTTCGAAGAAATATCTCGAGCCTTTTTCGCTGCCGAAGGGCGCTTATCGTTGCCATGGTGTGGAAAAATTAATATAAAATGTTTAATTAATTATGTGTACCGATAATAGTGATGACCCATCCAACAATGTAGGACGAAGTTGCGATCCATATTATGCACATGATGAACGTAAGAAAATACCACGACTTCAGTTTTTTTCTTCTACAATCGGGAATAGTAAGGAGCAAAGCCAGATTGATCGGCCAAGTGATAATCCACCAGATCTTTTCCCACGTAGAGCTTGGCCAGCTCATCATGTTCACGATATCGACTAAAAACAGGTAACAGATAATTTACATTGCAAAAAGAGACGCTAAAAAATAAAACTACATTATTGCTTTTATTGCTAATTATAACATGTATTATATTGCGTAATACATACCTGATTCGTCATAATCGCTCGAATCAAATCCACATGTCTCAGTTTCCTTGACAAAGTCTATTCGTTTTAGAATGAAAGCCATGAGATTACATTTCTTACGAGTAGTTTTCGAACCCTGCAAAAAGATGCGTGGATTAAAAAGGATTGACAGGGATTTATTCTGCGGTAAACTTTTCAATTCACGAAGTCAGACATTAGACTTTAAGATTCGTCAATTTTTTTTTTTTTTTTTGATAATGCTTCTGATATATCGTACAAGAATTCATTCATTTTCTACTTTATTTTTCTTTCAAGCTCATGTAGATCAAGTCGCAACTGCTGAAAGGATAAAATTTGCTTTGATAAAAACAAGAAAGAACTTAAAAGTCGAAACCGAAGAAGAATCTGACTTCCGAAGACCGAGAGTTCGTCACACAGAATGAAATTACATCAATTCCTTTTAATTCACTTATTTTTGCAGAGGCGTGTGGTAATAATCATATCATAGTGATCTTACGATTCGGCAAGAGGGGACTATCCTCGCAGATATTTTTGTACTCTTTCCTCTTGGACGTCATTCGTTTTATGAAGTTGCTAATACGATTGTTGAAACACATCGCTGAAAGCATAAACGTCGATTATTATCGTGGTTCATCGTAGTTATTTATGAACGAACAACTTCAGCGATGTTGAAAATCTTTTGGACTTTTCGAAAGCCTCGCATAGATTCGTCTCTCGCTTTCATCGCCCGATATCTCACCAAATATGTATAGAACGTAACAAGCGACGAGGACGAGTGCCTCGTACCACTCGACACGTCCATCCCACAGAGTCAGGATCAAAAGGACGACCGTGAAAGCGTACGCCAGGGTGTCGCGCGATATGGGCCACCACTCCAGTCTCAGTACCTGCGGATATGATAATCGTTAGCGATAAGGAGTCAAGATTGTGCGAGATGGTACCCTCGAGACTTGAGAAGGTGAAAAAGGAGGAACATTTTTCTTCCTTTATTTCTTTTTCCTTTTTTTTTTTTACCTCATTAGCAAATAGCGCGCAGCAAGCGGGAACAGCCAATATATTGAATACCGCCGAGCCGACAATGGTGCCTACTCCTAAGTCACCTTCCGTCACAAAGGTGCCGATAACGTTGATAAAAAGCTCCGGGCTCGAGCTTGCAGCTGCCATCACGGTCGCGCCGGCAACATCCTCGGTCACGTTCAGCTCTGTGAAACATTTCGCTACGTTTTATCCTCCGCATTTCGTACGCCGGCGTCGGTGGAACAATAAACGGTAATAAATATGTGGAATATAATACGCCAAAACTGCAAAACTGTCTTACGCTCGTCAGCGAAACGAGAAAGAGAGAGAGGTACCGCAGTGAGGTCATATTCCTCATATTAAAATCGTGAGGAAAACGGCGGACTATGCCGTATAATCTCTCTTGTACTTACTCTCACAAATTTTCTTAATAGAGGGAACGAAATAGTCGTCGCAGACAATGGCAAGTAATAAAAACAGATAAATAGCGATGACGAAGTGGATTATTATAAATCCTGCCTGCCTTTGCTGCCGCGTTAGGCCGTCGGACGGGAATTCGTTGATAGCCGGAGATGTGCAGTTGTGGCTGTTGTTTCCCGGTGGCTCGAGCTCGCTCGCCTGCAGCATTCTACGTCCTCCTAAAAAAAAAAGAAAGAAAAAAATATACTAAATAACACCTAAAGAAAAATAAAAAAAAAAAAAGAAAGTTAACAAAAAGAAAAAAAGGAAATAAAAATTAATCATCTCGTTCGAGCGGCCGCTGTTTTCTTTTGCCCGTTTTGCGGATTCGGTAAAGCGCTTCCGTTCTCTTCAGAAAATATTTCTGTATACTCACGCCAGCCCGCTGCGTGGCCGACTCTTGTCTCACTGTCAGATAATAGTCCCATTAAATTGGCGCAAAAAAAGCACGTAGCTGGTAAAGTAATAACGAAAAGTATCCGGTATCCGACCGTCTGCTTGCGCCGCCATACCATTATTCGTTACGTAAGGACGTGCGCGAAGTGCCGGTCCTCTTCCAATAAAGCGCGAAAGAAACGAAACGAAATGAGAGATCTCGACACGATGCCAGCAACTATCCTGCCGCTAGTCCGGCACGTAGACTTCAACTGCACACTTATATTTTTCGTCCATTTGGATTGCTTTATCGCGATCGACGGCGGGCGCCGATAAGATACCGTTTGAAGCGATCCCGCCTCAACATTCTTCGATTGAATTGCGGCAGGAAAGTTCCCGGCGATCGTTCGCCCGTGGTTTCTTCCGTCCACTATTTTACACGTGAAAAACTTGGTCGATTTGACGGGCGTACCTTTGCCAACGAGTAGTTTACACTGCGTATCTGACCCCGGCTGTACAAAAATTTGTTCGATCGGGGAAATGTTCTTATCGCCTTTTTATTTCTTTTCCAGTTGATCAACTGGATCGATTGGACTATCGATTGCGCATTTATTTATTTACTTATTTGTTTCGTAATTGCTGCAAGCTCGTGGAATAATTACGTAAATCCTGACACCTTCAAGGCTGAACGAAACAGAATCGCACGCGCGACTCGTGACACATTTTCTTTTTTTTTTATTTTCCTTTTTTTATTTCTTTTGATACGAGCGGAGAACAATGTCATATGATTTTTCTAATCTTACGTGTCAACTTTGTTTATTTGCTTGCGGCGCCGTCTTTAATCGTTCTGTAATCGTACGGTAAATATATGAAAAACAAATCGAAAGAAGCACACTTCAGTATTTCCACTTCGTAAAGAAAATCGCAACCCGGCACGTATTTCAGATACATTTAGCGAGACCGCGTTTAGTATGTGAAATATTACACGCATTATGCAGCACGATGCATTTTGTATGAAGGATGTGATCAAAGTTGCATGATCTACAAAGGAAATACGCAAATAACTATTTGAATAATTTTCGCCCTCGACGTTACCCAGAAGAAAATTTTCCACGTAATTAAGCATCGAGCAATTTTAATTAAATTAAAATAATTATTACCTTTCAAAATTTTTATAACGCGATATAGGGACGTAGGATATATCCTTCCGTTTTATTAAAATTCGAAACGAGGTCGAGGTTCGTTAATACGTTTGAATTTTAGAGTTTAAATTAGGCAGAAAAAAAAAAAATTTTAAATTGCGGTACATAATGAGCGCGCGAGGCGGTCTGGTAATTACGGAAGTTCAATTGTAAAGTGTACGAGCTCTCTAAAAAGGACAATCAGGTGGATAATCAGGCAATTAAACGAGCGTCGCGCGCGTTAATTCTAATGCAGATATACCGATGCAGATGCAGAGGTACTTACGCGTTAAATCAACACGCAGACAGCAAGGCGGTTTGGTGCGTTTGCACCAGGCGAATTGATACACATACGTGAGTGTGTAATGCATCTTGTAATACATTTTAAGCTCGAGACTGCCAAGTTCTCAAGGAAGCTTGTACATACGCAGGATGCTGCCTTGTTCCTTTAATATTACTCAAAGATTATTAAAAACCAATAAAAGATCCTTAACTTTATATATACCATAAAATAATTTTTTTGATACTGAAATATTAATAAAACTATGGCATTAAGATTATTCGCTGTAATAATAACGTGATTTCTAACAGATTTTATGACGCTTCGGACTTAATTTCCAGACATTATATATCGGATGAATCTCTAAATTGCGGCTGGTCCAGCTCGATTAAATCTTCAAAATCGCGCGGTGCCGCGTATAATTGCGTTAATTTTCGCGATCGCGAAGAGACGTACGTGCGCGCATGATTGAATACACCAAGAACGAGATGCCAGCCCATTAATCATTGTTACTAAACCGCTTCGTTCTGCAGCATCAGCACGACACACGCACGCACACGCGCGAGGTGTGCGCGTCTCTGCCTGTATAAAATTACACACCAGAATGAAATATATACGCGCAAGGGTATTTTCCTTCCTGATGCCCGTTGGGCGATTGCTCGAAAGTGCCGGAATGACGCCGGATGCACGTTCGCGTGTCGCAAATTTCGGAAGCCCCGGTCGGCCGGGAGGCTGGAGGGCCTCATCACCTACATGCGGCCGCGATCCGGCAGCAGGCATTACGCGCGAGAGAAGAGCCAGAGGGAGGGGCGATTCCAACAAACGATGTCGGACTTCGGAGTAGATGTTAATGTAGTATGTGTGTGACAACGGGATTGACAACATGGATACGACTGACCTAGGAGGAGGTGTGTTCGAATTTTATTTTCGATAATATCACACCGGAGGAGACCGCGACGTATTGAAACGGTTTTGCACACGAGGCGAGGATGGTGTTAACCTGCGCGGCATCCGGTGGAAATCGCGAGAATCGGACGGTGGCAAAAGGAAAAAAAAAAAAAAAAAGATTTCTTCTTTTTTTTTCTTCGTTTTTTTAAAGAGAGACGGGGAAAGGGAGAGACGAGAAGCATCCGGGGTGTGCATTCGGCGTGCTCTTTCCCTTTTCGTCCCTTTTCTCTCCCGGTGCTCGCCGCACTGCGCCGCGAACGCGGGAGTTGTCGCGCTGTGAACACAGGAAAATGTGCGGAAACCGCAGCCCAGAACGTTCCGCGTTGACGTTAGTGCCGATCGTTAGTTCCACGGGGAGAGAAACCCGCGGAGGGAAACCGTTTTGGTGATGAAAGTGCTCAGTTTAAAATACGTACATGCAATCCCTCTTATTGCCCCCCCGCGATATTCGTGACATTACACGTCAATAGCGAATACTCAAGCATACGAACACACACACACACGCAGACACATACATGCCTCCTGTCAGTCCCTTTCATTTTTCTCCTTTTATTTTTCGTTTTACGTCTGTCAAATTTAACTATTCAACGAGTTCGCTTTGCATTTTTCTCTTTCTCGTGCCCAAGCGATCTCTGGTGCTTACAAATTATGCGCTTAAAGCCGATGGCTTCTTTTCTGTTTAACTTTACTTCTTATTTTCACTTTTTTCTTTTTTTTTCTTCCGACGAAAAGGAAAGGAAAGGGAGCCAGAGAGTACCTCTTTATTTCAGAGCATTTGCACGAATAGCAGATATTTTTTTTCTCCCGCGGAAACTAAATGGAATTTATTTAACATCATCTGATTCATAAACTAGTTAATTCAAAATCTGTGAGTCTCGTATAAAATAATTCATCGTGCAAATATGCATTTTACGAGAATAAATGTAAATAACATTCGAGTATATTTCACTAACTTTTTTTTAATTTAATTTATAGGGAGATATAGTTGCCTGTGCATATATCGCTTTTGCTGCATTTGATTACGTTCTGTGGCATTTTTCTACTTGTTTAAATAAATCACAAACTGCGTATGCATTTAGACGAAAATTATTACATCAAGTTTAATGATCATGAATAAACGTTGCATATTAAATAAAATGATTAGCCAGTTTCCAATTGAGTTCTTTCACGATGGTTTTTCTTTAATAAAAGTAACGCATTACAAAGAGACAGACTATTCTTTGCGTGCACGAGTTGCGTGAGTGGCGCACGTTTTATTTCTACTAATAATTTAACAAAATTATAAAAAAAAAAATATATATATATATCATTAATAAATTCTGCGTTCAGTTTAATCTGTCAGTCACTGTCAAGTTTAATCGGCCAATTATTTTCAAGCACATAATATAATTAAATTATTCTTTTTGCTAGTAAAATGTCGACAATCACATTTAATAACTCTAAAATCCAGAGATGAGCTCTTGACGAATTTGTCAGGAATTATTATCGTTAGTGCAGATACAGGCTTCTTTTTAATTATTGTAGAAGACAATGAGGTACTAAATGAATGACTTAAGGCATCCAAAAGATACTCAAGAAGCTTATGAATTTTCCACAGATACGTCTTGAATATTTTCAACGAAAATTTTCCTCCTCCGGGAAGCTTCGAGCTTATTAATGGCATGTTAATATTAACAATGTAAATAACATAAAAAGTTTATCTTCGCATTGTACCTTCGTTAAACAAAGTCTCCGCTTTCATTACGGGCATTTACATCGATCTTCAGTAAAAACAAAGTATACGAAGTGACTAGGGCATTAATTAAAAAGGCCACGGTCCGGCGGAGAGCTCGTGCCAAAACGGCGAAAAGCTTTAAACGGCTTAAAGCGGCTGATATTAAGCATGAGCCGTTTATGACACGGAACTAATGAAAATTAATAAAAATGACGTTCGCATCGCCCATCATCCTAACGCGTTCTTTGTCGTTCACTTACACATCGCGAGAATCAAATTGACGTGTAAAACCAAACAGAATTCACGGCAAGCTGAGAAAATCCGTTGCTTCTTTTCCTATCCGCCTGTTATAAACCTTGCCTATTGTAAACGGGCGGACGCACAGAAAAGGGGATAATCAATTGAATAATTAATTACGTATAAGAACAGCTGTAAACCACTGAGCGCCGAGCGCGAAGGTGGACTAACGACAACAGATCGATCAATTTCGAATTAATTATTGTGATCACGCAGAAATACGGTGCGGCCGCGCGTGATTAACGCTTGCACGGCTCGATTTATGGAGCAACCCGTGACGTGAGCCAACGTGAAGACCATTTGTTTACGCAGTGACATTATACTTGAAGTATTTCTTGCCCTAGCGTGTCTAATAATTACGACGAGGCCTGCGATGCGTGCCTTCGCGCGCAACAGGGCGATTAATCGCGCAAAATAGCGGATTAAAGGCCACGCCGAAGTGGGTGAGGAGGGGGAGGGAAGCGGGAAGAGAAACGCAAATAATTGCGGGGGATATCGCACCGGCTATCGATGATTCGGCGGTTAACTGATTATCTATTTATCCCGTCCATCGGCCACCGTCCGCCGGCAGCTTGCGCCGCGCCCTTCCGACCGAACGAATCGCCGTAGAGCTCGGGAGAGTCGTTGAGTCGTCGTGATATATCTACGTTTATACGACGTACATTAGACATGAATGGCATCTGTTCTGCCAAGTTGAATGAGAGCAATTTAACTTCTTTAGGCTGCTTAATCGGTAGGAAGTCACATCCAGTCACATAGCGATATATACCGGTAAGAGGCACCAATACGCACACGTTCGCATGATCGCTTCTCCGAGAGGAGAGGAGGGAAATCGCAGGGCGAGAAAAAATTAAAATAATAATATATATTAAAATATATGAAATTAAAAAATTATCTTATTTATATTTAAAAATATTCAAATTAAGAAATATGAATAAATTATTATTGTTCATTTTATTATCGCGACGATCGATCCATATACGATGGAATTAGATAATCCAGTACGAACTTACTACCATTATGCCGGCGACGTTTAATCCTTTAAAAGGATAATCCAGATCTGACGCACATTACGGTAATCCGATTATACTCTTGCAATGAACGAGGAATATTAATAACTCAAAAAAAAAGAGAGAGAGAGAGAGAGATCAAATTTTGAATAAGCTACTCAAGTGCGTTCTCTTCAAAAAAAATTTTTTTTTAAGTATTATTTGTCATTTTTTATTGAAAGATTTACGTCTGTTACTCAATTAACGGGTTCTAATTAAAACGGAAACAAGACAGTGGTTAGAAATCAGACTTCGCTGATATCTTTAACACAAAAATTCAGATTATTTCCAAACTTTCAATGAAACCTATGTATCTCCGGGCAAAAATCGACGTATCATATATCGACGTATGTCCCTCTGATTGCCCGTAAAAAAAAAAAAAAGATTGAAGATACGTTTTAAAATAGAAAAATTGCTCTCTCTTTTTTGTCGTAATTGTCGACGCGACATGGCCGGATGAAAACTCGATGCAAAACGGGACCGGACGACTTGGTGAACGTTTCGCGAGAAGAGTAGCTTTAAAAAAAAAAAAAAATTGGCTCGCTGAAAAATTGACGCTAACGAGCGGGCTGCGAATCGGCGCACGTACGTACGTACAATACATACATACGTGACGATCAATCGTACGTTCAGTCGCACGTCCCCCGGTTTTTCCGGGCACCTTTTGTGGGCGCGGGGCACCGGTTCTCCGTTCACCAAATAATTCGGCACGGCACGGCGGTTCCATAAAATTGAAGTAATGGCGGACGGTAACGAGACGTTTCCTACTTGGCGTATCGTTATCTTACCACCACACGATCCGATTTGGACCGTCGCGCCGCCGACGTCGTCCGTGTGCCCGGTGCATACGCGCGTGACATTTCGTGTCAGCGTTCAGCGTTTCAGCGGGAACGTTCCTATTCGGCGAGTCAACGTACGTGCTAATACACCGATTTCGTAACCATCTTCTCGATCTGCTATCCCGCCTCGCGGCCGCCGTACGCCCCGCTCTGTTCCCCTCTTAGCGCCAGAACGAGCTGCCGGCAGACTCTAAAAAGATAATAGTTAACTTTAAGCTCTTCCCTCGGCTCTTATCGTATTAACCCATGAGCGGAGGTCACGTGAGACCGGGGAAAAAGCCTCTGCTTTACATTAAAGCAGCAAACACATAATTGGCGACGTTTTATGACGCTCGTGTTC
This sequence comes from Cardiocondyla obscurior, assembly GCF_019399895.1. NCBI lineage: Eukaryota > Metazoa > Arthropoda > Insecta > Hymenoptera > Formicidae > Cardiocondyla > Cardiocondyla obscurior. The sequence continues at coordinate 5,415,412 of NC_091871.1, read as the reverse complement.
TCGCGCGGCGTGACGTAAACGCCGACGGAAGAGAACGCGCGCTCGTGAAATTACCGAAAACCCCTGGAAAACGCGGTGCCCTCCGCGTCGCGTCCTTTATGTGTAGTAAGCCTGAAGGAAGTGATCAAATGTATCAAAATTTCAAGAAAATATAATTAGCTAATTTCTTACGGCTGAAACCTTACTGCAGCAATGTAGACCGTGCCTAAATAAATCGACACGACGATGCGTGTCCGATTTGATTGATACGCGCCGCGATTCTTTCTGTATCTCGCGTTGCGCAACAGGGAGAGAAAAAAAAATCGTTTTTGTCAAACGCGAGGCGCGGTACTTCCGGAATCGAGTCATTATGCGGTCGCAATGAGCGCAAGGTGCGGCAAAAATCAGATCGAGGGCCGATCGCGAGAAAGAAACACGGAGAAACGACGCAGAATGAACCACTTTTGTTCCTTTCGATGAGCAAGTCTATTTTCGGTTGCCTCGCTTTTGCTGGAACAATCATCTTGGTGCATAATCTAATGCAACACCATTATTTCCAATTGTAGCGTTAATTAATTTATACACAATGAGCTTAAAAGTTGGATTTATTTATTTAATATTTATTCAAAGAAAAAAAAAATAAAAAATTGCGCGAGATGATAATCTTCGTTAATGACGAGGATGATAATGCTTGCGATATCGATGAAGTAATTCGAGGCACTTCTCTCGTAAGGCCAATGGCCCTCTCCCCTTCTGCTGGAACTCGGTGCTCGCACTCGAACTTACTAATGAAACTTATTCGCGATTATAAAGCAAGGGAGGTGAAAATTATTCGGGGAGAGTTTCGGAGAGAGAGTGTTATTCCGGCTGATGCTGCACTGCTCATTTTACTTAAAGTATGAACTTACGTTTTTAGGTATAAATTGTACGCCGCCGGCTATAGAAGATTTTCCACACGACTTGTTTGATGAAGAGCAAAGACAAGGTGGTGCCGTTGTCGTACACGTCATCGTGTCGCTTTATTTATTTATCGCCTTAGCAGTAGTATGCGATAAATTCTTCGTACCTGCTGTAGAAAAAATATGTCACGGTAAGGGCTGCACTATATACTTTACTTTGATAACTTTTTATACATCTGCGCCGAGTGTCAAGGATCAAAAAGTTCGACCTAAATGCCGCTCAGCTTAGCTTTGCTTTGCAAACTCTTTTGCAATTTTAAAATGACACGAAAATCGATCCAACTTGAAACTTTAAAGACCCGAGTCATATTCGGCTCTCGTATATAAAAAGCAATATGTTTTATTAATTACAGACTTTTTAAAATAAATTTTTCTCGAAGGAAAAAAGAAAAAGAAAGTGCTAGGGCATTAATAATTACATTATGTGAGGTGGATGACGTAACTTTTTCAATTAATCTCAAATTGAATTTTATAGAACGGGATTTAATAGAGTTCATTAGAGTTTTAACGTTTAATTACGAAGATAATTGATATTGAATGGTACTTCGCGTGCGTCTTTTGATGTTAATTACCTTAGCATGTAATTAAGCTTGAAGCATTTAACTCGTCTAACTTTCGTTAAATATTAAGCTCGATATAAGTTAAATATTTGTTTTTATTTTTGAGAAGCGAGAGGGCGAGATTATAGGAGCTCGTTACTATAACAGTTGTCTATAATAATCTCGGCCTCTCCCTAAGATTATAGACTCTTACTTATAAACACTATAGTTACGTATAGCCAACATGCACCCACGCGGCGGAGACTCGGGTTTATTTATTTAAAACCAGTGCAATCGATCTTTGCAAAGCGAGGCCGAAGTGCGGGTCGAATTAAAGCGGATTATTTTGGCGCGCTCGGCAATGTCGAATTAATTTCAACCGCTCGGGATACGCGAGCTGTCGAATCGATGCCCATGCTGCGGCATATCTGCGTCACTGCGGGCGCCAGACACATTTTCACCGATTATCATAACGTCCCGTCATTCTGGCTCCTCGCGACATTTCTTGAAATACGATTTGCCGTTCGGAGTTTCCTCTCATCGTCACTTAACGCTGAGCGCGTCCGAGTTCCGTGTTCAATTTGCGCAAATAGAAAATGTCGCGCCGAGATGAGACGAGATCGAGCAGTCCCATTTCCCGATAAACGATACGGCGACACGCGCGTTGGAAAGAGAAACGGACGATCGCTGAAAGAAGAACTTGCCTGACGCGCGGCGCTCTTACGATGTTAAGGAATTAATTTACGTGAAAATGCACGCGTGGGAAGTTTAATGTGAAGACGTACACTGCATTTCAGCACTCTCGATGTCAAAAGACGTAGCCGGCGCGACGTTTATGGCGGCGGCGACGTCGGCCCCAGAATTATTCGTGAATGCCATCGGAACATTCATCACGGAAGGTGACATTGGCGTCGGGACGATAGTAGGTTCCGCAGTATTCAACATCCTGGCTGTTCCAGCTTGCTGCGGCATCGGTGCGGGAATGGTAGGTTGCCAAGAGCACCCTATAGTTAAGAAAAATCTAATAAACGCGACGAGCGCGAGGAAAAAAATTGTAGATAAGCGCAAACGAAAAAAAAAAAAAAAAAAGAGAAAAAAGAATACAATGCTGTAACGTTGATTCGAACACACGAGATACTTTTTGCGAGAGGATAAATGCGAGCTCAACAAATACGTTTTTAAAACAGATATATTACGTTGAAAATGTTTTGTGTTATTAATTTTGTAGTGCGACACTATTTATACTAACCGATAAGTAATACTTATGTAATAATGTAATTAAATCTGAAGACACACCGGATTATTATTTTTCTACGTTTCACGATGCGTATTTGTATTTCTTGGCGATTATTTTAGTTTGATAATTATGAGTAACGACAACTTTATCGTGCAGATACAATGCGTATCAAATTGATATTGATAAATTGAGCTCTGATATCAATGTGCGTCAAGCAATTGTCAAAAAAAAAGAAAATGCGTCGCAGTGCGTGATATGTAATCAATGTTATCGAAAGATGTATAAAATATGTATTAATGTTATCGAACTTGGCGCTTTACTAATATAAAGCCTGAAATTATTCATTTCTATTTTCGATATGCAAAATAATTTTAATTATTGGAAATTTATTAGAAAGAATTAGACAGAATTTTTAATTATTAGTAATTTATTCAAAAATTTAAAAAGATACAATAAATTTTTATACAATGACGAGTATTACATCTGTTAAATATTCACGCTGCAATTGAGCGCATAGCAATAATTTATTTTCATGCACAGGTGGTGCCTTTGGATTGGTGGCCTGTTAGCAGAGATTGTCTCGCCTACGGTGTCACAGTCGCGATTTTGATATGCATTATACACGACGAGCGGGTGGAATGGTACGAGGCGTTAACATTGGTGCTCTTGTATATTGTTTATATCGCCGTGATGTATTGGGACAAGTCGTTTCAACGGTGTACAAGATTCCGCACGAGCGAGGATCAAATATCTTCAGACGGTCCACGAGTTACGACAGGTAATACAATTAAGAGAAACAAAAGTGAAACTCTAGCAGAACGTTTTTCGCTTCAAATGAAAAATGCATACATTTTTTTTCTTCTTTTTTTTCCTTTTTTTTTGCAGATTCTAGTGACATTCATTTACCAAGACCGGACAAATTGCAATCGCCCGGAGATCGCGTGGAGCAGATTGCCACTATCGACGTGCCGCTGCAAAACGGCGGGACGAAAACGCAGGAGGAAAATCCAGATCCTAGTGAGTCCGTTCGGCTTTTAAGCCACCGAGCGTAATATTTGCTTCGCACAATTACGGGCCACTTGTTACGCAAGATATTTGCCGCAGTGGAATTCACTGCTAGTTGCGAGATAAATAATTGTTTACTCTCCTGGTCTAATCTAATCGAATTGATTTCCACGATTGTCAATTATATACCGGCGCGGGTGCGCGACGGCGGTACTCGCAAATTATTATAAAGCAATGCGTAATATATTTGTATGAGTATGAGAGAGAAAACCACTTATCGATCAAGTGCAATTAACAGTTTATGAATGGGAATTTCCAGAGTTTCGAAACAGCCATCGAAATCGGAAATTGAATATTCAAATTCAAAACGCGCTGATAAGCCAGCGACACACTTTACGTAAACGTTACGTAACGCTAAATAGAGACCTTTACAGAAAACGCGAAAGACCGGTCAGCGTGTCTGTCAAATATCTGAAATTCTGACGTATTGCATAACAGATTACGAGTACGAGCTCCTGGTGTGGCCGGCGCACGCCGGATGGCTGAGGAAAACCGCCTGGATCACAACGTGGCCTATTCATCTGGTATTCATGTGTACGATTCCCGACTGCGAAAAGCCACGATTCAAGAACTGGTTCCCCATCACATTTCTGATGTGCATCATATGGATTGGCTCGCTCAGCTACGTGGTAGCGTGGATGATCACCATAATTGGTGAGTGGTAATTTTACTTTTTAATATTCGTTCACAAACAAGCTTAAAAAAAATTTCGTTTTTTTTTTAGGAGACACACTGAAGATACCAGACTCTGTAATGGGCATTACTTTTCTCGCGGCAGGAACCAGCGTACCCGAAGCCGTATCAAGCGTGATTGTCGCAAAGCAAGGTATAAAGTTGTTAACGAATATGCATATGACAGAAATTAATTTCCTGGCGCAAAAGTAAATGATTATGATTGATATTTAAACGTGAAATTTTTCTTACATTTAAATTCGCGTGATTTCTTTTCATTTTTTTTTTTTTTTACAAAATTACTGGAATGTATTTTATGCAAATAACGCAGAGAGTTCGCCATCTCTCCCCTTATATTTTTCTCATCGCGTACCTACTTTTCACCGTTCCGTTACGCTGTTCAGGACACGGATCGATGGGCATCAGCAATTCGATAGGATCGAACACTTTCGACATACTGTTGTGCCTCGGACTACCCTGGCTGATCAAGTCATCCTTCTCGCCCACGCAGCCCGGCAGGCATTACATAAGCATAAATTCCGGCGGGCTGGAGTATAGCGCGATATCATTGCTGTCGACGCTCATGCTGCTGTACATCGCGTTCGCCTCGAACAAGTTCCAGCTCGACACGAAAGTGGGCCGCGCCTGCCTGTGCATGTACGCCGTGTTCCTCATATTGGCGTCGCTGATCGAGCTCAACGTATTCTTCATGGTAAATCTCCCCACCTGCCAAAGGACGGTGAAATGATCGAGGAAACCCGGGACGATGACCCGCCCATAATGACGTACGGGCGCGGCCTCGCTCGCAATCCGCGCCGGAAACGTTCTTTCCCTCCCTCTCTCCCCTCTCCTCCACCCACGGACTTACCGAGAGACCCGAGCTCGAGCGAGGGGTGTTTATTTCCAGCCGCACGGGCTACAGCCTACCGTGTGTACAGTTTTAATATCAAATGTTATCGCCACGCTAGAACCATGACATGTAACGCATTTTGTATTTACTTACTAAAAAGTCTCTCTTCTCTATCCCCGCGACCCCTAACCGCCACCCCTTTCACGGGGCTTCAAAGAAGGCCCGTGCTCACCTTTGAATAATTATAGCCGGCATCTCCTCACTTCGGCACGTACATTCCGACACGCGTACGCGTGTATCTCACCCTTCCCTCCCTCTCTTCAGTTTCTCTTAATTTTCACTTTTATTGTTAGCTTCTCCTTTCCTCCCCCTTCTCCCTCTCCTCCGCTTATCTCTCCCCTGAAGTACGATCACCGTGCTCACGGCCATATTACGTGCGCCGAAGGACCAACTTACAATTAGCCACAGTAACGAGCCATGGATCTCATATCGCACGATCGAAAGCTCGCCCAGGGATGGTGGACCCGTGCGAAAGTCGCAAGGGAGAGTCGTCGGCTCCGCGGCAACTTTTCGGCGAGCGACGGAGCTCGGATCGGAACGGGAAGGTGCTCCGCGACTGTGCCTAATTGTATACGAATGCGCGAGAAAGACTGCCGGTTCTATTTATCATTTACCGTAGGCCTCGGCGTAGCCGGTGCACGACCGCGGGGGTGTGTATTTTTTTTTCTTTTTTTTTTTATGTGCGAGACACGCCGCTCGAATTATCTCAACCGCCGAGGCGTCGCAGCATCCGTTTCGGTATATGCGAAATTTATCTGCTGCTAATGCAAGCATTAAAGTATAGCGCCGCACAAAATTCGCACTCAGCGAAGAAAAAAAAAAGGAAAAAAAAAACCAAAAAAAAACAAAAAAGAAAAAAACAAAACAAAAAACGATGTATTCCCAATTTTTTAGTTATCTCCGCGCCTCTCCGTTGGGAAACTTGTCGGTGGTACCCGACGAGACCGCGGAGGCCATTCCTATCTCGATCACGCGCCTTTTTACGCCGCGAAACGTAACTGATGTATAGCGAGACGCACAGATGCAGACACAGAAGCACGCAGACGGACGAACGGACGGACGGACAGACAGGGACACGGGACACTGCACGCATGCACACGCATGACGTGAAGTCGAACCGTTGCAATGACCCGTCGCGCATCGTATTCTTCTGCGATACATTTTTCCATTGCGACACACAAAAATCTGTGACTGTAAATGTGTCTAGATAAAAACCGTAACTTAACATTTAATAAAGTACTGTAATAAGTTATTAAAATAATACAAAATCGACAGTCCTTGTTTCTGTAAATGTGTGTAATTAAGGGATGAGCTGTGCGTGACGAGCGCGTTACACGCAGTTCGAGCAGATTGACTCAAATCCGGGAGAGAGCGCCTGGAATTTCCACGAGAGATGCGCCTAGTTCGTTCCGTGACGCGAAGCAATTTGATCGATTGACCTCTGGAATCGGATATTTCAATCGATCATGGTTTATAAGCTGCCACCGGTATCACATCGGGAATTATATATTTTGCATTATACGATTAAAGTGACACGATTCTATTTCTTGTCCGCGCGCGTGTGTTTTTAATGCATAATCTTCTTACGTCCAAATCGAAAGGCGAACGAAGCGGAATTCGATAATGTCGCAAGGATCGGTTCTTAATTAATATTTAAGCACACTCAGCGGTACGGTAGGTTACTGAGTTCCCAGTGCTGTTCGAAAACCAGCGTACATTCCGTCGCGTCAAATTACGTCGAATTATGAGAAACGAAAGGTTGTAGATTTTTAAAGCGGATGGCAAATTGCCGTCGAGGTTCGACTGCCAAGCGAACAACGTCGACAAATCTCTAAATCTGAGATCCGCCGTTTTCAGTCAAGCTCCGTGTATGTACAATTGGCGAGCGTGAAACTGTCTTCCAACGTCCGCGGGGTTATTGATATGGGAATAAATAATACGCGAGATTTATGTCGCCGTGCGTCACCGTGCCGGCAATTCTTTCTCGCGACACGTCCGCTTTGGGAGTTCGATCGCCGATGTTACGGGCCGGCAAAATCGACTCGTGGGACGACTCAATAAAAGAGCCGCCGGCCGTCCCACGGACGTCGGTCGCAATTTTATTTAAAGTCCACGCAGATATATATGACGCACCCCGCCGCTCGTGCACACACGAGAATTCCTGAAAATTCGGGCCTTGGCACTGATTCAACCGACCGAGTTTACCAGCGTCTGGCTCCGCATCTCGCGAGACCCGCAATGTATGAGGAGATACGAGTCGGGTCGGGACGTTGGTACCGCCGGCCGCGTAAATTCTTTAACTATTTGCAACCCCGTTCCAGCATCCGCGTGATCCCGACCGGCGCTTATCCTGCAGGTACGTATGCGATTTTCTGCATTGCGTCTCGCGGGTGTCGCGCGAATCACGAAACGCGCGGTCGCGTTCACCAGCCTCCGGATCTGCGCCGTGGAACCGACCGAACGAAGGCTCGGTGCTCTCGCGGCTTTCCCTGGCGTACGCAGGCCGTGGATCGTGCTAATTAATCTCGCGATCAGTTTCGCCGGAGCTCGCGGTCTTCTGCGGTAGACGGTGTGCGGCAGCGCGTGTTGCGCAGCTTCGAACCCGGGCCTCGTCGCGAACGTGCCAAGTTTTCGGCTTTCGAAGGGAGGGCTTTGAAGCTGCGAGACATCGGCTCGCGACTAACGACGCCTCGTGAACCGGGTATTTGCCTTCGCCGCGGTATATTCGCGTAGGCATACGAGAGCACGTTCACTGTGGGTGTAATTTAGGGTAAAAACTGCGGCGACGGCGAAGGGGTCAAAGGGGTCAGAGGGGGAGGAACAGGGGGGAGGGAGCGAGGGGTCAGTTGCGTGTCGGCGCGGCGGATCTGCAATGCGGCGTTGCCGTTGAAACCGTTGATTCACAAAACCCTTCTTCCTACGCCGATTATACCCTTACTAGTGTGGGTGGCCGTACGTGAACTGATCGTGTTAGATGTGTCGACGCGCGCGCGAACGCGAGAGGGGGGTAACGCGGGGGAGGGCGGCACTGAACTGCACACACGTCTCTCCCCGGCTGTTAAACACCACTTCTTATGCATACTTCTATCAGTCAAATATTTTCTGTCAGTAAATTTTTGAGCTACAGCTCCAAAGTGTACGAAGGTGGCTTTTTTCTCGCGCTCTAATTAATCAATCTGAAACGGCAGGCAATTAAATTGCAATTAACGATCGTAAGCCCGAAGTCATCTCAGAGGCGACTTCCTCCGCTTCGTACCTCCGCTATCGTGCGTACAATAAATCCGAGACAACATTTTTAGAACGAACCTTGCGGCCCGGCGGCTTTGCCAAAAGGCAACTCGTCGCGCGCTTGCGTCGTCGGCGATGCGGAGGGCAGAATAATGCTCGATAGAATAAGCCCGCGGCGGCACGAACCGTGTGCGAACTTCCTCGCCTCGAGATTCTCGACTTTCCTCGTTCTCGTCTACAATGCGCGAAATAAAAAATAAAAAAACGATTCAAAGAAGAAAAAGAATGCTTTTTCCTTCGCTTTTTTTTCCTCTCCGCGTCATCCTGCGTGAATTCGCAGACTCGCGCTCTCAAATTCATTTAAAAAATCGAACCGATCGATTAATCGCGCGCGTGAAAAATTCGAACACGAGCCTCAACGCTCGGCCTTCCGCGCGCGATAACAATTATATCACGATCGTGCCGTGGTCACCGATCGGAAGATTACCGAAAAGAGGGCCAGGTGTCTGTAACTCACGCCTCGTGTATGTACCCGCCGCAACAAATTTCGCGTTTTTCGCGTGACGGACGGAAAGGCGGGCACGCGCAGCGAGAAGACGAAAAGGCGCGCGCAGCCCCATCGCGGTGGAGGCACGGGGTAGTGGTCGCACGGGGGTTGCATAGCGCTCCTCCGCCACCGAGGAGGAGAAAGGTGGGAATCGGCAGCGGGTGTCGAGCGGTGTGCGCGCAGTGTTACCTACGTGCGGGTAGCACGACACTCGCCGTCTCTTTCTCTTTCTCTCTCTCTCTTTCCCTCTCCTCCTCTTTCACTTTCTCTCTTTCTTCCGGTCTCCTCTCCCCCGTTTTTACCGATGTCCCGCTCGAGATTCGTGTGTGCTCCTTTATGAAGGCTCGTTATTGCCGCGCCGCGCCGCGCCGTGCGATCGTTCCGCGAGCGCGCACTTACGCCCGCGTCCGGTCCGCGGTGGGTCCGATAATGCATCTCGTCGTCGCCGCGCGCGTTACGTGACCCGTGCGATACGTGCGCTACCGGAGTCCACGTTCGCGGGCACGGCGACCGGCCAGATTGTGCTGACACGATTGCAGTGGTGATCGCCAACGATGGATCGCAACGGAAAGCCGTGAGAGCGACCCCGCAGCTCGCGATCGTCGCCGTCGCGCACTCACCGGTGTCCACGTACACTCTATCCGGTGATAACACGACCGACCAGCGGGGTAGATCGGTCGTATATCCTACAGCTTTGTATCGACTTGACGCCGTGGCCCGCAACCTCGTGAACTCGCGGAGGAGCTCCTCACCCGGAACCGGAAACCGCTAGAGAATCGCTCCGGTATCGTCGAGTCTCTTCCCCTTTGGGACTCCCGGCGGACGCGAACTGTGAAGCGGATTGAGAAGCCTCTGGTGGAAAAGGCTTCGGGCTCCTCGAAAGTGGCACCCGAGCCGCGACTTGGTAACCGCAGCGGAGGAAAAAAAAAATTTACTCAGTGCCTATAATACGCATCGTACGTGCAATAACCGCGAGACCGGGTCGAGAGCCAGTCGCGGTCGATCTCAACGTAGCTTGTACATAAACACGCAATTTTTGGAGTACGATGCCCGTTTGCCACGCGGAAAAAGTCGCACCGGGACGTCGAGACGAAGGAAACGAGCGCGACGAGACCAGCGAGGCGACGTAGGGGGACGATTGCTCGGTGAAGTTTTCAAGTATCGTGACACATATCTCGGCGGGCATGCCTGCTACATGAGGCACCAAGTACGTGTGCATCGCGATATCAGCCTGCTCTACGTCCTCCCTCCCACCGAAAGTGTCTCCAATTTAGACTGAAACCGTTCCGCAAGAGCGTCCGCGATGTCGCGATTAATGCTGTGCAACCTTGGCAATACCTCGGCGGCGGGAAATGACACGAACAACAACGCGAACACGAACAGCAGCATGGAGGACGACGATTCTTATCCACTGCCTACAATTTATCGGTACGTATGGCGACTGGCACAAACTTTCGCGGGAAATAAAAGAAACAGATCTGAGAAACGATGCCACGACGTGCGATTTCGCGAAACTGTCTCGAACAGAGTCGGGAATTCCCTCGCGAGGCGAATAATTTAAGCTTCAACTCTTTCTCGAATTCGTGATTTAAAAGCATTTTTATTTCCGACACAATAACAGTGCGGCTTAAAATATTCAAAAGCATCGATCGAAGTTCGACAGATTAAGAGCTCATGAAATATGTACGTCGGTCCACGTGCAATTAGCGAGGTAAAGATTTTTGGATAATTAAAACGCCCGTCCGCGAATTATTTTCATCCCCGCTGCACCGCCGTTTTTCGAAACACATGCAACGACGATCTGCACGAGCTTCTTCGTGTCAAAATTTTTCGTTTTCTATTTTTTTTTTTTTTTTACTTATTCTTTTTTTTTCCTCTTTTTTCCTATACGTTCGCCTAATGATATTATATCGATCGGAGGTCTCACTTTACAGGCGGCTTACCGAGAACATTTCGGCGGGGCTTGAATTATATAAAACGCGGTTAATTCACAAAGTAATCGCCTAGGATATTGTCGGGGCAAAGTGATCGGTGTACGCGATACACCGGGCACTCGAGCGAAAGACGATATTCCTCGACCCGAGACCTATCGCCTCTCCTGCCCACCCTCTCCGTCGCTCCTTCGTCCCTTGCGCACCGGTGACCCACATCGCGGTTGCGGACTCGCAGTGGTAGTTTTAGCTTTTAAAGGGGCACGGACGTAGTGGACGCGCGGCTTCCCGACGCTCCCGGATGTTCTTGGAAAACGAACCACGGCTCGCGAACGATCGACCGAGCCCCTCGCTCGAGCTTGAAGCGAAAATTTCAACCCTGACGACGATCGTCGACTACCTAACGACACTCGACACTGCCACCGCACCCCCCTTGTTACCCGCAACTCGAGCGAGAGCACTGGGGTGTGCTGGCTTACTTAGTTAGACTTGGCTGCACCAACGTCACTTGCGGCTAACTTTGGCCGCGATAAGTTTTTCTTCGCCGGCTTTATGCCGCGCATAAAACCGTATAGTTTTCCGAGAAGAAATAGAAAAAAAGAGAGAGAGAAGAAATCGCTGACCCGGACTTACTTAATCCGGATCATTGATGTAATCGAGCCTCGCGGGAAAGACGTAAATGGATGTACGAGTGATAGCAGACGGAGGCGTTTTAGAACGATACCCCCCACGCTAATTAGAAAATTACGTGCTCAAATTAAATGTAACAAATATTTGAATTATATGGACAAATAACTTTTCAACAGCGGCCACTGTGTTCATGACTGATGACCAGACAGTTTTCACATTATTCACGTTTGAATTCTGGCCAAGTCGCGCACGCGGCTGAAAAGGTCGACTGATTAGCAATTCGTGTCCGCGACTAAAATAATGTTTTGCGATTAGCAAATCTTTAATATTTAATTTTGGCAAAAATTTCCAAGCTGTATTTAACTAATCAGAAATTATCGATAAAATTATAAAGAAAATTTATAAAGAAAAAATAGTTGCAATTATATTATAAATAAAAAATTTTTTTTTACATCGACGTAATGTAATATATAATTAATTAACGGAAATTCTGCGAATTTCCGTTAATTATTTCCGAACGACTCGCGTTGCTTCGACTTTGTTAGCATTCTTTACGAACAGATCAATCGTTGTTTTATTTAATTCTGAAAATAATTTAAATTCTTATTTAAGTTTAAAAACTGCAATAAACGTAATATAGTTCAATCTATGTTTAATCAGTTTCTCTATTTGAGTTCATTTCAGCAAACATTGTAATTCAATGTTAAATTGACGAGACATTCGAAATTACACTTTAAAGTTGGAAAATTGGAAGAAAAATCCTGTAAAAAAGAAATAGGAAGATAAATGACTAACGTTGATTGCTAAAAGCATCGTACAAAGTTAAATGTACTCATATTCGTGATTCATTATTCACAGGCGTATCGACAAGATCGAAGGAACGCGAATCGACATTAAGGAAGCACTAAGAACCTAACAATAAGATAAAAATTACAAATAAAGCGAACTGTACGAAAAAAAATTACAAGCAAGCAAGGATAATTTTTTTTCGCGAGCTGCACGAATCGCGACTGGCGCAGTCGAGTTTATTGGCGGTCTAAAGGTGAGCTCTCGAGCGGACGTCCGGTCTGCCGTCGAGACGTTCCCGATCGACCGAAAGTTACCGCGGGTCACGGCGGCACGGCGACGTGTATCGACATCGATACGCGATAACTCTTGCACCTTGTATGCGCAGCTGCCGTGCACCCATAGCAAGTTTGGATTGCATGGAAGAGTTCAACGGCGGCGGAGGAGGTGGTGGAGGTGGCGGTGACACGGGCGTGCACTGCAGCAACACGGCCGGAACGAAAGAACAACTGCTAACTAGCTGCATTGCCGCACAAGCGCAACGTTTGCAGCACCCTTCGCCAGGTATTCGCTACCGCAACTTGGGCAAAAGCGGTCTACGTGTTTCCAATGTTGGATTAGGTACGCTAAATGTTATTTCCTCACTTATCTCGTAGAGAGCCCTGCCCGATCCGCGGTTTCCCCGAGTGCGCGAACGTCGCCCAACCCTTCGCGGAGCGATGGCATCGCGCCCTTAGAAGCCCTTCGCTTTAACTCCGCGGCGCGGACGCGCCGGCCGAGTGAGAGAATCGATCCCGGAAGCGCATCCGGCTGTCTCGGGATCTTTATCACTCGGCGGGGTGTCCGACATCTCCGGGCAAACCGAATTTCACGTTTTCGCGATTTTTCGTTATTTATTTCAGAACGCCCTCCCGCTGTCATACGGTCTCGCTGCGGATGCGGATATATGCAATATGTAACGGTGCACTATGACCTATAGCTGATCACCGTTTGTGCCGGATAGCTGAACTAGTGCACGCAATTCATGTAACTTCGCCCACGCAAATGTACACGTGTCGCTACATATATAATTTTCAAGAATAAATTACGTTTAAAGTTTTAATGAATTTTCTTTCGCACAATCTATTTTTTATGTACTTATTTATTTATTGTATTTTTTTTTAATGCTTTCTTCCAAATTTAAAAGAATTAATTCTACGTACGTTTTTTTTTTCCGCACGGAACTATATTTCGAATTAATAAATATCTTAACACGAGAGCAAAAGCTTTACGTCATTCCTCGTGGTATTTTCACAGCGGTAAAATCGGCCGGATATCCTCGAAACGTGAAAACGATTTGCTAATAAGTAGTGTGGAATTAGACTTAACAGACTAAAGACCCAAGAAGCGAGCGCGATAAATCACACGGCCGCATAGAATGGTAACACGAAACCGTAGTTTAAGCTTAATCCATAATTGACAGCTGTAATTTTCGCGGTTTTATTGCCGCGATCGTTATTTACGTTGCCATTATCATTTCTCTTATCTCTCGGCATAACGAAAGAGGCGTTATTACCACGCAGCTATTATTTCTCGTGAGTCTTCAGCGCGGGCCAAAGACTGAGCTTATCTCTCGCACATTCGGCCTCGCGCGCCCGGCGTTTCACCGAACGTGATTTCGGAGTCGTTTCATGTATTGTTATGGGCGCAGGAACATGGACCACTTTCGGCGTCGGCGGCTGCTGCAGCGAGGAGACCGCGGAGGCCGTGGTGGCCCTCGCCTACGACAGCGGGATCAACGTGTTCGACCTGAGCGAAGCGCACAGCGGGCACCGAGCCGAGATCCAGTTCGGTCGCATCCTGCTGAGGCGCGCCTGGAATCGGTCCAGTTACGTCGTGACGACGAAAATTTACTGGAACACCAAGTGAGTAGAGCGCCGCGCCCGGTGTAGCCGCGCGTGTCTCGGTGTCATTGATGGGTTGTTCGTCACCGTTTCATCGTCGTCGTCGTCGTCGTCGTCATTAATGGTGGTGTTTAGCGAGCATTGGCGATTGCGGAGCTGCTAGTGGCTCTCGACGTGCTCTCGGTGGCTCTCGATGTTGTGACGCTACTTGCACGCGAAAAAACGCGGTCTTTCTTCCTTTCCTTCACTTCTATTCTTTTTTTTTTCTCTTCACTTTCGTTCTCTCTTTTGTTTCCCTTTATTTTTTATTTTTTCTTTCTTTCTTTCTTTTTTCTTCTTCTTTTTTTTTAACTTTCCTTTCTCTAGTTTCTATTTTTCTCTTACTTTTAGACGTGTGTGCTTCTCGATCGATGGCTTCAGTGTAACCGAACTTACTCGCCCGTCTCGGCCTGCGAACTTTATTCCCCGCGTGTCCGCGCCAGCCGGAAGCGATCAGTTGGATCGCCGTCGATTCGATTCGGTCAATGTTGATATTCCTGTCATCTTCGACTTTCTTATAAATATTCTTGCGCGATCCAGCGATCGCGAATAATTTTAGAAGTCTTTCGTTACCTTTTTGATAATTCTTTTTACATCAAACGCACGACGTATATTTTTAACAGAACGACATAAGAAATCTTTGTAATTCTGTTGAAATATCAGCAATTGTTCAATCGATATAGAAAGAATCATAACGAGGTCGAAGATTAAAAGAAAAAATGTCAACGAAGTTCGATGCCGATCGTTTAACGACGTGTCAAAAAGCCACTAATCATTTCTGGCTGGGCTTACAATAGCGTATTATATGTACACTAAGCATGAGATGCTTAGACACTGTGCGTAATGCTTGTACCATATCGTAAAAGTAGATGAATTAATTTAAATATTAAAAAAAAAAGAAAAAAAAACTATCGTCGAGACTTTTTTTTTGTAAATGTACGAAAACTATTTTTTTTTATATATATAATTTTACAGCCACTATAAAATAAGGGAAGACTATCTCAAAATCCCTCGCAAAACCCCGGTTTCGAGCTGAATAGAACTAAATTCTTTTTTTTTTTTTTTGTACCGATAAAGAAATATGCCAGTCACTAACAGCTCGAAGGTTATTGATACCTTATCACACGTATCGTATTTGTTAATCACGCATACGTCGCACGTATTCTGGTATCGATAGATATGCAAGAGAAGACAGAAAGCTTTCCTCTCAAGAAACTTTTAACGCGCGTATTGCAAAACACAATCGAGGACGAGTTGGGCCCGAATATGCGGTAAATTAGGCGAAATTTATTTAAAAAAAAAAAAAAAAAAGAAAGAAAAAAACCGCGGAGCAGCTCTGCGCACGAAAGCGAATCTCGGTGCGAAGCGGTGTCGTTTGATGTCAAGTGGACGGCGCGAATATGCGGCTTCGCCTTGACGAGTGGATCGATAACTAGGTTCCCGTGCATCGGTCGTCGTTGGTTTCGATTTGTGTTCGATAACGCGCGGCCGTAACGAGGGAAATAACGGCAAGGGGAGGGGGAGGAGAGAAAAAGGCCGTGGCGTGCCGTGTCGCACACGTCCCATCTACCACTTATGATCCCTCTACTGCTATTTAATTCCGTTTGCAGCGCTAATGAGATTGATAATGTCTGCCTATTCTTGAATAGGACCGAGGGTCGCGGGCTATCGCGGAAACACATTATCGAGTCCGTGCAAGCTTCGCTCGTCCGGCTGCAACTGTCGTACATCGACATTGTCATGATCCACAAAGTCGATCCAATGTGTCCGATGGAAGGTAACTTTCCAATTCCTCTTTCTCTTACGAATAATATTCAGAAAGTTCGAATCCTCTCTCTTTCTCTCTCTTTTTCTCTTCCTCGTTCTCCATTCCATCGTTCAAACACTTTACGGCACTTCACCGCACTAAGCGTGCAACGGTACTGTGATCTACTGTAATTCCGACAGTAATTTTTTCCATGAGGATATGCTCATCACGATATAAAGCACAATTTGGCATGAGTAGAAAGAAAGAGACACATTTTTATTGTTTGCGCTGCAGGAAGGCGAAGAGAGATAATTATTTAACGAGATGAGAACTTCTCTTGCGCCGAGAAATCGGCATTAAAAGCTGGGAACGCAAAACACTCGCGTTGCTTTTTGCTCCTTTTTAAAATTCGTTATGCTTTGAGAATTCGTTTCGATTATCCTCCAGATAAACTAATCTTCAATGATCCTTATTTAATTTTAATTTAAAGAGTTTTAAATAAATCGCTATTACAAAGGGCTGATAATTTTCATTAGTCTCTTCATTAATTTGAATACTAATGGCTTTAACATCTCATAAGAGAGAGAGAGCTGAACATTTCATTTTTCATCGCTGTTATAATGATTAGTTCGAAGGTAGCTTTTCCCATAAAAATATTCATCTTCCAGTAAATTTTGCTTTCTTCGGATAAAGGTAAAATTGTTTATCACGGCCGCGATACGCGAGTTGAAAGTTGTAAAAAGAGGGTATTAATTAATTACGTATGAACTGGTGTTTCAAGTATAATAACGTTATTTCAATTATTCGAGCAACATAAATCTATCGATACGCGATGCATTTATTATAGAATAAAGAAAGTTATTTTATTAATTAATAAAAATATCGATATTTTTTACTAACTCGAACTCAAGCGGTGTTTAATCTCGGGCGTTGTAATAACGTATGGAACATTTTACAAAAGACCAAGATCTCGGTAGCGGAACTTGAAGAAATTGATAATAAAGCAAATAATAAATGAAACTGATAACAAAAAAAAAAAAAATTCTTTTCTTTAATCTCCACTATAGTGACGACTTGATGTCTGGCAGTTGCATTGTGCCGTAATAGTTATCGTACGCTTCTTTTTACATTCGACACTGTTACAGCGAAAATGAGAGATCATTGTTGCAAAAGCATATGTATTCTACATGCTACATGTATACATAAAACATATTATATGTGTGTATAAAAAAATATATATAAATATATATCTCTTTTACATTTATTTTATCGGTGTAAATATATGAACGTCTTGTGTTCACGTTAATGTATGCTTTATATTATGCGAGAAAATGTATGCAAGATAACTATATCTAGCTATTTTACCTTTATCCTCACACGCTTTGAAACACACTTTTGCTCTCTTTTAATTTATTTGATTCTTTATTAATTTTTTTTTTCTCTTTTCTTTTCTTCTTAGTAGATGTTACCTCACCGTAAAAATAGAAGTTTATCGCATTTTGCATCACGTATCATGTATCTAACAGTTTTGCCGTGGTAGGAACGTCTCGTATGTGTCCCCTGTATCTCACGTGTGTCGCGTGATCTTGCATTTCAGAAATCGTACGCGCAATGAATTATGTCATAAGCAAGGGCTGGGTGATGTATTGGGGTACGTCTCGATGGACGCCCGTGGAGATTATGGAAGCCTATACGAATTGTCGGCAGTTTAATTGCGTAACGCCAATTGTCGAGCAAGCGGAGTACCACCTGTTTTACAGAGACAAACCCGAGCTCTACATGCCGGAATTGTACAACAAAATTGGTAATTAATTCCGTTCCTGGTTTATTTTTAACACGGCCGGCTGTCAAGTTTACTCGCAGTTGATTATTTATAGACTGTTTATAGAGAAACGGGATAAAAGTGTTCATCGATTCGGTTCTTTTAAAGAAAGAAATAAAAGTTCTATTGAATACCAACGAAGAGGGAAAAAAAAAAGATAATTATGCAGAATATTAAAATAATGTATAACGTATAAAAAATCGGGTAGAGTTAACTAATTGTACAATTGTGGCAGTCGATGTGTTAATGTAGCAAGAAATGTGTATTGAAATTTTCGAGCGGTAAATTAAATTAACAAACTTTTTCACAGGTGTTGGTTTAATGGCATGGTCTACTGTAACTATAGGGATGGTTTCATCGAAACCGGAAGATTGCGGGGTATCATTCCTCTCGAGATCGTCTTACAAAGTAAGTACTTCGAATACACAGTAATTAGGAATACCTAACATTGTAAGAAAGACAAAAAAAATTAATCTATTTCTTTTTAATAAATTGAAACGAAAAATAAGATTTGAGATTAATATTAAATTAAAGAGTAATCTTTATAATTTCAGAATAAATACTCCTCGTTCAGTTGGACAGAGGATGAAACTCAATCTTTGTACAAAGAGGTGCGCAAGTAATATGTTCATAAATAAAAAAGTATAGTCGCAAATATTAATTATTAAAAATAAATAAATTAATTAATGCCTTCGTACACAAAAAAAAAGAAAAAAAAAGGAGTTCTGTCTAAAATAATTTTAATTGCTGACGGAATTTCGATCAAATTAATTTTGTAGAATAGGATAAATGCGCTAACAGATTGATTTTCTAATGCAGGAGTATGGATGGAAAGATAAACCCGGCGACGAAGAGACTCGGAAGTACTCGGACAAATTACGGGACGTGTATGCTCTTGCTGAAAGACTGGGGTGCTCTTTCGGGCAATTAGCCATCGCGTGGTCTCTAAAGAATGAAAGTGTTCAGTGCCTTCTGCTCGGTGCATCCAATATAGATCAATTGTACGAGAGTCTCCAAAGCTTACAGGTAACAAATTGTTTGTTTCTCTCGAACGATTGCTCCATTTAAGGCGACGATATCGTGTGAGATTAACCGAGCGATGCCTGTAGTTTTCCTATAGATATCGCAATGTCTAAAGTCTTATAAGTCGCCTCTCACTTATCAACACTTAACTGATTTTATTATTCTTGCTTATTTCGACTAGTGCAGCGAAATGTCATGCTAAGATGTAATGCTTCATTACAAGTATATTATCACGTTCTTATCAGAATATATCTAAGAGCGTTTTTATCGTTGGATATTCAATTTTAAAGGTGATAAAACGCAAATATAAATATTTTAGATTTTTTTAAAATAATTATAATAATTTGTCAATTATAGTCTCGATAAATTTTAAATATTTTATAAGTTATACGGCTGAGAAACTTTGCCGTTCGATCCTTGAGAATAGTCTTTCTAGGCCTGATATATTTTTGTATATATTTATCACGTTTATTTCTCACACCTACAGTGCATAAACGTGGGTGTAAAGTACGATAAGATAAGCTGCGCCGTACCTAGGTGCCTAAATAAATGCCACGGCGGTATCGTGAACATCCTCGTTTACGACTAGACTAGGTAAAAGTGCTTTGCCGGAAATACCCTGGGCTTCGACCGCAGAGAGTTAAATTTAAAACGATATAATAATTACCCCGGTGACGGTAAAAAAAATAGAAAAATTAAAAGTCAAAAGTGTTCATCGATTTATAATTGGCGTTTTATCACCCTCTGTGGATCAAACAAAATTGTTAACCACTGGTTCACGGTCCAATGAAATCTGTGACACGGGAGTAATTTCGTTTGATTAAAGAACCGAAGCAAATAGTGAAAAGGAAAACGTGTAATTTCTTTTTTTTTCTTTTTCTAGCTTATCCCGAAGCTGACCGCGGGCATAATGAGCGAGATCGAGAGGATTCTTGATAACAAACCGTCCCGACCGCCGATGATATCCACCCTCGCGCTCAGATGACAATCGATGTGCCCCCATGGCAGCGGTGGGGGCTCCCTGGAAGAGGCGGGCAGTCCGAAGAGCGAGGGTGGCAACAGCCAGGATCAGGAGCAGACCAAGGAAGTGAACAATAAGATGCCGTTCTGCGAGATACAGTGAAACCGCGCGCGGCCGACGTACCGTCTAATTGCTCCGTATTGGCACCCGATCGTAGGCTCGGGTGTTCAAGGTCCGACTCGCACGCGATTCGCGGTCGCGTCTTCAGCGCTTTTTACTTTGAATCGCGACCCAGTCGGGGGAGTCGAATGCACACATGACCACGTGTCGACACGACAATACCCATTACGTAGGAGAGCCCGACTCCGACGATTTGCCACCCTTCGGCGAGGGCGTCCGCTCATCTGCGCGGCACCCTTGTTCTCCATGCACCGAATTTGTATCCCTCGTACGAACATTCGCGAACAGTAGACACGTAGGCGATTAACACGACGCGGTGTCCCACGAGGTCCCCGCCGACAATATCGCGTGCTTTTGCGAGAGAACAGCCTCCGATCACAAATTTTCTCTCACGGATTCACGTTTACTCGTGAAATTCTCTCTACTCCTCCCTTCGTCGCGGTGACTCTGTTCCGTTGGGGAGGTTTCCATTCGCGGTTCCAAGTGTTCATTATACTTAGCGTTAATAATCCCATTTGCTACACTCGTAGTGAGAACAACGAGGAATTTCGGCGGGGTCGCGAGTCCAGCCGGGACCACACTTTTCCCGCCGTACGTTGGCGACCCGCGGATAAATTAAACTCGAACGATTGTAGCACGCACGTCCAACTATCATCTGAAAAGTTTCATCGTAGATGGTAAGAGTTTTATCGAGAACGATATTTATCAGCAGCGCTGCGTTTTTCGGCGCTCTGTCAAGTAACCCTTCGTCCCTAACGCGATATTTCGCTCCGCCAACTTTTGACTACGTATAAACGAGTATTACTTTCGCTACAGTTATTACGCTTGATTCTTCGCGTTTTATCCGTCGATCTTATCTCTGCTTTCTACGTTTCTCTCGCTCCATCCTCTCTCCTTTTATAGTTTGTTTGAGGATTGAGAAACGATTGGCGTTACATTAAGAGACGCGCGCGCAGGTAAGCGCCGCGGGCTTTCGCTAAAAAGCGCCGCCGCGAACTTTTCGCTCTTACAAAGAGCGCCTTCGCGACTGTTTTCGGAATGTAGGTGTTGCACCGTGGGATAAACGCGGCTGAAAAATAAATCACGCAAAGCGTAATCGCTCGAATAATCCGATAGATCCAACGATTACCGATAAACGAGTCCAGTCAGTAGAATACACTGAGACGAGTAATTTATGAACTCACGTTTAGTGCGATACTTTCGAGTTAAAGTTTGGCTCAGTCACGTTAATCTGCCGGGCTGATTCCTTAGAATTTAATCAATTTCTTAGTGGCCGTGTTCGAAATATTTTTCACGGGATGTTCGCAGGCTCGGTCAAACCGAACGTAAATTCTGCAGCACGCGATAGATTTGCCGGGAAATTTTTCAAGAGCTGAGCGCTGTGCAAGAAATCCCTTCGCTTCGATAGACGATCGTTTCCGAAGAAAACGCCCGTTTCTTTATCGCGCACGACAGTTTCTCGCTCCGCTTCGCCGTATAACGAGACAAGGTATATTTCCGAGGAGAGACATGCAATTTATCTCAATAAAAAAAAAAGAAAAAAAAAAAAAAGAAAAATATATACGCGAGATTTATAATATTCTACGATTGTAACTCTGCGCGCGGTATCGTTGCCCTTCGTTTTGCCGTTTCTTTATGCCAAAATGACGAAGAGTCACCAGCAGACGCGACTCGTGCCAATCAAGGCGTCGTTTCGCCGATAACGGAATAATTGCTCAAGTGTGAGATCGCGAGAGAGTTCATCTCGTTTCCGTAATAAAGAACGTCACAAATCCGTATATCGAAACGTATATAGAGGCAAGGAGATCAAACCTACCCCGTGATGCCGCGGTCGACTAATATTAATCATTCATTCGTAACTTCTCTTTCAAATAAGCCAGACATGTATTTATGCGGCCGCGAGAGTTTTCCCAGCGTACTGTACCGATATTATTGACATTTCGCTTAATCTTGTCAGCTCGATGATAAACGTCAAGTTTCTCGGGAACGTACGCGTCGCATGTGCTCGTGGAAAAAAAGGAAAAAAAATGGAGGCAATACAATAAAAGCTGCCAGTACACTTTTATCGCGATGTGGCTTCTTCGAGCTAGATTTTCGTTAAACGCGTGACAGCTTCAACGGCGACGTGGGCGCAAATATTTGGAGATAATAAAAAGAAGACGCGTGTCACGATAAATCAAAAACATAAAAACAAAATATCACGCAAAGTGTGAAATTCACGTGGCGATGAATACCGACGAATACAAAACGCTACGATCTCATCGGTGCTCCGTCAGAAATATGTATATAAAAAACCCGTCCTCACGCAATGCATCATTTTCGTGGAGTAAACACGGTAACGCGAAAGCTAATCGTGTGTGCAGAAAATCGTACATGCGACGCAACTGAATAAGAATGCAATATCGACATGTGAAATTGTATGAAGGAAACGGCGGTGTAATCGACGACCGCGAGTTTGCATCACTAGCTAAGCTGGAGTTAAACTATCGCCGGTATTCAGTCAATTTTTATATTTAAGATTGTATTAAGTACAGTCTTATTTGGCTTTAAACCAATCGCGGAGTACTATCGTCTCAAGACTTAAGACGACTGCACTTAAAACGATCTTAAATATAAGAAGTGATTATTAATACCGGCCTATATATCCGCGATTTATGGATTCGAGAACGGGACGGTCGAGTTATCGAGATTTATCGAGGAGGTGGGAAAGATCATTTTTATCACAGGCTTATGCCAGCTTTAGGATAAAACAGACAAACGAGATCCGATGGTGTCCACTCGATCGTATAAATGATTTTAATACGGCTTTTTTGGGGAGAGCAAACCCACTCTACCGCACTTTACAGCCGCTTTAAATCCGTCCTAATACTACAAGTCGGGATGTGCTTAGATAAAATTGCTGTCGATTGTGTTTATTGCCTCGTATTATGATTTCGTAACTGTGAACTCGTAGAATTACATTACGCCGATCAGAGAAAAAATTCCTCTGCATAGTTCGCATAGTTACTTCTATATCGTGCTTAATTATTTATAATATTTTCAATATAAGGCGGACCTCAACATCTCAACGTTACGTTTGATTTCACGTGCACTTTAGCGGAAATTAAGTTTCTGGATATCTGGAGTAACGTTAAAATCTCGGATGGACATCGATCGCGATAAGAGTGAGACGTCACAATCATCCAGATAAGATGTTAAGATCGGGGGCGATACTGCCAGAGAGACAAGTGTCAATGATTCGCTACCTGAGATAAGCGAAGCTACTTTCTCACCGCATCAACGGGAGAATAACTTTTCATCGATTAGATCGATATCGATATGATTCGAATTTTTACGAATTAACTACTGATTTAATTAATCATTCGCGCGTGACGAGTTGCTGTCAATCACGTTGATTGGCACAAAGGACGTAACATTAACGATACTGGGCACGTTTCTTACGGTTCTTTCGAGTGAGATTTTTACGCACTCTCTTAACTTTTACCGCAATGCGGGCTTATTCGGTAATAATAGAAGAAGCGCGCAATGCCCGTTGGCGCGCCTTTTTTTTTTCTCCGACGCCTGTTTTACTTATTCGCCCGTTTACTTAATCGCCGTGAACGGGCAACGCGTGTAGATTTTCGCTGACCACGCCGGCCGCGTAAGCAAGCCCGTCGTATCTTAATTAGCGCGATAGAAAGTGAGAGAATACGGCGACGCCATATACAAGCAATATCCGAATTGACAAGGCAAATAAACATAATAAAGAAGAAGAAATAGGAATATTTCCGACGCGCAAAAACTCTTCTAATATACCGAACGATATTAAGAAAGCCGTCATGATATTTTATCGCCCGATCGTTTCCACGTTTTAAGAGCACGAAGCGGCCGGAGAGCTCAAATATATCTACCTAAGGAGCATCCCGCCGATTACCCATTTGCTAAGAGGATATCCTAATGGTCGTTGGGCATATCTATCGTGGTCACTAGCGACATCCTGGATGACCAAGGGGACCAATGCTGCGATGGGCATCTCGCTATTGTCGCTGAGCGTGTCTTCGGGATCCTAGGGACCACTTGTCACGACAATTGGCGAGATCCATTATCACCGAGCATGTCGCTATCGATAATTCGGAAAAGAGTTGATAAGAAAAGTAAGAGAGAAAAAAAATTAACGTGCGTAAAAAAAAGAAAAAAAAATGATAAGAAATGGCTCGAAATTTGCATCTCGTGCTCGTAAAATGCGGAAAACGTCGACATCCAAGAAGGAAATGTCACGCCGTCCGCTTGGAATATAAAAACGGCCGATTTGTACCGTAGTATGTTAAGTTTGGGATGGGCAATCTTTATGATTATCGAGATCCACGTCTCGTTCACGAGATATTTCCTCCTCACCTCCCGAGTTCTCTTCGGATTTCACGTATCTCGGCGCTTAATCGTCACATTTAGTTTTATAATAAATAATATTGTGGTACAAATTAATCGAATTCACTTTTACGCAGTAACAATTGAAAAATATCGGACGCCTGTTAGATTGCGATTTAGTTGACCCATCTCAAGAATAAGCACTTCAACTATACTTTTGCGCCTTTTCATAATTTACAGCATTATAACTATAGTATAAATTATATATATACATATGATATAAATTTTTATAATAAAAGCTACAGAAACTTCCTCTCTCAATCAAAGTGTTGGAGCATTAGATTTCTCCTTAGTAGAAACCGACAGATATTACGTGAGTACGTCGCAAATAATCCTTAAAAGTAATACAAAATTAAATGCGTAATTCGTGCGTAATGCGTAAACAAATTGCAAAAAAATTCAAGAAAAGAAGTGTAAAAGTTTTTTTTCTTAAGTATTTTTTCTTTTTATCTTTAATAAAACAGTTCTATTATAAAGTATATTTAAAACGGTATCTCGATCAACAGTTTAATATCAAAAAAGTTTTCTAACAAGTCAAGTATAAATA
Organism: Cardiocondyla obscurior; assembly: GCF_019399895.1. Taxonomy (NCBI): domain Eukaryota; kingdom Metazoa; phylum Arthropoda; class Insecta; order Hymenoptera; family Formicidae; genus Cardiocondyla; species Cardiocondyla obscurior. The sequence goes on along the minus strand of NC_091871.1, from coordinate 5,390,323 downwards.
AAATAAAAAAATTGAAACGTGAAATATTTAAACAAAGTTTAAATATTTCAACGATACACTTCGCGAGTCTGCTAACGTTGCAGACGATAAGTACTTCCTATACTTAACGCTTACAGGAACTTTTTTTATCGCGTAGGTATTCCTGAGTTACGTTAAAGACTGACGAAAGCAACTTTCGCTTCATCTCACCCTGCTCGTTTTCGGCTCGAAAATCGGCAATTAAATACTACCCGAGTGGAAATTTATCTAGCTAATCTGATTTTGCAGCTAGTGGTTAGATCGCGCAGATTAAATATATTTCTTAGCTATCTTTAAAAAGTGAGTTGTCATTCAAAAAAAAAAGAAACAAAATCTGTCTAGTATCGATCGTCTAGTCACTGTCCAGTACAGACCATGTTTCTAAATAGATATCTTTTTTTTTTGGTCTCGTACTTGTTTACTGTTTTGGTCTGACCTTACGCAACGCTCGCTCGACTGCCGAATTCATCGAGCAAACTGGTTCTCGTTGCCCGCCGCCCGCGCATCCTCCACCTTGCGAACTTTCAGCGCGAGGACTGCAGGCCAGATGTAAATACACGCACGTACTCACACTACCGCGACGATCGGCTGGCCCGGCGAATTCTGGACTGTTTTGCTAGACAGCCACGAGATGAACCACGAATTGGCCAGCTAATTATTATGTAACGGTGGGAATTAATTTCCACTCGGGTAGGCGGCAACCTCCCCCCGCATTCAACGGACTTAAGGCGGACACATAGGTAAGTTCACAGGGTAGAAGATGTTCAGTTCGAACAATAACGCAAAGACCAAAAATATTGCGTACAATATCAGGCAGATGATGCCGACTTTCTTGTTTAAACGGTACTTGCACAGCGCGGTTACCGCGTAAAAGGCGATCACGCACGCGACGATCGAGAGCACGCTGAAGCGCAGGGCACCCGAGACAATCGTGATGTCCTTCCGATCCATCAGGATCTTGATCATCCACGGTAGACCGAGGCAGAGTAAAATATCAAGCGTGTTCGCGCCTAACGTGTTGCTCATGGCCATGTCGCCGTTACCTGCGGGGAAAACAGATTTGATTCGTAGTCGCAGCGGTACCGCTTCCGTTTAGTGAAACTTCGCTTAATATCTTTTCTTATTTTCGCATTACTTAAACAGTCCACCTTGTCTAGAGAGTATCACGATCGAGACGAGCTCCGGCATATTACCACCTGCGGCTTGGAACGTGATGCCCATCACGGAATCCGGGATCCCGACGGTGTCGCCGAGAACGGTCGTCATCCACGACGTCAGGTAGGAAGCCACCGCGATCCATGTAATGCACATGAGAAACGTCAGTAGGTACCAGTTTTTCCACTGCTTGTATCTGCTGTCCGGTATGGTAACGAACAATATCAATTTCAACGGCCAAACGAAACAGAACCAGAGTTTTGTTAGGCTACCGCCAGCCGGCCATACGAACGGGGTATCTAAAAACGAGAGCGCTTACAGAACGTGGCGATTTAATGAGCCAGCTTGTCGACGGATCTATCGTAATTAAGTCTAGTCATTCGGGCTGCGCCTGTGTATACCTGGCTCCACGTAATCCTCAATCTCAGTTTCGTGAGTCTGCGCTTCTATGTTATTAACAGACGTCTTCCGGTTCACAACGCTTTTCCTGCGGTACTCCATTACGAGTTCGCCGTGAAAGTACGGTCTGTAGAGTCCGTCGGGCATTGATTCTTCACTGTTTTTGGAATCTGTCGATTCCAAGCGAAATCCAAAATTCATACATAAATAATTTAAGGTTTTTTTCTTTTTTTTTTTCTCTCTTTTTTTTTTACGTATATCACTTACTCTCGTTTTCATTAAGATTGGTACTGCGCGCTTTGCGGACGTACACGTGTGCGAGCTTATTGTGCCAGCGCGTGATGCACTTGCTGCAAAATAATAACGTCAAGTAACTGATGAATAGTACTATGAGGATAATCGCCTCGTACAATTTGATTACGCCGTCCCACATTACGATCACCAAAACGATGACTGACAGCACGTAAATTACACAATCCCGCGTTAATATTCGCCATTCTAATGGTATTGCCTGTTGAAGAACATGAAAAATCGTTTTAATTAGGCGAGCAACTGTTTCGCGTATAAATTCATGAAATTAACGACACATTGCCCACACGTACATGTACATGCACACATACACACAGACATACGTGCATTATTTCGCGCAGCGGTGAATTTACTACAGAGATCTCAAAAGTAAAGCGAGTGATCGATAATTAGTTCATATATTCATTGAATGACATCGGGAAGAAATGTTGTTAGCGAAGCGTCGTTTGTACGAGTAGAAGACGGATACATTTATGAAATCGACGACCTTACATAGCTAACATAGTTTTACGCGTGCTGCATTTTTATCATCTGACATCCCGTGATCTAACACTTGTATAAGCATTTGTCTTCGACAGGTGGTTCATTGAGTTTAATCAATTTTCCAGTCCGTTGCGTTTTGATCTTTAATTAATTAAAAAAAAAAAAAAAAGAAAAGAAAAAAGAAAGAAAGAACGACAAACAATAAAAGAGTAAATGAGATCTATGGAACTTTTTTTTTTTTTTTTTTTTTTTTTTTTTTTTTTTTTTGTGGAAAATATTTATATATTTTAAATAGCGTTTTGTGAAATTCCGAAGAAGCTTGCTTGTAAAAGTTAGACGTGAGTATTGCGATGTTTGAAAACGGCCATTTGCATAGCTGACAGTCATTAAGACAAAGCTTAGACAATTCACATTCGTAGATAAGAAACTCCTTCGAGATATGCACTTCTTATGGGATAAATGGGATTGTAAAAATAATCTTAATGGTACAGTAAACAATACCGAACGGAATAGCATGCCGGGTGAGAAATAATGTAACAATTTATACAGATAAAGTACATGATGCAATTATTTTTCCCCCATATGATTGTTATCTCGATACATGTGTTAATAAACGAAAAGCGGTCAAATAAACGTACGCGACAAAGCTAATTATTTAGGATTAGAGATAATCGTTACTTTAATCTTGGCGCTAAAAATGCAAGATATTTAAAGGAAATCACCGTAATTGGCGCGATCAATCAAACGATTGTCACATTTCATTCTTTATCCTCAAGATAAACGTTTGATAAATATATAAATTCTTTACTTGTATTGTTTCCAGTGACGCCATTGTTTATTTAATTTTAATCATAACAGGCAACGTAATCGCGGACTACCGTGTTCGAGATTTCTGCGTCTAGATTAATGACGCAAAAGAAAAAAATATTTTAGAAGTGTCATTGTCAGATTAGCAAAAGTAATTGCCGCAAAGTAAATTGTAACTTTCTTTTTTAATTCGTAATTTCAAGGAACGTGTGGTGATACCTTTAATTATCTCGAGCTAGAACTACGTACAATATGAGTTGCGATCATTAGAGTAATCACAAACGATAGGAGACGATAATGCAAGCGAGATTCTGTTTAAAGTAGTAAATAATCCTGTATTATTCTCTGGCACACAGTAATTTATTTAACACCGTTCTCTTCTTTATTTTTTCATATCAGCTTTTTTAAATGACGGCACTTTGTGGTAAAAAAAAAGAAAATCTAATCAAATTTTGTTTTAATCAGTCTCATACCTGTCGAAATTATCGAATGCCAATGAGTGATCGTGATTAGATAATTCTAATTATACGTACTTAAGATTTGAAAAAGCAAATTTACTTTTTAATTGATAATTTATAAATTATTTCTTGTAATTCAACATTTATTTCGCACGTGATTTAAATGTTCCTTTAATATTCGTTCTTTTAAGAATTAAAATACTACCGCTTGTTGCAAAATAAATATGTTTTAATGAAGATTAAGTAAAGTAAGGCAAAGTAATTTACGAATACGTAATAAATAAAAAACGGTGATAAATAGAATATTAGTTGATATTATGTTACGCGTATCAACGGAGCCGATAGCAGACATTACGTCGCGAAGACAATAATTGTTAAATAATCGAGGTCGCTATTATGGATGAGTGGTAAGATAAGTAGCGCATATCGAAAACTTACGTCATATATCAATAAATAACATAAGTTAAGTTTGGTAAAATAGGTGTAAATGTATTTCACAAACAGCCTTTATACTGGGAATTAATCCGCGATTTCTCTTCTCCTCAAATGTGAATCTTTGCAAAAGCAGCGTTTGGACAATTGCACAAGTTGCGTTATATTGAAACCCGGGACCATTACTGCGATTTCACCGGCTCTGATTGATCTTCACGTGTATAAGACGTGTGCGGTGTCTCGAGCAGGTATTACTCACATGCGTCGCCGATAACGCGCCGCATGCTGGTGTCGCGAAGGTGTTGAAGACCGCGCCGCCCATCACGGTGCCGACCCCGAGGTCGGACTCTGTCAGGAAGGTACCGACGACGTTGACGAACAACTCGGGGAAGCAGCTCGCGGTGGCGAGGAAAGTCGCCCCGGCGACGTCGGCGCTGATGTTTAGCCTGGCGCAGATGAGGTCGAGGGCCGGCAGTAGGTAGTCGTTGCAAACGAAGGCCGTCAGGACGAAGCAGTAGAAGCCGAAGAGCAGGTGAAGGACCACCAGGCCTTGGCGACGTGTCTTGTACGAGAACACTTCCGGGAACTCGTCGACCGAACGCTCCGAGCAGTTCCCCCTGCTATTCTGGTCCTCGTAGGATAAACTGATCCAGTGGACGTTGTCGGAGACTGAGAATTCATCGGTCTTTGAGGAGTCTTTGAGGAACACGGGTTGATTGTTGTCTGATCGAATAAGTAAGACGTCTTTTTAAAAAAGATGGTCCACTTCGTGTTAGACGACTCGAAGATGCGCGTGGAAGATCGAGTAAATTAAACCTGACTTCACGAAGATTCTCTCCTTGAAATATTGCACTTTAAGAACAAGTTAAAAGTATCTCTTTTTTTTTTTTTTTTTTTTTTTTTTCTTTGCACCTGCCAATAATTTCGAGAACGTATCTCTAAGCAAATAAAACTTTGCCAATTTACTTCCAGATAGACTTTTGGCGGTCATACTTGGTTTCCTCGTTTCTTGCGATAACACGTTTGGTACGAATTTACGCGTATTATCTTCGCAATTATCTGGAGCTAAGGATCACGATATTGCGCTCGAGTACAGTCAAAATCAATACTAATATATAATTTACGAGAAAACAGGTTTCCCAAGACGATCCCCGATAAGATTGCGGACATTTACATTTACAAATCGAATACCACTGCGACGTTTCTTCACTTCTTTCAGTTATTATCATTGTAAATTTTTCGCGTTTTGCTGGTTTCTCGTTACTATTTTTAGTTTTTCCATATCATCCACGTTATAATTACAAGTGCATAGCGTACCACATAACAAAAACGATAAAGGTAAACGTCGGAATAAACACGTCATTTAAATAAAATAAAGTTTAAATGAACGTAACAAACTTATATTCGCATCCCTACAAACGACCTGCTGCCAAATTTTCTCGACTACATTCTCCTCCAATTCCAATTATCGTTATATCTCGCGACCAGGCACTTTCGATTTCTTTCCCGGCGTTTTCCTCTTTCAACGTGCTTTCACGTCCGCTTTCTTATCTCTATTAATTTTCGCTGACGTAGATTAAATTAAATTTCAATAAAAAATCCCCTCTTTATCCTCCTCCAACTCACAAAACTTGAGAAAGGAGAAGGGTGAACAAAACGACATAAAAATCGGTCGAAATAAAAAATAAACGCACGTCCCGAAGTGATCCTGCTACCCGCGTGAAAGCGAAGTTTTGAAACGAAGGCTCGAGAGATTTCTCGTCGATCGTTAGCGAATCGCGAGTTTTGTTAGACTCACCGTTGGCATTCGGTCGCACGTGTCTCAGCCCCGCGACGTCATCGGCGAAGAACGCGAGCATGAAAGCGACGAGCGCCGTCGACGCGACGCCGAGCCTCATCCTCGCGTAAGTATCGCGCGGACGCGAGACGCGGATCCGCGCCTGTCCGTCGTAACTGCAAAATTCCCCGCCACTTCGGACGAAGTACAGTAAACTGCCGGCGTAAAGCGGCGTTGACAGCATTTATGATAAATTCCGTCGATTGGGAACCTTTCCCCTCCGCGCCGGCGAGGGCCTTATCTACCTTGGGCCGTCGAGTGGAGCAAAATTAGATAAAGACACGCGTAAAAGATCGGATTCGATCCGTTATAGCCTGCATACGAGGGGAGCAAAATTAGATAAAGACGCGCACTCATTAGCAATCGTCAATCCCTCGTTTACAATCTTTAAAATCTCCGTTTCGTCGACCAAAAAAAAAAAAATTAAAAAAAAAAATATGATTAATCTTGACTGAGTCAGTACGTGCGATTTTCTAAATACTCTTTTAAAAACTTAAAAGCTTCTTTAAGAGCTTCGCATATTTGTTTAAAAAATGTGTGTTAATAAATAATAAGCCAGCGCTGTTGGCAATTTACGAACAGTTTCAATATCGATGACTAACGTCGTTGATCGACATGATAATTTTGAACGCTCGCTTAGTGATCCTAAGTAATTTTACGTCATGTTGAACGTGACGCCAATCGCGTCGATCATTGTCCGCGCAGCATCGATTTGAATAGGTATCGAAAGGTGATATTTAATTTATTCAAACATTAACTACTTTTAATTGCGCGAAAATGTTTGATCGGCATTTTAAAACGATTATTAAAATAAGTATCGCACGATGTGCAGCTATCGTACAGTATTCGTGCACCACTTTCCGCGGATACTGTATATTAGAACAAGTTAAATTCAGTTCAGTAGAAAATCCTTTGTCACTTTACGAGGTTTTAATTAATAGAAAAAGCAGCTAATGAGAATCCGCGAATTTATCTACGATGCAATTATCTGGCAATTTATTGCGTCGTCTCGAAAGGAATTAAAGTCGAGTGAATTTAATTAAATAAAAAAATATATATACATATATATTCTCTATCACTGTGCGACTTTTTCGATATCTAATGAGAAATTAATTAATAATGATTTGCAAATAAGTTAATCTTTGTTAATTAATTTTTTCGTATCTATTTCAGCGATTCAGCTCGATTCCAATCGAGGTAAGAAAGAGATCGCGGGATATCGTAATACTTTATTAATCTTAATCGGTAGCAAAGTATTTTTCGAGATTTTATCTCGAGCTTATCGATATACATTTCGTAAAGGGTTTCAAAGGAGAAATTTCTCTCTGATAAGGACAATCTCGAGTACGAACACAACATAGAAAGTATATTATATTTATTGCCCGTGAATATATCTTTATTTGGTCTTGTTAGATCGGATTACCGTCACTATTATCGTGAAGCTTCAATAATATTTTTAGAGTGCTGCGATAATGGTATGTGATGATTAATTAAGGTATTACGCACGAATTACGCATTAATATTATTTTAAATAGCTTTACATATTAACCCTGATACCGTTGATATAAAAAAATATATTTCTTACTCACCGGTTCGATGCGCAGCGGCGGAGTTACAGCAAGGCAGAGGTAGTACGATACTGTAACAAATAAATATAAAATTAAATTATAGAGAGGTCTACTGTCTAATAATGTTTGCTGTAGTATAATAACAATTTTTACGCCCATCTAATAAATTTTGCGATTAAATAATTTGGCATCAAAGTTATTTATTTTCCCAACAAGATTTTTGAGATATTAAATATTTCTAGAATTATTTTCTTGGCTAATTATTAGTCTTTCTTCGATGTTAAAGTGATATCGAAAATGTATGAGACTGTGAATTATTTTCTAGTGAAGAATACTCACCAGAATGTTGCTCCGCCGAAGCAAGATGCCTCTCCGAGGTCTCGTCCTCCTCTCAGTCCGAGATGTCTCTCTTCCTCGCACTGAATACTCTTGAAAACTCGATGAATTCTTGCGAGCGTTAATTAAGAAACATCGATGGAAATCTTGCGCCCGGCACTACCGAACGGCACTCGCGAAAAAAGGATCAACGTACCGCAGCCGATTCGTTTCTTCACAAATGTCGGCGACGATCAAAGGCACATACACTTTTGCTCTCGATCTCATACTGGGAATAAAAAGCAAAGGTTTACTCGATCAGTTTTGCGTTCCACGTCCTCTGGATATTTTCTCCTATCCACCGCGACGAGATCTTCGCGTGAGTTAATAACTTACAATCAATAATTGTGAATTAATTTTTGGCGCGTACTGACGCGGATAATTGCGCGCTCGACTAGCTGCCATTATGCTGCAAAAAGTTCACGTAATCGTCACTCGCAGCGCAAGCGACAGGAGCGCCGCAAGCCGAACGGCGCGACTTTTGATACACGCGGAACGTCTCTTGCCTGGGTGTTGCACACTTGACCATTGAAGAAGGAAAGGTAACAGGAAAGAGGGATAATGCAGCTCGTGCTCAACAGTTACTCTTCCTATCTCAACTCCCTTTGTTAATCTTTCATCCCTACGAACCAATAAAATAATAAATAACACGCGTTCTTTGTAATTTCCAGTACCTATTTAAAAAAATGAAAAATTAATCAAAATGTTAATAATGCTTTAAAAAAATTGATTGTACATTTTCTAATACAATTTCAAACGCGCAGAATAATTTTGTCATTACATTTTAATGTATTAATATAATATTAATCACATAAAATTAAGTAATTGTTATCACAAAGTACATTTCTTTATTCTGGTTTCTCAGGAAATGAAACTTTCGATTTGTTGGATGATTCGGGTTCTGTTTTATTAGCTCTATTAGAGCGGAGCACCGCGCCTGGGCTCGGATACGGCCTCATTTGATAGAGAGGCCCTGAAGCAGTCGTATCAGCGCCGGTTTTGGCTTCGTTATGTTTTGCCAATCCATCTGACCATTTTCCCCTATAAACCGATTAAATAAAAATTATGTGTAATATATTTTACATTGATTTGCAACCTTTATAAATAAGAATATGTACCTGGGAATATCGCTGTAAGATGCTGGATCCATGGGATCTAAAGTACGATCTTTAGCTTCTTTACCGTCAGTTCTATCAGATCTATAAGTTCTTTTATTATCTGGTCCTTTATATCTCGAACGATTTTCAATCTTTCTATCTTTTTTGACAGGTTCATTTTCTTCCACCTACAAAATTACGATATTAGCACAAATGTTAAATTACAATTATGTAACATTATAAACACGTACGATTACGTAAAAAATACAATTACTGACTTCCATTTGCTCTTGATCACTGGTACTTTCATCGCTTGACATGTTGTCGTCTTGATCTCCTGCTTTCAAATGCAATTCTTCGCGCAATTGGGATGCAGGCTGTGATATTTGACACTTGGGATGGCCAGGTGGTAACCAAGATACCAAATCAGATGACCAGTCCCAATAATAATGTTGCCCACTGCAAATAAATAATTTAATGTTTTTCCACATTATATAATGCAACATAAAAACAAACATAATTTTATTTTTTTTAATTAAAATGATTAAAAATTATTACTAATACCGTTTAATTAATTATTTAAAAAAATCAAGTTATTTATTTATAAAAAAATATTTATTCATTAAGAGGTAAGAAATTGTTGATACTTACGATCCAGGATCATAAACTGCTTTCCAAGTCTCAGGCAGTGGATACTTCAAAATTAGTCTCATTTGTTTTTTCAGATATTTGTCAGAAGGTTGTACATGCCCCATTCCCCACAACTCTTTACATTTTTTTGTACATTCATGATAAATATTATATTTATTGGGACAGCCACTGTAACCCTACAAATATATTTAAAAAAAATAATAATATTAACCAGTGCTTCATTGTCTAACTAAAAATTAGATGTCATCAATTTATAGTTAGTCTTACCATAAATTTTTGGGATATATCAATTTGGTTGATCTCTTCTTTAATGTTATCATAGTCCTCAGCTATTACTTCTTCATGTACTTTCTTCTTAGGCTCCTTCTTCCCAGATTCTGTAATTATGCATTAACAACACAAACTTAGATGTGCAATAATTCAGTCTTTAAAATTCATGTAAAATTATAATTCCAAAAAAAGATAGTTTAACATAAATTAAATCTGCAATAACAATTATTCAAATATAATATAAAAAATATATGTACCAAGTTTTTCAGACCCAGTGATTAACCCTCTTTTTGCAAGGCGTGCAGCTAATGTTGCCGGCAAAGGCATTTTAGGTTTTCTATATCAAAAGTTCATTAATTAGTTAGGTAAATGTAAAAACAGGTTTTTAACAATGTAACTCAAACGCGATAAATGTTAACATCAAGTGAGGACTCTTACTCGCAATTGTTTAACGAAACAGCAATCGAAAAACTTCTGGCAAGACAGGCATTAAAGACTAAAATATTAATATATAAATTATCTTACTAATTGTTGCTTTGATTCCACGATTTTACAGGTTATAAGAACTGTAACTTTCTTTCTATTGCCTTTCACAGAAACAGGAATGGTAGCGGCTCGTAGCGGATTTCGGCGGAGTTACAAATTTCGATCGATAAAATAAACTCGCTATTTCACGACCGATAACTTTCGTTCCGCCGAAATTCGCTACAACCCATCGTGCACATATGTGGAAAAACGGGCAAATTCCCGAAGGCTACTTTGTAGGTATGTATTTTTCTCATAATATAAAAAATTAAACCGTTGAACATATCACTGTGGAAATTCGAGAACTCTTTCGAGTCATAAAATTAAAATTGACAAACCCGCCGCCCGCTATTATTTCACACTTTTTTTTTTCCTTTATTTTCTTTCTTTTTCGTTTATATAATACATATATTTATATACATAGACTAGTCCGATAATCAGAACTCTTCACATTTTCAAAGATCACTCACATTGACGTTGTAGTTTGTCAAATACTGCTTTACAATTTTTCCTCGTCGCGTTTCTAATTTTTTTTATTATTTTTTTATTTTTTTTTGGGGGAGAAACGTTTTTCTTTCTTTTTTCCCCCGTTACAGCAACATCTATTTGGTGCATGGTTTTCTTAGATTTATGCCCTAATTATCCTTTGAAGGGTTACTCATTGCCAAATGTTACATTTGAGTACAATCAGAGCTTGCCGATTCCGAGTGACATTAAGCACAGAGAAACTCAAAACTCGATGAATGCGACAACGACTAATCTGTCGGAGAGTTTCGCTAACAGTTTTCCATGCATGTCTACATATAGTCGATATTTTTTTTGTTTTTTTTTTATTTTCTTTGTTTTGCAACACGAAACGCACGGATTGTAGTTTTCCTTTTTAGACCGTAATTAGTGAAGTATCGTAGAGTATTCGAGTTAGTTACGAAATTCGAGTTAGAAATGGATGATTAATGTTAGATACAAAATATATTTATATGTATATATATATATCTGTGGCAATATATTCTATCTCCTACCGTCCCCCTCCCGCCCCTCAGTTCCTTCCATCGTTCTGGATAATATATGTATAATAATGTATATCTCTCTATAATATATAGATAAAATCTTTCTTTGACTTTTCGCAAGGCCAGCATTAGAAATCACACTAGACATTGGTGAAACTTAGTTCTCGGAGTCATCTTACGCGACGATCTCCTTATGTCAAAACGCAACTCTCGGCGTTACGCACGTTAGTAAAAGTAAGGAGGCTTGATTAAGTTCTTCGAGTATTAAATAGTCGTGATAAATCCTCTATAAATGCCTAATAGTAGACAGTGTACAAGATGTTTCCGAAAATACTCAAATCGCAGTACAGGAACGACTGCGATAAAAACGTCCGTGATATCATTGTTGAAAAAAAATAAAAAATAAAAAAAAAAGGGGAGAAAGAAAAGAAGCGCACGAGAGGGAAGATAATCGTTTTTATAGTTTAATTTCTCGTTTTAGAGCTAAAAAAATTAATTACTTAATGAACAACGTAATTAGTCCTCCGGATTTTATGCGAATATGCCGATTTGAAGTCAACGGACACGATATCTCCAGTATTATTTGCCTTATCGGCCACTTATCTTGGATTATCTCCCTCACGTCGAACTGATAGCCGGTTGTTTCGCTGATCTCTATCAGACGCAATATCAATGATTCCTCGCCCATCTCTCCCACGTCATCGCCATCGCCAACAAAAATATTCGTTATGTTTGATAAATAAGATTTTCAATTTTGTACATCGATTTAATTACAAGTTAGAACAATTTATATATCTTTCCGAATCGTTTAACATGTTTAAAATAATATCTCTTTATTCTTGAAATAATTTTTAATATATCTTTTCTTTTTCTGAGGCAATTTCTCGTAACTGGAAAACGTCCACAAGCCTTCGAATCTTTGTACAACATATATAAAAAGCTTACTTAAATGATGTCGACATGAGTTAATTGCTATTTCGATTTAGTTTATAAATAACAAAAAAAAGGGGAAACGTGTTTTCTAATACTATACAGGATTGAAAGATGTTAATTGTTGTAAAATAAATTCGTCCGAAATACTGCAACTTTATCGTATCTTCATTATGTGATTTTTTATTTTCAATAGATATTTTTTTTCTGTAAAAAAGAGAAACCAATGTTAAAATTCGATACGACAGCGGCAGTATATCGGCTGTCATAGTTTCAATAGTATATAAAGTATTGTTGGTACAATCAATCACATTACATAAGCAGTAGAACAGACTTTACGTATTCTCGAAAGAGAAATGTCGAAGCGACATCGTATAGGCAGTGATAAATGTTATGTTCCGTCAAAATAGCTGCAAAAACGATGATTTTTATCTTTTTCTTTTTTCTTTCAACGAAAGTATTTAACGGGGCGATAGTTTTAATTTCTTATCAATCTGTAAAAGTAACGGGAAACAAAGGAAATTAAGGAAAATAAAAAAAAAAGAAATTATAAGTTTTACTACATTAAACTTTGGTATTACGTGTGAGTGAACGTCATTGTTCCTCTTCTTTGTGCTAGTTCGCTTAGCGCCTTCGAATATCTGCCCTATATTAACGATTATGTACAAAGATCGTATAAAGTGTAATTAATTAACGTAATCAATGTTAATAAAAGTATTAATAATAATAATAATGGTAAGAATCATAATACTAGCCATAAGAGATAACAAAAAGACTGACATTTGTCAATAGCGAACGAATATAAAATACTTAACTTTAAATGGTAAATGGTGAACGACAACGCACCTTTCATTGCGCGTGCAAAAAAAAAAAAAAATTAATGGTACTTTGTGAAAACACGTGATGCAAACTTAAATAATTTGGTGCTGTGCGCAATTAGTTAGAAACAAAATAAAAATCAGTTTTTGCGTTAAAACTAGTACGTAGGGCTGATGTCTTAGTGAAGATTATAAACTTCGTAAAGGTATCTTCGAAAACTATTCTCTGGCATCTAATACTAGGAAACTAATAAACGGGTAAGTGTCAGGTAAGTTTATCGTGACAAATACTGTAGCTAGCGATACGTATTTCCTTCTACAATCGCGTGCGACAAAAGATCTCCCAACTACGTAAGATCGTATCTAACATGGAAGAAGTTTTGCCTAATTGTGAACAATTGGATAATCCGCGCTGGAAGATTAAACAGGAGCTACAAGTTGTTAGCTTCGAGACGTTTTTGTTGCGGCACTAGTGACAATTTTTATTTCTTTTTTATGTCAAGTGCATCCGTCTCTTAAAATAGCTAATATTACAGATATCCCTACTATTTTTTTTCTTTTTTTTATGTTCACATATGTTAATTGACTACGCGAATGGTCAACTTAAAACTACTAATAAATTAATAGATAAATATTACACGTGTCTTATAAGTCAAACAAGAACTCTAACAATCTTGAGTTTATACTGCAAGTGTCTTCATGACACTGTTGGTCACTATACACAGTTTCACAGATTCGTATAAATTCTACTATCTCGTATATGACTTATAGAGGTTGTACCGTGTGGCCCGATATGGAGAATGGGCTATGCGCGAAAATGGCGTAACGGAAAAGAACCAGCATACGTGCGAAAGCCATGTAAGTTGCGACAAGTTTCTAATAAGAACGATAATTTGTTTCTCACTTTAAAGATGGTTTTTCAGATCTACAACACATGCAATTATATTCGACCTCAAAAGCCATACTACTTTAATATCGCGAATAACTCATAATTGCGTTACATATCGCGCTCGCAAACTTTACACGGTGGACGTCTGCTGGTTATTGTTATCCAGCGGAATGCTCGTGGAACATTCCTTCAGCATCGCACGTAATCGCAGGATTTCTTTAGATGCAGCCGCCAAATCGGACTCGAGTTGCAATTCTTTTTCTCGACGACGTTTCAATTCACGTTGACATGTCTACAATTAAAACTCGACGTTACTTCTTTATACCTATGGAATTTAAAAACAATTATTATTTATACTTACGACATTCTGCCGCAGTAAATCTAGCTTGTCGCATTTGAGCCTAGTAACTTCCATTCTCAGATTTTCATTCTCCACAACTCCATCTTTACTTGTACATCTTGTTGTATCGTGAGTTTCTGCTGAGCTCATAGATTCGAGGCCCGTGTCGCTATCGGGATACACAGCTTGATCCAGCTCGAGTTCGCTGTTGAGCGAACTGTCATCACTTTCCGAGATCACTCGCTGTGTCACGTCAGTTGTTGTTTTTTCCTGAGCACGCAGATTCTCGTGCATTAACCGTTGCACAGTTGTCGAAGTCGGCGCCGCGATTTTGTCAATGACAGTAGTATCGCTATCAACGCAGATTACACTTGTGCCCTGAGATTCTCTACGATCATATTCATCTTGTTGTAATGTTGCCAGACTACTATCTTGATTGTCAGTGTTGGACAAGCTACTGTCTTGACTGCCGAGACTACCACGCTCCGAATCTCTCCTCAATGTTAAATCTGGCGAACCAAGAGGACTGGACGGTTCCACCGAACGCTTATTACCGCTCACCTAAAATAGTTGTACAATTATTAGTTTCATTAATATTATTTATATTTTAATTTAAAATTCCTAATTAAACTTGTAATTTAATTTGCACTTTTATATTTATTTCTAAAAGTATATTATCATTATTCTCATTTCTTTACTTTTGTAATAGTCGATTGTCGATTGCTCGGAGGACTAGACTCCGTTTGTTGACCTTTCTTTGCTAACTGCTGTGGCACATTCTCTGTTGATGCATTCCTCACACGGGAAATTAGTGCTTTGCGCACCGTGTCGATGAACCGCGAACCACTGCCACTACTTCCCGAAGCGGATACATCATTTGCCGTTGGACTCACTGGGCAAATGCTTAAACCGGAATTTCCCAGACCGAGCGGGCCACCAAGAAACTCCGCCGTTTTAGTCTGCAATTCTTCCGTTAGAGATTCCAACAAGGCTGACCTAGTCCGCAGCTGAAAATTATGCGATTAATTTAATTCTCGCCTCTTCTCATAAATTTTTTTTAACAGCTTTTTCCTAAAATACTTTCCAAATTTTTATTTTACAATATAAAAAAATTAAAATAAAAGAACTTACTTCTAACTTAGAGAATTTTTCAGCTTTATAAGCAGCGTTCTCGGCATTTACGAGTTTCGTGAGCAGGAACTCTTTAAATTCGACACCTCTGAGGAAGACTGCCGGGGTCGGTAGAGTTGGTCCGAACCAGGGAACGTCGTCGCGTGCCGTCACACTAACTTTGTACCTTAAAATACAACGCCACTGTTACTTATTGCTCCTCGCGTTAACTGACATTGATTGCTCGAACAAAAGCGAGTTTTCACGACTGACGCAAAAAAGATTTCAATAAACGTGTCGATAATGGACCGTTGGTTACGCTCTGCGGTCCAAACAGCGTGTAAACGGAAAGAAACTAGAATCTAAGAATATACCTCGTATTAGGAGTGCAAGGGTCGATGACTTGCACGACGATGAAGGCGTGCAAGAAGTGGCTGGCGATCATGTCTGGACTGAACGGCGTTGGTTCTTCCTGAAATATGATGGCAACGATGTCATTGCCAATGTGCCGTTTGCGCTGCAGTTGCTGGGAATCACCCGGGCTGTACGGTAGCAACGAAGCCACGTGAAACAACACCTCTCGACCTCGGAACACCTCGTACACCGCTGAATCGCCAGTCTGACCGTGTCGAGTATCCAGTCCACCG
Source organism: Cardiocondyla obscurior (assembly GCF_019399895.1). Taxonomy (NCBI): domain Eukaryota; kingdom Metazoa; phylum Arthropoda; class Insecta; order Hymenoptera; family Formicidae; genus Cardiocondyla; species Cardiocondyla obscurior. Next base: position 5,374,198 of record NC_091871.1, on the reverse strand, counting down.
CGATAACTGCAATATCCAGTAAAATAAAAAAAAATAGTAAAATAAATAAATAAAGAAAAAGTAAAAAGACAAGTGTTTTATATACATATATATAAAAAAAAATTGTACCCCTTGTGATCTTTGAGATCGATTTTCTGGCCAAGCAGGTCGAGGAACTCCTGGAAGGCCGGTGTGATCTGTCGATTGCCAAAAAGCTGCTCCTCGGTGAGTTGGCCGGCTCGCTGATGGAGAACGCCGAACTTGAACCTGGAGACCAAGGCATGCTCGTCGTATCGGGCTATTGAGGTACCAGCACCAGGGCACATAACCGGCATCAAGGGGATCACGTTCAGAGACTCGTTGATCGCCTGAAAGAGTGAAATATTTGCCAATGAGACTACACATGTGTGTCGAAAACACGTAATCGACCCACGATTACGAAAAAGCAAGACAAGGCCTTTCCTGTGTTTTATCACACCGGCACGCCTTCTTATCTTTCCTTTTTTTTTTTCTCCGTTTTCCTCACTTCCCCTCTCACTTCCTCCTGTTACGGCGATCGTGCACGTAACACCCGAGAAAGAAAGAGATAAAGCATGCATGCACGGCGAACGTTTTAAATTATTCAGCGCGTTCATGCGTTTTTGCGCGCATAGGAATACACCGGTGGAATACAGGACTCAAGACTGGATATAGCATTTCCATTGCCCGAAGGTAACGAATTTTTACTAGCCGCTCTATGAAAATGTTTTATTCATTTTTTTTTTTTTTTTTCAAACGCGTTTGACCCTCCTATCAATATTTTTGCAAATTTTACGCGATCTACAAACATTTTATAGCCAAAACGAGAAACGATACAAATTGCAGACAAAACGACAGAATATGAGAAAAGGAAATTAGTTTATCATGTTTAACTCGTATCGAAATATCGAAATGCACATTTCAAAGTAACCGGTGATAGTCTTTAGAAAAAAAAATTTAATATGCATTTAGTTCTCTTCTCTTCGTGTACAAATTCGGAAACTCTAAATCCGTGACGATCGTCCTAACATAATATATTTTAACGTTTTATGCAGCAGTCAAAAGAAAAAAAAATTGCTATCACGTTGCTCGTCTTAAGTGCAATTAATAATTCAAACGCGTAAACGATGCGCGCTTGTAAACGGAATCTTTATCGTCGCTAGCTCGGCTCGCTCGGTCTTCGCTTCGAGAAATCCGATTGCACACGAGCAACTTTGTTTGATCTTAAAACAACTTCGAAAAACCGGGGCTGTGAGCGTTTCATTTCGCTCGTATATTAATATCGGTTCTTCGCAAACACAACGCGACTGTTGTCTCAGGCGTTTCTTATTATCTCTTCAAACACACAGGTAATCGAGTATGCCTGTCTCGAGTGCGCCACCCAGTACATAAGCGATACGTAAACAGCCGCGTGATAAATCGCACAATAACTCGAAGAAAACGCGAGTACGACTTTTCGCGTCGCGGGTTTTGAAAAATGAAGCCTGGGCGTTTGGCGGCCAATATCGCCGCGAGTATGATCGATCTTGCGGTGTATAAAATATTTCAACGGACTGAGCAAGTGCGAGGAAATAATTTAAGCGAGTCCACCACATCACCTTGCGCTCGGTCAGAAATAAAACGTTGAGACTTATAAGCGTGGACATTACCGTGACGATTCCACGGTTTCAAGAAACACGTATCCTTGACGCTTTAATCTGACTTTCGTTGCGTGACGTTACGCTGACTGTGAGGAATTATTATCGCGAGTAAACCGCCGTCGGGCTCTTTTACCTTGACCATCTTCGTCGGCGTAGGATTCGGGCCGAGATTCACAGCTGGGACCAGCTCGTGCGTCGATCCCGCCCGCAATCGCAGCAGTACCCGCCAGTGTTCCTGCCCGGCGACCGTCTCAGCCTTCACCGAGACCAGGACCGGGCCGTTCTCACCGTCCCTTCCCACGAGATTCACGTGTTCCTGTAAAATAAAAAATCAGGCCGATAAGGCGACGCGTTTCATGGTCGTGCGAGGCACGCCACGCTAAGCATGCTACGCGCGGCAATTAGCCGCGATTTCCGGTTCCTGCACAGAGACCGGTCTTACAGAAATTCGTCTAAGAGTTGGGGAAAATCGTGAGAAACCCGAGGGGAACAATAACGGCTCGTGGAGGACGGTTGGGTGGATTGATCGAAAGACGAGCTCGATCTTTTATCCGTGATAAATGTCCCACAAGCTTGCTGAAAAGCCAAAAGTTCATCGAGATCGTCGAGATAACGCGTCTTTGGAGGGCCAGCACAAAGAAGGCACGTAACGTCGGATATATAGACCGTTTCTGGGAAGAAATGAAGACCAAGGGAACTTGCAAAACTCTCGCGGTGCTTCTTCTCGTGCTGATTTAAAGAATCCTCGTCGAGTAAATTAATTATAATTTTATTCCCGAGGTTAATTTATTCGAAGACATCAATTTTTTTTTTCTTTTTTTTTGCGATGTCAATCGGGTTTCTTATATAACTTAGGTGCGCCCGCCGGCGATACTTCAAGATGCCGAGCGTACGTAAGAATTAAATAAGAAAGTTAATTGTATCGCCGTCGTGGGAGACGCGATCGACGTGGCGTTGCGCGCAGGAACAATTACGGGTAGCTCCGCGCGTTCCGGATTCAATTAGGCGTTACGAAATTGCCGCGGGAGCGAAATAAACGGTGTGCACGCGAACGATCGCGGCCCTGAGCGCGGTACCGCGTTACGCAGCCGATCCGCACGCGCTTCTGCAAACTGCAAGCTAGCACACCGCGCGTGTACCGTACATGTTGTGTCCCTCGTGCGAGAGACACCGTATCGAGGACAATGTGTTGCGCAAATGGCGAGTTTATTAGCAGGCTCGTTCGATTAGCAGGCTTTAGCCGCAGCCTCGTTCCGAATGCGCGCTCGCTAAGCGGAAGAGGAGGACGAGCTCTCGTGGCAATTCTTCCTCTTCGCGTGTACGCCCTTACTGCGGCGGGCTTGGGTCGCGGAACTAAAAGCCTTTGATTAAAGCGCTTGAAACATTATAATGAAGAATACGTGAGATAGTAGAATATCGTGCAAAAATTGCCGATATGTTATCATAAAAAAAAGAATATTCTTCTATTATAGTTAGCGTCACGTACATACATACAAGCGTCGGACGCGACAGAATTTATCCAGCTTTCCTGACGCTCATTATTCATCTGGGAAATACGCGACCGCACGATACCGCGGGCGCGGGAGACGAAAGAGGACGGATCCTCGGAGTTCTCCCCGGCTCTTCGGGTCTTTTACGGACAGCCGTAAAGAGACGGCCTGTACGTTTCTTACCGTTTCCGCCGAAGCCGATGGTCGGCGGCCCCGCATAAAAACGGCGCGTCGTCGTCGTCATTGACCGTGCGTTGCACACGCGAGCGAAAAATGCCCCGAGAGAGGCTTAGAGAGGCGCATGAAAAGGTCGGGTCGCGCGGAATGGTTGCACGCCGGCGAAATGCATGCATGCACCACTCCCTTTACCCTCCCCGCGTCGGTGTTTTACTAACCTTCGGATGGGAAATGGTGGAGGGAGTTAGAAAGGGCAACGCGCCCGGAGTTCACAGGAGTTCACGCCGCCGAGTTATTGTGTTGCACGTTTATTACCGTCGCTGTCATTATTGCAGCGGCATTAATAACGCAACGGTACGACTATTAAATTATATATATATATATATATATATATATATATATATATATATAATAATTACCAGATACGCTTTACCGTCCGACGTGGCTTTCGTGATTAATTGCGAATTATAATCAGGCTCCCGGGCATTAGATAACGTGTCGCAAAAATTGCGGCCTATTTCCGAAGAAAGGGTTTCACGTCAACTCGAAGCGAGCGCACGGCGCGCTTTCTTTCTCCCCCGATTAATTTTTTTTTTTTATCTTTATTTCTCAAACGTTCGCGCCCGCGCGTGTATTGATTCTTATCGAGGCATCTGCGTCCCTTATCGGGCGAGATCCGTCCCTCGAGCGGCGGGGAAAAAAATCGCGACGGCCTGCTATTACGTCTCTAAGACGGGCGCGCCTTTCTATTGTAAGCAGCGAGCTTTTACGCCGCGCTCCGTGCTCCTTTGTTCTCCGGCCTCTCGATTGATATCGTTAGCCGTTATGATCGGCTGCGAGGCGATACAACCGTTTGCGCCGTTACGGTACGAATTGCTCGCGCGCCGCTCTTATCTCGCGCGAGTGATCACCTCTCTCTCTTCCACGTGTGCGACCTGGCTCCTATCTTCTTCTCGCCGTAACAAACGGCATTAAGACGGAACACGCGATACTCGGTGCACCGGCGCCGAAGGTAAGCATTCAGGCCTCGCATCCACCAGACATTTTCACGACACGAGGGAGGCCCGATCTTGTCTCGCGAATCGTAGGAATTCAATTTTGACTAATCCGATTTGTATGCTTAAGCGGTGTTTTTTCTCTCTGACGAATTTCTCACGGGACTACCGAGGCGATAAAAGTAAAACGAGGGATTCATATTTTTATTAATTTTTTTTTTTATTTTTTTTTTTACCCCTGCAAGGAAATTGCGGGGCAAACTAGGAAATTAAAACGTGCGCTCTCCGCATTTTAATTGTCACACGAATTAATGTAACGTGGCGTTTATTGTGCCCGCGGCGATCTCTCGCAAGCGGTTTAATTTTCGCATCGACGCGCTCTAGATTATCGTAACACGTTACCCTCGCAGAATTAAGAATTTCAGACGTTGCGAGTCAGAAACAGGCACGATACGAGCAAAAGGTAACGCCTTCGGGTAACAATAGGCGGAACGGGAACTCATCCGTCGAGTCTTATCTAGAAAAACCGCCTGCACGATACCGGAAGTGGGAAATAAGTAACGCGTTTTTTTTTCTCTCTCCACTCTTACGAGCTACGCACTCGACTAATCGTTAATTACCCAGACCTCACCGAGTAAACGTGTAACGTTCCAAAATGCTTGCAGTAAAAATTGATAATAATAGCACAGAGAACGTTGTAACTCGTCGAAGCGCGATAATAGCGAACGCAATTAGAAGTAATAACGAGTAATAACAGCCACGGTTGATGGGAGATTTCGTTATCCGATCAATTACGTCGTTTGTTCGTCTCCTACACGGTTGCGCAATCGCGGACCTCCGTCGATGTCGCACATTTCCACTTTTTTTGGTCGAAAAGTCATACGCTCGTATTGAAAGCGCAGGGAACGAAGAAAAGATCTCGCGTCGGGGAGTCGGTAGAGGGTGAAAAGCAAGACGACAGAAGCGAAATAAGATCGCGAAAGCGACGGATGAATATCGCGGGATAAGCAGCGAAATAGAAGGAGAGGAAGAAGAGAAGGATTCCTTCTTCGTTCCAGCCGTCGGACTTTCCTGCAAGCTATGAGAACGTTCCCACTCCCACGTATAAAGTGCTCTTTTCCTTTTCCTACGTGCAACCTCTTTTCCCTCCCACGTTTTAGCTCTTCCTTCACTCCCTCTCGTTATCCGTCTCCTCCGTGGGCACGCGTCCACCTCTTTTCCTCGCGCAACCTACGTACGTTGGTTGAGCGATCGCGGTTCATCACGCTTATTGCGCTGGAATATGGTTCCAAAGGAGGAATAATGTTCGGATCTCGGTGACGAATCGGATAAATTAAGATCATTCGAAAAGCAACGGCTGACAGAGGCGTAAAATACAGAAAAGAATAAACGCGAGCGGGTGTACCCTTAAAGCGAGGCACCCATAGACGTCAACAGATGTTGACAAACGTTCACGGTTTTATCGCGTTCCTGTCACGCCCGAGTTATCTGGACCACCGTATATTCCTCGGGCGTCTATATTTAACCGAAGATCAGAGAGACGCGGAGCAAGTCGCGCGCAAGCGTTCGAAACTCTTTCACGTCGCGTTTTACCGGCTTTCGAAATCGCTCGTTGCTTCCCGGAGGCCGGCCCCTCATTTTCGTAAGAGAATCACGCGACGTTTCGACATTAAGCGTAGGATATTTCAGGGAAACGAGACTCACTCGTCCGACGAAGAAGCGTCGGTAGCACTTGGCCGTGTCGTCTTGGTCTATCCTGGGCTGCCAGGCCGGCTGCGCTGGTAGCAATGCCCTGCCGGCGGAATCGAAGGAGTGTCGATGATCGGTACCGTCAACCCAGTACCCGGATGGAGTGACAATTAAGGGCGGCTGGACGCCAGTTGCGGCTTGCTGCTGCAGAGCCGCCTCCATTAATGCTCTGCCCAAGGGCGCGTCGCCGACCGGTGAGGGCGAGAGCGCAGAGGTGTGATTGCCGGTCGCACCCCCGGGGCTCGACGTCGTCCTGTCATCTCTCGGTGTCTGCAACAAAATGAGGAAAGCCCATTAATCCACCTGATCGGCGATTTTTGCGAGATTAATATAATGCATTATATGTATAAAACAATATGCGAGCATAATCGAGCACGATTAAGTAATTTAATTTTTCTCGCAAACGATTATAACAGTTTATAACATTATAACAGAATATAACAGTTTGTTGAAAAAAAGAAGTTTTTTTAATTTTATTCCTTAAGTTAAATTGCATTCAACGTTGATATTCAATATTATTAATTATTGCGAGTCCATCCGTGGCAGCGCACACAGTCGATACTCCTGTATCGATCCTCCTCCTGTTTATTAATTCATATACCAAGTCCGATCTACGTTCGTGGATACTCCGATCGATAGGTATAATACGTACGAGGGAAAATAATTTATTGCGCATAATTGAAGAAAGAGGTATTCAGTTTTCCTAATATCGCGGAATGTTGTTATCGTTGCAAAGTAACGGATTGCTTCTCGATTCCGCTTCTTTTAATTAGACATCGTTTGTACTTAAAAATAAAATTCCCTTACATAAATATTCGATATTATTATTAATTACGAGTTCGAGGAAAAAGCACTGGCCCGAATCGCATCCGCACCCCTTCCGCGAATGCCGGAGCGTTATTGACTACTTGTTTATCAGCCACCAGCGTAGGTGTTCGTTCGATTGCTCGTTTTCGTGGCCGGCGACGTTGATTGCTCCGTATTGCTCAAACGAGTCTGTCTCGCTCTTTCCGCGCGGTAAACACGATCGATCGGCCCGAGAAGAAAGAGCGCGGCCGAAAAAGCCGCGCGTGTCGTAAAAGTAGTCGCGGAGAGATCGAGGCGAGTAGGTCGAACGCTGGCGATCCTATACGGAGAAGCGGAAACGATATATGTCCGCGTGTCACCGTACACCGTGTGCACCCACGCGGAGATCCGCGGACGCCAGCCGGTCGGGTATCGAACTGTTACTCGATACTAGCATTCGGTACTCGTCGGCATCGATAATCCATGTAACCCTAAGCGCGTCTCCCTCGCCCACGCGCCGGAAACACATCGACCGGATAATTAATAGAACTCGTTCGCGGCATTAATGGGCGCTCGATGCCGGCGACGATCGGACGATCGGCGCCACGAAGATTTATATCTCGCCGCCGCGGTCGGCGCAAAAAGTCCCGTGCTTTCTTTCCCGCTTCTGCGGATGGCTCCTTCTCGATTATTCCGACGGCGAGCGAGAAAAAGCGGCGTGTTCATCAGCCGCGCGATTAGCCGCGCGCGGTTAGGCGCTATCGCTTTAAGTTAACGCGTCGAGCACCTGCGGATTTCACCGGCCGCGAAAACGCGGCCGCGCATAAAAGTGCAGTTTCTCCCCGAGTTCTTCATTAGGGAAGATCGCGACCTACTCACGTCCCGGCCGCCCGGGTAATCTTGAAATTCAATTCTCGATCGTCGACACGGAACGTTTTCAGCGTAAACCCGACGTTCACGTGTCTCACCTTTCAGATTTTATTCGAAGCGCAAAGCAATAAGTGCATCCTCTCGCAAAAGTGCATTCGGTATTAATTAATATCAAAGATAGGAAGAGGCTTACGGATTAAAAAAAAAAAAAAAAAATTACTGCTGGCTACAAGCCGAGTTTTCTACAAACACTCGCGATCGGCGTAATTCGATCGAGCTCTGAAGGCGCGCACGCGATCGGTCGAGCAGATCGATAATACATTGTGACCTCCCGACGAAGTGACTATCCTCCTCGTGCAGCTCGCGATAGCTTTATCGATCAGCAACGCAGGCGGGATTACGTTACCACGCGCCTCGCTCGTTTTGCTAAACGCACGTGTGCCGCATACGACCGATGCGACGACATCAGGAGCACCTGCGCGATTTAGTTATCAAATGTCACTGCGAAGCTAAAAGGTGCAAATCGGTCAATCGCAATTCAATCGCGATCAAACTGAGGATTATTAACGCTGTCAATTGAGGCGATTTGGATAAACTAATTACAATTCGCGCGACGACCGCGGGAGAATTCCGTGCAGGCGCGCTAAAGGCTCGATAAGAGTTTCATTTTTTGATTAATAATCACGTTGACTTTTAATCAATATTAATTTTTTACCAGTGCTCGGACGAGAGATTTCCTCGAGGTTTAACGCCGCGTATTTTTTGCATTCGCACTTTGCTATCATCGAGCGATACGAATATATCAACGTCGTGCCTTAGTAAGCTGGAGGACTTATCCCAATGGAACCGTTCTATTTCGAGTTTGGTTCCGTTCGAACGGCGCGATAGAATGAATACGATTTTAACGAGGCGAGGCGGTGAGGAAAAACGGCAGAGCGGCGTGAAACGCGGTTTAAAAGTAATGCGGATGTGGCCTCTCGGATTACGTTCCTTCGAGGTCTTCCTCGTCGACTTCTCTACTTTTCCTCCTGCGAGGGAATTTTCAGCTAACCACGTGTCCCCAGGGAAAAAAAAAAGAAAAAGAAAAGGGAAAAAAAAAAAGAAAGAGAAACACTCTCCCCTTTTGCCTGCTAATTTTAAGTACCTCTAATTTTGAGTACGAGCAGAAGAAAGAAAAAAAGTTTGAAAGTAAAAGTGCTCTAAAAAAAAAAAAAAAGAAAAAAGAAAAAAGAGAGAAGAAAAATAAAACAGAGAGAGAGATAGGGAACGCACGCCGCCTTCTCCGCCAAATATAAACGCCGGGCTTGGCAGAGTAAAGGGCTGAAGAGGCGAGTATCGCAAAACGCTTCAGTTTCGTGTACGTTATATTTAGCGTGCTTTTGAGGTGCGGTCGCGATCGTGACTTTGGGGTAAATTCGAGCTAATTGGAAACGCTCGGTGGTACATGGATTTGTCGTATATTTCCAAAGCCAAGGTCGTTCTCGGATGACGGACCAGATACCGAGAACGCCGCCGTTCTCGTTTAGAGACACTTGGACGCCGAATGGATGCTGATGGCTTTGGAAAGCGCGAAGGAGAGAGAACCCGTGCCGCCGACCCCGATATATAAACGCGCACGGCGATATTCAGCGGCAACAGCTGCCGATATATTATTACCCGTGCCACCTGCCGTGACACCATATGCTCTGTATTATTAGCACCCACTGCCCGCCTTTATGGTGGCCCACGTTCGCCACGCGATCGCGTAGCGCATGGGACATACCTTACAGGTGACTCCCAAACGTCGCCCGAGCGTCTCTACCTGCGACCGAAAAGGACCCAGGTTGATTTTCTACGAAAAAAAATTTCCCACAAAATCGAAAAACCGCACGGGGAATGAGAGAAATTACTCGCGATCGTCGCCCGTTAAACTTGTAACCAGCGACGAATTTTTAGCGCAGCTAGTCTAAATTATGCCTAATTTTTTTTTTTTTTTAATTTTCCCACTTTCGTTACTTCGGTGATATCAAGCGTGCACATATATTTCCCCTACACATGCCTGCGCATAATTTCCCGCACGAATCCACGTAACGCGGTGCGTGTACATGCACCATGCACTTCATTTCCGTCCGAGAGAATTCGAGGTGAAACTTCTCGTTATCGAAACGCGCCCGCGCGTCTTCGACACTTACATCGGTTTATTAACGTGAGAGAGCCTGGCACGTATGGTTACGAGGATAACGAGAGTAATGTCTCCTCGTAACGCGCTTTTCCTCGCAAACGTGGCAACTTTTTTTTTCACAAATTAATTAATTAATTAATTATAATAAATTCGCTGATTAAATAAGAACTTGGCGCGGATAACGTCATGTACGCCGTGCTAATGAGATTCATTAACGGCGATAACCGATTGAACGCGAGGATTGCGTTGATTACATGCTAATATATAAAATATTCCGCAAACGGGTTTAAAAAGCATGAGAAAATTGATTCCGAGAAACATTTTAGTTTTATCTCGATTAGCTTTGCGTCAATTTAAATTACGTAAATTTATGTCATACAAATTTCGCCTACAAGAGCTGTTAAGTCACCGCCGCGCGAACCTATTCACTTATCTTTAATTACCTATAAATTTTCTGTGGAATATTATCGCGCGCATGAGGCTGCGCAAAATCGCGCGGGGTTTATCTGCGGTTGCCGTTAAATCGATCCCGATTTAGCAGGAAGGCAGCAAACTAAGTTCCGGAGAAAGTTGCACTGATGTCTTGTAGAAGCACAAGGGCCGATTGTATTCGATTGGCTTATCTAAAGTGATTCACGTGGCTGACTCACATACGCGCGGGGGAGCAGACGAGTCTCGGGAGAGAGAAGACCCGTGTGGACCTCGCCAATTGAGCGAAACAAGAAGTCACGCTCGATACACGCGATTTGAACGGTTTTATTAGCTTCGGTTCATCAGTCTCAATTAGAAAACGACATAAATGAAAAGAGAAAAGGAATCTGAGATGTAGCTCCGTTTGACAGACCCGAGGCGCGCTTTGACGGCGTATCTCACTACGCGCGGGGTAATAATTTATTTAGAAGCGCCACACGCCACGCGTGATTTAAAACGGAATGTTCTATTTTGCTTTAAGAATCCGAAATCAGATACGACGCGGTTCTCGCTTTGCTTTAACCTCGGAGTATCGCGATCTACGCCGCTTAATTATATAACGATGGCGGAGAACGTATTGTCCGTGTGCAAAGGGGGATTCTATTTCTTGGTCAACGACGCCCGGGGAAACCGTAATGCTCATTAACATCCGTCCGCCATGCGACGCCGGACGTAGAGTCGCGCGTACACACGCACCACCCGGTCATATCCGACTTACGTAATGTCTCTTCTCTTTGCGTTTATAAATATCCGCGAGCGCGGTAGAAAATGCGAAAAGTCCGCGTGCGTGCGGGTAAGCGGGTGATAATTATACCCTCCGAGTTTATCGCCGATTGCCACTCGTTTTTGTCCGGCCGTTATTGGAGTCCCGAGGCTAATTCGCACGCGGCGCTAACTCGCGACACCGTGATCGCTATCGCGCCGTTACGCACGATCACTTTCGCGTTACCTCGCGGATTAATGTCTGCAGATTGCAGATTATCGTTCTCCATTAATTGCCCAGATTTTTCCAAGCCGGCGGGACCGTGCGACGACGATACGGCAGGGAAACGTGACGCCGGCGAGGCTCGGGCTCGCAAATTGGCCGCGCGGCCGGACGCCGATTCAATTATAGTTCGAGGATCGTATAGCGCTTCGAGTTCGGAGCACGGGGAAGATCACGCGCGGAATAGTTCGCTATTTCCCAAGGGCGGAAAGTTACAAAGCAGCGCGATACTCTTGCTTCGACGGCATAACGGCTGCCCGTCAAGGGAGTCTACGTCGTTCGATAGTGCGTAGGTATCTACCGCTAACCAGCGGTGCTATCAACCTCGGCCTGGCCGCGAACAATGGTCGGTGGGCCGCTGGCATGTGAGCGTGGAAATCATCCGATCCGGATAAAACGAGCTGGAGTTGGAGACGGATCGCGGCGAACAATGTCTAGATGATTATCTCGAGAAGGAATGTTACTCGTTCGAGCTCACCTTGGAAAAATCGTAGGATATACTTCAGAGACTCCAAAATGGGAGTTATCGGTTTGTTTTAATATATATATTTTTTTACGCTCGCTAAAGATGAGTTATCGAAAGAAGTTTGATTTAAACTTGAGCCGATTATCGTGCAGTTAGGGGCTTAATTAATTGATTACTGGGTTTCGTGTAATTATGTAGTTACATAAAGCTCAGGAGGGCGCTTCAAGTTTCGAGAGAACTGGACGAGGAAGTTATTGGGGCAAAAAAAATATGAGGAAAGAAGTAAAAGAGAGAAGGCTATGAAAAAAAAAAGGAGGAAGAGAGACGGTGAAAGTTGGCTTGCAAAGGTAGAGGTAGCATGTATAAAATGATTCATCGAGTTGTGGGTAGCAGGAAATCCTTGATTGAATCAACGAGGAGGGACAGACAGATAGGTAGGACTTACAGAAAATTCTAGGAACCGAGAAATCGCCAGGATACGGTGCTACATAATTTATTGCTTCTAAAAAAAAAAAAAAAAATTTTAATAAAAATATATTAAAACCTTATGAAAAATCAGAACTGAATGCTGCGATAATTAAATAAATAATCTTGAATATTAATTTTCAAATTAATTTGCTTTTGCCAAGAAAAAGTTACGAAAAAAATAAAATTGCTACTGCATTGAGCTCTTCACTCGGTCTAGTTCCATGAAACTTTACAACTCAGCCGTTTGACGTGCAAGGAAAGGTAAAAGATGCCGAGAGAGTAATCCCTTATTTAACAAAAATTGGTGCAATTCTTAGAAGACAAAGTAGTCGACGGGATTTTATTCAACGAACTGATGCTACCGCGTGTTACATAGCTATCGGGACGCGGAAGTGAAAAACGGTGAGATTTCCTTGCTCTCTCTCTCTCTTTCTCCTTCGCGCAGATACTCCCCGATACGTTCCTCTCTCTTCAATCGCGAAAGTGCCTGCAGGGCACTTGAGAGAATGTCCCGAAGACGGGAAAGAGACAGCGGACGGCAACCCTCTCGCGAGAGAAAGACAGGAGTCTTGTATCTCCTCGTGGCGGCACCTCACTCGGAATATCAGGGGGCGAATGCAAACTACCGCCGCAGGGGGACAGTCGTCTCCCAGAGGGGAGAATGGAAAGTCTCGTAGACGCGGATGCTGCGAATCCTCACGGCTCGCAGACACCGCACGCGCTTCTTACACAACCGGAGACCCGTTTCGCGCCTCCCCCCTCGGAATCGATCGGAGCGGACCGGGGGCCAGTTACGATAAGCGCGAGCAATTTCGCCTCCTCCGTGAGTCATGTATCGGCCGCAATGGTAATGTCGGAAGGGCGTACACGGTATAATACCACGCTCCACGACGCAATTCAGCCGTGGGCCGTAATAAACCACCCGGCTCCCCCCCTCCCTACCGGATAACGACGCGGGGCCATGAGTGTTCTCGTAGCCAAGTTCTTAGTCCCGTATCTCGTCTCGATAATGGGGCGAACCGCCGTAGGTCGGCGAATGCCCAGGGTGATTCTCGCGAAATGCTCTCGTTTTTTTATATATCAATTCCGGCAGTAAGAAACGTTATTGCAGCTAACGTACAACTTCGTTCTTAATTAAGCGGTTTCTTACGACGTGCCAATGAAAGAAGGGAAAGGAACAAAAATTATGTGATAAAAAAAAAAAAAATTTGCGTTATATTATTTATTTATTTTTTTTTTTTTTTTCTAATACAAGATATGAGAGCAGTATATCGCGCAAAAATAAGATTAATCAATCGCGCGTAGTATTGTAGATACCGAATCCGTTATAGGAAAAAATCGATTTATATGTTTCAATCGCCATTTATAGTCGCAATCTCATTAAAATTATAATTAATTTACTATAAGCTTAGCAGCTCGTTGCTTAACAGACGTGTGTATTCTGTCAATGTTTGCCTCCGGCGCGCTAACGAGTCGCTGCTCGGCGTTAATGAGCCCACCTCCGCAGACTGATTAGTTGCAATAGTTACATCCTATTTAGTTACATAAGGATGAGAGCCCTTAAAGAGGAAACATGACACGACCGCGTATAATTGTGAAAAGTGTTTCCTCTCGGATGAAATAATAAGCTCAATAACAAACGTGAAATAAAAAAAAAAAAAAAAAAAAAAAAGAAAGAAAAATATTTGCCGCTCATCAAGCGATTGTTAAACTTTCAAGAAGCTCAGACAAATGTTGGAAATAAAATATCGTAATTACGCTGATCACGTAACTGCGTAATATACTTATGAAGAGGGAGTGTTCTATTTATAATGATCTAATTGCTAAAGCTTTGTTATCTTCATAATTATTACAAAGAACTAAAATAACGACTTTCTATTTTTAAACGTTTTTCCCCTCCGCGATGGCGTCTTAAATAACTCCTCAGATTTATTTCTCCACGCACATTTGATGTTTTTAATATACTTTTACGTCGACGTGCACGCGCTATCTTCCGATAATAATCCCTGTTAAGACAAAAAAAAAAAATATTACCACCTTCATTAATCCCTTTCCTCAAGGCGACCGCGAACGGTCGATTCATCGTTCCAGATAGCACGTACGTCATCGCAGGCTCATAATCGCGTAAAAACGTACGCGCATACGCGCACGCAGGTATGCGTCGCGTTACGTAAGACGTTCAAGGGATGACCTTACAGTGTCTTTCGTGACGAAGTGCCGTTCGCGATTAACCCCGATAATGATACCGGACGATCCTTAACGGGTCGTGAAAATCGATCCTCCACCTGACATGACTCATTCCTTTCCACGATTGGATCCTGCATGCAGGTTGAAACATCGCCACCGCGCAATAGCGCGAAGACCGCTCGCGTTGTTTATCATCCCGGTGGTGTACAAATGCACCTCGACGAAGGCTCTACGAGAGATAAAACGGTCAGGACTCGTGTACCCTCGACTACCGCGCACTTGTCCCGATAAGATTGCTCCCAATAGTTCGTGGAATTTATGAAAATTAATCAGCGCACTTGGCGTGCTCGATCAAATTTCACGACAGGGCTGGCACAGTTGTTTCCCATTGTGTTAATCGTCGTGCTTTTAAAACGCGGCCGTTGTGTAATCTGTTATCGCGCGCTCGAACGATCGCGTCTACGCGGCACGGCGATAAAATCCGGGAACTGGCTGACGACACGTAGGGACAAACGAACGTTCTTTAATATCCGCGGTGCGAAATTAGCTCCGCATCAAGCGGTGAAATCACATAAGCGATGATGTAACGCGCTCGATGAGAATCACCGTCGTCCCGCCGACGCATCGATCATTCGCGTTAATAAGTTCGTACGAGTTCCGGGTGCGATCGCGAAAGAAACGACGCAGTGGACCGCGAGACCGAATTAACACGAGGAATTCAGGATCGAAAGCCGCGCCACGGGAGAAGTCGCGCCTCGCTGTCGCACGGGGCTTTACGGGATTAAAACTTCGCAATCCTTCGTGGAAACACTACGCGCTCGAGGACGACGGTGCGAGCTCGCGGAAAGCCCGAAATCGAAGAGCGCGCCATATGACTCGTTTATCGAAACACTCGAGGGTACTCCGCTTGCACGCGATAGCCGTGAGAGGGATCGCTATTATTTTTTTATCACGCGTTTCGTAAATATCGCAATTGATATCGGCGGATTTATTTTTCTTTTTTTTTTGTCTTTTTTTACATATACAACACAGTATATATATATATGTATTTGCTGGAACGAAATAACTGCGTGTCGTCTGCAATTCGAGAGGCATGGGTAAAAATCGTGAGGTGCGACGGGCCGGCTGCTTCTCTCGACGGCGACACGTGGCACGTGTAGATTACGGAGGGTCAAGGAGCTCGTGATTTTTTCATTCGCCGCTTCACGTCGAGTGGCGATCCGCGCGCAGAAGGGAAAAGAGAAAAGAAAAGAACCGAGGGAGGACGGGAAGTCGCGGAGAATACAGGGATCCCTCTCCTGGCCTATACGTACGAGGAAAAGGAGAGTCGAGTGGGTAGAGTAGGCGGCCAAGAGGAGAGAAAGAGACGCAAGGAGGAGACGCGAATGAGAGAGCAGCCGTTTTGGTTCTCTTTCGCTCTCGCCTCCTCTCTTCCTCTCTTCGCGAAGATGAATAATTCAGTGCAGGCGCGCATTGTTGGACGCGCCCATGTACAGTCCCGTATGTACACGGACTCGCGAGGTGTGCCGGGAATGAAATTGTCCGCTAGATGCAGTCGGCCCCGTTCGTCTGTACGCAAGCAATCGCACTTGTAAAAGCCTCATCAAACAAAACCGCACAAAAGAAAATCCCGGACGGACTGCGGGGCGTCTTCGCCCAAAATATCAGTTATTCAATGGAGGCTTAGTCAATCGGTCGAAATGCAACCGTACGACCGAAGTCGGATTCGAAAATCAAGCTGAAAGTGCGAGAAACTTGGTAACGCAATTAAAAGATAATTAAAAAATTACTTTACCGTTCAAAAAAAATTAAATTTTGGTAAATTATATTATCTAAAGCCATTCGGCTTCTATATAAAAAAAAAAGAAAAAAAAATTAATGGAAAGAATTTGAAAAACCGGTTTTGTTGCAACGTTCCTTTCCGCCCGGCGCCGTCGAGGATATCTAATCGCCCGCGCGAATCTCCGCGGGTAGTCTAACTTAATCAAGCCTATCTGGCTCAAATAGACGCTTTTATCGCGTTCAGCGCCTACAATCGCGCTTTACGTGCGCAAAAACGGGGTTAAGGTCGAGAATGTTAAACTGGTCAAATATAGATCTTTCCGAGAATCGGCGCGGTTCAAAAGAAATGCAGGTACAATTATTTTTTTTCTACGGCCCGGATTATCGAAAAGCCTCGTGTCAATTGGGTTACGTTCTTTGGTTTGATAAACGGCTATTTCGAGCATCGACGGCGTGTTTCGCGCCGCGTTAGATTAAAAAAAGGCGACGGCGAGAGGGACCGAATTCCGGACAAGACAAATCGATTTTTCGCCATTTCGTTAGCCGGAAACCACCAGGCGGCACGACAGCTGCAGGGTGAGTGCACCTGGCTGTTTATACAGGGTGGTTTGGGCAACACTGCACCGCTCCTTTTTCCCAGTTTAAACTGGTTTACCGTTGTTTTCACTTTACAATTGATAAATATTAAGTTAACCTTTTAGTACAACAAAAGTTACGTACGGAAAGAAACCGACACAATGGCACAGTATAGTAAAACAGAAGAAAATATTATAACGTTTATATAACTCTCGAACAAAGTGATTTTATTTAACTAAAAATAAAATAATTTCAAAACTCGTAATCCCGGCTTAATATTTGTTGTCGCACGCCACCCTGGGCTGTGATCTAAATGCATTTACACCGTAATTACGCTCGTCGCAATAGTCATTAGCGTTATCTCGCGGCAATTAAGATTGAACTGGCGTTTACTCCTCCGATACCCTCGCATTATTTCATTACGCTCGTTTACTCATCGGTCGTAAGGAATCGCGTTTCCAGTCCTGCGCAAAAATATATTTTCCCACCCACAGCATTTTGAGAGAAGCCCTTCTCCGAAGAGACACCCTATACGGATATTTCACGGTATATTTGCGGATGGTAATGTTAACCGAGTAAAATCCACCGTCGGTTGCGCATTCGTACGAGTTCGTGCGAGCCTACTTTGGCTTCGGGCCTTATACGTCAAAACCAAGAGAAAGAGAGAGAAAGAGAGAGGTGAGGACCAGGGACACGCGAACAGCTGTGCGGCCCCTTTTGCGGAGCGCCTTTTAAAACGGCTGCTCTTTCGCCCGTCTCTCACGTTTACCAGAAAACGATCCGCTCGTGTCCGGTGTTCGTCTTTCTCCGATTTGAACGAACCGCGGAACTCTCGCTCGAGAAGCATAAATTAAAACGACGAAGGAAAAGTCGTCGGGCTTATGCAAATCAGCCTTTCGTTATCTCGTGGCCGCGGCTGCAATCGCGCCTCGATGGGACAAAGCAGCGACACGGCGAGATAAGCGCGCTGTCGCAAGACATACCCAAGGTATGAATGAATCACGGGCTTGCACGTGGATGCATCGAAATCATACGAACTGGACGACGCGGCGAGTCGCCGTTTCTCTCCGCCGCGCGACTTTTATCGGAGATCTCCGGGCGTATGCGCAATTGTGCAAGTCGTCGCGAGCGTTGCCGTTATAAATAAAGATTTCAAAAACGCGCTCAGGTATCATTCGGAAACCTCCGGCGACGCTCTCTTTTCGAGCACGCTATGAATAAATCATATCCCGAGAACTGCCTGACGTCTACGAGCGGAGTGCTCTGACGATTATGTAAGTACGGCATGACGCGGCGACACGAAAGTTTATTTGTCCAACACTTCACGAAGGCGGCCGCGCTTCGTTGTTTTCGTAAGTGTCTTCCGGTTAAAGAGAACTTCTATCTCCTTCTGCCATTTAATTTCCGTGTTTATTAGTAAAGGTCTCGATTTCTCGACAAAAAGGGCACCCTCGGCCAATTTAATATCCGCGACGGCCGATTACGAATTTCATGGCGAGGTCAGGCACAAAATAAAAAGGTACGATAATTGGCAGCGCGGTTAAATCGAGAGAACCGCCATCCAGCGACAAGCATAACTCTCGGAGCTCTGCGGGGAATTAAAATGCCCATCGTCGGGCACGTGCTAACCGGTCATTAAAGAGATCGTGCGGACCTCCGAGCACACAACAATTACGCCTGATACGTGCGCGTCAATCGAAACAATCGGTTGTCTATAGTATAGATGCTGATTAGAAAAAAAAGAACAAAAACAAAAAAAAAGATTTATATTTCCTGTTATTTTTCGATTTTGCCAGGTGCAAAATTTTCACGTTCAACGTACGAATCTTATCTTGCGGAGCGTTAAGTATTTGTTTCCTTAACGCGACTGATAAGTGAAATAGTTGAAGTAACAATTCGTGATGGATAGTTATTTTTTCACGCTAGAACGAATGACGCTCGTTAAAAAATAAATTTAAAATAATTTTACGTAGCGATCTGCGTATAAAATTTCCTTTTCTCTCCTCTTCTCTCTCTCTTTCTCTCTTTTTTTTCTTGCTACGCAGAACTAATGTACGTATATAAACGACGGGACCGCTCGCGTGGGAAAATGGGCCTTTTTAGAGCTGCGTAACGGGTTACAGCGCTAGGAAAATGAACAGACCACCGGGCCGAAGTTACAGTTACCGCTCTCGTTTCGCAGATACGTCGCGCCTTTCTTCCGCTCCTTCTTGTCCTTCGCGACGTCGCGTTCTGCTCCTCTCAGCCGCCGCGCGACGGCTTGGCTCGTTACCAACATCGGGGGAATTTTTTTTTGTTTTTCTTTTTTATTTTTTTCTTTTGCTCGCAAAGAGAAGTGACCACGATGTTTCCCCGTTCGTCGAAGACGCGAGTGGCATCTTATATCGAGAAACGGATTCGCATTCCTCCGACGAAAATGGCCCTCGTGAATATTCAGAATACCCCGGCGAGTCCGACGTGTCTGAATTTCGCACGCGCGTGTATTGTCGCAATATTGTACACCGCGCTCTATTCCACGGCGGCGATATTTCGTCCATACATTTGCGAATGCTGTCATTATTTATGTGTAACACAGAGCGCGCGTCTGTGGGAATTATTCATGTTGCGAAATAATAAAAGCGATAAAAGAAAAAAAAAAGAAAAAAAAAAACACTTTTAAAACGATAAAAGATCCCGTTCCGTGGAAAGTAATGATTAAATTGGCAGATGCTCTTTCGCCTTAGCAATATTTTTATCATTTTTAAAAGACATCGCATATTTTAAGGTCTCGGCGATTTTATCCTAAACAAAGTCGTAAAGAGATTTTTCCGCAGGAGAATGTCTTGTTTAAATAGGCATCTTCGGGATGTGACGAAGGAAAGGGACTCACCTGCGACAGAAGCTTTGGGAAAGTGTGCGCGTGATTGTTGTGCCCGGCTGAACGCTCCGCTCTCTGTTGCTGCTGTTCCTGCTGCTGCTGCGCCGCAGCCTCTGATCTAAGATCGTGCCTCCATCTCAGTACCCCCATCATAACGCGCGGTCACGACGGAAACCGCCGTTTAAAAAGCCACTTTCCGCGATTGATCGACGTCGTGTTCGCTCGGGCACACTTCACTCGATTCGGCGGAAAATCGCGCGCGGTTTTTTCGCTTCGACGTTCCCCGCTTTCCGATCCAACGAAATCCCACCGAGGGCTCGAATCTCCCTGGCAAGTTTTATACCTTCTGACAAAGGTCGGGTCCCTTCCCTAGCCTGTTCTTTTACAAGTAGACGCCCGCGCGTCGTTGCATCTCGACAAAAGAGTCGCCCAGTTGGTCAGGCGTAAAGTCAGCTGTGTCACGGACCGGCGATCCTTCGACGCTAACTTTGCGCGCGTAAGATCCCGGACTCCGGCCTTCGAAACTGTTGGCGTTTCCTCGACGAAGATATGGAGCGAGAGAAGCAGTGCGTTCCTCGAGACAGGATATCTTTCCAAGTTCTACCGTCCACCAAAAGAAGTCAAGTTTCAGAAAAAAAGAGTTTCGCGGCGATCGAGGCCAAATGCGAACGGCGTTGTCCAGCGCCGATGATCCTCGTGGTCGATCATGCCGACGCTTCGAGTACCGAATACCACTGAGTGCGACGTAGTCTCCTTTTCTCTCTGTCTCCTATGCTGTTCTCCTCGACACAGCTTTCGAGAATCACGGCGTCGGCGGGCGAGCGAGGTCGGAGTAGAAAGTCGAGCGGTCGCGCGAGCGGGTCCGGCGACGTCTTATACGGTGCAACGCGCGCGAGCGACTGCGAAACGGTACTCCACTCGAATGCACCATGTGACCTCGCGCGTCGAATGCGCAGTCGCGACTGAGCGGCGAGCGGACGGTGCCGGACGGCACGCCGTCCGAGAGGAGCAAAGGGAACGAGGGGAAGACCAACATCAGCACGAAAACCTTGGAGTTCCCTCGCGCGCGAGGAAACTGGAGCAAGTGTGCCCCCCGGGTTCCCTCTCCCCCTTCCCCCGTTCGAAAGACGCACCTCAAACGACATAAAATTCGATCGTGCCGAAGAATTTGCGCAGGTAAATCTCTGCTTTTCCCGAGCTCTACCGTTTGACCGTCCGGCCCGAAATGTCCGTGGAAATGTAATTTGCGGTCTACGTATTTTTCTCCGTCGCCAGTACCGTACGTTACCGAAATCGCGGGTCGCCTTTCGTCTTTTAACTGCGAGCGCAAGCTGTGAATAGACACTTGTCCCTCCCGCGGGTTGCTCTCGAACATTTTCTCACGTACCCGGGCGTCTTCGGTTCAAAAGCTATTGTTTTCGCGGCGCCGGTGAGGGAATAACGAGCGCAATAAAGTGAATAAAGGGTGCCTTGCCTGCTCTTCATCCGTCATTGCGTTGTACCCGGCGTCGTGCCCCCCCGCCTCGACCGACGCCTGATCGTCTGCGTCACGTCGGTCCATCACCCCGGCATATGGTCCGCCGCTCTCAAAACTCCCACCGCGTCGGGGTAAACTCAATTCTTCCCGAAACCGCACGCCGGCTCTTCCCTGTTCCCGATCAATTAGGTCAGATCGTGCCTTTCGATACTTGACGAAGTTTACGGCGGTCTCCCTCGCATCGACGGGCTACTCTTTATCTCCCGACCGGGCGAACCTGGGCCGACTGGCGCCGGGCTCTCTATTGGTACCTCGAACGTACCGAAAAGAGAAGCTGATATCGCATAATCTTTTCTTCGAAGAAACCCTCCTGGTTATTCGAACCTGCGTGGTCGCCCTTAAATCAGCGCGGAGATGCTTCTTCGAAAAATACGCACGGAACGTGACCCGGCGCTTGCGATCGGAACAAGCTGAACCGAGCAGATTGATTTATAACAATAAAATTCGTTACATAATAAGGATTCACGAGCGGACAACGGAGCCAGTCGCGCAATTCGATACTTTATTAGGACGAGAGATCAGTAGGTTGATAATTGTCACAAGAAGCTGCGGGAGAACATATCTCGCTTGCTGATGCATAAGTGTGTAAATTTTAATAAAAAATGAGTAATTCAGCCCTAATCGCGAAGCAGCAACAAACCCGACGCCCTTCGAAACTCGCTCGAGCACCCGAGACTCCCGAGAGCAAGGTGAGCCCTTGCCATCCGCATGGTAACGACAGGTGGTGCGGAAGGTGAAACCGGGAAGAAACGTAGGTTTGCGGCCAGAACCAAGAGAAAGAGAGAAAAAGAGAGAGAGAGACAGAAAAGGAGAGCGAGAGGGAGACCGGATGTCCTTTCGTGGTCGACTTATTTCGCCTGTCGACGAGGCTTCCCGTTTCTTTGTGCCCGCGTCTCTTTGTTTCGTTATTTTGTCCAACTTCCTGCGTCCGAAAATTGGAAAGCGTCACGCCGTTCATCACCTCTCGACCCCTCGCAGGCTATTTAAATACGCGTCTCTTTAAAATTACGTATCTCCCCCGCCGGAGGACACTATCTCGATTAATCGCACACACGATTCTCTTTCGCGTACACATATTTTCGACAGAAAAAAATAAAGAGAGAGAAAGAAAGAGAAACAGATTCGAAGAATGAAACCGATAGATTCGCGCGAAATTGGTCGGTACTTTGTGTAACGTGCCGTTGATAACGGAGCCACGAACGAGTCGGAGCCCGGAGGAAAACGGAATAGAATTGCAATTGAATCAGGGAAGGAATCGGATATTAAACTTGAAGCTCGCTCATTGAAACGATTCCGTAGATCGGCGGGCTTATAGGATCAAACGCGTAATTATGACGATGTTACGGTAATTATGCTAGACGCCAGGAAGCAATTAACGCCTGGAAGCGCGGCCGTTACGACGCATAATAATCTTTTATTAGCTCGAGAGGAGAGCTGATAACCGAAAATGGATAGCGCGTAACGGATACCGATATTTATTTCTTTCTTTCTTTTTTTTTACAATGGAGTTCATCAGCTGATAACGAGCAGATTAACGAGCTGCGAACAGCTGCAATCGATTTAAATCGACGAGAGTTGCTTTAACGCTGTCGAGAGTCGGCAACTTAGTTCGTTACCGAGATACCGAAGGTCAAACCCTCCGATACTCAAGTTTAATATATCCGGAATTGTTAGAGACACTGCTGATATTTATGTAATTATATAAGGAAGGGTTAACGATGTTCATGTAATCGAGCGCTAAGAAAAAAAAAAAAAAAAAAAAAAAACTTGATGATTTTCTCGGAGGATATTTTAGTCCACTTAATTTTCCAAAGCAACGATTTTGCTGACGATATTAATTCGACGCGACATTTCAATTATGAAATCTTATCTATTCTGAATTCTGTGAGAGGAGTCTTCGCTTCTTCCATCGAGCTGATAATAAATATAAGTCGCAGTGATCTGTCATTGTCACGTAATTTTATAGAGCCATTTAATTATATTTAATTATGTATAATTATGAATAAAACTGTGTATAATTTTAAACGTTGACTAAATTATTTGTTCATCCATCCCAAACCCTCCCGCGATTGTCGATTTGATTTTTTCTTCTTTTTTTTTTCTTTTTGTTATTATATTTTTCGCGTTTCTTCGCTGATTGTAGTCTACAAAGAGTACGATTATGTTTTGTGGAAGACCTGCGACCACGAAATCTACGATCTTCACGGTCGCTGCATAGAGGGTAGAAATCTGAAAATCTTCCCGGGCGTTTGGCCGAAGTACGATGGTTCGAAGTGGCATTTCCGCCGTGGTTACCTCTGGTCGACCGGAAGCGGCCCGTTTTCCCCCCTCGCCCCTTACCTCACCCTTTGTGTCCCATTTTATCGCGTCGCGCGAATCAGCGATGCGTTTCGAAGAGTTTCGGTTCGCGTATGGCGAACCATATAATTATTTACTACTTAAGGAATTCTGCGTCTTTGCAACGATTGAAAAACATGGAGTTCGAAATAATACAGTGGAAGACGTACAATTTGTTTCTCATTACTTTTGCACGAGACGAGTTCTTTCTTGAAGGTAACTTATCTTAAGCAAACAGAAAAACATTGTGACTTTCTGATTACTGAACAAATGATTAAAATAATTTCGTTATTTTATGAATATTATAATACAATTATAAGAAAGTATAAAAATCTTAGTTTCTTTTCTCTTTTTTTTTTCTTGTAAACTAGAAATAAATAAATAATAAATCTATCGCAATATTGCTCGTAAAATGCGTATAAAATATTGTATGTATAAGTAAATATTAATAATTAATTTGCAATATATTAAAACGCGTTATTTAAAACTTCCCAAACGTGCAGCAGAATTGTTCTGCCATCTAGCGAAATCTACCATCATAAAACGTATTTCTTCCGCGAAACATAAAAGAATAATTAACAATCGATAAAGTTCGACTTAATTGTCGAAGAACAGATTTCAACAACGATCTAGTAAACAGCCTACTCGATATAACTTTATAAAAAATATTGATTAAAAGTATAATTCATTTTTACTGTTGATAAAAAAGATTCCCGGCGGCTCAACTTCTTTCAAGCCGGTAATACAGAAAGTAGAGTGCATCGTTGATAACATATCTTTCAAACGAAATTGACCGACGCGATCTACGTTATCGGCGACAAAAGAAAACCCTCGTCGATCAGACAGAAAACTAATCGTAAGAGCGGAAAAAGAAGAAAAGCGAGCTCGGATAAAAGAGAAGCGAACGCTTCTCACGGCATTATGCGACGGCATGTGCCACACAGATGATTACAGAGATCGCGTATGTTGAAATCCGAATCGCGAGTCGCCGGCGAAAAAGAAAGCGAGAGGCGCGCAATATTCTTCAAAAGCGATTCCCATATGCGCAACTTCCTGCAGACGTGTCTTTTTATTTGTTCTTTTTTTATCTTCTGTTATTCGCGATGACGTTTCCCAGGGACGCGAGAAACGCTTGGGTTTCTTTAATCGAAGGAGAGAAGACCCGACTTAGCATCGCGATTGATTGAAACGAGCGCGATGGATTCCTGGCGCTTCAATTAAATTCGAAATTAATTAGAGATGGCAGAATTTTTTATATTCATTAATTTATTTATTTCTACGTCCCTCTTCGAGAAATTAATATATTTTTTTTAGAGGTATAATAAATTTTTAATATCAATCTTCTTTTATTCCATGATAAAAGCATTTTCAGTCGTTTCTCACTGTTATTAATGTTAATATAAAAATACTAAAACTCGTACCAGCTGTTCTTTCATTCTATGGTTGAACGGATTTTTTTTTTCTGCATCATCCCGTATAATTTGCTTCGCGGTGTCATTTAATCCCGCTGGGCGTTCAATCAATTACCGCGAAACCGGCAACCCGAGACGAGTTTCTTTCTCTCTCTCTCTTTATTTCGGGCTAAAAGGGGACAAGCATTCCCCTGCATCGTGCCGATTTAACGTGTGACTGGCACGATACCCCTTCAGCGGAAAGGAGGAGTCGATTGGGCCCCATGTGCGACGCGGTCTTTGGCTGATCGCAGAAAATCAAGTGATACGCGATCGGACGATTCGTTCCCCGAGTTTTTTCGCTCGTATCCAGGCAGCCGTATCGGATCGCGTTGTTCATTCATTCTCAGCCTCCCATCTCCTCTTTCTCGCGTCGTCGTCGTCGTCCATTCATCTCCGGCTCGTTCTCGTGGCCGAGCCGCGAGTGTCACGCAAGATTTACGCGCAAGAAACGGAAAGTTGAGAGTAATCGAATAAACGATTTCCGAAAAAAAAAGAGCCACTATACAGGTTTTTTTTTCTCCGCCGAAAGATTCATTTCAGGACACTGATTACTTTTCTTTTTGAGAAAGAAATGTCAACGAGATAAAAGAAATATGTGTGTATAAGATAATTAAATATAGTATAAATAATTAAATAATTATGCTTATTTTGATTGCATGAACTTTGACGTAAAATCGATTATAACTCGGGTATATATCCACGTTTCTATTCGAATATTTCCATCCCGACTGCTTTTGCGAAATTACGCAACGACTTATGATAATTATGTGGTAAACGTGATTGAATTATTCGGTCACGAGAAGTCGGGATAGTTGTCAAGTGTCGCTTTGGAACGACCGAAAATGAAATCGACCGTAAAAGCGCGGGGACAGAAGTGAAATGTCGTAAATTCGGACGGGCTTTCGTGCGGCTCTCAAATTGCTCGTCAAATTACGGTTAAATGCGTGAAATTAGATAACGAGGGTACCAATAATTCCGGCACCATTTTAGAATATACGGGCGCCGGTATATCGCGATTGACTTAAATATTACCTAACAGCAGCTCGTTTGAAAAATTTGTGTCGTAAACATTTTTATTCTCAAATACGCATTATACGTCATAAATATATGAAGTTATTTATAGCCCAATTATTTCAGAAAGTCATATTTTAAGACGCGTCCCGTCACATTTATAACTAAAAACAGAGGAGATATTTTTATTTCAGATTAGAAAAACCCATGCGCCATTTTTTAAAAGATCCTAAATCGCGCGCGTTATTACATTTGGATATTAGTTAATAATAATTATTTCTTTATGACAATTACAATTGAATAATCTACGGACAACGGCGTGTTGCCGGTTCACTTACAATGATATCTCCCGGTTAGGTTAGATTATTTTCCATTCATCCTTCCGTCCTTCCTTCTATGCTTACGTGGCAGTATTATGAATTATCTTGAAGCATTTTCAATCACCGAACACTATTACACTGCTCTGCTTTCATTTTATAATCACTCGAGAGACGAACGACGGTGGGATTATCGCGGCGATTTTTTAAGATTAAAATTAAGATGCGCGACGAGCGATCATTCGTTGTATAAATTTACATTCTCGATATTTGTAGCGTTAATTACTTCCGCCGGTTTTTTCACTCGAGTCGTTTTCGAAAGCTTGTGTCAAGAGACGAAATAAAACGGATCGCGATATGAAATGTTTCTCCCGCGCGCTTTATTTTGCTCAGGTTTCTCAAAAGTCTCTTGCACAGAATCTCATACTCTAACAATGACAGCCGCCGGAATTCTCTGAACGTCGATGAAGAAGATGGCGAGTGAAGCGGGTTGGTAACGCGAAACGCGCAGCGCAATTCAGGTCGGACGCTTCGTACGCTCCGCCTGTGACGTAACCTTTCTTTTCCGAAGCACTTTTTTGGAGCCCAAACGAAGCACGGAACGACGAGTGGAATGACAGAGGAGTACGGAAAATGATCGCTCGTTCCCGAGTCGACGACGTCGACACTTATTCGTATGCGAAATCTTTTTATCCGCGGTAAAAAATATGCGTAATTGCGGAGCGATTAGCGACACGTCCGCACGCCCGAAGCTCCGCAGTTAGACTAAAATGGCCGTTAGAGATTTCGGCCCTTGGAGGAAAAGAGAGAACCACGTAATAGAGTGAGACAGTCGATGGAGTCGATCGTCAAATTGCGCACGGAGTTCTCGGAAGCGCCGAGCTGGACGCCGAGTTGATCTGTTTACGTTTTTTTTATGTGCCCGGCGAACTCGAGGCGTCTTCCCACCCAAAATAAAAATACGAGACGTTTCTTCGCGATTCCGAGAACGACAGTCACTTTCGTTCTCCCAAATTGTCGTCGTTAGAAAATTCGTGTCCGACCAAGCTCCAAAAATAATTTAATAATCGTTAAAATTGATTTCTTAAAAAATCAAACGCAGTAACATTGACAATTAACGTTTACTTTTCGCTTAGCACGAAGCAAGCCAAGCGAGAAAATTAATCAGCGTCGCAAAAAAGCGGCAATAATAAACAGCTGATTTACACGTAATACCCATTTTTTTTTATATACTTATTATATATAAAGAGAGAAAGAGATTGCCTACTTTTCATTTTCTAGACTTATTCTGCAGCGTTATTCGCGCATCTGCGTGAACGTTTCATCTTAAGATGAAACAGGCGCACTTCCGCGCCGTGGAGGCGCGTAATAACTCGCTCGTACGTAAGTTACATATTATTACATGACTCGCTTTCTTTTATCTCCGCTTCCTCCCGCTCTGCAGCCGGTAATGATGTCGCGATGACGCATGAATTAAGTTTTACGAATAAGTGCGGATGTACCCACGTACCTGAGAGAAGTACGACGGCAGAACGCAGCGTTGGTCATCGAGACGTGAACTTTGTACTCGCTCGAGCAGCTCGAACAGATCTTGCGTCGTGCTCTACAACAGAGAAATTACGAAATATATTTTCCTTCGCCTCTCTCAGCTTGCTCTCCCGCTCGCGAAGTCACGACTCGTTGCGGGGAATAAGTCGATTATAACTATAACCGCACCAGCTAATTCTTAAGAACTCTTATTAGCGTGGCCGGCAATAACAGCTCACCTTAACTTTCTCCGGATTGCTGCCTGACACATCTTGCTTGTCATCTTCCACGGTGGTGGGTCGTCGCGACTCGGACTCGCAATATACGGGCTGCTCCAGCTGCTGTCTCCTGAAAAACGAGCGAGAAGCGTGCGATTAGCGACGAATCTTCCCACAGTTCGGCAAGTGGGTGTTATGGGTGAAATTTAATGTAGCTTAATTAAAAGTAATTCAACGCATAAAATCTATTTTAAATTCAAAAGCTAATTAAGCTGACAACGTTGATCTTATTTTCAGGGTTATTCTTTTGTCTTCTTTTTTTTTTTTTTTTTTTTTTTTTTAAGAATTGACTTTTTATAAGAATGTTAAAACGTCGGATTCTGCGGACATTTTTCTAATTATACGTCGGTATAATTTCCTGCATCTCACTGACAAGACGACACCCTGTCGAAAATTCTTTACGTAAGTTTCCCGGACTGTATCCCGACGAAGTCTATTTCCTCGAGTGCACAAGGTTAAAACGCGTCCGCGGAAAAATTCCGCGCTTTCTCTGGCGGCGCGAAAGATATTGGCCGTTTCGAGAACACGTTCTGTGCCCGCGATCCCATAAAGTAAAGTGCATCATTACTGGCTGTATATTAAGAAATAGGTGTATTAACATATTTCCGCGGCGCGTAATAACTCGCCCGTACGTAAGTTACACGATATTATTACAAGACACACTCCTCTCCCCGTCTCTCTTTCTTCTCTTGTGGCCCATAATGATACCGCGATGACGCGTGAGTAAATCTTGAAGCATTTTGTAGACCCCGATCTCGCAGATTGAAACTTTATAACGTGCGCAATAACATAAACAACGTGCGATATTTACCAAAGATAAAGTAAAATATCACGGAGGTATAAATATTTTAATCATTAAAATTTATATATCCCACAATTAAAAAAAAAAAAAAAAGAGAGAGTATGTAAAACAAATATACTTAAAAAATGCTGAATAAAATAGTAGAAATATTAACGAAATTATCGATAAATAAAGCAAGTTTGTGATAAACGTATAATTACATATCCTATACGAATCTACACTTATTGTTCTCTCAATTTTTGAAGCGTTCGGGTAATTAGAGAGAAAGAACGGTACTGTACGGCTTTTTGCCGATAATAATTCCAGGAGTTATTAGACAAAATAAGTTAAGCGGTTCGTTCTGCGATTTTTAAGAATCACGCCGACCATTATATTCCTGAATCGAGCGCGGTAACGCCACAAGGTTATTAGCTATATGCCGGTGAACTTGTTACGCTGAAAGGATAGAGTCTATAATTAATGTCAAGCGGGTCGGGCCTACATTTTAAAATTTTACGCCGGCGACGGCGGTGAAAAGTCACCGACTCAACGAACGGCCTCCTCGAGAGATGGAAAAATGATCCCGGATTCATTAGAAAATATCCCCGGTTGAAAGGCAGCGCGCAATTTCCTGAAATACTCTGAAATATAAATTCTAATAAGGCACCGGGACCTGTCGAATCGAGCCCCGTGCAACTACTCGGAATGCCCCTTTCTGCATAACTGCCAACTCTGGCTGCAAGACGAGAATTTGCGTCATGAGCGTAGTCAGGTTAATTTTCTTTTCCGTAAATACGACGCAACGAGAAATTCAGAACAAGTGTAGCGACAAGCCTCCCCTCCTTTTTTTTTTTTTTTTAATCAATTCAGACGTCAATCGAGAGCTCGGATTCGCGGCCTGATCGACGGCTGATGAAACAAGAAGACGTTTACGTTCAAAGTGCCTTAGTAACAGCGTATTTCTATTTCAAGATCCATCAGAGAATATTGATGAGATCGAGTCCTCGTCTCGGATTAGGTACAAAAATATATATTTCGCAAATTCAATCTCGACCGTTCAATCTAGCGAAATTTTTATGTTACTTAATGACGCGTAATGGCACGGCTCGTCACGTGCGAAAGCAACGGGAAAGCGACTTGCATCTTTGCCAGGAAGGAGAAGATCGTCGTCGAGCGAGATTAACAGCGAAAGAATCAAACTACGCCACTGCGCTCATTCCAAATACTCGCTGACCAAAACGCAACAAGCGAGACCGAGGCGCAATAAGCGAGATAGCAATTATCCAGGCTCTGTGCCGCAAAGAAATAATCGCTTCGTACGATCGTATTTCTATCGCGCGCGGCGGAGAGAACTCGCCTCGCCAGAGGATCGAGAAAATCACGCGCGAGACGTAAAGTGCGAACGGCCGGCTTTACCGCCGCCGATTCGTCGGTCATTCTTTGAAATTCAAGGGCGAGCGGTTCTACTCGGGCGTTAAACTGCTGAACAAATGGGGGAGAATGCGCGAAAGGACGCGTGACTGCCTGCAATCCGATCAATTAAAATATCTGGCTAATCAATATTCGAGTTGGGGAGGAGAGCGCGAAGAAATTCGAGTTGGACAACTATTTTCTCTCTTTAACGGAACGTCTCAGAAGCTGCGACTTAATTGAAAGTCGGGATAGATATGGGGATAAATTTAAAGATTGAAACGAGAACGTCGAGTAAGCCTAATAATATATAGAATTGCCTAAATGGGAATAATTTCTACGAAGCGAAAACGAAGCTGAGGTCAAGCGATTGCATCTGGCGCGAGCAGCTGCGGACTTTTTCGGACCGCAATGACGATGACGATGTCGTCTCGGCGGTAGCATCCTTTCCTTTGAGATTAATTACGTTCTCGTTTAGTTCAAATAAAAATAAAAAAAAAATTGAAAAAGAGAAAGAGAAGACTGTCCTCCAATCCGGTATTACAAATTTGTGAGAGAGACCCCGAGGTTAGCAATTACACGAGGGAAATAAGAGCTGGTTGGGAATCACGATTTTAATATTTTATTTAATACACTTTTCATGACAAACACGTTATTTCTAATATTTCATGACTCCCATTTATATCTCGCGTCCGCAGATACGTCACTCATCATCTATTTAACGTTTTGCCTGACCCTAACAAATGAGATGTGTGCCTGGGAAATCCAATCAAATGTTAATATCCGCAACATCGATGCAATCAGTATCGATTCGACGAGTCTGACGCAGCACGCGATGAAACGAGAAAACGAGCGGGGAAATCTGTCGCGCGCG